>NC_057331.1:936909-1626356 GCF_018924745.1 Marasmius oreades
TTAATCATATTAGAACACAGTGTAGTAGGAATTTCTATCACTGAATGCATTTACAAAGAAACAAGAACACTGATCTAAAACAGTGCTAGAAGTCCATTCAGAAGGTACGACAGGACCGAACTTAGGATATAAGTGAACACTTCGTCTGAACGACCAGACCGGAACAATGCTAGCATCTCGGTAACCGCTGTCTGCATCAGCCGAAGGGGTTATTTTGTAGAGGCCATGAGCCATTTCAGGTCTGCGAGGGAACGTAGTAAACCATTCAACGTAAGCAAGGTGGTCTGCTACATATTCCTGCTCGTCCGCCTGGAAGAGCATGTCCTTCTGGCTCTCTGAAAGTGAAAACAGTACGCGAACGCGGCCCACCCGATACCCTGTATAATGAGTCAGTCCACGAAACTTGGATGAAGGTAGAACCAAGTGAACAAACCTTTAACTCCGAGCGCCTGCCCATCTTTGACATTAACCAAAACAGTATCGAAACGACCAGGAACGATGTGTCCACGCTTATTCTTACGGGAAGGGTTGACGTGGGCGCTGTCTACCACAACAGAACCGTGTGTCTTTGTATTGTATATGTCAGGGGTTGTCCACTTGATGCGGTGCCAAACAGGAACACGTGCAAAAGGGATGTATAGATTTTGAGACTCCCGAATGAGGACTCGTGTCGAGAGGGTGGGAGCACGAATGCTAGTAACATAACGTGCCAATGCCTCCTTGAAGTGGATGGCACCATAGGCAGTTGCAAGCACCTCGAAGCTAACAGCCTTTCTGGTAGGATGTCGCGTCATCTTCAGAGTGCGTTCGAAAGTCACTCCAGGTGTTATATCGTATAAAATAGGGGGGTTTGTGGTGCCCAACAACTTGTGTTGGATGTACTTGATATGGCGGTGCAGTTTTTCGCGTCGGTCCAACCAAAGCACCATCTGAGGGAGTTCGTCACGATGGTTAGTTGCACGGTAGGCATTTTTGGCGAGGTCGATGTGTAGTCGCTCCGTATATTCGGTGTTGTAATTGTCTGCAGTACCGAAATTCTGGATATGGACGTCATAGTGCTGGCATCCATGCAGCTTGGGGATCTTGAAGCTGGTGGATACTCCGAGCTCAACGAAGATGTCCTTATTGATGTGGAAACGGGAAAGGGCCTGTTTGAGAAGTTTGAGCGAGTCGGTAGTATGAAGAGGGTACTGGGCAAGGTAGACGAAATCTAACATGCCCCGAACAGCCCCACATAGGCGAGACGAAGAAGAGGCACCAGGAAGTCGAACATCGATAATAAGGCCTAAAAGTAGTCGGCCGATCATCTGGTGCTCTGTTCCAGTGACGCGAGAAAGACCGGAGATCCCTCGCATGAAAAGCCGTATGTTGTGATTGGGGGGAAACCGTCGACATCGAGCATCTATCTCTGCAGTGCCGACAATCTTTATCAACCAAGCGACCAGATGCTTGATGAGTCCTTGATAGAGTTGGTGGAGGATATCTGGAGTGATTGACTGGAAGATGTTGGTATAGGGTAACTCTTTCCAGAACGGTTCCGCAATAGGCTTCATGCCATGTGCTTTACATTGTTTATGGAACTCGGTCGGGCCGTCAGCAATGGTTTCGAGGACATTGAGAGCATCTTGAAGTCCTAGGAAAGGCCCATCCATGCCGTCTTCACCCAGCTGTTCGGGTTCCGTTGGGCAGAGTGCAGGACAGCGGTTGCTTTTGGCTATCGTGGCCAGAGTTTGCTCTGGATAATCGGCGACGTAGACTGCTAGAATAGGGTGACCCCGCCGACATACACCCATCCCATCCGTTACTTCTATACCGTCGAGGCCAGCATCTTTTAAAGGGGATAGGATATGACCCATACAGGTATGGAAAAGATTAGCCAGAGCGCGACGACGAGCCGACTTGTTGCTGATATGGCTGAGCTTGGAGGTAGGGAGATAGGCAAGAAGAACATATGCCCCGCGAGAAGGTTTACGTCGGATTTCCTTTGGTATGTTTCCGATGCTCATGTAAACGGGATAGGCTGTCTTATTCCCAAAGACGGTGAGTTGGGTTTTGTCGGAGGATATGATGAGGGGAATAATCGTAGCGCCTGGATGGGTTTTCTCAACCTCCTTCTACACAGAACAAATGTAAGTCTTTATACTTGAGATACAGGTAGATATATTCAAGAACTCACCTGCGTAGCCCACCACCACCGACCTGTATGCATACTATGGTATAATCTTGTCTGGCATGTACTGTCTGTATAGTGACGTTCGGGGCATACAATAAGATACTGGCTCAGATCAGGGTCCCTCCACAGTGCTTGGATGCATTCTAAGATGTCGCGGTAATAAAATTCGTACGCCTCGCCAGCAACGACAACCTCTTCGCGTTTGAAGGGAGGGCGGCCAGGTAGGTGAGAATCAATGATTTTATTCAGTTCTTGGGTTGTCTTAAACGATAGTCCAAGAGCATCTACAACCTACACAGAAGTATCAATAAAACAGCATTATTAGTAGTAGATAAATGATCGTACCCCAGGGATTTTCAATAATTCGTTGAAAGCATTGGAACTAGGCCCACGTAGCTTCGCCCACCTCCCGACCTCCCAGTCAATTTGTGAGACGAACGGTTGCCAGAATGAGGATCCTGGACCCAGTTCGCGCCTATAACGAATGTCTGCGTTCTCACTGTTTCTATCGGCCAAAGGGCGTCCAGCAGGGCCCGGAAATTGAACTACGAATGGTGGATGGCGTAGTCGATCTTCAATCTTGAATCGTTGCGTTGTTTCAGGGATCGGTGTTCCTTCAAAGTGTGTGCCAGGAAGCCGTTCCTCGACATTCACAACCTCAACCTCTTCGTCGCTCTCTCCCTCTCGGTTTGGTTCCCAATCGTGCTCATACATTGCGTTAACTTCATCCTCATCAAAGTCTTCCAGACCATCTTCTCCTTCTCCATCTTCGATGTCACTGCTATTATCGTTGTCATAATTGTGTGCATGCCAATAAGTATTGTCTTCGTCGTGAGCGTCCTCGCCGGTCAAAGGTTCAGTTACTTGTCCTAAGTCATGCATAGTGTATTCGTTTCCGAAGAAGTCGCCATCAAATGTTGCTGGGTCACTGTCGAAGTCCAAATAACGAAAGTCTTCGAAGTCGTGTATTTCTATATCTGCGGGGGGTTCGATGTCGTCGGAAAAAGGTGGGGGGGGCGGGAAATCCACTCAGAGAATTTGCATAGCGGATGCACTCGGAGTTCGTCGTTTGATTGAAGTGGTGGTGTAGCCCAGCAGAGGTGAATTCCCCTCCACAACCATCGCAAAAGTCGGGCATTTGGACAGGTCTTTATGTGAAGGCCAGTGTTTGGATATGAAGCCAGCTGACGTCTAGGCGCCTCCCTCCACAGACAGAGGAAGATACCCTAACAACCGACCTCCTAACAGCAGATGTAGGGAGGAAGGTGTTCAACATCGTGGTGGGAGTGAGTTAAGTCAAATAGTAGTAAGTCACGTTGTAACTCACTGTCACGTTGTAACTCACTGTCACTTAGTAACTCACAGTCACAATGTGTCGCAATCGTCACACCTGTTCTCCTCCCACCACCATCATCGATAACAAACCTCCAACCCTCCCTTCCTAGCTGTAGGATGGGGGGTCATGGGAGCGTTCTAACTGCATTCCTAGCTGTAGGATGGAGTTTCATGGGAGCGTTCTATCTGCATACCTAGCTGTAGGATGGAGATAGACGACGATCGCAGTTGACTCTACGCCTTGCTGTCCCTGGATGGCCAGTTTCCAATCGCTTACTCCTCTGCGATTATTATTCTCCTTACGCTACTCGACTTTCAGGTTCGGCAAATCAGTGATTGTGAAGATCTTGAGTACCCGGGACAGTACCAGCCGCTACAACTACCTTTCAGATCCCAACACACTATCCAATCACCCCAATATGCCCGTACCTGATAGTCCTCCTCTGTCCGACGAGGTCGACCAGCAGATAGCTTATTGGGATTCAAACGACGTAGTAAGTTCGATTGTGCGCAGTCCTAAGAACAAGTACTAATCATTACCATCGTGCCATAGCCCACATCGCCTGCAATCTTCATCTCCAGTGATGGGGTTCTATTCTCAGTACCTGTTCCGATCGTACACCGAGGCTTTCCACATAGCTACATGTGTAGCTCCAATCCGGAAGCAAGTCTTGTGCTCGCCGAAATGACAGCTCCGAACGATGATGAAAATCAGCGAGTAGGATACAACCTCTTTTTCTTCCGTCAAGAACCGAACAATCCCTTCCCGCCAAATCCTTACATCGAACGATTTCTGCGAGAATTTGCAGAGAGGGAAGCACCGTATCAGGTGTTAACGATACCGGCTTATGCATACGAGCGTCGTCCTTGGCGTGGACCCATTTTTGCGCGATGGGAGGATGCCAATGATGAAAATTGGGTGTGGGGGGTTAGAGTGAGTGAATTGATAAGGTGTGTCTCCTTATTGACATCGTCAATATAACGTTATATTCATGGCTACGTATTAGTGACATTCACCAACACTATGAACTGCTGATCAACGTATAATCGCTCAGGAACGGGTTAGGGGACGTATTATTTCATGAAGTTTTGTCTAGGGTATATCACAACGAGAAAGGGACTCGCCAAGTAGCTGCCTATATATGAACTGTCGAATTGATCTACGGAACATACCAGTCTGTCTACACAATACACCTCCCTCCACTAGAACATCCCACCAGTACGATACATCGACATCGGGTCGCATTCGTAATCTTGTGGGTCATTCACACCTCCAAACTGCCGAGTGTCGTATGTTTTACGTTTTGTAGGCGTCCGTGGCTGTTGAGATCCAAACGAATGTCGCTTGTTCGGAGTTGAAGGTTCTGGAAACGTGTCAGTCAGGGTTACGCCAAGTTTGCATCATTCACGTACCGTTATGTGCCCCGTGCTGGCCTGAAGGAGTGTGCAGGAAATTCCAAGGGGTTGGAAATTCGTACGACTCATCTGGGACATCGAGGGCCGCAATTTGGCTTTCCGTAACTTGGGTGAGCGGGATGCCATCCTCAAGAGGCGAACACATAGGGGTTGGGAATTCGTACGACTCGTCTGGGACATCGAGGGCCGCAATTTGGCTTTCCGTAACTTGGGTGAGCGGGATGCCATCCTCAAGAGGCGAATACATAGGGGTTTCTTCCATGACATGTTCACCGACCGCGTCCATGTGTACCATCCAGTTGCCCTCATTGTCAGAGTCAACGATGGGATCACTGTCAGGCTCGATAACGCCCTCGAAACCAATGATGGGATCACTGTCAGGCTCAGTGATGCTCTCGAAGTCGGCAGGAGTGTTCTCTGTTAGGGGTGGGGTCTGCATCGACGGTAGCAACAGTCTGACGATCTAGATAGAAAGTAGTATCATGTACATCGTACGTCGCAATCGGTTATCACTTACGAAGGGCTGGTCGAAACGGGCTGCGTCTATCCCCATCGTTATGAGTGGCTGAGGGTCTCCGTCGCGAGTGGTGCAATTAGGGGGGCAGACTTTTATGTCGATATGTGTATCCGTCGCTCTGCGGAGTACGGTATACAGAGTTCCCTGGGTTGGAGGCATACTGTATAGAAAAGTGGCGAGGCCGGCACTGCCTTATATGGGCGACGCGTCAAAGGTCACATGTCTTATCGTTGGTCTGTCCTCTACCACCACTCCGTCTCTCAAAGTTCTAGTCTGCCATCTACCACCACCACTCTACGTCTCTCAAAATTCCAATTTTTTCCATTCTTCTTTTCAACCGTATTCTTCACCTAGCTGTGGGTGTGAGGATTAGCGTTACCTGATCAACTTGCGAACATCTGTCACTGCAGGCTATCTTGCGCACTCAAGATGATGAGATATACCAACTTCGTACGTATAAAATCACGCTAGCATCGTTTTGCATCGATATTTATGAATCTGACGCGTAATTTGCTTAGAATTCTACCCAATCCAATGTTTCTCTGCATGAGCCAACAGCACGCGTCTACGGCAAGCACACACACTTTGTCGCGAATGGAAGAATGTTCACTGTCATAAGCCGCTTTGCGAAAACCAACCCTTCTCACGTACCAACGTACAACGCCCTTCATTTCTCCGATACGGCGCATCGCTCCTTGGTACACCTCAAGGAGTTCAACTGGATACATCATGCCCATCCGTTCTTACCTCTTGTACCTCAGTGGAATGTGTTCAAAGGCTCGCTTTTTAGCTGCCTTGACCACAAAAACGAATGTTTCCCTTATGTTCGTCAGGCCGCTGGCGGACGTAAGTATTTTCTAGCTAGAGATGTTACGATTGCATGGGACCAGCTGGAGAAACACCTTCGAAAACTGGTCCTCGCTATGCTGGAGGAGGGAAAGCCCGATACGTCCTTGATGGACCCGACAATCTCTCTGTGGTCATACCCAGCATCGTATGGGTACCAGCATGGTTATGAATCGATTGCTGCACTCCAGCAGGCTGCCCAGTGTTCTAGGGATGCCTTCCTACCATTGATTGCAGCAGGAACACTCAGTCTGCTGTGGTTGAGGCGTAAAGAAAGGTTGCATCTCGACTACACTTGGCGAGAACGCTTACAAACCAAAAACGGTATACATCCTGAATGGTTTGGGGCATTTGAGAGATCGTACGCCAATGACAAGGACGTTCTGCGTACAGGTGGTATAATCGATGCTACTCACCGCACCACACCATTGTTGCTGTCGTTTTACCGCCAGCTGAACGTGCCGGTGTGTGTTCACTGGGGAGAGTTGAAGGACTTAGGCACTGTTACCAAGGGGCAGTACAATGAGACTGGAACGACTATTTTGAAAGATGGTGCATGGACGGTTTACCGCCACATATTTGAGAGTTTGGCAGATGTGTTCCCTACCAATGAAGAGTTCTGGAAACTGTTCGCGCGCGTCTACGATAACCCGCATCCCAACCCTGAAGATTCCCTCTCTGTAGTGCCTGTGGCCTCCTCATCTCATCCTCGACAACAGTATGCTCCTTATCAGAGTTACTTCAATGTTCCCAATTCCGATTCGCCCATTGTTGAGAAGAACTCTGGTCAGCGTCCTGGCCAGACTTGGCAGGAATTCTTTGCTCGCCGGGACGGGAGAAATCAGGAGCGACTGGCGTTAGAAACACCTGTACAGAGGCGGTCTCGTGAGAATCGAGAACGAGAGGCTAGCAAATACCACGCACCGGGTCGGAAAGGGGCAGTGTGTTGGTATTGGGATAATCGGAGCGGTTTCCGAGTCAGGACGTGTCTCACTCGAGGGCAAGTAGAGAGTGAGTGGGAACGTCTTTCGGATGCGCAAAAGAGGTACGACGGTTTCTCCAACACCTGGGATCTCTGTAGTGAATTCGGTGAATTTGATCCCGACTCGGACGACGACTGGGAGGAAGATGCACCCCAGGATACGGACGTTGGAGTTGATCCAGAACAGGTGGAGGGAGGTAATGAGCAAGAAGAGGATGAGGATGGGGAGATCGCAGATGGCCCACCCATCATCACAGACACAGAGACCACTTCAGGGGAAGCTCTCAAAGCAATTGGGGGCTATCCAGAAGCAGAAGATGAAGTCACGGCCGACTTCGTACCCATCAGGATGGAAGAGGTCGCTTTTGAGCGTTACGGATTCAGTGACTGTGAATGGGAGAGGGAAGGCGTCGACCTCATCGACCTTGACACCACCCGAAATCTGTTGGGGAATGGGCGCTGGCGGAACAACCCTAATAATGCCATGTTCTCTGAACCTGACCCACCTTCAGAAACCATGGACAAACTGCGTCAATTCTTCCACATCCTATCGCTAACCCACACATCCCCCCCTCTCTCTTCCGAGCCACGATCTCTCCGACCCTTCATCGTACATATCAGATGCATTGAACTGGGAGATACTCGTCATCAAAGTTACTGTCGACAACGAGGTCTGGCACCTGGTCCGCAAGAAATCCGATCTTCTCGCCCCAAAAATGGTGCTACTTATAAAGTGCCCCGTATCGGTTCTGCACATTGTACGCTGTGCTTGGGGCCCTGATCTCCACATTGTTGCCTCTCAGCTAATAAGACACGGTATCCGGTTCCACATTCTCGTCCGTGGCGACCCACCCCCTCAAGCGGCGGCTCTGTGGCGAGAAGCCGCTCATGCGTCAACTCTTTGTTTCCTTGGCTTCCGGTGTGGTTACACACCGGATATTCATGACTGGAGGGCGTATGAAACAGAACGTGATCAGTTCTTACGATCAGCCAGGGGGCGCGCTGCGGTGCTAGCGGGTGGTTTGCTGTCGAGGATGGCGACGACGACAGTGTCAGAAGAGAACGTAATTTTTGGCGGTGACCCCGAACGGCTTCAAAGGCAAGGACGATGCTTCTGGGAGCATGAGGGAGCGGGATACTGGGACGATTTCCTCACGCCTGTGGAAGTAGACCTGCTCTGCGGAGTTTATATGGTGGAGAGAGGTAAGTGTGTAGCAGTTAAAAATTTACTGTTAGATTTTGACAGCCCTACTAGATCAGGTAAATACGAACGCAGCTGAGGCATCGCACATGTCTTGGTGGCCTCGCCCTGCTCCTTTCATGGCCGGCGGCCTCAACCTCGATTTTTGGTCGAAAGATTGCGAAAAGTGGTATCTGAATCGACTCCGCGAATGTTCAAGTGGCCGGGGTACCTTATGAACGCGACTAGGTGGAGAAAAGCTGTATCTTTCACTTACTCTATTCCGAAGATCCAGGAAAAGAACCGGCAGCTGGCTAGCCATTTCTTACAGACATTTGCGGGTATTTGAGAATTTTGTAGTCAACAACTCAAATGTTGTATTTCTTGTTTAGTTTCTTGTATTTTTTGGACACTATGTAGCTAGTAGGAACCCCCCCCATGTATTTTGGTAGTATCAGCTTGTTTGATATCATTTTTTAATACAACGAGTGACCCCCGCTATATGTGACGAGTGTGATAGTGTGACAATTTTTAACTCTCTTCTGTACCACGACATGTCCCACTTCCATATGCCAGCTGTCGGTGTATGGTTTGGGCAGCAACCATCTAGCGGTCATTACTTAGGAATCCTATTGTTTTTAACCCCTACTGAGACTGCCAACATTTGAAAGTGTCCTTTATTGTACCTTCATTCCTAGCTGTAGGGTGAAGTTACCTCAGAAATCGCTTACTTCCCTGCGATCTGGGTAACCGTCGACGATATCTACAGTACTTTCTGCCGATACTTGTATATCTACATTCCTAGCTGTAGGATGCAGATATATACCCGTGTATGTCCTGACCCTGGATTGCCTGTGTGCAAATCGCCTACTTCCACCGATAGTCTTTTATCCTTGCATTACTTCACACTCAGGCTCGCCAAAACGACGTTTATCGACGAGGAATCAAACAAGTCAGCAATGTGGTCCTCCGTTGTAGGTACCCCCGGACCACACATCGTTGCTTTCTCTTGCTTTTGCCCCAGCAACATGCCCAAGGGTAAGTTATGTCCTCCCTCACCGTGTCCCGCATTCTTACACCTCCTGATTTTGAAGGAAACTCCAAAAAAAGTAACAAGAAGAATGACAAGACTAAGAAAAAAAAAGCACCCGTTCCAGGTAGCTTTTTACCTCACTGATCATTTTACTGCTAACAGTTCTGGTTGCAGATGACGCCAGTCGTGAAGATATGGATGTCGACGTAGAACAAACCGAACAAAATGACGACAGCCGCGACGTAGAAGTTGCCCCCCCCCCGTGCTCGTAGAGGTCGCAAGAACATGGTTATTCCCAACACCGAAAGTGACGCTGAAACCTCTGCACCTACGCGAGCTCTGCCTGTTCGTCAGAGCAAAAGCAAGGCTCAAGAGGATGGTGGTACGTCGTTTGGTTTTCACCCATGTACTGAATGCTCATTAGTTCTACAGTGTGGATGACAGCAGTTCGTAATAAGGGTCCGGGTGCGACTGCTGCGTTTGAAAGTCGCAAACGTGAACGCGCCCTATCCAGTGCCATTCAAGAAGCGGAGGCGAAGCGACTCAAAGCAACAAAAGGTGTCGTTAACATTTTTCTTGTCTGTAAAGTAGCTCACATGTATATAGACGGCAATGTCCCACGACCGCCTGGTTTCGATGACTCAGATGAAGACATAACGATGGAGGTGTTGGAACAACTAGGCCAGACTGTTTCTGCGTAGCACCGGTGACTGTGTATCTGATGTTCTACTATTCTCCAGCTGTGAAGAATAGTAAAGCTAAACCCTCTAAGCCACCCAAGTCTGGTTCGAGTGTCACGCAGGCGAATGTTAAGACGGGCCGTCCCAACAACGCATCAAATATGGTACAGGAGAAGGTCCCCGACGCCATACGTTCCAGTGAGAAACCGTCCAACAGCAGAAAAGTGGGACGGGTAACTCAGTCGCATATACATGGTACGCATGTGGCTTATATTAGTTCAATGTACTCACCTTTGCACAGGGCGACCCCCGAAACTTGATAAAGAATCTTCATCTGAGGAGCTCGAACATGATATAGGCGTGGCAAAGGGTGACAGTTCGCTGTCGGAGGAAGAGGATGAGCTCAGCGATGATGAGGATGACACACCTCTTACAGCTAAACAGTACAGATATGAGGTGAGTCTTGTCTCGTGCATAACGTGCTGCCTGATACTCGTTTTAGCAGGCCAAGATTATCAAGCTGTCCACAACAGTTCTCCCGACCATCGATGATTTGTCTGGCAACCTTTTCGACTCGGACGTCGAACTCGGGGTCGAGCGTGCAGCTGTCGTACACTCGTCCCCTCCACCGGCATCTGACATATCTTCAGCGGACAGCGAGAGTCAACCAGCACCTGAAAAAACCCACAAGAAGGCTATTTCTACTAGAACCCTTGTTCGTAAGGTCTCGGCATCCACCCCTCCCACAACGATTGACGCCAAAGTATGTTCCTACATGATATCCAACTCTCTTATCTTACTAACGGCCCTATGTCCGTGCAGTCGAAGCGCGTTCAAGAACACGTTAAAGAGGTAAGTTAACCCAAACTCTCAATGCGTTATAGCGGTCTAACCCCTCCAAGCGCCCGGAGATCAAGGGTATATCTCGGGGCGTCACTGAAAGCAAGCCAGTAGTATGGAGCGAAGCAGCGACAGCTGTCATCTCTGCCGGTGGCGTGTGCCTTTTGAAGAATCAGCCGCAAACACTCAGAAGGATTCTAAAACTAACCATTACCACTGTAATGGAGTATGCTGCATTCACCAATATGTTTCCGAAATATGCAACTCCCACCGAGTTCATGAAGAACATGATGCTTACCAGCGCGCGCAATTTCGGACGACGAAAATCCCTTGATGCACGGACTACCGAAGAAGCCCGTGAAATATTCAAACGATTCGACACTGATCCCGTTTTCCTTCGTCTTCTTTCCAAGCTGGTGAATTTTCCCTTCTTTACGCCTGTTTCAATAGTGTTAACTGGTTGGTCACTTTCCCGCAGCCAATGACGCGATTCTTTCAGTTCCGATCCAGCAGCAAGACAGTCGCGTCCGGCATTGTCGAAACAGACTACAAACTGCGTGGTTCGAATCGCCTTGATATTGCCTACGCGGAGACCAGAAATGACCTCTACATATATCCTTCCAAGACGGAAAACGCGGGTACATCTGGGAAAAAGGTGGGTCTTTTTCTGTGGTTGCACTGGTTGGAATCTGACTATTGTATATAATGCTCAAGTCTTACAGCCGTCGCCCACTCAAGAGCAAGCCGTTCCTTCATGATGCAGTGTTGAACCATTGCCGCCTATGGCTTTCTCGTGGAGGTTCCGGTTCTATCCTCCGGTTGTTCGAGAAGCAGTTCCAGGTGCTCGGTGGCGAAGTATCTATCCCTCTTCTAGCGACTTCGGCCGCAGCGGTACGTCGGGTCGTAACTCGACATTTTCTTTTGCTGAGTTTTCGTAGATCCATTGTGCACTCAAGGATACATTAACGTCGGGCAAAGTCAAGGCACCCTTTAGCGAGGAACTCGCCAGGGAGGAATACCAGAAGAAAGTAGTCATGTTGACAGATATGAAAGATGGGAAGGATGGCGAGTTTTTCCACAAGATCATGCGGGAACTATATGGTTTTGCTTGGTGACATCTCCTGCCGTCGTTCTCTACTTGTTACTGACTATGTCTGCTCAGTGGTATTCCTGACATCGGCGTTGTCGAAAAGACATACGATTTCAACGATCGTGACTCGGATGAAGAGGCTAATGAAGACAAAGACAATGTAGTACACAGCCAATGGATGCCGAACGCTACAGGAAACACGGAGCTGGATGAGCTGGATGAGCTGGATGAGGAGCTGGATGAGGAGCTGGATGAGGACCCGGGGGCTGATCAATTGGCTGATGTTTGAAGGATGCTCTGGCCTGTAAAAAACGGGGCTATATAGATTTTTCTTTTTTGTCATTAACGTACCCGCCTGCTAATCAAGCACCATATTGCTTTACATGAATCGAAAGAAACCTAAGCCTGAGCTAATCCATAGTAATTGGTATTAATTTATCTTATATTCATACTAATTGGTATTAATTTGTATTATATTCATACTAATTTCTACTAATTATCTTGCTAATGTGTACTATTATTCGTACTAATCCCTGGTAATTACTTACTGATTACTGTTAATTACTGTTAATTACTATTAATTAAATTTATAACCTAGCGAATTAACGTTAATTACCATTAATTCGATTAATTTTCAATTAACATTAAATACCCTTAATTCATGTTAATTAACGTTAATTAACGTTAATTAACAAATCTGCATTTTCCTGATGGATGTTCACTATGGTGCATCTGAAGGTGTTACCCATGAAGGGACTCCTACCGGTACTTTCTATCGTTCTTCTTGAGCGGCGTAATGTAAAAACCCCTCTCCATCTTGAAGGAAAATGGGAAAAAATCGGAGGTATCGACTGTTATGTCGCAGTACCCGAGGACAACAAAAACCCCGACAAGGTTTTGTTGTTTTTGCCTGACGTGTTCGGCGTCCAATTTGTCAATAATCAAGTAGGCATTTCTTTCTCCCGTTCGCTCCAAGTTATGTCTAACTCAAACGGCGAAACTTTAGCTCCTCGTTTCGGACTTTGCAGCAAATGGAATCAAGGTACACTAAATAACGACAATGATTGCGGTTGATATATCTCTTCTCAGACAGTCGCAATTGACTACTTTTTCGGTGACCCAGTGCCGGCCGATATCCAAAGCCCCAATGTGCGTAGCGGAAGTGCACTTTTGACCTAATTCTGATCCTCTCAACAGTACAGTGGACCTCCTTTCAACAGAGAGGCCTGGTTTGGGGATCATATGCCGCGAACTCGACCTGCTATTGACAAAGTAATCGAAGGATTGAAAGCGGAGGGTGTAACTGTGTTTGCGGCGACTGGATATTGCTGGGGAGGTGCGTTTCTCATCATCTACTCCTCATGTGCTTCAATCCGAATTCGTCCGCACGTAAAGCTCGCTACACCTTCGACCTCGCATTCGACCATATCATCAAAGTGGCCGTCGTAGCGCACCCTTCGTTGCTCAAGATTCCTGAAGACCTCGAGGTACCAAACTTTTCACCGCTCTCCCGTTGTGAAGCGTAATCTTACATACTCGTTCGCTGCCAGAAATACCTTGAAACTTCCGAAGCACCTCTCCTCATCAACTCCTGCACTGTCGACTCACAATTTCCTCTCGAAGCTCAAGCGAAATCCGACGAAATTCTTGGTGAGGGCAAGTTCAAGCCTGGGTACAAGAGAGAATATTTCGAGGGATGTGAACACGGATTTGCAGTTCGAGGAGATATGGATGACCCCAAAGTCAAAGCGGGAAAGGAAGGATCGTTCAAGGCTACGGTGGAGTGGTTGAAGAAGTACTTGTAGTATTGTCTTCGAGGTATGGCATATACTGTATTCAAGAATGTTCGTCATGATTGTTGTACTACGAAAGAAAGGAGTCAAGGGAATGGAGGTTATCCCACCTGCTTTAAGTCAAATCGTTAAGCCACACATGGGAGGCAATTTAGATGGCCGCACTCATACACGGCGTTAATTTGATGCTGGAAATCGTAAATGCACCGCCATTTATTTCCATTTCAGATTACGTCGTCAGCGTGCCATGGTTCAGGCGGTAACCCCCGAGATGTAACCATCTAGTGATCCCTGCGCTTGCGCAAGGTGTCGACTTTTACTTTGCCAGTTTTAGAGTAATTGAGAAGAAAAGAACAGTCAAAGAGTCCGGGGAGTGCTGCGTCTTCTCCCTGATAAAGCTGGCGAAAAAGAGAGGGGTGGAAACAACGTTAACGAGGGGAGTCCGGAGTCCAATGGTCTGATTTTAAGAGAGTGCATAAGTAGTGCCGGTGAGGATGAGCGGATGGATTTCTGACTTGGTCTACATCGACATCTATTTCGCCGCCAATCATTAGCTAAAATGGTTTGGAAGAGTACCCAGATCCCATAGAGTCCGTTAACGAATCCTGGAACTTGAATCATGAATCTGCGTTCTCGTCGATCGACGAGCCAGAAAAAGGTACCGTCGCGGTTAGCTGGGAACCCTGTTGTGTTCCAAAGTAAATCTGTTATTCACAGCCCTACTAGAAGTGTTTACGACGGATATCGATGATGTGGAGAAATATAGGCGTGGCCACGGGCAGTGCGAAGAGGCATCTCGTGACGTTGAAAGCAGAACCAAGGCACGTGCTCAGCACCACTCGGAGGATCATCATGAATCCAAGTCAAAGAGCTCGTTGTATGTATAGTCTGGCGAGGTGAGACTAGACTTGGACTCACACCAGTGACACCACAAAAGTAATGTATTGCTCGTACGTTTGTCGTATGTCCACGTTCACCGACTTGAATTTTTCATTTCAGGCTATTAGGTTAAGTCAATGCAGAGGTGGAGCTCGCAAGCTTTGACAGGCGAAGTAACGATCCCTAACGCCACTGATACGCCTCATGATTTTTCAGCGCGACAGCTTTCGTGAAGACCAGTGCATTGAAGTTGATCGCTCTCAGTCGCTCGCGCTCGTCCCATGCAACTATCCGGAGTTGAATGTTGAACGCGTCGGCTGGCTTCAGTTCACCTACTGATTGTATACAACTGGCTGTTACTAGGCGAAGTCTGAATTAGAACTAGGTGAGCTGCTATTTGTCCGAATAGGTGTGTGTCTAATTCTGTTCTACGAGTTCTAATATGTGCGGCAGACTTCTTCTACCTTCAAGCGTGTACCGTAGTGTACCGCACGGCGGCGTCGACTAGAATGGATCACTTGGAGAACATCCATAAGTACTACACGTAAGTACATACTTATTTGTGAACGCCCAATGTCTCAATGCACGAGCGCATCCTTCTTCGCCGAGTAGGCGTTATGCATCAACTCAAAAGCACCGCCGTGATATCCACGAATGGACTTGAAGATTCTCGTATAGCGACATTGTTTTCACAGGAATGCTATGTTTGGCGTAATTAGGCTGCTATCCACGCTACTCTCCGACCTACTCATCGATTCAGTCGGCTGAGACATCGCAACTCATTACAATAGAGAGGTGGAGCGTCAGAGCGGTACATGTTCGCCGCAAGTAGTGGTACAATTATAGTCACCAAACCACGAAACTTTCAAGGACAGGCGCGTCTATTCTGCGTATAAAACCCCTCCCTTTTTGCCACTCTTAACCATTAACTTCTCTTCTACCTCCAAAGCACACTCTAAGAAATCATGTTCTCTACCAAAGCCATCAGCCTCTTCATCGTCTCTATGATGATGGCTAGTACCGTAGTCGTCGCTGGCCCAGCCCCGGTTGCTGAAGTCAGTACACCCACGTCCACCTTGCCCCACTCATACTAATATCCCTTGCTTCACAGAACCTCGTAACCGAAGACTCATGCAACAACCACATTGGCCGCTGCGACCAGAACGGCTGCGCAGGTGTCTTCCCCAACCCAAATGATATTCACGGGACTTGCACCCAAGGCCGATTCAACGGCTGCCCATGCAACAAGTGTGGCGACATAAACGGGTCTTGCAATGACAATGGATGCTTTGGTGCCAAGAATCATGTTTGCACTACTGGGCAGTTCCAAGGCTGCCCTTGCGACTGAACGCCATACCATTACATCGAGGACTCGGAGAACCCTGCTGGAATGATTTGAATGAGGTTGTGAGTATGAGCCTCCATTCCCTGCGACAAGTAGCCTTAAATTGATTTTTGATCACTTTCTCGGCAGCATCCTATCAAAGTAGTCACACTTCCAATAGTTCTCCCTTAACTCCTGTCACTAAATTGAGCCAAATACTAATTTATACAGTTTATTGTCTCTGCGATGATTCATTTTGTTCTCCCCCAACCAACATGATTCGCTTGTCATAAGTCTTCCGCGACCCAGTGGATCCGGCTTGTTTCATGAGACCGCACTGAATGGAATACCTTCCGTCACGACGTTCACCCTACTATGCATCTGGTCTTCCAAAAGTTTTGACACGATTCTCAAGCGGTTCGACTTTGATGATACTGGTGTTAAAGGTCTAGTATCGCGGTTGTCTCGTGTATAAATGTGTAAATCAATCAGTGTTCACTGATCTATATTATGCGAGCTGCCTGTCCTGCATCTCATCAGTTCAGCGTCTCATACTCAAGCGAAGCCAATATGAACGCTGCTGATCCCAACACGCTATTGTAGGAAATCGGTTGATTGACATAGTACTACGGAACAAGGTCAGTACGAGTAGCTGGAGGTGCTTGGGCAGCGGTCACCCTCATACTGGAGCACTGACCTCAAACGAAGCAGTCGAATTCAGGCTGCATACCGATACCGTCCCGTTGTAACCCAGCGTTCCATCCGTCTCGTTTCGTACGACGAAGGTGGCAAGGATATAGCGGTACGCCTTCTGCGCCGCTGCGATGTATACCCGCCCCTCCGGACCGTCGGAATCTGCGAGGAAGCCGAGCCTGACTCCTTTCAAAAGCGAATAAACAAACATGGCGCTTGCGCTACTCTCGATATAATTCCCTTCTCTATAAGGCTCCTCAACCACCTGAAACCAGCCGCCCGTTGTGTTGTCAGCCACAGCAAGGATGGCCGCAGATAGTGATTGGAATCTGTGGAGGAGAAATCCATGGAGTTTCTCTAGAGAGGCGGTTGGGAATTCAGGGGAGGAAAGAGACGAGTTGAACGACAACGAGGATGATATGAACTCGAGGGAATCCACAATGGTCATCATCATCCACCCGAGACTTCTTCCCCAAACATGCGGACTCGCTCCTGTCTTCTTCGGGTCGTTCTGATTGACCCAAACCGCTGTAAGCGACTCGTCATACCCATGGACAAGAAGGCCAGTCTCCTCATTGTAGCAGTGGTCCCACAACAGGCTGAATTGGTGGAGAACATCTTCCACCATGTTTTCTGCGTCACTTTCGGATTGATTGAGGGCATAGGCGAGGTGGAATGGTGCGAACGAGTACATTCCGTCAAGGTATGACCATTCCGGATAAACGTAGTAATACCACAACCCATCCTCACGGTTTCGCCTCTGTAAATCTACCGATTTGCGCAAGGCTTGTACGGCTTCCAGATAGCTGGAGTTCCCGGTTTCGTTGTAGAGAGCGATGAGGTTATTCCCATTCGACAATCTATCCAATGGGTATGTCAAGGCGTCTTCTGTAGCGTTCGATACCCTGGGCACGATGGAATCTACACTCTTCGTGATGTATTCCGCTATAAGCTGAGAACGCGAGTCGTTGATGTTACCTCCGGATTCCAGGAGACGACGGAAGGTCTTCTGAACGAACCCTGCTTGGAGAAGTTCAGATGACCCGCCTAGGCCTGTACTAGCAATACCTTGAGAACGAATGATAATGCTCGTGGTCATCCATGTCGAGAATTTGCCGCTAGTAGTGGCAGAAACGAAGGAGAAGACGGACTTTAGCAGAAGAAGGAGGATGAATCGTCGGTATTGGTGCATGGTAATATCAGGATATTTGCCCTGATGTTCAACTTGAGGAAAAGGCGTTTCCGAGTCCTCGACAACCCAACAATTGAATGACGGCTGTTAAGTATCTGATATGTTCAAGTAAAAGGTCCAACTTTCAAGATTGCTGAGTAAAAAAAAATATGGGAGCTTCAAGAAGGTGTAAGCCTCGCAAGGATGTGAGTACTTATATAGGGAGGTCAGTGCCAAAGGAGACGAGTTCAAACCAAGGCAGTGGCGTAGTATGAGTAAGTAGACGGGGATTGTAGGCCGGGTTCCCACGGTCGTCCTCTTTTGAGCTCAATCCATTTCTTCCTTTTCATACTAAGTTGCCTCGCCCGCCCAACGGCCCAAAGGATGGCGGAAGCGCTGGATCGATGTATTTTCGCCAGATCCCAACAAAAAATTCCAAACTGGAGGCGAGATTCACGCTTTTTGAACGCGCTGCGCGCACACGCATCTTGAAGATTGAAACTTATCCTTGAAATCGCCAAGAAGGAGCTGCAAATGGCAGACTCGGAGTGAGGTGTGTAAAACTTAGCACCTCGTTATAAGTTGGCTTCGGAACGGAATAGTATAAATAGGAAGGGTGAGTGTTTCGGTTCGATTTTGGGCTTCAAAACCTTCCTCAGCCGCACGCCTACTCACAGCTTGAAATTCATTCCATCTGCCGCTCTTCTCGCAATAGTTCTCTCCAGAACTGTCACCGTCGTTCCCAGCCTCAATCTCAAGGAGTTGCTATTCGTGTGACGGGCCTCAAGCACCTTCCCTGTCAGACGAAGAACTCAAGAAGTCCATAATTAGCCATATACAGGATGCCCTCCTCATTATTGAGGGACAGCAGCGATCACCTTTTCCGAAAACCTTTTTTGTGCGCTTCCAGAATACAGGAGAGAGGAAAGCAAAGAAGTTGATTTAGAGATTGTGGGATCATGAATGCAATGTGGAAGTGATCCTGGGTAAGGGAACGTAACTCTCTCTGGTTAAGGGCTTGCTCCTATAGGAAGAAGTACGTCGTAGGTGCAGTACGGTTCCATTTTTTCAACCCAACTAACTCGAACTTTCCAGTCCTGTCAGCCAGTGGAATTTTTATTTCGTTAGGAAATAACATCGTACTAAGCGTTCGATAGCACCGAAGATTCCGGCTTACCAGTTGGAATACGGTCAACGTGGTGGCGTGGATGGCTCAACGATTTTCTTCTTTACGACAAGTGCTCATCGTGACTTTCCACATTTGATTGGAAGTCTCTTGGGAATGATGCTGGGTGATCGACATTTCGATGCTGCCACTTTGGAACTGTATCATCACCTTGCAATATATTGTTCAAGACCTCGATCTACTGCTTATCGCTGATGCGTCTTCTCTCGAGGAGATGATCTGTTTTTCAGCGGCCTGGGACAGCCGTAGTGAGGACCAAATTTCCGAGTTCTCAGAGAGAGCAGCCCTGGAAGTGTTTTCCAGTTCGCCCCATTCTTGCAGAGATCACGGCGAAGGATGGTGATCCTTGTACTGTTATCGCCTATCATTATGTAGAATGTGATTGGACGGCCTTGAATTCAATAAGGTAACCACGACGGCCATCCCATGGCATGGAGAGAGTCGGCGAGACATTGCCGGTCCGGATATCGGTCATCACGGGTATAATGGGCGTCATTGTTCACTACACTCGTCACGTCTCCTCCTATAAACCAGTTATTGAAAGTTCAGATCGTACCTAGTCAACACCCCCCTTTGTGATAAATGCACTTGAAGAAATCCCTCGGACTCAAACTCAAGTCCAAAAACAACACTCCAACTCATTCCCGTCCTGGGTCTTCCTCTGGTGAACGCAAGGCGTTGGCATTGCTCAGAGTTCAAGTTATCAGCTGTAGTAATCTGCTCGCGAAGGATTCGAATGGATACAGCGATCCGTATGTGTTCCCAAGCCAGTTCTCTTATTCGAACTTTGTCTTGCTCAAACCAATCATAATCATAAATACAGCTACGTCGCCCTCATTTTCGGTCAAAGTAAACAGCAAACACCCACCATCTCCAAAACTCTGAATCCCATCTACGACACTAAAGAATCTACATTCGATTTCCCTATCGGGAGTACTGGTGTCGATGGCGCGTTGGAAATGGTCGTGTGGGATAAGGATATACTCGGGAAGGATTATTTGGGAGAGGTTGCTTTGAGTGTAGAACACTGGTTTGGTTCTCCAGACCCGCAGAAACGAAGGCCCCTCGATTGGTCTATGGCTGAAAAACTCGAGGGTTTCATCGTTCCTTTGGTGTCTACGAGGAGTGGTACGGTTTCTCAAGGAGAAATCAAGTTGAAATTGGGGTTTCTCCCCGTAGAAGATCAAGATACGGATCTTGACAAGGTTTACGAGCAGTTGATTAGGAATACGAAAAGAAAAGAGGCTGAGGATGTGACTGCTGGTGTTCCGGTAAGTGAAAGTGCTACCCTCGCTCTCATTCGTCATCCGTTCGTTGATATCGAAATCGTCAGACCCGAGGAGTGGGGACCACGACTAGCTCTAACGAAGATGCCGATCATGGTGGAATTTCGTCCGAATCTGAAACTGAAGAAGAGCTTGACGAGGAGAAGAAGCAGAGAGAATCAGCAACTTACAACGACCTTCATTCGAGTGGAGGACGTGGTCATGATGTACTCGGTATTATCAGCTTGCACGTTCAACATGCAGATGATCTGCCCAAGCTTAAGAACAGTACGCGTCTTTCTCTGAACAACTTCTACCAGTTGCCTAACGTCAATTCCCAAAACAAGTGACTCGAACTGGCTGGGACATGGACCCTTTCGTCGTCGTCTCTTTTGGTAAAAAGATCTTTCGGACCCGTGTTATCCGGCACAGCTTAAAGCCCGTATGGGACGAGCAGCTATCTTTTCACGTTAGGCGTTACGAACGTGGATTCTCAGTCAACGTTGCTGTCCTTGACTGGGACAAGGTATCTGGCAATGATCATATTGGAGATACGAGTTTTAGTGTGAAGGAGGTTATGGAAGCTGCGGTTCAAGATGACAACGAATGGAAGGAGATGACGCTTCCTTTAACTCCGCCTGATGAACCGAACGGGAAAGGCGGATGGGGAGACAAGTTTAAGCCGAGCATCACGTTCCGGTGAGTGACGGTGTTTGTTCACCAGATCTCCGTTCTTTCGTGTTTTTTTGTTCCTTGTATACTTACTTTTTCTCTTGTATAGGGCAAAATATCAGTCATATTCTGCAGTCCGCAATCAATTCTGGCGAAAATATCTCCAGCAATTCGATAGCAATGACGACCAGCGAATTTCCCGCCTCGAGTTGACATCTATGCTCGATTCTCTTGAATCTACGATCTCTGACGAAACCCTCGATTCGTTCTACACCCGATTCAACCAAGACCCAGATGCGGGTGAACTGACATTTGACCAAGTCGCGCAGTGTTTAGAGGAACTACTGGCTACCCCAGAATCTAAAAGAAAACAAGTTCGATTGGAAGAAGGAGAACCGGTTATGAAAGGTGTCGATCATCGAGGGAAGGAGGTAGATCTCTCTGGGCTCAGTTTGGAAGCCAAGTCTGGTGGTGGTGGTGCTGGTGGTGGTGCTGGTGCTGCTAATGCTGGTAGTGGCGCTCCCTCTGGAAATGACACGTACGAACGAGTGGTCACGATTCGGAAATGTCCTATTTGTCATCGAGCTCTCCAACCATCTTCTACTGTTTCTGAAGCGAGCGAGCTTCAGACCCAGACCCAGACCCACCCTGATCTGGCGAAGCGGCCGGCGAGGGTGAGGTCAGAGATGGATGTGATGAACCATATAGCTGTGTGCGCATCTCATGGAGCTTGGAAAGACGTGGATAAGATCGTGGTTGGGTTCAATAACGAGGATCTGGCGGATGACGAAGAAGCCGGGAAGTATGTTACGGCTCATCAGGCTCAGAGGAAGTGGGTTTCGAAGATGTTGGCTAAAGTTGGAGGTGGAGAGTATAAGTTGGGTGCGGTGAGTTGACTTTCTTCCTTGATCTCTTTATTACTGTGAAGCTGAATTTTTTGCTATGACAAGAATTCGGGTAATATCATCGTTCAAAATCGTATAACGGGACAATTGGAAGAGGAGAAAATGCAGGTTTATGTTAGGTTTGGGATCAGGCTGTTGTATAAAGTCAGTGTTGCCTCCCTTGGTTTCTGTGATCACCAAAGTAATCGAATTTTTCCAGGGGATGAATAGTCGGATGGAAGGCGCTCGAGGTATTGTATAGGTTTCATCGTCCTGTTGAAATCTTCTTATCTAATGGGGAAACAACCCTCCGCAGCTCGCCGGCTTCTCAAATCCTTGTCTGTCAAACAGGGAATTAAATACGATTCACCTGAATCAGCGAAGGAGATACCAGAGTTTATAGAGTTTCATCGGTTGGATAGGACAGAGATATTGGATCCTTTGGATTCCTTTAGTGAGTTTTTTTCCCCAATGCCTTCCCTCTCGAAGGCTAAATCCGACTTCTGCTACTACAGAAACATTTAACCAATTCTTTTATCGGTGAGTAATCGTCTCGTACTGAATACTTTTAACTGACAACAACAACTCTAGAAAACTCAAACCTTCCGCACGCCCCCTCGAGGACCCCACAGACCCCTACCGCCTCGTCTCAGCCGCTGACAGTCGAATGATGGCATTCGAAACGATTACAGAAGCAACAACGATATGGATCAAAGGACGAGAATTCAGCATCTCCCGTCTCCTCGGACCTTCCTTCCCACCATCCGAAACGGAGAAGTACAGTAACGGAGGGGCGTTGGCTATATTCCGATTAGCACCACAGGATTATCATCGATATCATTCTCCTGTGGATGGGAAGATTGGAAAAGTTGTTGATATTGAGGGAGAGTATTATACTGTTAACGTTGAGTTGTTTCTTTTTGTTGGGGGTTGGGAGGTACTGATGAGTTTTCTTTTTTTTCGTTTGTAGCCTCAAGCGATCCGAACGGCCTTGGACGTCTATGGCGACAATGTACGGAAAATCGTACCGATTGATTCACCACAGTTTGGTCGAGTGATAGCTGTTTGTATTGGAGCGATGATGGTTGGATCGATAAAGTTGACGGTTGAAGAAGGGCAAGATGTGAAGAGAGGAGAGGAGTTTGGGTATTTTGCGTTTGGTGAGGGTTGTCGGTATTTCGTTGTTCTATACGTACTAACCCTCTTTTTTTCACTCGCTTGGCAGGTGGATCAACGATCGTCGTTCTCTTCGAGGCTGGAACGGTCGAGTGGGATGAAGATCTGTTGTTTAATTCTAGAGATTCGTTGGAAACGCTTGTACGTGTTGGGACGGGTGTGGGCAAGGGGAAACGTAGGGCGTAGAGACTAAGAATTCGTCGGCGTCTGTTTGTGTGGACGTCTTGTATTTTTTTTGAAGAAAAGGGGATGTAATTGAGTATGAAATGTACGGTATAGGAATTATGTAACGTGAAAGGAAGTAACCTGTTTCTCTTGTACATGTACATGTACATTTCGTTGATGCATCTCCTTTCCTTCGCAGGGGAACGGTATGTAATGGTATGTAATGTAATACCAAATCCCCTATACCTTACATACAATGTCAAACGGTTACGGAGAGTCGGGGACATGTTATCGACATTCATGACAACCGCCGACACCCAAGTCAAATTTAGATCAATGCCAAAACTCTCAAGTTCAATCACTCAAATCAAATCATCAAGAACCATCCGCTATTGTCACCAGCCAACGTGAAACACAAAACACAAAAATAAGGGGGGAGCAGTATCTCACAAGGAGCGCAAACCATTCGAGGTTAAGGAGGAAGGAGGAAGAGGAAAACGTTATACATCAAATCGTAAAAATCCCAGTTTTTTGAACCATCCCAGCCGTTCCCTCCCCTCTCAAGAAAAGTGTGAATAGAAATGAAGTGCAGTACGGAAGAACCGCTACAAATCAAAGCATGGAAAGAAAAGAGTGAAAAAATCGAGGAAGATGATGGGGGTATAGGTAGGAAATAGTAAGAGGTAATATCGTCGTCAACCCGAGCACCGCTCACAAGGCCAGAGATAGGGCTTAATGATGCCTCTTTGCACGAGCCATATGCAAACTCCTAGCAACCTTGGGAACAGAGGAACGTTTGGTACGACGACGGCAGGTCTTTCCACTGCTGGGAGGGGTACTGGAAGAGTTGCCACTGTCCTGGTTCTGGCCTTGGTTAGCATTGGTAGCGTCAGTGCTGCTGTCCGAGTTGCCACCATCCTGGTTCTGTTGACCGTTGTTGGAGTCACCGGTGTTGTAACCGCCTTGGTTGGAGTTGTCGCCACCCTGGTTGGAGTTGTCGCCACCCTGGTTAGAGCTGTCGCCACCCTGGTTAGAGTTGTCGCCGCCCTGGTTGGTGTTGCCGGTGTTGGTGTTGTCACCGCTGCTCTGGCCCTGGTTACCCTGACCGTTGTTGGAATTGTCATTACCTTGGTTCTGCTGGGTATTGCCCTGGTTGCTGGTGCTAGAACCAGAGGCACCATCCCACTGGGCAGGGCCAACCTCGGGGAACGAAGCGGGGCTGTTGAAGACATTGTAGTTGGCAAGATCGCCGTTGGTTGGGTAGAGCCTGAGAAACGCGAGTTAGCGAAGCACACGGTTAAGGGAGAGGAAATGATGGGAGATAAAATGGGACGATGTAGGACAAAGTGTAGAGACTTACGATCCAGCCTTGGTACCATACGGTAACTCGACGTTTCCACCATTCTTGATTTCGATCTGAAGGCATGCGACGTAGTTCTGAGGACCAGTAGTGGGGTTGTCGTTCTTGGGGTTGTGGACGGCAGAGAGCTGGTTACAAGTCAGATAAAATGGTAACCATGGAAACGGAGGTGGTGGGGGGACGCACCTCTGAGCGCAGCATGTATTGTCCAGACTTCAGACCCTGAGGAATATGAGACTGGTACTGAGAGTTGCTCTCGACTGCACAAAAGGTAATTAGTAAAACTCGACAGGAAGACAAGGGGTGCACCATACTCAGCTCAGCCAAAGCCCAAGATCCCTGACTCTGGTAAGGTTCAGGCTTGTTCTGCATCGCATTCTTAAGCTGGTCGGTGATGCCCCCGGGTGCCAAACCCTTGAAATCAATCTTCTGCCATCCAATCTGGCTGGCATCAACCGACTTGCAGTCCCCGTTGCAGCTTCCAATATACGTCATAATGGGGCCCATAGCATGTACCCAACTATACTGGCCGTCGCCGGGGAAACCTGCGTTGGTCAATTCGGGGGTAGCCCCTTCCCAGGACCACACGACTGTATCACCAGGGTTGGCAGAAGCAACAGCAGGAGCGGCGCCTGCTTCTTGACAAGCCATTTTATTGTCGTTTGAAAAGTCTCCTGGTAGGAGGTACGACGGGGAATCGGCTTTGTAACCTTTTCGGACGGGGGTGTTCCCGTTACGAGGCGACCCATCGAAGTAGAGGTCGGGGGCATCGTAAGAGGTGCCTCCGATTGTGACCTTGCGGAGTTGACCGTGGGCCGAGACGAAAGAGGGTACGAGGGCGACGGCGACGAGGGAGAGGAGAGAGGAGACCATTGGTGAATGAAAGAGGTAGAAAGAGTGTTCCCCTATAAAGAGTGAATATAAGAGGATGAAAGAGAAGGCGAGGCGACGACGACGACGTTGAGGGAAGAAAAGGAAAAGTTGATTAACAAACAAGTCCAACCGAACTGGGTTTAAAGCATAGGTGTACAAACAGATGCAAATACCTCACCGTAAATGATGCCGGTGACCGGAAGGGTGGGTTCCTGGTTGGCACAGCGACCGCTTTAACGACTCCAAAGTTGCTTGCGGCAGTGGAAACAAAGGCTGGACCGCTCACGCCCTGTCAACAATGTACACTCTATTATATCGGTATTCGGTTAGGTAAAACAGAAAAAGGTATTTGACCACCGCAGGGGTCGAACCTGCAATCTCCTGATCTGGCGATATCATAAAGACACAATCGTAGTCAGACGCGATGCCATTTCGCCAGGCGGCCACCCTTCACTTGAGCGCTATCCAATCGACTCTCAAGAAAGATTCTCGAATAGTCCCTCGAACCCTCTGAACTTTCAAGAATTTAACCCTGCAAAACTCTGAGATAGAAGCTATGAACCTACGAGGAGACTCGGGCCTCGGTGCTCAAGTTTGAGTATCAAGTTCTCAGTACCGGCTGGCAGGAGTCGCTGGGTCTCAAAAGGGGCCCACCTCCTAACAGTACTGCGCAAGGGGTTATTAATATTTACCCATCACCATCAAATCTCCAGCTTTTAAAAAGGACACGAGAAGGCCAGACCAACAGGAGAGCCCTTGGGCCCCTGAAGATTTCGGATTTAGATATCCGGCTCTGAACACGTTTTATATGCACATTCAAAATTTCCCGAGAGTAAATACGTCCACAAAAAGATGATATACTGCACACTGTACCTAGCTGTCAGCCTTCGTTGAATGACGTGGTGACATTCAAATAAACAAGGAAAGCTGTGAAGTCAAGGCACCGAAATTTTCAGCGAACCTCGAGCGAAGCTTAACATGGACACGTGGCTTCTGTTCAGAAGACAACGGCCACGCACCGACGCAAGGACACACTCGGAGGGAGAAGCAACCAACGACGACTTCCATCGACGATTCCCTCCAAGAAGCTTAAAAAATGACTGATGGCTAGGAAGACAATGTGAACAGGGGGAAAGTGTACACGGGGCAGCCGGGACGCCCAAATAAAGCTTAGCCGCTTGATTTCTCGACTTCGTCCTCGCCCGGATGGTTTCCCGGTTTTATCCCGACTGGTAGACTGTTTGCTGGGATGTGAGTATCGGAACCCTGTCCGGATCCATACCATACCATACCATACGAATCAAGAAAATGTCCCCCCTCCCTTGAAATAAAAATTTGATGGATACGGCTGACGCGGCGACCAGTGGATGGATGATTTGCAGATCAATCAATGACGGATGGCATCGTTGGACGTTGACATTGAACGTAGACTTATACAGCTATAATTGTCACAAGTTTTGTAAGCCTGGCCATCGCCAACGATACCGGGAAGGCAGTCATTCCCTTGTATGCAGACTGTAAGCCACGCTCTAACACAGGTGGAAGATATTGCCTTTCTCCCCTACGCTTCATTATCATTGTCATTCTCGGGATGAGTGTCAAAATGCCAAAATGCAGAGCTCACCATCCGTTCGATCACAAACTGACGACGATCGAATATCTCTCTGTCGCAGGCCCGCAGTCTTGGGATGACATTCGGAACGCCCTTGTGCTAATATCCGGGATATGTCGCACTAAAATTAACTTGATCAAAAAGACCATGAGAGAACGTCGATTACAGTACCGATTATCCAGGGTACCTTGAGCGACGGTAGACAAGCGGCCAACACACTGAAAAATAAATCAATCCGTCGCTCCTTACATCGAATAAACCACTAATCTGGTGTTCCGCACAGGAAAATGAAAATTGGAGTTTGAGATTGGAATGCTCGCCACATAGGCAGCCATGGTATTGGCATTTTCCACACTATCTTGGTGGCTATAAGTGAGGTTAGTGATGGGGCACGACATGGAGATCTAAAGTACCGGCAAACAGAAGACGATACGTATGCACTCCGGACAGTCTGACCAGAGAGTGAGCGTTACAGGTGAGTTCAAAGAGCTGAAATGGTGGAATTACCGTACCCATCTATACCACGTCAACGCGTTGTCGGGAGAATGAATTAAATCGCAGCTCATTGACGGGCGTCGACGCCTTCAGCTTGGTTTCCTACCAGTGCACGTAACGTTTGTGCACGCTCCTTCTCCGACACGACCAATTTCACGAAAACTCCATCATCCGCGCCCCCTGCCCACACTCGCTGGCCATGAATCTAGATGACAGGGACTCAGGGAGATTGAACGATCGGAATGAATTTTTTTTCGCAGAAACCCCTCAGCTGTATAGAGGATTCCACGAGGAGGCTAGCTCAGAGTTGATGCTGCTAAAGCGGGCGAAAGTTTTAGGCTGGAGAGAGCCGAGATAGTTGCCCACGCGGGGCCCATGCTCAGATTGGCATCGACTAAACCACTAACCAGCCACCAGGAAAATGAAAATTTGTAGCCCGAGATTGGAATGTTCGCTGCATAGGCAGCCATGGTATTTGTCCACGCTACATTTGGTGGTGATGAGGCACGACGTGTCGGAGGTCTACTAACAGACAGGCTGAGTACCAGCAAATACATTCGCTCCGGACAGTCTGACCTGAGAGTGAGCGTTACAGGTGAATTGAAAGAGCTGAAATGATGGGATTGACGTACCCATCTATACCAAGCGAGTGCGTGTCAGAAGAGTGCAAGAGGTTGAATTAAGTCGCAGTTTCTTTGGCTCAAAGGTCCCTGACGCCTGTGAGTCGCACCTTCAGCTTAATTTCCTATCAGAATATATGGTAACGTTGCACCTCGACGGCTTGAACGAAGCATGTTGGGCTTTCTAGAATCTGTTCGCGTACAGGTAGTACATCCGCCACACAGTCGATGTCGAACCAGTTGAGTAATACTAGACTCAGGAAGATTGATCGGAATGCTGTATAGAGGGTTTTATGCGGTGGCTTCAAAACGTTGCGAGAGAACGGTTGAAAATTGGTGCCCACGCGCGCCTGCTCGGATGGCAGAGCACGTGAAATGTTACACGCCTCCCGCAGGGGCCGCGCACATGGTCATAGACTCCCACTACCGTTCTGCAGACATAGTAAACGGTATTCTATAACAACACTCCCGAATCTGAAGGACTTTTACCCGCTTCATCTGCGAGCTGACAAATAAATCAAACAAACGCGGCTCTCATTCGACAATGGGAGGATTGTGGGACACATTGGGGACACACCGCGTATGGCGGGTCGGTCTTTTTGAGAGTTGTACTAATACATTATTCTCTCCAGTGTGCGGTAAACCTAGGCCACAAGTACATGAAGAAGACAATCAGCCCCTCCGAAGTCATCACGAAGGTTGTTTAGCTTGTGAACGTCAGCTCGGCCACTGTAGCCGCTCACGTTTCCTGCAGCCAAGACTGTTGCGATAGAGAGTCATATACGCAAGATACCGCCGTCGAAAGTCTTTGGATAGGTGCCTTCAATTCAAATCTTATCGCATGGAAATGTTGAATTCCGATTCGTCGTTTTTATCGAAGTTTGAAACTGGCGGGTCCGAACTACTCGTTCGTAATGTTGATATGTAGGCGCAAATTTGGGTACGTGAGTGCGCATGGTCACTTGTGTTGTTCTTCTCACTGACTCTTGATTCTGACCTGTAGGCAAGCATCCTGGAAACATGTTTTGATATACAGCCTTCTCGTGCAGTTGCCCATTCAAAGCCGGACTTTTTCTTGTCAGAAATGGTATGTCTGTTGGTTCTTATCCTTCCTTACCTACAGTAGATTGAAGATTCGCCGTAAGTAGAATAAAACCCCCGAAGCAGGCGTGAGGCGACCCCACGGTACTGACTCGTTCATTTATTCATCGCTGTGCATCACTGTACGCCGTTCTAACAGATAAAGACGAGAAAAGATAGAATCATCCCCTTCTGTCAGGCAGGGACAATTGAATAGCGAGAAATTATTCCATTTTCAAGATTTCGGAATTGTGGGTCCCAAGAGTGAGAATGCACTCAGGGGCGTCATTCTCCACCGCGTCGTACTCAAGTGCTCGACGCAAGCCCTCCTTCATTGCTCGCCCACTAGCTGAGGCTCACTCGAATTCACGAGATCGTGACCAAAATTCGCTCAGATTCCTACTTCCTATGGTGAGCATCGTGGATGACCTTACAGTGATACTACACTTGAGTCACAGTAGTCCCATTTTCCACCATCCACCTCGGATCAATTTCCAACATGAGGATAGATTTTCCCTCCAAAAGTTCGTGGCGATAGACTCATCGACCAGAATAGGTCATTATCGCCTGTCCTGTGTAGTGGTATGAGTCGATTTTTTGATGCTACTCTCTTTGGATATCAATTACTTACGGAAAAATATACTAGACCTTCCATTTATGCTCGCCTGTGGTCTTCCAACCTCGTTCAAGAAACATATAAAGCTCTCCAACTCAGTGTGTTGCATACACGCCTCCAACTCGAGCACTCGCATCGTTCTTTTCTTTGCTATGTCATCCGACTCCAGCTCAAATCGTTCATACTACGTTTACCAGAATACTTATGGTTTCCCAGATCCTACGCACGATTCCTCGGGGTCTGACCGCCACCCTCGTGAGCTCGGTTTTCTAACTGACACTGAATCGGATGGGACTGGCGGGGGGCCATTATTCCAGCGACATCCAACGAGATCCAGCCTTGTGGACCTGGGCATCCCCAACGCACAGAGGGCCTATATTCCGTCAAGTCGTTCAGAACAACTTCGGTTGGGATTTTATGGTAACAATCACTTTGGGAGCACCGGCGCCTATCCTACATCCCAGAATGGTCCCAACCACAACTCCCCTGCGCACCGTCTTCCGTCAGGTTATTCGCAACAGTTTCAGGCAGGGTTTCAGGCTCACAATCACGCTGGGAGCACCGTTCCCTATTCGGCTGGTGGAACTCACTCTCGAACGAGCTCAGGTTCCTCTCATGGTAGTGGATATGCGTCCTCTCGTAGTAGTGGAAGTGGATACACGTCCTCCCGTAGCAGTGGTAGTGGATACATGTCCTCTCGCGGCAGTGGGTATGCGTCCTCTCACGGTAGTGGACATGCGTCCTCTCGTAGTAGTGGTAGTGGATACACGTCCTCTCGCGGTAGTGGATATACGTCTTCTCGTGGATATGAAGCGAGCGGAAGTGAATCTGATCATTCTGGCGAGGAAACCGGCACTAATCACCCTGTTACGGGTCATGTTCCTCCTGGTCATTCCGCCAACGCTAATCAACCCGCTGCAGGTCGGGCTATAGGACATCGCCGCGACCCATTGGGTTCTGTTTTTGGTGGTGGACAGTACGCCGAGCTCAATCAAGCTTCCACGACGGCCACTGTCACGACTGCTGGTGGCTCTACCTCGAACTCCATGTCGGAATTGTCGCAGACACTGTTCTGGGTCTGTGAATACTGCGGTGAACAAATACCGGGCACAGTTACGAATACGCACTATTCTCAATGCAACGGCTTCAGATAATCAAATCGGAGGCGAATGCGCTCTTATTATAACCAAGAATGAACTTTTGAACACTGAGTCGAATGATAGTTAGTTACCTTGTAATTAACTCGTGGAATAAGGTCTCCATTTCTCAGGTATCTCTTCTTTCATTCGCTGCCACTCTTCATGAACGAAATTTCCTAAACCGAAACACTTTACTTCCATGCCTTGTTTACTACTCTGTTTATGTGTGCGTACTGGTATCATGTAGTATGGTACTACCTATATATGATGTTAGAAATATTATGATGGCAATACCAAAAAGCTCCCACGGTTTGCCCTTGACTGTCATCGCCATGTCGAAATTCGTTGCAGACGTTCCTGTGTTCTATTCTAGAAAACGGCGTATGTCCGCACCACCGCTCAACTTTCATGATCTCAGAGAAATGGACGGAAAACATTTTTGGACGAGGCAAAAAGAAACCGAAAAGCTATTCCTGGATCCCAAAGACATGGCCGAATATTCATCCTTTGTTCGTCTCTGGCCCACTATTTTATTCAGCGACGATAAAGCCTTAAAAATGTACTCGTATCTGGTGGATGTGACGCAAATTGTGGCCACCATGGACCTTGCGAGGACGAAAGTCCCTGTTCCTCGCGTTTACAAGTACGGCTATTCCGGAAACTGTGGTTATATCCTGATGGAGCGAATTCGGGGATATGCACTTGACAACTTTCTTCGTCACTACAAATGCCCTATTCCTCATAAAATCACAGTCGAGATAAAAAGGATTGTCGAAGATCTGGCGAGTCTAGGTCTCTGCCATAACGACGTCAAACCACGGAACATTGTTGTCAGCTCGAGCTGGGATGTACTGACTATTGTAGATTGGGATCACTGTATGCCACTTATACATGCAGGAGAGTATACCAGAAGGGTCATGTGGGGAGAAAAGCACGATCCCTTTTGCATCACGGATACCTGGGACGCTTTTTTTCTCTCGGTGGCCGCCGACAGGGTTGGAGAGGAGTTGCTCATGGGGCAACACTATCGTTTCTACATGTTCACGGTGCCTCTCCGAACGACCGGGACGGTCTACCAACCATTTGGTCCGCAATCAGCGCTATCTTTGGAGTTCATAGAACGTCGTAGACGATCCAAGGCTTCCGAGCTCGCAGGCGAGTCGGAAACGCTAAAAAAGGCGCAATCAGTCGAAGTAGGTCTTTAGGCTTGATCGGCTTCACAGGTTTATGGATGCTCACCGGTTCATTCAACAGACTTCATCTTAGCATGTACACAGGTCTATCCATGGATAATTGTGGCGTCACCAAGTTTTTCGGAATACAACGACGCGCTTGCCGTCCATTCATCGATTCCGCGACATATTTAATAGATCTGGACAGCAAGTCCTTGTTGTCGTTTCACCACCCTTTGTTACCTCATTGAACTCTCCATGAACCATTCTTCGCATTGAATTTTTATCATTATGGCGAGGCATTGTCAGGAAAGACAGGGCGGGTTTCAGCCTCACAGGTCGCGTAGTATGGAATCTGCGCCACCCTCAACTTCCATGATCTCAGAGACCGGGAACAAGTTTCTTAACGAGACTGGGAAACCGAGGATTATCTGGAGTAATATTCATATCTTGTGGATGTGACCTTTTATTCGGTTCAGCTTCTTAGTACCTACTGTCGTTCGACTGTGTTTCTTAGTGCGTAGAATAAGATTTATCGAGAATCTCCCAGATCAGTAATTGTCGCGCTGCGATATAGATACCTAACCATAACTCGACCAACAACTGAATTCACCAGATTGTTACATGAACATTGAGGAGCCAAGAATCGAAACAGCGAGAAACAAGGAAAAGAAAAAAAAAACAGAATTGATGAATGGTCCAAGAAAGTCGATGAGATCCCCGGCGAAGTCTACGCAACGATGTGGTCAATATGAACTCAACGTCCTGGAGGTCAGAGGTCGATACTCGTCCAGCTTCAATACCATCCTTACCACGAAGCTCCTTCCGTAACCCTGGATGATCTTCCTTTGTATCAGTAATTAACGAAAAAATAGAAAAGCGACGTACGATATGACTACTCAAAACTCGAGGACCGTATCCTCCCTATACGATTCATCTCCACTTGATCTCCACGGATACACATTCCTCCCCATGGTCAAGATCCGCGTCGATTTTACATAGATGGACGGTGACGCTGTTTAGTTTGGAGCTTCAAGATTCGATAAGGGACACTCACTCCGCTCGAAGCATCGTAGGGAGGTTGTTGCCACACATGGCTGGTGGTAGTATTCCAATCGCACCCACATGACAGATCAGTTGTCGAGCGTTGAGCGTGCAGAGGAGGGAGTTGGAACTTGGTATAGACTAGGAGTTCGAGACCAGAAGTAAATAGAGTAGAGTTAGTGCGACGAGCTAATACATGAAACAAGGCCACGTACGGCGTGCTATAGCAAAGAAGGACGCGATACAAATGAGGGCATTTAAGAATCGTGTTGATTCCCCCACTGCCACCAAACCCATACAATACCGCATTGAGGAATTTAAGGTAAAATATAGTTGTAAACAGAGCCTCCAGTTCAGCGAATACAGAGTTATTAGCTCTGCGCTCCGATTTAAAGTAACTGCGTGATTCCCTGTGTAAGTGTTACAACAGAAGTGAAGCGAGTTCTTCCAGCTCACCTGCAGGCTACATTTGCTCAACGCGTCAAGACTCCAGAGAGGTGTTCACCAATGCCTTCTTATATTCCATATTGTAAATGTCCTCGTTTTTGTTGATATGAGCGTCCCGCTTGGTAGCGTATTGCGCTTCTAGCTTGTTCTGTTTTTTCATGAAGTAGATGCAACATTATGTTTGAAACCATCAACTTCGGAAGCCTTCGAGGCGCGGTCGCTAGTACTGGCGGATACTTCGAGAAGAATCAAGACCAAAAGGAGAACATTCTTCATTTGCTCTTCGTCCTTGCGCTGTGGCTTTTGAAGTGGGAATGGAGGAAAGAAAGGAGAAGGACTGGTGTTCCTCCAGGACATGGCTTCCAAGTTTTCCGGTTAAACGCTGCCTATTCTAGACTCGTGGCCCGCCGTTAGTTCAAACTCAGCTGTGGCGCGGCAGATCCTCTCCCAGCGGCCCGTTCCACACAGGCGACAAACCAAACGCATGCCTTGCGACAGTCATTGACGACGCCCGGTCGTATATTTGACATTGATATACCAAGTTCAAGAATATTGATCATGCCACTTCACCGGTCAGCCAAGCTCCCGAGCCTCGATTAAGTAGTGCTCGACCACTGATAATAATCATAAGGTCGTAGTATTTATGAAAGATTCGAGAACCTTGTCGTTCGCGTAGTACTACATAATTTAGATATCGATACTATGTGGCCTATGGGCGAGACAGAATGGGAGATGGTAAATAATTTTTGTAAACGGATAGAAACATGGTCACGACGAACTTTGTCCTGTTTCAAACATATCTTCTGTGAATACCAAAATTATATAGTCCCTTTAGTGCGGAAATAACACTTGCACGTAGAACCTCGAACGGTAGAGGTCCAACGCCAGACAACAAGGAAGGCGAGCGAGCCGATGAACACACGCTGAGTTGGGCTTTTGATCAAGTTTCGAGCGCCTGCGTATTTGTATCATCCTTCGGAAAGGCACTTCCCTCCAGGAGCTTTGACGATGTAAGGACCGGGAGCGGGAGTTCCACTTGCTGTTGAACGTGTACTGGTACGGAGCGCTGTGAGTCAGACACCGAGTTACCCAATTCCACCTCAAATCCAGCGGACGCTACGGCAAAGGCAGAGTGTAGCGCATGGGTATCGTCTCTACTGCTCCCAGGCCGAACTCTGGAAATGAGAACGGCGAGGTAGCTAATAGCCTCCACTTTTCCTATCAGAATGACGATTATATACAGATAATGGGGGGTCGGCGAAACCAGGAAAGTAACCAGAGCGGATAATGCCATGAACGCTGCAAGAAGGCCGCATTCATTATCACAGGTGAGATGGCAATTGAGAACAGGGGAGCTTACTAGTCAATGCTCCCGTCGTCACGGTCAACCACAGGATCTTGGTTATGAGCGCCCTAGTGCCCTGTTGCACCCTCGATTTCGATCGTTTAAGCTGAAAACAAAGGCTTATTTTTTCGATAAAACACGTAGAAGTATGTACTTACGATCAATCCCATGAAAATCGTGATTGTGGTGTCACAGAGAGCCGAACTTGCAGCCCATAACTGCCGCACAAAGAAAGGATAGAGATTTGGGAACTAATGGAGGATTCAAAAACGACGAACTTACAATTGTGTTAATGTCCCAGACCAGGACCGAAGTTACGAATCCACTTGATTCTATTATATGTGCGCCTCCGGTGATTGTCGCTGCCGTACTTAGCAGAGATAGCTAAAGGAGAGACAAATAAGTAACGAATGTTCCAAGAGGTGTCTTGAGAACCACCGACTATGACCACTGAAACTGTCATGACCTTTGACCTGGATAGGACCCATATTCTCCAAGCTGAAAAGCATTGACATAGTAGCCCAACTACCGAACTTTATCAACATTCAACAAGGAGATAAAATGAAAGTTTCAGCTCACCAAGTCCAGTTGTGACAACAAAAGCCTCATCCCCCCAGTCCACTTTACTACCAGTGTTGGCTTCGAGAAGTAGTAAGTTCCCAAAGCCACTTCCACAGATCAAGTACAGTTTCCTAGCCACCCAAGCTGTTTGTAAAGCTTCCATGATATAGATTAAATGGGAGATAGCTCTGATCGAGAGATTGTCTCGTGAAAACGACTTGTGATATAGGACTGCAAGGAACGTTTGGTGAGAAATGTTAAACAGTTGTTGATGAGACATGTGTCTCACAAATTTGGACGGTGAGGATGCCAAAGAGCGCCCAGTGGAAGAGCGAGGTAAAAATCTTGCAGTTATATCGAGTTGTGACTTCGTCGATAGCATTGAGAGACAGCTTACCAATGTCCCGAGACTAGGAATAATAGATATACAGAAGTGGGTCAGCCGAGTATCGTAGGCAAAGACGATTCGCGTACATCTCGAAAACTACGTCAGGAAACGTATTGGACTCCATGGCGTTTTTAGGATGCGAGTGGGAAGGGAATGATGGGTAAACGCGTCTTGCTGCGGATGTCTCGACTCCCACTTAAAGCACATCATGATCATTTTCCTATCAGTGCGGTGGTTTCATCAACCGAGAACAGAGTACATAATCCCCATCCATCTCTGATGAGATGGAGGCATGATGCATGAACGTTTGAACGTGAACTATAGCACGAGAAGCCTCTTTGATGGCATCTGAATCGAGTCTGGTGGACAACAGTAGTACAGCAATTCGCGCATATGAGAATGGACCGAGTCAGTATTTCCGATTGAACAAGATACGTAGCACGCACCATCGTACTTCAGCTTCAGTCCCGGATACTTTTCTATCTGGGTTCTGTTCGTCGCCTATTAGGACGGCCCGCGACACGTGGCGTTGACGTTGAAAGTAGCGTTCTAACCTCGTGACCAGATATCAGATATGCTCGGCCGGCTCCGTTCCGAACAGTGCTTTCTCGGACAACGGGAACCGAAACCACAGAACGCTGCCTTCGGTCTTCGATGTCATTGATTCGTTCCTTTGTTGATGGCACGCGACACCTTGAAGCTTGATATATGATACCTCGGACTACTGGTCTATTACTTGTAGGTCGACACTCCCAAATCTGAAGGACTCCGCCTCGCTCCCTCACATTACCAGTCAAGACAAATGAACAAGACGACTCTCAACCTGATGTGTCAGTATCGACAAAGGAAGATTTTGGGACACGCTGCGTATTTCCGGCCAGCTCCTTTTCCTACCGCCTTGCAAGACGGTCAGAAACCGTGATGCCTAGAGGCTAGAAAGTCGTCGATTCGCCTCATTTTACAGTGTCCGTGGCTTTCCAGATGCAAGATTCACCGTCGAAAGTCTTGGGTAGGTACCTTCAATTCAGATTTTATCGCACGGAAACGTTGATATCTGATTCATCGCTTCGAAGTTCGAAATTGGCGGGTCCGAACAAACCGCCCGTAAGGTTGATTTGTAGGTGCAAATTTGGGTACGTGAGTGCGCATGGTCACCTGTGTACTTCTCGCTGACTCTTTATTTCTATCCTATAGGTAAACATGCTGGAAACATGTGTTGATGTACAGCATTCTCATACAGTTGTACCGGACTTTCTTGTCAGAGATGGTATGTCCGTTGGCTCTTATCCTTCCTTAGCTAGATTGATTAAGGTTCTTCACATGTACCACAAGCAGAATAAAACCCCCGAAGCAAGCGTTAAGGCGACCCCACAGTACTGACTCGTTCATTTATTCATCGCTGTGCATCACTGTACGCCGTTCTAACAGATAAAGACGAGAGAAGATAGAATCATCCCCTTCTATCAGGCAGGGACAATTGAATAGCGAGAAATTATTCCATTTTCGAGATTTCGGAATTGTGGGTCCCAGAGTGAGAATACGCTCAGGGGTGGCGTCATTCTCCACCGCATCGTACTCAAGTTTTTGACGCAAGTCTTCCTCCAGTGCTCGCCCACAAGCCGAGGCTTCACTCGAATAGATCGAGACCAAAATTCGCTCAGAATCCTACTTCCTATGGTGAGCATCGTGGATGACCTTACAGTGATACCACACTTGAATCGCAGTAGTCCCATTTTTCCACATCCACCTCGGATCAATTTCCAACATGAGGATAGATCTTCCCTCCAAAAGTTCGCGGCGATAGACTCATCAACCGGAATAGGTCACTATTGCCTGTCCTGTGTAGTGGTATGAGTCTGTTTTTTGATGCTACTCTCTTTGGATATCAATTACTTACGGAAAAATATACCAGACCTTCCATTTTTACTCGCCTGTGGTCTTCCGACCTCGCTCAAGAAACATATAAAGCTCTCCCAACTCAGTGCGTTACTGCCATCACGCCCCCAGCTCGAGCACTTGTATCGTTCTTTCTCTTCGTGATGTCATCCGGTTCCAACTCTGATCGTTCGTACTATATCTACCAAAATACCTTTGGTTTTCCAGATCCTACGCAGGACTCGGGGTCTGACCGCCACCCTTCTGAACTCGGCCTTCTAACTGATCCTGAATCGGATGGGACTGGCAGGGGGCCATTATATCGCCGACATCCAACCAGACGCGGCCTTGTGGACCTGGGCTTCCCCGACGCACAGAGGGCCTACATTCCGTCAAGTCGTTCAGAACAACTTCGGTTGGGATTTTATGGTAACAATCACTTCGGGAGCACTGGTGCCTATCCTACATCCCAGAACGGACCCAACCACAACGCTGCACCGACCGGGTTCACGAATGCGCACCCGGGGTCCCATCGTCCGTCAAGTTATTCGCAACAATTTCCGCCTCACAATCACGCTGGGAACAACGTTTCCTATTCGGCTGGTGGAACTCACGCTCGAACCGGCTCAGGCTCCTCTCATGGTAGTGGATATGAAGCCGGCGGTGAATCTGATCATTCCGGCGAGGAAACCGCGAACACATCTCCTCCTGGTCGTTCCGTCAATGCTCCTAATCAACCGGCTGTGGGTCGGGCTAGAGGACACCGCCGTAACCCAATGGGTTCTGTTTTTGGTGTTGAACAGTATGACCAGATCAATCAAGCTTCCAGTAACTCTACCTTGAACCCCATGTCGGAAGTGTCGCAGGCTTCGTTCTGGATCTGTGAATACTGCCGTGAACGAATCTACGGCACGGTCACAACCTCGCACTATGATGAATGCCAGTGGTTCAACCGAGTCGAATGATAGATAACTGATTCAACTGAGCATCTCTTGCTTTATTCGCCGCTACTCTTCGTGATCGTGGACTAAATTTCCTAAATGAACCCGTTACTTCTATGCGTCGCGTATTTTACTTTTTTGATGTGTGCTTCTACCGTTTTTACTGTACTTATCTCGTATGCCAATGTACATAAACTAGGCACCTTCTGTATTGTACGTTGGCGTTGGAATCTCCATTTCCTTCCGAAGAATTTACCATATATGGCTGAACGTTGAGGCAAAAACTCCCACGATTCACCGTTGACTATCGTCACCATGTCGAATTGCGCTCCAGGCGTTCCGTGGTTCTTTCCCAGAAAACGACGCATGTCCGCACCACCGCTCAACTTTTATGATCTCAGAGACATGAACGGAAAACATTTCTGGACCAGGCAAAAAGAAACGGAAGATTTATTCCTGGATCCCAAAGATATGGCCGAATATTCATCTTTCGATCGCCTCTACCCCACCGTTTTATTCAGCGATGATAAGGCCCTGAAATTATATTCATATCTGGTGGATGTGTCGCAAATTGTGGCCACTATGGAGCTTGCTAGGACGAAAGTCCCTGTTCCTCGCGTTTACAAGCACGGCTATTCCGGAAACTGTGGTTATATTCTGATGGAGCGGATTCGGGGATATGCACTTGACAACTTTCTTCGTCACTACAAATGCCCAATACCCCATAAAGTCACATCTGCGATAAAAAAGATCGTCGAAGATCTAGCGAGTTTAGGTCTCTGCCATAACGACGTCAAACCACGGAACATTGTTATCAGCTCGACCTGGGATGTACTGACTCTTGTAGATTGGGATCACTGTATGCCACTTATACATGCAGGAGAGTATACCAGAAGAGTGAGATGGCCGGATAAACACGACCCCTTGTGCATCGCGGATATCTGGGATGCTTTCTTTCTTTCAGTGGCCGCCGACAGGGTTGGAGAGGAGTTGCTCATGGGGCAGCACTATCGTTTTTATATGTTCACGGTGCCTCTCCGAACGACCGGGACAGTCTCCCAACCATTTGGTCCGCAATCAGCGCTATCTTTGGAGTACATGGAACGTCGTAGACGATCCAAGGCTTCCGACCTCGCAGGCGAGTCGGAAACAGCAGAAAAGGCGCAATCAGTCGAAGTAGGTCTTCAGGCTTGAATAGTTGCACTGGTTTGGGAACGCTCACTGCTTTGGACCGTCATCCAACAGACTTACTCTCAGCACGTAAACACAGATTTATCCATCGGTAATTGTGGCGTCACCAAGTTTGTCGGAATATATACCCCAGAGGGTTCCTAACGATACAAATAATGACTCTCGACACGCTTGCTGTTGTTCATCGACACCTGTGATAATTCTGGGAAGCAAGCCGTTTCACGACCCTTTGCTGCCTCACCAGGGTAACTCCCCACGAACCGTTCCTCACATTGAAAGTTTATTATCATTACGAGCAGCGATAGATGCGTTGGCCAACGGCTATTTTGTAAATGTTGTTGTGAGCTAGAAATGATACACTTGAACGACTGGTGTCGACTATTAGAGGCGAATCTTAGCCAGATTCCGCCAGGATCTCAGCGGGACTATGCAGTCAGAAAATTCAACACGAAGTACTGTCTATGCTATTGCTGTACCGACGCTGAACGCATCGATAAATTTCTTTGTCGATCTAGGTTATTGCCGTCACGGAACAATCGCGTGTCTTTCCGAAATTAAGGGAAATGCAGAAAGGTGTAGCGGCTTGACTGGTACTCTAGTTGTGTTCTGTTCAGTGCAGTCTTGGAGTAGATGACAGCGGCTCTTGAGCGAGAACGGAATGTATTATTGCAAGATCACTAAACTGTGTAGGATATTATGGCTAAGGAGAAAGTACGGACTCAATCATACAGCGACAGGCTGAGTAGAGGAAGAGCCGTTGGAATTGTAACTACGATAGCTTCCCCGACTCTCCGACTCTCCGACGTAACTTGAATACATTCATTTGCAATGGCACCCTTGGAACGGCCCACGAGTGCAAATATTGTCGACACCAAAGCATCCATTGTGAGTCATTGCAGGACCCGCTGGTTTCGCCACACTTGTTGCATGGACAACCGTTGTACTCGGCGACCTTGAGTGCAAGTACCGTGGATGGCATTTGGGTCCGGGAAAACACCTGCACAGCTGTTCTGGTCGCAGCAGCCAATGTTGTTGCGGCATTGGTCTTTGGTTACGAGGTTCTGTAAGGTGAGGGGTTGTTAGTATGACTGGGACTAAGGGATAGCAGAGAGCATGGTGGGTTTACTGACTTCAGTAACCGGGGCAGGGTCAGCGACGACTGTAGTACTAGTCATCATCATTGAGACGATGAAGAGACTGGCGGCTTTGGTAGAGAACATGATGATTTCTTTGAGTCTTTGGATTTAGACAACTTGTGTTTTGATAATGATCAGGAGCGTTTTTATACGCAGAGTTTCCGCTCCTCGATCCAGTTGACTTCCGGCGAAACAGTTCCACGGGCAAACACCGTGGAACACGGCGGAGCTCCAGAGCGGGTTCCCCAGAGGTGGAGCCTCCACCTCTCTATTGACCTTGGAGATAGCCAATATGTAACGCCGAACATTTGAAGTTATTATAGCGTTAGAGTAGGGAAATGGACCAATGATTTTGAGAAGGATGCACTCGTAAACTGGACCATGGAACCTTATATAAATAAACATGTACTTACGCATAATAGTATGTATTTATGTCCTGCGTTTGTGTCTTTCGTCCAGGTGGTTCATTTATTATTCCACGGCGCCGTGTACATCATGATAATAAATTTATATGTGCTTGGAGCCCATGTAACGAGGGATAAATTAGAACGAACAAAATTAAACACACGCCCATTCAGGCAAAAAATCAACTCACCCGGCGGTTCCAATCCTAACTTCGCGAAGGAGATAACCAAGTGTATACAGTCTGCAGATGAACTGAAGCTAGTCAATGCATTTAATCCTGTATCCCTGCCACTGGATGAATGCGAGCGACTTGGAAGCAGTCAGTTCGATAAAGTTATCACAGCACTACTGACAATCGCAAAGCCATTATGGAGCGTACCGTAGGGTCCACCCGTGCTCTCAAAGTTGGTAGACATACGAGCTGTGGTGCTCCGAGTAACACAGAAGTCTTGGTCCAACTGGCCCCCTGAATACATGGCAGAGTGGATGTCGAGCCTTTCCGGTGAATCATGGGCATGTAGTTGAAAGTGACGAAAGGAAGGCATGTTAATGCGACTTAGTTGACTATGCTACACGGTTCTTTTTGCACTTTAAACAGTGCTACGGGGCGATATTTATCGTATTAAGAACTAGAGTGAGCCCGAATTGCTAGTTAAAGCTAGTGCCACTAGTAGAATGTGCCATAGGCACAGCTAGACCAGTTAGAGAGAGCCGTAGATCGTGTCAGAAAACTGTATGACTGTTCGAAACCTGAGGACTTAAGCGGTAATTCACCAAGTTCTACTCTCTACATTCTACTATGCACTGGCATATCAAGGGATTGTACTATTAGAAGACTTGTAGTCTTCACAGAACCGTTCGTAGCAGAACTTAACGGAGTCAAAAGACCTTCATACTAGGAGTACCTACTTCTACGGGGGATTTAGTTGACAAGAAATCGGACATAGGACCGTACAGACTAGGAGAAATTTGATATGACCATAGATCGAGTCCCGATCTGAGGAAAAGACAAAAAGACATGATACAGATCCCAGATCACAGATAGAGTACCTAGGAACCAGGCAGGAATGAACAACGGATCTCGGAGTCCGCGCTGTTCATGTGCTATGGCGATTCGGAACTCTGGATCCATATGCTGGAACTACTTGGACACACAAAGTCCATATGATTTGATAACATCGCAATGCAGGATAAGGTCCGTAGGCAGGAAATACCATATGGTACGCCTATGTAGGTCCATTCTACGTGCTGAAACAAGAATGAAGAACGGTCCAGATTGGTCCAAAACATGATTCGGATACGGAAAAGCTCTGTAGACAAGATTCTGCACATGTAGCGGCCCCTAGCGATAAGATTCCACATGGATTCGTAGCTACGGTGCATTATTTTTGGAGATGAAACAAGTAGAGATAGGATTACAAAGCTAGCATAGAAGTAGTATAAAAGCAGCTCATGTATCTGTAGATAAAAAAGTACTACCCGTGCGTAGGAAAGTCCTAAGTGGGTTGCCTGTGAGTAACTGCTCTTGACACCAATAGAGAGATTTGCCCTGTCTTTGTGCAGTGAAATGATAAGATTTGATTTGAACATACGAGACCGTCGAGGTCAAAACTAGAGAACTATCCGTCCGTAGGCCACCGAGGTCTTGATTACTGTTTCGTGATCCATCGAGGGTCTTAGCGTTTGTATCCACCAAGGACTTAGTTTTCGTGTCCGTCGAGGGCAATAGTCTCCAATCGTTCGAATTAGTCTTACCGTAGACGAAATTCATAGTCCTACTTAGTCCACTGGACAATAAACAGAGCCCCTACAAACCCTAGAATCCCCGTAGCTGTGGTGTTTTACACTTGCAGTTACACATTGACTTCATAAGACCTTCATACAATATTGAGACTGTGATCTTGTGCGTAACCTTTGCCAAGCAGTCCACCCTTGCAATCTTTCCTGGTGTGTGGAGTTATTGATAGACTTTACACGGAGGTTTACTAGTTTTTGGGTTGATTTGGTGTTGGTGCTACTCCCATAGCTTCTGATATTAGGTTGACTCTTGAGTGGTATTCTTCGCCCATTAATGTGCCCTGCACTGCCTGAGCTAATAAGCTTCCCTTCTGAGTTTACGCAGGAGGAACTATCTGTCTCTGATGTCGGCATTGCTTCATCTTCTCTCGCCACTCCTGTGCATGCTGCCCAAGAGCCCAAGACAATGGTGCTCTAGTGGAAGTTTGCTGAAGTGAATCCATTCATTTTCTGTTCAATAATCATCATAATTCATCACGTCTTTTTTTACCATAGCTCCCAACATGTTGTGACTTAGACATCATCGTAAAACCATACAACGCCGCGTCTGGAAACGCTACAGGCGTTCCCCTGTACATCAAGACACTGGGGACATTTTGATGTCATCAGGAACCTGTCCAGTACCTGTCAACTGGAATAGACCCTCGTCACTTTGATGTGACGGGAACAAAGGCTTCATCCTGTATTGTAAGAGTTTTTAGTGCTAAAGTATGTAAATTCTTGTAATAAAGTATTTGGCTTAATGTGGAAATGGGGAATGCTTTGAGCCACCCGACCTGAGATCTGAACGCGAGATAAACGAGGCCATTTCTTTGAACAAAGGTTGCAGCGAAGGTTGCTGCCTTGCTCCATCATGAAGCCGAGCTGCCGTATTTGAAGCGCTATCAGCGTAGATTAATTAATTACAGTATAACTCAATTACTTAGTACTGCGCGGGCGCAGTGGCGTTCTGATTGAAATTTATAACTCCGACTTCAACCCGAAGAAGCCGAGCCCGACATTTCCGTGATTCTATCTTTCATTTCCCTTGCTCTCTAATGTACACCTCTAATGCAGGTCTCTGCCTTCATTTGTTGTCTACTTGATATTAGAATCCATTATTTTGTGTGACCAGCTGGCAAACCATAACTGCAGCAGTAACAACTTCCTTCAGACCAGTACTGATTTTGTGCCTTTGCTCAGATTGAATCTTCAACTAAAAGGGCAAAACAAAAATCGAATCATAAAAAATTTGAGAGTATAGTTTAGATATATAGATTAGCCCACTCAACAAATTTTATTTCTTACAAGTGACAGCTACTCCTCCTAAGGGACATTGAGGAAGAGGGACAGTTGATGCATGATGATCACCACATATCAGCGGAGTTTCAATCTCATGAGCATGCTCCGGTGTTCACCAAATTTTGCAAAAACCCTGTAATCAAGTTAGAAATACCACTACATCCACGAAAAAGATAATCAGTACTACTCAAGAGGTGTTCACCGGCAAATTCCGAGACATAGGGTAGCGGGAGGGGGGGGGCCTCAAGGACCTTATGTTTGAAAGGTCCATGCACCCCCAAAATGACGTGATACTGCCTCAAATCAGTGTGTGTGGATCCAAATTATTGTTTTTAAAAGGAAATGCACTTTTCCCGGTTGTGGCAGTAAAAATTTCCCTATTTAGCTATCAAAATTTGCTCAAATTTCTGCATCAAGTCTTATTGATCAGACTGAAACAATCCATCTTTTTTTTTCTTCATGCATGCATATAGCAAAGGCTAAAAGAAAAGGTACTATCTCCATCATACGTGGATTATTAATACTTTTGAAGGCTATCTACCTTATCTGCTCTTTATAGTATCACCTATGCTGCTGTGGTCTAGCTGGCAAGCCCATAGAAAAGTATTTTTGTGATGATAGATGTCACAAAGAGGCAGCAAAGCAGAGGAGAAAGTGAGAATGACATGTCAAATATCGGAATATAACGTGGGAAATTGGTCTTGCCAGGCATTTGGTAATCAAAAATTTCCATATTAGGAAGGTGCAGGGGGGGAGGGGGTCCAGGGGTCCTTATGTCTATGTAGGAACCTCATATGTAAAATTTTCGGATTGAACACCTCTTGGTACTACTAGGACTACATACATCAAGAAACAACAAGAAAAAAAGACAATGGTGGACTAGGTTATGCATGGTATCATACCTAGACAAGAACTACCCAATCAGGCCACCCCAACAATGACTATAACTTGTATGGCCTTCTCCAGTCTACTCTTCGTTCTTTCCCAAACTAAAGGCAGCCTCGTAGGCGGGAGAACTTTCATCTGCATCAGTCACTCTCCAGTTCCCGAAATTTCTTTCCACCACCAACCCAGGTACCGTAGAAGATTCGAGGATCCTACCTTTTTGCAAGCTCGAGGTTTGCGTGCCTTCCTGAGAGAGTAAGAGAACAACCGTGAGATAGAAATTTCACCGGAGCAAACCAAAAGAAAAGCGAACACCCACAGCAGGAACTCTCATTAAAGCAACACATCCATCCCACTTTTGAACCCTCCCATGGAACCAACAGTGTTGCCATGCCTCACGGAGCCGGGTCTGCCAGAATGCGATAATGGGCAAAGTATACCACTCAAGAGTCAACCTAATATCAGAGCTATGGGAGTAGCACCAACACCAAATCAACCCAAAAACTAGTAAACCTCCGTGTAAAGTCTATCAATAACTCTACACACCAGGAAAGATTGCAAGGGTGGACTGCTTGGCAAAGGTTACGCACAAGATCACAGTCTCAATATCGTATGAAGGTCTTATAAAATCAATGTGTAACTGCAAGTGTAAAACACCACAGCTATGGGAATTCTAAGGTTTGTAGGGGCTCTGTTTATTGTCCAGTGGACTAAGTGGGACTGTGAATTTCGTCTACGGTAAGACTAATTCGAACGATTGGAGACTATTGCCCTCGACGGACACGAAAACTAAGTCCTTGGTGGATACAAACGCTAAGACCCTCGATGGATCACGAAACAGTAATCAAGACCTCGGTGGCCTACGGACGGATAGTTCTCTAGTTTTGACCTCGACGGTCTCGTATGTTCAAATCAAATCTTATCATTTCACTGCACAAAGACAGGGCAAATCTCTCTATTGGTGTCAAGAGCAGTTACTCACAGGCAACCCACTTAGGACTTTCCTACGCACGGGTAGTACTTTTTTATCTACAGATACATGAGCTGCTTTTATACTACTTCTATGCTAGCTTTGTAATCCTATCTCTACTTGTTTCATCTCCAAAAATAATGCACCGTAGCTATGAATCCATGTGGAATCTTATCGCTAGGGACCGCTACATGTGCAGAACCTTGTCTACGGAGCTTTTCCGTATTCAAATCATATGTTTTGGACCAATCTGGACCGTTCTTCATTCTTGTTTCAGCATGTAGAATGGACCTACATAGGCGTACCATATGGTATTTCCTGCCTATGGACCTTATCCTGCATTTCGACATTATCAAATCATATGGACTTTGTGTGTCCAAGTAGTTCCAGCATATGGATCCAGAGTTCCGAATTGCCCTAGCACATGAACAGCGCGGACTCCGAGATCCATTGTTCATTCCTGCCTGGTTCCTAGGTACTCTATCTGTGATCTGGGATCTGTATCATGTCTTTTTGTCTTTTCCTCAGATCGGGACTCGATCTATGGTCATATCAAATTTCTCCTAGTCTGTACGGTCCTATGTCCGATTTCTTGTCAACTAAATCCCCCGTAGAAGTAGGTACTCCTAGTATGAAGGTCTTTTGACTCCGTTAAGTTCTGCTACAAACGGTTCTGTGAAGACTACAAGTCTTCTAATAGTACAATCCCTTGATATGCCAGTGCATAATAGAATGTAGAGAGTAGAACTCAGTGAATTACCGCTTAAGTCCTCAGGTTTCGAACGGTCATACAGTTTTCTGACACGATCTACGGCTCTCTCTAACTGGTCTAGCTGCGCCTATGGCACATTCTACTAGCGACACTAGCTTTAACTAGCAATTCGGGCTCATTCTAGTTCTTAATACGATAAATATCGCTCCGTAGCACTGTTTAAAGCACAAAAAGAACCTTGTAGCATAGTCAACTAAGTCGCATTAGCGATGCGCCAACGTCGGCCGCTTTTGTGGGCCGTTGTGCTGGGTCCACATTCTTAGTCTCGCATTGGGATCTCGGGCTGGGCAGGTCACATCATTCTCTATTTATTTGAATGGTGGCTGGTCTTCATTATGCCACAAAAATCCGACATCCTTCAATACAAAAAACATTTTTGATACAAAATTAAACCTTTGTTTCCATCACATTAAACGTGACGAAGTCCGTGTAGGGTCCATTCCAGTTGACAGGTACTGGACATGTTCCTAATGACATCAAAATGTCCCCAGTGAGATCACACAGCAAGAAATATAATGTAATTCACACGAGTTACGCTTTACTTTACATTAACATTATGAAAAAAATTTGTTCCACAATGTTTGTGCACTACGTTGACGCGATATTCCCATTATGTTGTCAAATTTCCCAGGATCTTGCAAGAATAAAGAAAAAGGGTTATGTTAGATTTATGCTCTATTTACGGTGGGAATTATTCTTTAAGTTATACTACACTTATACACAGCTTAGCATAATGTAAGAATAATTCCCACCATAAATAAAGCATAAATCTAACATAACCCTTTTTCTTTATTCTTGCAAGATCCTGGGAAATTTGTCAACATAATGGGAATATCGCGTCAACGTAGCGCACAAACATTATGGAACAAATTTTTTTCATAATGTTAACGTAAAGTAAAGCGTAACCCATGTGAATTACGTTATGTTTCTTGCTGTGTCAACGCTGGTGGGAAACAGTTTGGACAACCTCAGGAAGTGGACGGTAGATAGATTCCTGTTGGTGCGTTAATAACTCTGTGTAACACCACTAAATATGGCTAGCAAACACACCTCAAGCACGAAGTGCGCAAACCAAAACCACACCAAGAAGAGTATACACAAGTGTAAGGGGTGGAGGTCGGTATTCTTAAGGCTTTAGTTTGCACTAAGAGGCACTAAGAAAGAGAGAATATAGGGATATTCAGTTTTTAAGATTCAATCAAGTTTCTATTCCTTCTTATCAAATGACAAGACAAAACACTAATTCAATATTTCAACAACAAGGATTCAACAAAGCTTTTCTCAAGACTTCGCAAAGTTCAAGTTCAAGTTCAAATTTCCGATCAAGTCCAAATGCAATTCCAATTCAATATAAGTCCAAATTGACTTCAAAATCCAAGTTCAATTCCAATAACAATCCAATCAAATCCAAATTGCAATAGGTCCAAATCAATCCAAACACAAAACACCAAACTTCGACGAAGTGAGGGGCAAAGGTAAAATCCTTGAGCTAGTCCTAGTAGGTGAACTGCGTCTCCACTCGTAGGCTGCTGGGGGAAAATTCCTGCTACCCTCCCTCCTTATATACACTTTTCGAAATAAAAATAATAAAAGTCCAAGATATGTAGTAAACTTGAGAATAATAATAAAATCCTTTTCAGTCGAACAGAAACTCGCCTAATCAGGCATAATACAAGAGGTTGTGCCAGAAACCATGAATAAAATAATAAGCCAAGAATCCCCTGTCTGTATCCACGTTACGATAACAGAGCCTAGACTTCCCGAGGTCTCCGAGTTGCCCACATATCCTTGGAAACATATCTCCTATATCACCCTTGTCCTGTTGTCCTCTAAATAAGGAAAAGAACCAGTCGCCGCTCATGACATATTTCCTGTGTTCCTGTCTTCGGTAACAACTGTCATGTCAACCTCGCGAGGTCTAGATGTCCTTTGTTTTCGGAACATTGTAATCCTTTCCTTTTTCCTATGACTTCATGGGAGCCGGATATTTCTATCCTAAATCCGCATGTAGGTCCTTTGTCCGATATATCCTTTGTTAATTCCTTTAAGTCCGAGTTGTCCAACAATACTTCGTGAAGTCAAAGTAAAGTGTTCAATAAATTCCCTATGTTCGCCCCAAGCATTCCGCAAGTAAGACGAGGCCTTCTATTCAAAATACGAAGGTTTTTAAGAGGCTGCTTCTTGAGGTTCCTACCGTTTTCGAAACCTCGCGAAGTCTCTCATCTTTCTAATTCCGTACTTTTCGTACTGCTAAAGTCTCACGTAGAGGCTTGTGCTTTGACTAGTAATTCGGGCTCACCCTAGTCCTACATTCCCTTAATTTATAACTCAAATGTTATTAAAATGATTAAAAATATGCATTTTAGGGTCAAATCCGATTTTCAGCGCGATAGCGTCACATTTGTTGTCTGTCAAAAAGACGGAAGTGATCGAATCAGCCATCCCTTAGGTACCAAATTAGCTCTTAGTCTCGTCGATTCCGAAGGCACTTCAGGAGGAATTCTGCCCAAGATGTACACTGTCTCCCATACGTAGCCGTCGCTCTCTTAGTCCTAGTCTAATCCAACTTCCCGCAGACTGCAGTCGGTCAGGACTCAGATGACTAACTGTGTCGTGGATGACCAAAAAGGATTTCACTGTCAAAGCGAATTGTACTATCAATATGTGCGAACCCTGGCGCCTCACCACACCGGCAGCACTAAGCTGTACTAAGCTTTACAATGTCACTTTCCTCCAACTCAATTCTCCCAACGGAGTCACAAAGGCCATCAGCAAATTTCCGGCCACGCTGCCACTCCGTTATATACGTCAGGATCCCTTGTATGAACCACGATCCGAGGTACCGGGTGGCAGTCCCTTTTAATATAACTCCAGGGTTTGTAAGACTATCGTGACAGTGTCGCCTATGGAACGATTTGTTGTCACACTCGAGGCAGTTTTCAACGAATTGTGGCCGGTTGCAGCGCATTGTAGGGCGTAATGAAGTGTGGTAGGGGTTTCAGTGGCTTGACCGAGTTGCTACCCATTCCGGGTGTTTGCGGAGGGTTGTGAGGCGTTGTGAGGCATAGTGAGCGTCGCAGCACATCCAGAGCTTCGCAGCCAATTGTGGGACTGAGTGAAGCATGCTGGGAATTACAACGAGTAGGTAACTTGACAGCGAAAGGTGAGGGTCGCAGCGAGTTCGTTGGTTTGTAGAAGAACATACGTGATTTATGGAACTGGTGGGCTGGCAATGAATTGTGAGCGTAGCAACGCGTTAAGGGAATGAGAATGAAAGGCAAGGCTTACAGCGAGTAACGTTGTATGATAGCTAGTATCGTGCAACCTGATGCATTACAGACTATGTAACGAATGTGAACCGCAATTTCTCATATTTCCTCAATCACACCACTCAAAAACCACACAAAATAAACAATAGAAACACAGGTAGTATTAGCAGCACTAGCAGCACATCCTACAGAGCAAGCAAGCAAAGCACAAGAAGAGGAAAAAAGGGGGGAGTTCTATGTGGACGTGGAAGCATCGTCGTCGTATCCGCCGTCGCTAACTCCATCGACATTGCTACTGGCACGCCAACCCGCGATCATATTCCTGATCTCGCTTTCAGGGTCGACTTCAAGACTCTCGTCCTCATCATAATTGACAGCAAAGATTTGCCTGTTTACTAGGGTGAGAAGCAGTCCAGCTTAAAGAAATGAGACTTACGAGTTCAGATACTCGAACAATGCCGCCTTCTTGCCTGGAGGCATGGCATCAAGCATGGCACATATGAGGTAGTAGAAGCGTTTGAGGTCGAAGCCAGTCACCACGGGATGCCACTCCTCACCACAAGAAAGGGCGAACCAGATCTGAAGGGTTCTCGTCAGCGAGATGGAGGAACTTGAGAGGGAGAGTACCTGGGCAACGGTGTAAGCAAGCGTACGCTCAGTGACCGAGGTTAGGTTGTGCAGCTTAGCGTTGCCAGCACGAGTGGCTTTGCCGGGACACTCAGTGGCAGCGGTTGGCGCCAACCATAGAACTCTGAAGGCCTACAATAGATTTTAGCTTATAACTAACAGTCAACCGGCCACAGCTTACCCTTACAATAAGAAACCCTCGGAAAATGGAGTCGTCTTGATTGGGGGCAACAACGACGCCATCTTCGGCGGCTGGAGAGGGTAGCCTGTACTTCGAGTAATCGAAAAGAAACGCGGGCAATTGAGTACAATGAAGTTGTATTGCCTGTCTTTGGAGCTTCGATATCAATCTGAAAGACAAACATTAAGTCAAGTGAGCACAAAACAAAGAAACACATACTGTTTACGAGTATTGTCCATCTCTGGACGGTCGATCAATTCCGCCATGTGTTGAGAGGGGCAAAGCAAGGCCGCGGTCATGGGGTGGTTGTGGCCACGGATTGATTTGAGGGCAGGTTTGAGAGCGGGTTTGACGACGCTATCGTCGATAACCGTTTTGCTGCGGGTTGTTGGCAATCAGGTGAACGATGTTCTGTTTCAGTTGATGCGTGTCGTTGCGCCTTGCAGCATAGAAAGAATTGGTGATCTAAAGAAGTATAGTTAGGACAAAGCAAAAGATGTAAAATTGCCGTACCGTTTTTGTGAGCTTCTTGAACACGTCAATGGCGCCGTACTCGAGGCAGGACTTGAGTTGGCCGTGTAGCTTGGGGTAATGTCCCTTCCATTGCTTGTAAGTTGAGGTGAGCTTCCTTTTTTTAGCCGCGGTCCTGTGGATGTATGTTAGCAATAAGTAAAAAAAGAACGCATATATATGCGCACATATTGTTTCCAACAGAGAACAAGTCGTCAACATCCTCGTCAACACCCTCAACATCCATCTCCTCCTCATCATCATCGTTATCTTCGTCTTCTCCATCGTCGTTGGGATCATCGACCGGCTCTTGACGCAGTAGGACGCCTTCGGCGACGAGCTCTTCCTTGATGCCATAGTGCAGAGTGCTGTCAATGGATTGAGTAAATACGTCGATTCCACGTGGCCACCATGTCCCGCAATCCTTGTATGGACTCAATGCGTTCGCAACACTAGGCTATGTATCAGTTCAAGCGACCATGCAAGCATTGAGACGTACCCTTTCTTAACTTTCCTCGCCCATACGTTGAACACCTTTCGTTTTTGTTTCGCCCGCCTTCTCAGAATTTCTTCTTCCATAGGTCGCCGATCACTGTGATTGAGCCGTCGATCACGTTGAGTGTTGCTGCCGTTGCCGTTGTTACTGCCATTTCCATTGTTGTTGGTACGTATTGGAGGCATCTAGAAGTGAAATAAATCAGTAGAAGACTCATAAATCAGAGGAGAACAATACGGAGACAGGGATGAGAGGATGATAGAGGTAGAAGACAAGGTAGATGTAGAAAGGGCGACGCAAATTTAAAAAGGCACCTATTTGTGTATGTTTGGTACACGCGTCCGTCAGACTCGAGCAGTCTCTGTATACAAAGCACTAGATTAACGATAAAAAATACAATAGATCTACGGCTACAAGATAAGATTGATGTGTTACATGGGCCGTCCAAGATGCGTACAATACAAGAAAATCAGGTGATAGGACGTATTTTCATTTTACGGTTGTTCTTGTGAAGGATATCGTCTCGGACAGGCTTCAACAGCTTGTTGGCCTTTGCCCTGTCTTTTTCAGACTCCTTGACCCTCACTAAATGGCATCTAGGATCCAACTCGAGCCGTTCTTCGGTTAAAACCTCATTGCCAGTGCCTATATCCTTGACGATAACCCCAGCGATGATCCAGTGTTTATCCTCGTGCTTCGCACCAAGATAGAAGTTGGAGAGGCGCCGCACGAGCTTCCCGATGTGTTCAGATGCGCTGGCAACCACCACCATCAAGCTCTTCTCGGTGCTGGGCTTGATCAAGTCTGAAGACCGCTCAATCCTGGAGAGATCCTGGAGATCTTGACTACCCGCGTTGACTTTGACACACGGTACAACTTCGCCGTTGGGGTTTCGAATAACGCTTACATAGGTGTTTGTTCCGTCTACCACCGCTTCAACGTCGAGACCGACCAACTTTGGATGGATAATCCAGTGTCAAGGAGGAGCTGCTGCTGCTGCATGGTCTGCGTCAACGGGATCTACAGCAGAGGCGGCGACAGCTGACGACACCGAGACTTCCCGATTTGGATTCCATAGTGGAAAATCTCCTACTTGATCCCTTACAGGAGAGCGCGCTTTCGGATTCCACGCATCTTCTCCTGTCTCTAGCATCTCCGTCAATTCATTGGGTGATGGAAGGGGGGTACCAGGAGGAGTACCAGGAGGAGTACCCGCCAGCAGACCTCTCCATCTCTCGTCTCCCTCCCGGTACATTCTGATCAGCTCCTCGAGTGACGGCATTTCAGGATTTGTTGGGATATCCCGGACGTCAATGGCTGCGATAGCTGCGATGGCATCAAACGGGTTTTTTAGGCCTTCGCGAGGAAGCCAGAACTGGTGGCTATGACCAAGTGGGCGCCAGACGTTGAGGTGTTTCTTTGAACTGAACTCGATGACGTGGAGGTAGTCGATGACTTCAATGGCCTGACTTCGATGCACCTGGATAAGGTCCAGTTCAACTTTCAGGTGCAGTCCAGACTTGGGATCAGGAGACCTGTCCAACAGAACCGCGCGAACTGTACCGGTCGAGCCCTTGAAGTGAGAATCTATGACCCGCACTCTCGTCCCTAACCAAGGCTCTCTCGCCACTGACATCTTGGGTCCCACACCGTAAATCCGTTCTTGAACCTCATTCAGAGGTCGCCAGTCCAACAGCTTCATTTGCGAACTCAACTCAACTACATCGTTGTGGTTGAGGAGCGCACGGCATTGCAGCTCAAGGATATGGACGCTCAGCATCAAGCGTCTTCCCTCCCTTCGCTCCTGCCGCACAACATCCTTCACGATACACCGTCTGTAGGTATGAGGGCCGCGCTGTACGCTGACAGTCACTCCTACCCAAGGTGTATCGGTGTTCGTGGAGGCAATGACCTCGGTAGAGTTGGAATGGACCTTGAACTGTGGAGATGTTAATATTCAAATTTTAGCATAGAAAACAAGAGAAAACATACCCTAGTCCGGTGAACATCTTCTTGCGCGACTTCTAAGATACCTTCCGAAGACCCAAACACAAGGCCTTCTTTCTCTGCGTGGAAACCCTTCAAGACGCGAATGAAGTCTCCGGGCTCGATAGCCTTGCGAACCTGTCGAACAGGGAGGCTGAATTCGCCATCGTCAAAGGAAACAGTACAAGTTTGGGGAAGGGTATGGTCGATTCTTGTATCCAGGCGTACGAAGGAGCCGCAAGATTTGATCAAAGACGGTTTGGAGTGGGATATCTGTTCGTCAACCGCAAAGTGCCAGTCTTCTGAATATGGCATAGTAGACTGCTTGATGAGAGGGTGGTGTGAACGGCTGAATCCAGCATCGAGACGAGGAGAGATGGTGGCAGTAGACTCGAGTTTAGTCTTTGTGACTGTGGTGGAGAGTAGTCCGTGAACGAATGTATCTCCACCGAATTCGTAATGCGAGGCTGCAATATCGACTGGTGTGGATTTCCGGAACAGGCGTGGTTGAAAAAGCGCAGGAAGGGGTCTCGTTCGACTTCTTTTGCGCTTGCGAGATTTGCAGTCTTCGTTTGGATCATCCAGGCGAGGAACGAGCAAGATAGAGTACTTGTTCCCTCGCTTTGCAGTAACTAAGGCTACGTCGCCCTTGTACTTGCCAGACCGCAAGCGTACCCATTCACCGACAACGAACTCATAGGACTCGAATCGGAGCTCCTTCATCTTCTCTTTCATCCACACTGTCCTGCTCACTCTCCCCACTTTTTGACCTTCGGGATCGTTCGGTCGCCTCTGCATTCGCGTTTCCCTAACTCCAGTCACTGATTCCGATACTGTCTTGTCGATATATTGGGCCTGAAGATACTGTATAAATGGTTGCTCTTCTTCATCATCTCTATGCGTGTTGCGAGGAGGGTCTTCGCTCCCTTCTTCCTCCGAATGATCATCGAGGAGGGCTAAGAAATCAAATGATTATCAACGAAAGTCCAAGATTGAACAGTTGTCCTTCGTACCATCAAACGGTTCGTCATCCTCAAACTCTTCAGGATCGGAATCGCTACTATCTTGCTGGGCTTCTATGTCGAGGAAACGACAAGCGTCTGAGGCCTGGAAATTTTAAGTATATTGGATATTTTTTATTTTGCTGCGAAGGAGACATACCATGGCGTTTGAACGGCTACAAGTGACTACACAGAGAAAATCGCAATGACTGAGCCTGTAAAAATGACTGTCAGCACCATTCATGAGGTTTTTTTTTTTTTTTTGACTCAAAAAAACGTTTATTACGGGGCTATTTGCTCCCGTTCTTCTCTCTCTCTCATTCAGGAGAGATAATTTAATTCATTGTACTATCTACTCTATGTACTATACGAAAATGAACGAAAACGAACGAGAACTTACCATAAATTCACCAACACGTATGTTGATGATGGAGGTTGGGGAAGAGATGTTGCATGACTTGTTTCCCACGCGAGTCATGGTAGTTATTGTGCCGTGGCAGGCAGATTTCGTCGCCCGGACTCAAACCGGTCCGGTGGATAAGATAAAAGATAAAAGATAAGAATTATCTTAATTAAAGATAAGTTGTTATCTGTTATCACCGAATATCTGTTATCACCGAATATCTACGTTCAGTGATAACGGATAACAACTTATCTTTAATTAAGATAATTCTTATCTTTTATCTTTTATCTTATCCACCGGACCGGTTTGAGTCCGGGCGACGAAATCTGCCTGCCACGGCACAATAACTACCATGACTCGCGTGGGAAACAAGTCATGCAACATCTCTTCCCCAACCTCCATCATCAACATACGTGTTGGTGAATTTATGGTAAGTTCTCGTTCGTTTTCGTTCATTTTCGTATAGTACATAGAGTAGATAGTACAATGAATTAAATTATCTCTCCTGAATGAGAGAGAGAGAAGAACGGGAGCAAATAGCCCCGTAATAAACGTTTTTTTGAGTCAAAAAAAAAGAAAAAAAAAACCTCACAAACGGTGCTGACGGTCGTTTTTACAGGGCAAACTATCGCATTTTGCAATCGTAGATTGACAGACGTCGACGGCCGCTATCCTTTGTTTGTATCACTATTGTATTGTGAGCATTCCTTCCGTGTTCTTTGATTCGAAACTAATGATTTCTAATGTAGAACTAATGCCTAATTGTGCGGATTGCGGAAAGCGCTACAATACGGATCATGCGCTGAGGATACATCAATCGCTTTGCAAAGAAAAGGATCAATTGCACTATGTACAGAAGAACAAGCGCGTCAAATTGAACCATCCAGCAGAAGAACAGCCGGAAGCGGGTCCATCTGGGGAGAATTGTATAGAAATGGGACAGTTAGAGGTGGGGAATGCGGAACAGTTGGATGGGGGATTTACTGAAGAAGAGCCGCCGAGTAGGAGGAGGAGAGAGACTAAGGTTCCGGGAAAATTTGAGGACTTCGAAATCTCCTCCATGTCTGCCGTTCTCAGGGGAAGGCGAGGGAGGTCAACTGTGGTCCTTTCAGCACTTGCTACGCCCCTCGCACCACCTACGCCTCCTGCGCTACCATCGCCTCCAGAACTTCCTACACCTCCGGTACTTCGAACACCTTCTCCTCCATCTCTGCCAGTTATCGAACGGATTTATTACAAAACTGAACCCAACGACATCGGTATATACCGAATTTACGACTCGAATGACCCTACCCGGTGTCCAGATTCCGATGGAGACATATCACGATTCATTGACGCCCCCACCCTTCAACAAGCCAAAGGACCAATGCCAGCTGAACATATATGCCGGAGCATGGGTCTCCCTAACCAAAACCCGGCCCCGCCTCTTCAGGAGGAGGATGCAACGTTCGAGGTAGACCCCAAGAAACTTGGTCCATTTGCCAATGTATCCACTTTTCGGCTCACTCATTGGGCGTCGAAGGAGACAACTATCAGCATAGCTTCCTTGAACAGGCTCTCAAGTGAAGTGATCCAGCAGCCAGACTTCAATCCCCGTCATTTTGATGACTTCGACGTGCAACGCGAGTTGAAAAGACTCGATAGGTTTCTAGGAACGCTTGGTGACGATGATCCTACCAAACTGAGGCCGAAAATTTTTCACGTACTACCTTTCGAAGCGAGTGACGTCTGGCGGCGTGGTACGATTTCTATCCCGATGCCGTGTAAAGGTCGTACATTCGAGTCTGAGGACATGGCCCCTCAACTCGTTATCACAGATGTCTGGTACCGGCGACCACTGGACATCATCAAGTCCGTGGTGAAGGATGAAGAGTTCATGAAGTTCCATGTTCGTCCCTTCAAAGAGTTTTGGGATTGGAATGGACGCGTTCAGAGACTCTACGGGGAGGCTTACACGTCAAATCGCGCAATGAAAATTGATCGCGATAAGGTGGAGAGGCTAAAGGAGAAGGGTTTGCTCGACGACAACTTGGAGGTGGTTGTTCTTTGGATGATGCTAGCTTCCGACTCTACCCACCTCACAAACTTCGGCACCGCCTCCCTCTGGCCCATCTACCTCTACTTCGGTAACCGCAGCAAGTATGAACGTGGACATCCTAAATTCCATGCAGCTCATCATGTTGCGTACATACCCCAGATCGCCGACTTGGCTCGCGATGTTTATCGTGAAGCGTACCGCCAACCTCCTTCAGATGCCGTTATGCGACAACTCAAACGAGAGGTTATGCAGGCAGTCTGGAGACTCGTCATGGACGATGATTTCGTGGATGCCTATGAAAATTCCATCATACTGGAATGCTTTGACAACATCTCTCGACGATTTCTCCCCGATTTCTTCTCTTATTCAGCCGATTACCCCGAAAAAGTCGCCGTTGTTTGCACAAAATACTTAGGTACCTGCCTTTGCGTTTGTTGCTTGATTGAAAAGCATCAGGTACGACTGCTTAGTACGAAGCTTGATATGGACCGTCGCCAAAGGTTGCGGCACATTGACAGTACAGCTCGCCAGAACTTGGTGAAAACCGCGCGTTGGCATATATTCATTGATGGTCGAGGCGTCGAGAGTACGGTAGTGAAGGATTTACTCAACGGTAAATCCCTCACACCCGTTGTTAATGCCTTTTCAGAGAAACTTTCGGAGTTCGGCTTCGATGTCTACCAACTCTTAACGGTAGACCTGCTCCACGAGTTCGAGCTTGGGGTGTGGAAAGCAGTCCTCACACATCTAATCCGCATGCTTTACACTCTCAAAGACGGTTCCATCGATGTATTGGACGAACACTATCGTCGTGTTTCAACTTTCGGGCGGTATACTATACGGAGGTTTCACAACAACGTCTCGCAAATGAAGAAGCTGGCTGCTCGTGATTACGAGGACATCCTACAATGTGCCATTCCGTGCTTCGAAGGCTTGTTCAAGTCTGAGAAGATCAGGTCAAAGAAGACAGAAAATCTCATACTGGCTCTCCTCTTCGACCTTGTCACATGGCATGCAAATGCCAAGCTCTGTCTGCACACCGATTCAACAGTAGCTTCGCTTGAGGAGGTCACCAAAGAGTTGGGCAAGACTCTGAGATCCTTCCAAACAGCTGCCAAAAAGTTCAATACGCACGAGACTCCCAAGGAGGTGGCAACGCGCCAGCGTCGTGAGGCAGCATTGCTTCAAAGGTCTGGAGCCAAGGCAGTTGATAGATCAGAGCCAGGGTCAATGAAGGGGAAGAAGAAAAAGGTCGATACAGCACAAAAAAGACAGTTCAACCTGTCAACCGCAAAAACACACTTCCTTGGAGATTATCCGCAGGCTATAAAGGAATATGGATCTACTGATTCATATACTACCCGAAACATTCGCGTTCTGCCCACCCTCTCATCCACCGTCTGCCACTGACTAATCCCCCCCTACAGAGCGAATGCCAGCACCAGCAAGTGAAGCAATTCTATCGGCGAACCAACAAGCAGAACCACACTGCGCAAGTCGTTCGCCTCGAGCAGCGGGGTCGAGCACTCGAAGTCCTCACTCACAACATCCCTACTGTACAGAAACAGAAGAAAAGGAATACAAAACCCAAGAGGGTGAGATACCTTGCTCGGGGCCGCCAACGGTTGCCCAAGACAGACCCCTCTGTGCATTACCACATCGCTAATGGGCAGGAGTTTCGAGTAGATTTGTCAGAGTTGGATTGGGTGGACGAAGACGGAGATGAAGATATCGCACTTTTGGTAAGTGTCGGCGCATTACCCTCAAGCCCAATGCCAACTGATTCGTCGTACTTAGGACTTTGTTCCCAAGCTGAAGGACCACCTCATTCATCGCCTATTAGGGCCCAATTCAAAGGTGGAATTCACAGATGAAGAGCGAATGCTTTTTTCGTTTACCAACAATTGCATCTATGCCCATCGGACTCTCCACGTCAACTATAATACCTACGACAGGCTCAGATCCCAAGATTCCATCAATATCCGTACCCATCCGGATGTCATTACTCTGAACTCCAATGCAGCCGAAAACGAAGAACTTCATCCATATGAGTACGCGCAAGTACTTGGAATCTTCCACGTGAACGTTCGCCTTTCACCATCACTGCAAACAAACAAGTTATCGATCACTAGACGCATGGAGTTCATTTGGGTTCGATGGTACGAACTCGATACGTCTCACAAGGCTGGTTTCAAAGCCAAGAGACTGTATCGTGTGTTTTTCCCTCAGCCAGATGACCACAAAGCTTTTGGGTTCTTGAATCCAGCCGACGTTATACGAGGATCCCATCTCATTCCCTCTTTTCATAACGGAGCGGCAGATGAGGCTACATCTCTCGTACCTTACTCATTGGCACGTCAACTAGAATCCTTGAATACTCGTGGATTGCGGGAACGTGAAGAGGAAGACTGGAAATTCTACTATGTCAACATGTGAGATTGTCCCTACTGTGTATTAATGGTTCAAAACTGACTCGTTTGATGGCAGGTTCATGGATAGAGACATGGTCATGCGGTATCGGGGAGGTGGCGTCGGCCATGTCCAATTTCACGAGCATCTGAGATACTTTGAGAAGGACGCTGGCCTGCCCGAACAAACATTGCCAACCTACGACTCAGACGGTGAGGAGATACCAGCGGAAACCGATCACGGCGACGAGGACGAGAGCGAACGGTCTGATCCACAAGGTTTAGCCTCTTCAGAGTCAGAATCAGATAGCGACTGGGTCTTGAGCGACCCAGAGGGTAGTGCGGGCGAGGATAGTGGAGATGATGAGGACGAGGAAGCCGACTGGGGTAACGATTACCAGCATGCCACTTTATGACGCAGAGTAGATACTACACCTGGTATTTGCGCGTTTTATAGAAATCTGAAGACCCGTTTTTGTGGGTTTTACACTCAAATCGCTATGCTACTAGTTCTGACCATCATATTTTCGACCATTCCAGACTACCTATCCAATGCGCTAATTCCTCGAGGATGCATTGTACCGAGTTATACCAATCGTAATTCTGTACTTGCTCCATCAGGAAAAACCTGATTTGCGAATTAGTATAAATCCGACTAATCCCCCCAATTTGCATGCTTAGTTATAATTTATTTAATTCTGCATGCCTTAGTCATAATTCGATTGAATTAACTTACAGTGGGAACTAAATCGCACTAATTCTCCCGAACTTCTGATACTTTTGGGGAAATTAGGTAAAATTTGGAGCTCTAACCAAAATAATTTGTGCAAATTTGTTGGCTTATGTGAAATTGTGCAAACAATAAAATGCACAAGAATATTTGAGGCAAGTTTGTTGGTATACAGCTTTATATTTAAAATATCACAAACACAATCTCAAAAATAAACCAGCAGGAGGGAGCATTCTAGCCTGACATTGTACTGATAACTCGGGTGTACTGCAGGTGATGAGGTGAACTTAAATTTTTTTTTACGAAGTTACTCCGAGATGCCCATGTATTCAGGGCGGGATCTGAACACATGGATTGTCCGAGTTGTCCGGGTAATCCGGGACCGGGGCATAAATTCGTCCACATAAAATTTCTTTCCGACTTTCGCTTTCTTCCTTCCCTCCCTCCATCCATCTTCCTTTTTTTTTACCTTCTCCCGCCCTAACACACATATTCGTTCCAAACATCAATCACTCTTTCATACCAATTGGCAGGGACTACTCGACTTTTTGACTGTGAGTGATAAATATTTTTTGTTGCCGAAATTTATTAACATTTCAGATACCTCAGACAATACGGCGTCATAGCATTGAATGAACTCGTGATGTAAGTTGATTCGTCCTCTAGTTCCCGGGGTGCAGGCTCATTTTTTTACTGGATTTTTAGAATGACATGAAATCCATACGTACAAGGACCATCCTCAATACTTTTGACTTGTCTTCAGGTGACTGTCATAAGCTTTTTTTCTGCTCTACTCTATACTCATAGGCATGTAGGTCTTTTTGCTCTCCAACTGGCATTCTTCTATATATTAAGTATATATTAATTATTACTGCATGTATTTTATTGTAACTACCATTAATATAATTGATGTGGTTTAAACTTCAACTTGTGAAATAAGTCACTATTTGTAAGAAAAATATGAAAATATGCGCCAACCAAAGGCAACGAAAGCATGCAAAATTGTGGTAATAAGGACAAATTAGTGCTAATGAAAAAAGGGGGATGTTTGATTTTCGAAATTCCGCCAAGCGAACTAACCATCTCAAATTCGGCTCCTTAGGGAGAATTGGTACGAATTATCCCTAATTCGCACCAATTCGTGTTTTGGGATTTTCCTGATGTCACAATGTCTATAATGCAACACAACGGCCACAACTTAATACAACGGCCACAACTTAATACAACGGCCACAACTCTTTGCCTCGGTATACTACGCCTTTCACTGCCTTACAACGGCTTGGGAACGTTGTATCGGCTTTCAGTGAGAGCTGATACTCTTGCCATAATATTGCGACACTCTCAAAAGTTTGTACATCCCGTGGTAGACATTGGGGAGGGTTGTCTTGAATTCCATTCTTAGTTGCAAGACTATCGCGACATGATCGCAAGACTATCACTATGTAGACTACCCGTAGTACGGCGTTGTAAGTGCCACTATCCATGATATCGGCGTCGCAGCGTGGCCAGGATTTTGCTGATGGCCAATGTTACGATGGGCGCCAGTGACGACGCGTACACCTATATATTGAGGGGTATCCCAAACCGACCCTCCGGACGATCCGGACGATACCTATTTGTATCATACGGTTTAGAAATAAGTCAAGAAGCGGTGTAGTGGCAATTTGAATAATGCAAGCACGCTGAACCGCAGACTCGAACCACTCGAGGAGTTAACGTAAAACAAGTGTTGAAGGCCAATCTAACCAGAGCCACAGGCTTTACAAGAATCAAAAGAATCAAAGAATTCAACCTTGCATTGAAGAAACAGAAACAAAAAGAATTCACCCAGTATATTATCGCTACCATTGAACCCGCCGGTATCAAAACAATTGAGATTACAACATTCAAAACACTACGACAAAGCTGGATAGTGAGATAGCACTCTACAGGAGCGATGCACGATCTATTCAAAGAGATTCTGAGATAGATCCGAGCCGCACAAAGAACCTGAAGCGGATGCTTCACGACTGTACGCGGCATCACTAATCTCGACCTGCTCGTCCCCACCCATATATGGTCCAACCAGTTGCTCAAGCTCTTGCAATCGACAAACCACCTCCTGCAGCCGCGTTCTATTCTCTGCGATTTCCGGATTTTCAGCCATCAAGATCTCTGCTTCGTCTAGCGAAATACCATCGCTAAGACGCTCAAGAAGATTCTCGTCTAACGCCTGGTTCAGTTGGTGCTCGATGAGGCGAGGAACGTCATCAATGAAGCGCTGCGTGAGATAAAAGTCCATGCTTGAACGAGAATCCTCATCATATAGAATAGAAGACATACTTTGAAAGCGACCTTCCAATATGCATGAACGCTAGCCATTAACTCCAACTCACTCTCATAATCCCGACTCTGGCCCGAGGCATGCCGGTTGCAAGCCGTAGTGAATCACTCCTTCCACAATGTTTTCTGAGAGCTGTAATAGTGGTGGTTCTGCGTGTACAGCGGATCGCACTTCTCCTCCTTCAAGGTTTGCTGAAGTGATTGCAGAGCCTTCTCGCGGCACACTTCGTACTCGCTTCGAGTCAATGTTCTAGAGAGCCGTAAGTCAGGACAATAATTACGAAACAGGAGATTTTGAAAAGAGGACACCAACCTGACGCGTCTCTGAAGCTCAACATAGTTCTGGAAACACTCTCGTACCAATGAGTCAAAGACCTTCCATGAGTTGTCAAAGATAAACGAAAAACACTTGTTCGTCGGGTCGTTCCACTCGGATGTGGACATTCGGATGAGTTTCACCGTAGCTTGAAAGGGCACGTGGCCGGGAAGCTCCCAACCTATAGACCTGTTACAGTATAGTGTGAGCATGCCAGGAAAGAAGTGTGGAGGAAGACCGGTACGTACTGATTGATAACAACTTTCACCTCTTGCAAATTCATTTTCTTATGGAATTCGGGGAACGATCCTCCCCTCTTTTCCCACTGCGGCACGGAGTTTCCATCGAAGGCCTCATCATGGGTATGTAGGGAAATCCAATCAGGCGAACCCTTCGAAGGTTCATACATGTAAGGTTTAAATCCTATTCCGGTGCTCCAGATATCTTCTTTGAACGTTGAGTATATTGCACGATTCTTTTGCGCATATTCCTGTCGGTGGCTTTCTCCCGTTATCACCGCGTGGATCGCTCGCGAGAACTGGTCGAGTAAACGCCTCATCCGAGTACCAGGATGACCTTGCGGCGGAGGCGGTAGGTTTGCAAGATCGGCTTGATATTTCCCTAGAAGCCTTTTGACTTGTTTTTGTAGTTTCGGAAGGCTGAGGACAGTCCGTCAAATGAAAAGCCTGATGCAGAAATGAGTGAGACCACGCACTTTGACTCAATAAGGTCAGCTAGTAGCTTGCTCAGGTAGGTGACGAGGTTTTGAACCCCAAACCTGTCTCGGGCAGAAACCTCGCTCCAAGGTTTCACAGAATCGAAGTAAGCTTTCACCTCGCTTTCGAAGGTGTCGATACCAAGCTCGCGTTGCCTGTCGTCCGGAAGTCGTACACAATAGTATCCATTCACAAGTCTATCTTCTTTTCCTTCAAGGATCCGTTTCCATCGATCTTGTAGTGCAGTATTACCGGGCCCGACAAGATCAGGTTTCGTCAAAACGCCTTATGAAGAGACAATCAGTATGATGTAGATTGCTCAGGACTGACTGGTCCGTACCGACAGTCCTCAAACGGTCTGGATCAGACTCTTGGGCGAGAGTGTTCACGACTTGCGTTTCCATATCGCCTGAAAGAGGTATCAGGAAACGCGTATAAGAGTGGAAAATCATACAGACCAGTCATTGCGATTACAAGGAGTATCACGGTATTGCTCGTCTTTCCTCCATCGATAGAGGACTTGACAAGGTTACGGACTAAACCAATGTTTGCGGCGTTCTTCGAGTCATGGTGTATAATACCTGCATGCTCCGTTAACACACGATGAATGATGGACAGACAGCTGCTTCACCAGGCAAATCGACGAAAGTCAAAGGAATGGCGTCTGGGCCCTTCACCTCGACTCCCACTATGTTTCTAGAGAATGATAACGTCTTCGGATCGTTGTTCAATGAAGTCCTGATTGTGTCGGTGTTCATAACATAAAAGTCTTCATGTTCTCGGTGAGGGGATAGAATGGCCGCTTGAGCGCGTCTAATCCATAACTCGAGCTCTTTCGGGTCCGTTATAGTGGTACCAAAAGCGACTTTCTCTATTCTGTTGAGGGGTAAGGGCTTTCCGTTTAAATCGTATTCCTTTCGAAGATAGAGGTCACACGACCAGGACGGTTCGGTCATCATGGTACATTCCATTGGACATCTGAAAGGTTATTTCAACCCTCCAGGACGGCGGAAAAATCACGACAGACCTTGTACAGGTACCTCCATCCCGTGGCACGGTAATCTAGCATCTATGTCAATATCGAGCGAAAGTGACTGCGACAGCGACATGCCTTTGAAATCGCTTCCACCAACGAGCTTTTACCAGCTAACTGAGGGGTAGTCAGATATCAATACAACGAGTAATCCATCGACCTTACAGGATTGATCACCGATTACTGTGATTTTAGGCAAATTGAGTTCAAAGCTAGAGTGACTGTCGACGGCGGTGTTCAAAAAAGTGAGACCAAAAGAGAGGAACGCGACGTGCCTCAAAGACTCGATCTCTTTGTTGAGAGCAATGAGGTCCTTAGCTCGTTGCGTGTATCGGCTTTCGACCAGACTTGTAGGTAGCATCTCATCACCAGCTTGTGACATTATTGAGAGAGAGGAAGTGAAAGACCGAATCGTTGGAGGGGCTCATTTATGAGGTTTCACGGCGTCTATTCGATGCAAGAACCAACACTGTTGTGAACTCGTGGTGCCTGCGCGCAAAGATGGACTGGAGGTTGTACGGACACTGCGGTCTAAGAGAGGATATGAGGTTGAAGATATGCCGGAGACTGTATTCCTACCCGGTTATAGTCCCCCCCAAAACCGCCAATGGCGAACACCTTGCGCTGCTGCGCCTAACACGAGTCCTTCTATTCCGCAGTTTCTAGAGTCTTATGAAGTCTTTCGCTGCGTAACTTTAAGACCATTCTGAAAACAATAGGGAGCTACTATCTTTTCCGCGAACAAGTGGTCTTTAACGGCGCCAAAGTGTAGCGAATCCTGGTTCTTCAGTCGAGTTTGGGGGCTGGCGCGGAGATTTTGACCCGATACAAGGGAGATAACTGTTTCGTGCATGCTGATATCAGATTGTTTTTACATCAATTGGGCGTGCCATCGAAACTCTGAAGTCTTCTAGGGGCGCCTTGCTGGGGTTCCTCAGAACGGATGCAAACCTTGAATCGTAATAGACGTACAAGTCTGATATTTTGGAGGTTGTTTATGAAGTCGATTGCATTTGAGTGAATCTGGGCTGTAGGTGCTCATGGGTGGAAGCTATAATGGCTGAAGCTTGAAGCCTGAAGCGCTGAGTCCTAGCCTGGCTAGCCGATCTGTACTGAGCAAAGAAGATAGTCGTGTTTTGCTATCAGTGTACAGCCTGGTAGTAGGGGCGGGGGGTAGCTTCGTGATCCCCCAAATTCAAACTCCGCGCACGCTTCACGAGCTTACTTGTCAAGATGTTAGCAAGACACCTTGGCCCTCGTCATTTTACCGGTCTTTTTCCCCAATGTCGTTCCCCAGCACCTCCAGCGAAAATCCAAACTCTAACACTCTAACTAACGTCGTCGTCACTGCACGAATCCTCAACGTCAACCCAATGCGTGTTTGCTGCGATATCGTCCAGACGCTCGTTACGCGCTCGTCGGACTTTGAATTTTGGAGATCACGAAGCTACCCCCCGCCCCTACTCCCAGACTAGCTGAGTCCTAGTCTGGTACCGAGGGAGGGGGGTCATAGGGGAACCCCCAAAATCAAAAAATTTCAGAGTCCGACCATTTGCCGGAGACGACTCTCACTTTCAATGTTTCCAGTGTCTACTCTAATAATATTGTTCCGCTTTTAGGAAATGACATTCAACAAGCTTGGTGTACCTGCCCTCGCAATCAACGAAGACTCGCCGAATGAATAAAGGTCAAGCAACTTATCAAGCAGCCTCACTAAAGAAAAAATTGCACCTGGCATCGAAAAGTTGGTTTATTTCACATTCCTTCCGCTGTACAGATTTCCTCTATGCTTCTCTACATACCTGCTATGCACGTATATAATATTTTATTGAAGAATTAGAAGGCAGTCCTAGGCGGTCTCTAATGTAGTTTCTACGCGCGACGTGAGGTCATATACCAGCCTGACACATATCTTCTGACACATGTGCCGCCCACGGCAACCTGTCGGACTTCGAAAATTTCTTGATTTTGGGGGTTCCCTATTGACACCCCTCCCTCGGGCCCAGGCTCTATACAGGGAAGAACGACTGTCTTCTTCCGTAACGGGCCGGGCTTGCCAGGCTAGCTGAGTCCTGACTGCATTTTATGGTCACGTGCCAAATGATGCTGAGCCGTCCACGAGTTTGCTGATTCTTAGCTTTTGGGCTTGAGCCAGTTCGAGAAAATCAGGAGGCTCAAGAAGACACGGGTAGACACGAGTATGATGTCCAAATAATGGTCCAGACTACCCTGCTGAGCATGTAGGTCGAAAGTAAAGACACAACAATTGTGATCCAATCCTGCGTAAAAACACCCTACTCGGTCTCTGTAACTTTGATAATACTCTTCCCAGTGTTCAATCCTTTCTGCTGAGCCAGAATAGTTTCTCCCACTTTCTCCAGCCCTATCGTAACATCCTCAGCATACTTGATCTCTCCTTTCGCTATCAGGTCTGGCATGACCTGATAAAACTCTTCTCGGTATTTGTGGTCGTATTCGTAGACATAGAGGCCGTATAGAGTGATGCTTTTGTATATCAATTGCACTAGATTCTAATCGAAGATCGCAAGCAAGTTATCAATCAGAATTGATTGGCTCGAGATGTAACAACTCACACGGATGGGCTGCGCATTGCCCGAGTTATATCCGGAAATCGCCCCACAGATAATGATCCTGGCCCCGTTGCTCGACGCATCAAGGGAGCTTTCGAGCATTTCACCTCCGACGTTATCCCAGTAACTGAGTATTGAGGTGTCAGGTCTGCATTGCATAAGTGAAATGGCTTAAAAGCCCGACGAACATATCAATGGGTCCTTCCTTCTGGAGTACATCACTCGTCTTTGTAGTTTTGTAGTTGAAAGCAACATCCACGCCGATATCTTTGAGAAGTTTGACTTTTTCTTCGGAGCCAGCGCTGGCAATCACTTTGAGACCGTCTCGTTTCGCAAGCTGGATGACGATACTTTTATGGCGAAAATTGGATCTCAGAAATGATATCGCTCATCAAGAGAGGAAATGTTGACTAACGACCCGACTGCTCCTAAAGTCGATAGAGAACTTTGCAGTCAGAGCGGTTCCGAGGAGACCCAAGGGTGAAACGCACCTGCTCCGGTACTCACGTAGACAACTTCCCCTGCTTTTGCATGAGAAAACTCTTTCCATCCATAATACGCAGTTTTGCCTGTATAGCATGATAGAAAAAGACTGAATTTGGTGATATTCGTTCAAAGAGCAGAACTGACCTGAAATTCCTATCGCGCCAACAAAGACCGACCATGGTAATTTGTGACGGTTTTCGACACGAGTCAGGCATTGGGCTGCTGTATCTCCTTTCATTCCGTATCTAATCGTGTATTCTTCAAAGTCTATGAAGGTGAATATGGAATTAGTCAGAGGGGGGGGGGACACCAAATCAAGTCATAAGCAAGCGTACTGAAAACTCCTTCAATTCGATCTCCGAACTTTACTTCAGGATGCTCTGAACGTAACACAACTCCAATTCCCCAGTTGAATATCCTGCACAATGTCCAGAACAATGATGCCAATCGATTTAGCGTCCGTAGAGAAACCTCACACCAAACTCACGTTTCGCCTTCCTGAAATACCTGTCCACATTCATACCACCAATTTCAGTCTCTGTGAGTTCGTGTAAGTTAGTATCAAAGCCTCACCAGGCCCAATCTGCTCCGAAGAGAGGGATCGATAGAGAAGTATAAAGATTTAATCAAGAAACCCCCCATGAGAGGGCAACTGTCGAGATCAATTGTGGGAGTGGGATCGTAGACGACATGTTTCCCTGGTTCTGGGTATTCTGCGAAATTTGAGACGAAACGAAAATATTACTTTCTGAACGTATCCTGAATAATGGGATCTCACCGTTGCTACCAGGCCTTTCCTTCATTATAATGCGAGCATTTCTGACTATTGCCATGCTACCGACTGCTGGCGGAGAAGTTGGTGAATCGTGAGTCTTTCTTCTTGGGTCTGACGATTTTTGAAGCTTGACTCATCCGAGGCACATCCTTTCCGTTGAACAGTGTCAGATGATGTATCGGCACCCTGGATGATAAAAATTGAGGGTACAGACAATTATTCCTCAGTTGATGTGACATTGACGTGACATTGACGTAGGTGCCTTGATCGGAGCCACAGGTTAAGTCAAGGATAACCCTGATCACGAGGGTAGGTAGTAGCCAATAATGGACATAGCATTGCTAAGTACTTACGAGCAAGATCACGAGGGTAATAACTAACTGTTCTGTCTCTAAAATTGAATCTGGTAAACACGCTGCATATCTGGAGAAAGGAAAGAAGATATTGAAGAAGTTTACCCTGATTTGTCGTCAATTTGTCGTACATGGTGGTTGTTCAAGTTACAATAGTGGCTGTGCGAACTGTACTGGTATAATTCATGCCGTAATACCTGCGTGGGAAAGGTTAAAAAATTGATCATAAGGCTACCATGATAAGTCTCTGTGCAGGTAGTGGTAGGGTTAGACCCAGACATATTATTGAGTAAATTCTTACATCCTAATGCCGCGTGAAGTACCCAAAACACAAGGAATAGACTTGAGAGTGGCTGTATGATTCATGCTGATTTCCACATGTGACTCGAGGGTGGCTGTGCGAACCGTACTGGTACGATTCATGCCGTAATGTATTGATTACCTGCAACTTCCCTCTTTGTGAAGCATCAATACAGTTCAATAGATGATCCAGAAAACATTGACTTGTATACAACAAGATGAGTTTCGCTGCTGCCTTTTCTCTATTAATGGTGGCAGAGAAAAACCCTTGTTGACGATTAATTATTAATTATTTAAAAGTAATTAAGCGATATTAATCATTAATGGTAAATTAAATGTGCTTCAAAAGGGTTTATCGATTTATTTTCAGCCTCTGTAAATAAATATGAAATAAATCACCACATTTGGGTCATTTTTGACTTGTTTCGAAGATGTCATACTGTCAACGTCACGTCAACTGAGGAATAATCGTCAGTGGACTCGATAAAAATTCGAATGGCTGGCCAAATGGTTGACGTAGTTCATGAATCGACTCGGAAGTACAGCTCTGACCGAGCGGAAAGACAAGTTCGTCACCCGTGACCATCAGTCACCGGTCGCCAAACAAGGGCGGCCGCTCTTCGGCTTGGCCTCGATATGTCTTCGAGACGGAAACAAATGCGATATCACGGGCACGTGTCGAGATGATGGGAAGGAGGAAGGATATTATAGCGTGTAGTGAGGCCTGGAACATGCGTAAAAATGTTCCGGGATTTGTATACGGTCAAATAACGTTGAAAGGGGCGCGTAGCGCCCCACGAAATTTAGGGAAAAACTCGAAAACAAATAAAGTGAGAGAGAGAAAAGCTCACTTTCTATCACACATGACTAGGCCGGGCCCTTGGGATACAGCGGGGGGAGTGTATGTCTCGAGAACAGGCATGAAGATGAGAGTTGAGATGGAAGTTTGGCGAGAAACCTGGGTTGACGTTCAATACAAGTTGTGTACGTACTCGCGCCCATTTCATGCACAAGCGGCTACAGCGGCATTGCTGTCTTTCGCTCACAGTATATCTGCTGGTACTTTGTCTTTTTGGCTCTTCGTGTCCCTGGATGAAGTGCTTCAGACTCGTCTGAAAGACAAATCAAGCCGTAAGAAAGACAAGGCCCGACAAGATTCCGAGCACTGGACCGCCCGCCGCCCTTCCCACTCATTCTTCTCACATGTCCGCATTTGGTAACCTGTACAAATTCACTGACGAAAAGAGTGTAGCAAAGAATTGTATTAGCCTCTTGCTATGAGACCATGTACTCTTACTGTACTGACAAGATATTACTTTTATTGTATGTAAAGGCAAGAAGACAAGAAAAAAAACGTCAACAAGGGACTGTGCTTCCTTTCCCTCTGTTGAAACTCCACTCCAATCGTTGAATCTGCTCGTTTACAGGTCCTCCGTTGCTGTTTGAGGAGAGTGAGGGCGTGTTGGGTAACGTTTGCGGAATTCCTTAGCCTGATGATAACAATGTGGTTGTTTGAGCTAAACTACATGAGTAACACGAAGTAAAAACGTACCCAGGCAACGAGTTCACCTTTGCGAATAATGCGACTCCCTGTTGAGGCACTGTGCTGCTCTGGACTATCCAGATGACCCAGCCACTCTTCGCAACGTAGCTGCACATCTTCCGGAACTAAGTTCTTCGTAGCACTAGGGATTTGTGAGGATCTGTTATTCAGTGTTGGTTACGGAACGACTCCGAAAGGTAAAAGGGAGGACAACGTACATTTGGGACCTCTTGATTGTATCCCCACCGGCTCCCGAAAACTCGCATTCCTTCCCTTGTTCTTGAGCAACGGCACCCCCAGACGATCCCGTCATTCGCGTGACCCATGCCAATAGGTGAGAGATTTTATGGTGAAATAGTAGGAATCCGGCCAAAGCGATCGCAAAACTTGCAAAAAGACAGCACCAGCTGCCATAGAGATGAGTGGTACATGGGAGAGTAGCGCTGGCAGCCACGTCGTTGTCGGTATTACTGGCGGAGGTGAATGTTTCATAATTTGAGGGTTCGGGTATTCTTGAGATATTCGGAGGTTGATTAGATGAGCGGATTGTGCAGGGCAGTAGCGACGAAATTGAAAGGAAGCATAATATAATGCCTGGTTCGTCGTCGCTGGAGGCGACGACGACGATTAACGAAAAAAACGTGTTTCCTCGGTGTTTGAGCCAAACATGGCCAAACAAGGGCAACGGCAGACAGCCAGAAAGACAGCGGCTATCACGCGTCACAATTAAGCGGGGATGCCGGTTACGGAACCGTGACATCCCTGTCTTCTCTCAGAGAGAAGTACATGTAAACCTGACCAGTTAAACTCGGTTTTCCCACCGGTAATTCGGTAAGCACATTAGCCGCACCGGCCTTTTTCTTGCGTCGCACTGAAATTGACGAAGCAAGAAATACTAAAGTTCAATCTAAGATAACGAGCACATCCCCCATCCGAACGGCTACTCCTTCCTTAATGCCCTCCCCATCGACTTCACCGAAGCCCACAACCTTCTTTCCGACGTTCCGACTTCCAGCTTTGACAGGAATCTCGGTCTTCATGGCTTCTAGGATGATCAAAACATCACCAGCAGACTTGACTTCATCCCCCAATCTTGCTTTAATTTTCCATACAGAAGCATGGACAGGTGAAGTAACCGCAGTAGTTGCCTCTACAACATACCAAAATCCGAACAGTGAGCATCCCAAGATCGTAGGGTATGACGAGAGGATGCGGACCTGTAGAAAACGCCTCCGACTTCCCGGTGTCAATTGATCTGCTTGCTTTCTCCTTCGAGAGCTCCCATTCCCGCAACAGAACCTGTTCGATCGAATTGATCTCAACCCCAGCGCGTCGTTGTCCGCTTCTGAAGACTTCGATCTCCTGCTGTAACGGATCGACAAAGTCGAGGTATTCCTGTATTGCGAAGTTCACTTGCTCTATCTGTTGCTATTTCATTCAAACTGTTATCAAAATGGATAAAATCAAATACCCTGAACTTGTATTTTCCTGCATCAAACTCTCTCTCAACCTAAGAAATCCGCGAGTGGAACATTACGAATGATAAGTGAAAAGATTTGTTTCGCCTAACCGTGAAACACTCACCGCGAGATATTCTTCCTCACTGATGGGTTCGAACCTCACTTGGTCGAATGATTCAAAAAACCACGGTTTATCCGAGTGAAAGTCTTCTCCTTGACCCCATGTACTCCAACCTGGTAATGTCCTACCATAAAGCTGATACCCGCCGGGAGATTCGATGGGGTATATTGCGGCAACGACGCCCGCGATACCGATGGCTCCCTAGGAAATAGAAGGAAATAAAACTCAGATAGGACGGAGGGAGAGAAGGGAGCGATTACTCTGGGCGTGTAAGTCCGCGAAGGGTTCATTTTTTGCCCTACGAGTCTGCACCGCGGATCGATCTAGAGGGTACGCATTAAGGGAATGATGATTGTGATATGCATAGGACCACGAACCGGAATAATGAATGGTAATCCCAGGTAAAACCCTACACCAATAACAAGCTAGGAAGGTTGTGAGTTAAGACGAAGTAGGGGGAGTGACTCCAAGCGACATACAAAGTCTGTCGAAATCAACTTTCTCAGTGCTTCCTCACCGTCCTTCAATCCGTTATTCTTCGCGAGATACTCCACACAACCGGGCAGGTAAACGGCTTTGTCCCGAATTGTTCTCATATACTTATCGACAGCTTCTTTATTCCATCTATCATCCAACACGATCGGAAGAGTTACTCGCCGGCCTGGGAATGTCATCTTTGAATAGTCGTCTGGTGTCGCCTCGTAAGCTTCTACTAGAGTACCGACGAGGGTGTGCAGCGACGATATGACCGAAGCATCGAAGTGTACCTGATGCTAGATCGGAATATTGAATAATCCAGTGTTCAACTAAACGCACCATTGTCGACCTCACGCAGGGACAGAACCTTAGAACTCCCTCAATATTCCTTCGTTTGACCTCGCGTTCGAACTCGTGGATTCGAGCACGAACCACAAAGTCCATAGCCATTTCACCGAACTCGACCAGGATGCAGGAATCTCCGGCCTGTAAAAAGCCAGACATGTTATAATCGTGAATGGGTAGTGACAAAACAACATACCATACGAAAGACCACTTGTGGTTTTGTTGCTGAGGGGGGGATGACATGTATCTTCGGGTCGTAAGGCATGTCCACAAACTCAGCATGGGATATATTCAAGGCAGCTGTTGGCAGCTTATTTGACTTGATGCTGTCCTCGATGACGCGAATGAAGGATTCATTCTTCCGCTGAAGTGAACGTGCTTGGTCCCAGGTCACTCTCGTAAATTGAACCGTGTCTCCGGGATTGAATTGGCCAGTCTTCCACCTGATTGTTACCGTCAACCTGTCTCGGCGACTTTGACAGCTCTCCGGACGTACCAATCTGCTTCACATATTGTGAAGGCACATACATACCCTCCCATATCCGGACCCTCCACGGTAAGTATAACTGGAGTGTCGCCATTGATGTTGACAGTGCCCGGCGCATAGCCAACGTCTAAAATGTTAGAAGGATGTGAGCCACCCTCACCTCCATCTTCCCTTGCCCATAAGATGGTGCTCTCCCCTTCTAAACGAATCCCCATCCTATTGCTAGATGCGTCAACTTTCCAATGCGTAGAATACAAGCGTTGTATTCCATCAGAAGTAATGAACACCTCATCTTCATGAGGTCCAGGTAGAACATGTATAACCCAATGAGAGGGATATACAGGAATTGTATGAGAGGGCAGAGCGTAGCCTGTTGAGATGTCTGACGAAGGGCAGCCGCTGTCCGGATTCAAGGCTATTTCGTCGCCGGGTAGCAGTTTTCGTCCCTTGGATGACAGGGTCAGTTCATATAACGATATCGAACGATGTAACATCACACCTGATATCCACCGAGCCCCATCGACGTCGACTTGGACTCGAGATACTTCGGTACGTCGGGGAATCCCCCCCTGAAGGCGACATAGCATCGCAGGCCCCCTCCTCGGTCAGCAGCATGTTGAAGCAGCAGATTGCTATCAGCTGGAACTACGATCTTTGCCCACATCGCTTGCTGAACACCATTTACTGACACGTCGGCCGACTTCCCTGTAACAGCTACAACTGTCTCTACATGGAAACGCAGCTCAAAGTCAACATTTGGTACGACGATGACTTCCATTCCCTCAACCGTATGCGGATTCCCAACAAGTACGTTAGCTATCCTGAAAGCCATCGAGTCGATGGCCCCACTCCGAGGTACTCCGAAGCCAACCGTACGACCCGGATAATCTTGAATAGAACAATCCAATCCGGGAGATAACACTGTGAATGAGCTACGGTAAACTTCCACGGTCAACGAATGTTCGAGGATGTGCTACAAAAATGACAACTCACCTGGGTGTAAAATCAACCGTGTTCAAGAACTGCGTAGTCCCTCGACCGCTACGAAACACTTCAGATTTCACCACATATTTGAGATATTCCAGGTTATTCGGTGGCCCATGCACTTTAACTTCATTCAAAATGTAATCGAGTCGAGAGAGTGCTTCTTCTCTCGTTGACCCATAGACAATTAACTTGCAAATCAGGGGATCAAAGAAGGGTGAGATTGAGGTTCCGGTTGATACCTACAAACGGCCCTTACGATGAGCTACCGCAACTTGGAATATGCCAGCATACGCACCCAGCTTTCGACTCGTAGCCAATCGTAGCCTGCTTGTTCTCTCAAGTCAACGAACTGTAAAAGCCCCGGGCAGGGTTTGAATTCCTCGAAAGGATTTTCCGAGTAGACACGAGCTTCAATTGCGTGCCCATTAGCGGCCGGCACAAGGTTATGCAGATTTCGAGTCCGTCCGTTTTGCCGTTCGAAGATTCCCAACTCTATCATCCATTGCACGAGGTCCAACCCTGGACGAACCACCTCCGTGGCAGGATGCTCCACCTAATTTGGAAGCGTAAGTCAGAGGGGGAGTTTATCATGACAACCGAAACCATCATACTTGAATGCGGGTGTTCATTTCGAGGAAAAAGAAGTCTCCAGTTACATCGTCAACGATGAATTCCACGGTACCTGTAAGGATGAGCTCAGACGAGTCGAGGAGAAGAGCTAATCACATACCAGCTGAACTGTAATTGATTGATTTACCGAGGCGGACCGCAGCATCACACATGGTTTCTCTGAGACCTTTAGAGGATGGAACCTTGATCAGAAGAAAAGAATGGCAATGTTGTCCGGCGGACGCTACCTTCGTGTAGGGAAAAGAATGGACTTGGTGACTCCTCGATGACTTTCTGATGTCGTCTCTGGATGCTACATTCTCGCTCTCCTAGATGCACGACTTCGCCATTCCCATATCCGAAAATCTTGCAAAAGACATTTGACCTTCGAGGCCCCGTCATAGAAAAACGCCCACACCTGTATTTCAATATGACGCGCAGCTGGGAGATATCTCTCTATGAAAACTCTTCCGTCTCCAAAGAGAGCCTGATTTCAGGTGTTAGCATAGGGTCATTCGCACGATAAACAAGGTCAATATTCGCGTACCTTGGCTCGGTCAATCGTTCCCTGAAACTTCTCTCGAAGCTCATCTTCAGATGCACAAATCACCATACCCATCCCTCCTCCTCCAGAGGTCGCTTTTAGAATCACCGGATACCCAATCTTTGTTGCCACCACCGACACGGCATCCTCTTCATTCTCCACAACTCCGTCAGATCCAGGAACAACAGGAACCCCAGCATTGATCGCAACAGCTCTCGCCTCATGCTTCACACCCATGGTCCTGATCACATCGGGTTTCGGGCCAAGCCATGTGATACCATTCTCGACGAAAAGGTTTGCAGCCTCTGGGTCTTCCGAAAGGAAGCCATAACCAGGATGGATGAGAGAGACAGCATGCGTCTCGCAGATAGAAAGAATATCTCGAGCTGAGCGATAAGCACTTCCTTCCGGCTCGTTGCCAACGGGAAGAGCGACGGATTCGTCGGCCAGAGAGACATGGGGTGAGAGGGCATCAGATGGGGTGTAAATAGAAACCGTCCTTAAGCCCAACTTCTTTGCAGTGCGGAGGATTCGTACAGCGATTTCACCTCGATTTGCAATGAGAAGGGAAAGGCGTTGAGTAGACATGATGTTGCAGAGCTTGTAGTCGGAGGTCGACAGAAGTAAAGAAACTGTGTCATCAGAAAGATATTCTTGGACGTCAGCTGGACTCGATTGGGAATCAGATGGAGTCCTAGATCATTTGAGGCTCACGCGCTCAAGAGAAATGTGGATATCGTCATTAGGGGAAATTGAAAAGAGCGGGAACAAGCATTTTTCAGAATCACGTTTTATCTGAAACCGGCTGCAAGATTATGTTCATCTACCACGATCTTCACGAGCTTCGCGACCTCTACCGCACCCTATTCGACAAAATGAGAGTTTGAGTGGTTATCATGCAATACGAAACTCACTGGGGTGTCGGAATGGCAGCAGATAGAGACCTCGTCAACATCATCGCCGAACGGAAGATGGGATCCATCGACAGTCGTGATTTTTCGATGCTTGAGAAGCGTATTGACCTGTAGGTGGGATCAGACTTGAAAAAATGACGAAATTGCGAAATAATCAACTCACACGGCTCCTTACTGTCTCATGAGTCACCTGGGTGTGCACTCTGTGACCAAAACAAATTAGTTCCAGTAGATAACAGACAAGGGATTGAATTGGTGCTGACTGTGTGATGATAAGTTTCCCCTCTTGACTATAGTCCAGATCCGCGAACCATTCTGGAAAAAGTTCCATTATTATCCACCCAGGGTTAAGAACCAAGCATAAAAACACACCAGGAATAAACTTTACCTCGAGTTCTTTGGCAGCTTCCTGGTGTGCGGTTCCGGGCAGTCCAATAAAAGCGATGTTTTCCTCTGGAGTAGAGAATATCTTGCAGACCCCCACCGCAGCTCGTGCCAGAGGGAGGGACCTTGCAGTTTGTCCATAAACCGCCCCATGTGGCTTAATCTTTCGCTAGTCGTGAGAGAATTGTTCCATGATGGTACGGATAACCCCACGTGGTTGAGCTTCACACCATGTTTCGAAAGGAACCCTCGCAACGCTCCAACTTGATACACTAGGCATGATTCAAGCTCATCCTAAAGCGGGTCGTCAAAAAATCAAGGGCAATGTGATAGGAAATAAGCTCACCGGTTTCATCACCATCTCTCTTCTCCCAAAACCTTGTCGATCGGGGAGCGACGGATGCGCACCGACGCAGACACCATTCTCTTTCGCGAGTAGCACCGTGCGATCCATGATCGAAAAATCCCTATGAATGAGTAATGTTAGTATGGAGCATGATTAAGAGAACGTAAGCCGTGTCCATACGATGCATGGAAGCCACAAGCTATGTTCGCTAGATGTATAGTTTTCATCAAAGCCGCGTCGTCAGCCTGAAAAAGCTGAGGCCTGAGTTGACTAGCGCTAATCAAAAGATTGAGTAAACCGATACCATGGAATAGAGAGAAAATCCCTTCGTGAAACGTCAGCAGTCGAGCCAGCTTTGAAACAAAAAATACGCACCTCCCCCATGTCACAATTGACGGACGCCTTCAGTGATTGAACCATTATGAGAGTAGGAGACAAGACGGATTGGGAAAAACGTAAAAGCTGCAGATGGCATGGAGAGCTTACTGAGTCTGCTGACACGGTTTAATGTAAAGATTTCATTCCAGCTTTTCTCGCTCTACAGCAGGGTAGACGAACTCAAACAGTACCGGAGGAGGTTATGATAACTGGATTTTTAGGCCTCCCGCCCGGGCTGCCTTGTTCCTCAATCGCTGCTAAAACATCCATCCCATGTACTACTTCACCGAAGACAACGTGTCGGCCGTCGAGCTGAAAATAGAAGACGTGAGTCACTCGGAAGTAGAACCTTTGTAGAATAGAACACTTGCCCATGATGTCACGACCGTGGTAATGAAGAACTGAAAAGAAAAAGAATCAGCGAGTTGAATCTGGCAAAGCTGAGATTTATGTACGTACCTGAGAACCGTTCGTATTAGGACCACCGTTTGCCATAGATAACAGACCTGGCTTCGAGTGCTTGATTTTGAAGCTTTCGTCTATCATGAAACACGCTCAGTCCACGACTATGAAAGAAAACATTCGGCGGTTGGGTACCAGCAAATTTTGGGCCATAGATCGATTTTCCACCGGTGCCATCGTTCTTGGTAAGATCTCCACCTTGCGCCATGAACTAAAAGAGTCAGCTAGAGGAATACAATAAATACGTGAAGGAAACGCACACCCGGAATTATCCTATGAAATCTACACCCTTTGTAGCCGAAGCCATGCTGTCCAGTCGCGAGTTCTCTGAAGTTTCTGCATGTTTTTGGCACAATATCATCGTACAACCTGAAGACCATACGCCCAACATAATTCGAATTGATAGTGATGTCAAACTGGCCGAATAAGTTTCAGAAGAGGAGTAAAGCTTGCAGAGAGGGAAGGAAACCAACAAAGACGTCGGTGCTATTTAAAGATGAATCAGTTACTGTAGAGCCTAACGTGTTAAATATACCGACTGTGGAATAGAATGACTAGAGTAGGAAGCGAAGGGACGATCAATTGTAAGGACCACGGTGAACATTTGAACCGTGAGAACATGATCATATTGATAAGATACGATTACGATTACTCACCTGATTAGGGACTTCAACTCCATTCGATTCATTATGATCTCAAACACAGGTCGCCTGGAGATGCAAATGATGGACTACCCTAGGTTTACCTGACCTTATATACGTCTTCCACCGGACCTTGCGTAAGGGATCAAAATTCCTCACATCCACTCAAATATTTCTTAAAGATTCCTCTCAAAAGTACCGGCGCTCTCCAAGTTTCGTTCGCCTCAATCCACGGCTCAAGTTCATGGTCTTGATGAAGAAGATTTATTCAATCCGAATCAAACGACGCTCGCAAGCACCAATACCCTATATCCTGACTGTATGGACTCCATAACTTGACCGAAAGTGATGCTAAATCATCCGTTGTAACACGGGATTCGCGCAAGAATGGGCCATGCAATCTAGCATCCAGACATCGCTACACGATTGACTGGTTGAAATCAACGCCCGATATCGCAGAATTCGGCGTATAATCTCGAAAACAGCTGTAATTCTCCGCTTTTCCCCCATATGCGTCAATCTTCTTACGCCTTGCTGAGCTATTTTGTTAAAGATCCTGTAAATTTTCTCCCTCAGATCTTTCCCAACAAGTCTTCGAATCGTCAAAAAATTGGTCCTACCTTCCGATCGCGGAAATCTGGACCACATTTCTACGATTTACCCGCCTTTGACATCAAAAGTACTCAAGGTTTTCGCATTATTTGATATGTCGAACAGAAATCCATGATATCGAGTCTTCGCTTCAAAATCCATGCCAATCCCGATATGCAAATTACTCTGTTTTTTTCAAGACAACACCGGAAATCAGATATTTGTCGTTCATGTAGAACTTCTGTATGCTTCTTACTTCTCTTTGAGAGTTCTGATCTCCACATCGAGCAACAAAGGCTTTACGGCCTTGTAGCCATGCTATCATTTCTCTCACGTCGCAGATGTAGGTGCGCAACACGACGGACTTCCTTCCCCTCTCCACGTTCTCAGGATAATTGTGTCAGGCCGGTTGGAGTCTCATGTCGAACGCAGCCACACAACGTACGTAAACGTGTGCCACCTCTGTTGTTATTCTGTTCAACTCAAGGTAATTTTCCGGGGGCCTTTCCATTCGGACTTATCCGAGACATCTTTCCAGCTGCTTACGGGTAGTATTCGGTGATGTCAGACCAGAGAAGTGCGTCAATACTTCGCAACTCGGAAACTTGCATCAATCACGGAATCTTCGACTTGTCGCACGATAATTCAGCAAGTCAAGGCACAAGTGGAACTTTAAACTAACTCCTACGTACCCCACACGGAAGATACCGCGAGAGAAGACGAACCTCTGCTGAAAATGATCCCAACCTTCAAGGTCGAACCTTTCAAGCAGAATCGAACTGTGGCCTGATGCAATCGGGAAGGTCACAATGCGTTGAACATTATTCGGTCTTCCGCGTCGTAAACGGAGGGAGGTCACTGAGGGAAGGATTTCAACAATCAAAACTCTGCAGCATGGTCCTGATAAGGACGGGTGACAAGTTTAGCTCAACTTCATCATTGCCACTTTTCATCATGAAAAGGATGCGGCGATGTCGATGATGAGCGACGGACATTCATTTACTTCCGACGGCCCTCCGAAAAACTTTACGGGACTACTAAACACACCTGTATATGACTCGGATGTCAACCAAACCCCCGGTTTACATCGAAACGGACGCCCTCGCAGCGATACTTGACGAACGTAGACCTCGAGAAACGACGTGTTTTCGCCTTCGTACGTACTTGACCGAAAGACTTCCGACAGTGGTAACTCAATCTAACACGGATGTAGTTGGGATGACAATCGTGGAAGAGACCGAGATGGCTATTTTTCGACGCCACCTATTTCCTATGAAGCACCCAATTACATCATAAGTAGGTGCTCTTCGACTTCTATCGCTCGTCTCAGGTCGCACGTAATTCTGTACCCGCGTATGGCAAAGCCAGGGAGTGAGTCAGGAAGCTCAAAGGGAGCTGGTGAATGTATGGGAGTGAGAACACAGATTCGGCAGGACTGACACCTCATTAATGAAGTGGCGTCTTCGAGAGTATCAATGGGACGGAAGGTAATATTCAGCGAAGTACAATTCCCACCAATGCACTCTGTTTGAATTCACCTTTCACCGGTACGGTCTAAAGACATGCTGTTCAGCGACCATCTGGAAAATGGAACATACTGTGCTGTCATCCAAAGCTAGGAAAACACGGGAATCAGCCTTTCATAAAGTTCAGAACCACCTCGTGGGTCCGTTTTATTATTTACCGTACGTGAATCACAATCTGCTCTGAGAAAAATATCCAGAATCCGAACAAAAACTGAATAACACGTATCGTTAGGCATCAACGGTTCCCTCCTTCCTTCTTGAGAAGGTCCGCCGCCCTCTCAGCCACGATAAACACTGGAGTGTGTGTATGGGTTCCGGGTAGGAATGGCTGATTGTAAATTGTCAAATGAGACGTGGCTTTGACTGGCAGAAAACAGAGATAAAAAAAGAAGACACATACGAATACAGAGGCATCAACTATTCTGACGCCTGCCGCACCCTTCAACCTCAAGCTCGGGTCCACCACACCCTCCTTATTCCCTTTCCTACTCATTGCAGCGGTTCCAGAGGGGTGTCTCAACGAGAATACACTTGACCTTGCCAGCTCATCGATCCCTTTGTGATCATCCCTATCAGGCAGCCTCACGTTCCCGACAGGTTCCATCAGGTAGTCTTTGAAGATGGTGGCGTTCAAAAATCTACTGGCAGCCCATATCCGGCTCTGAGCACGTACAAGTCGGATCCTTCTTCCAAAGATTTGGGGTTGATGAGTGGGGAGTCATAGGGATCTGATCTGGCCAACTGTAATCAAAGCGCGTGAGAGGGGTGTCCGTGTCGTCGAGGTACCATTTCCATATACTCACGCGACCTAGGCTCATATCAGAAATAATAATACCAAACGACGCTCTAGTTGGGTACGATATTGTGCTGCGCGGTGAGAAATCAATCGGTAAGTCATGATTGTACCCTGAAAACCACTCGGGAGAGCACAAACCAAGAAAATGGCTGGCGTTCTTCCCAGATGCTGGGTCCGATAAATTAAACATCTGCTTGAACCCCTCTAATTCCTTATCCGTCATTCTAAAATGACCCCTCATATTTGTATTCGTAATTGTCAATGGACCCGTCCGAGTCCCGACTCTCGTTCCATTGTTTCAACCATTGCAAACGATCAGAATCCGTGGGGAACAACTCATTCGTATAAAACGCGATTCGAAGGGCAGTATGATCAGCAAATCTATCCCCGACGGAAGGGTTGTCAATCAATGTTTCGAATCCAAATGCGTTTTGGGGCCAATGCCGGAAAGTATCAGAAGTTGTGGAGTACGGATCGCACCGGCAGAAATGACGATCTCCTTGTTGGCCGTGAACATGATACGAGGTCCAGGGGGGAATGTAACTATAGTTAGAATGTCATTGGAGGCGAATGAAACCCGCGAAGCGAAGCTGAATCCTGGATCTCACCAGTACTATTCGATTGCGATCCAGAAACTTCGACTGTACGAACCCTCAACCCTTGTGAACCGGGATAGGGAGCATCAGGAACAATACGAGTCGCCAATGTGGGATGATATCTATATCGTGGTCCTTCACAAATGATGGGTGGAGATACGCCGTCGCTTTCGGAATGTGTATAACTGATAGCCTGCATGGATAATGGTGCGTGAACGGGAGACTGAGTAGTTAATGTCAAAGCATGGATTACTCGGATTACTTACCGACACCAAGCTCCTGTCCATCATTCATATCTCGGATATACGTAAACTCCTCCCCAAGTTCTTTGGAAGCTGCTTTGACTTTGGAATCAAGAGGTAAGGGATAGTTGCAGACGCTATCATCGACAAGACCGGAATGGCCATGTGCAGGGCTATCGACCTGTCCTGTAGTATCGTGGCCATCTTGAAGAAACATGCTTCAGCTGGGGAAGCGAAGTTACTATCGGCGGAGTGAGACGCTCATTCTGTTGGATCGAATGGTTGTTGTTGAGGGAGTTCACTTCTAGAGAACGGAAATTTAACTGACTCGTATAAGGCATCAAACTCTTCCAAGACCATGCGTCGTCGTCCGTGACCTTTGCAATGTTGTCATGCATCTCCGAAGGTCCCCGAGTATATGCCCCGTCACCTGTGTATGGAGAGTGGTATTAGAGGAGGCACCGCAGACCGGAAACAGAAACGTACTGATGCTACTGCTTCCGCCTAGGACACATCCTGATTACACTTCGATTATTTGGATGTAATTAAGGAATAGACCTATATAATGCGCTCAGTAGGATGACGTGACAGTTGTTGGGGCGCAGAGCTCACACCTAATTCCAATCTAACTCCCTTCCCAAAGCAGTATCATAATAAGCCGGTACTTGGAGGTTGATATTGTTATTGAGGTTGAGATCTGAAATGACCAAAACCTATGGTAAGCAATACAACCACCAGATCTTGAGGCAATCAAAAACGCCTCACGTTCCACCAGCCTCGACAACCGACACCGAATTCTTTTGTCTTCTGCAAGGCGGTGAGCAACGGCAAGACCTGCTGTTCCGCCTGCATCAACAACAATCATGTCAGTGACAGTGGGAGAAACAAATTGAAACCGGTTCCTCCAACGACGATGAAATCGTAAACCTTCTTTGGAGCGGGCAGCTGGGAAAGGCTTATGTAGATTTTACCTGCTAGACAAGGAGGCTGTAGAGAGGGCTGCAAGAAACGAGGAGACTATGATGGTCATCATCGTTTGAATACAAGGAGATGCATCCACTGAATCGTATGGATACTGGTAGTTGCACAGGCCCTAAGCTAACCAAGCTCTGAGTTGAAAACCACTTACGATCCGATTATCGTGCGCAGCCCCCTGCAAGTCAATCTTCCTCTTGAGCGATCCTGAAAAGACGCGTTGCTGTGGATGGATTACATTTCATGAAAGGCGTAACGTGGAGAGGTCAGGTAAGTTTGGCCCGTGTGGCCACCGAGGCCATTCGTTGTCTATATCAAATAAACCACCCTCTCTCTTGTCAAAGTTAAGGCACTACCACTTGGACATCTTTGCCCTTGACATTTTCCTTGATCAGTTGCTGCTTCAAAGCGAGAGTCGGTTCCGACATCGTCCGGCCGAAAAAATTGTGAAGTCCAGTCCCCCTAATGAGCAATCCCTGAGGGGATGGTAGGCGGAAACAAGCACCTGCCTCTTTCGGATGACAGCTGCGTGCCTGTCTCTGCTTCCGATTATGCCGACGCTTGCACGGTGCAACGGCCGAAATACTCAACACTGTATCCTTCAGTCTGAGTGTATGTACGGTATTCTAGATATAATAAATTATTATGATTTTCTGCCTTCTCCACCTGGCCCGGCCTCGACCATGTCAAGTTTCTCATATAATGCATGCACGAAAAAAACATGGCAAAAGAAATCTTGCCCAAGTCCAACTCTGTTTCACTTATGTTGATTTTCTTTAGCTGCGCTCTTTTAAGTTTGGTATGAACTCAAACTTTCACTAATGGACAAAGAAAACGTCGGCCCACCCGCTGCAGGAGACACAATAAATCTCCTTACTACCAGACAACTTCAGTCTTCTGGGACCTACCATGTACGTGCTGAGATGGTCGGGATATTCAGATGGCATGTCACCTCTCCTACAAAAATGCTGGACAACACTCCTCCTCTTTTCACTAAAAAACATAGAGAACATATATGTACTTGGTATGTATGGTGCATTGAATAATATGTTAGTGCATACTACACTCTTGCTTGTACAGTATTGAGGGACTTAGAAATTTCGCTCGTCCCATAGTTTGGTGACGTCATTATTGAGGCACAGCTGTCAAAAAGCTGTCATCTGAAAGAGGCAGGTGCGTTTCCGCTTACCATCCTCCCTGAGGCTTCATGATATCATGGAACACCTCAGTCCAGCATCTGACAGGTAACGTAACCACCACACAGGCCCCCCAAAAAGCCGTGAGAAACCGGCCTTAGTGGCGTTCTACACCAACCACATTTCCCTGGCACTGTGTACTACGGCTCTCTACTCGCCCTCAATATCTTGTTCCCTCTGTCCCTCAAATCCTCCACTGCTGATATAGGACAGAGGACACGACATTGGTCCTTAACGTCATCTCGGTACTATGGGAACCACCCACCAATCCCGGGTTTGGATATACTGCTCTACCCTCGCTACATGTCTTCCCCGCTACCCACTCAGTTTATACTCTCTCTATCCATTACATTCACCGGCACTTTTGCGACCCATAAGGCACAAATTAAGCCTCTCGCAGCATTGTGTTACCGTGGGAACTTCCATATCCTGAATTTTGAGGTGCTACGACCTAGCAGGTGTGTAGAAATGCCTCATTCCTTTCGTCGGCCCACCGTTAATGGGCGAAGTATACCACTCAAGAGTCAACCTAATATCAGAGCTACGGGAGTAGCACCAACACCAAATCAACCCAAAAACTAGTAAACCTCCATGTAAAGTCTATCAATAACTCTACACACCAGGAAAGATTGCAAGGGTGGACTGCTTGGCAAAGGTTACGCACAAGATCACAGTCTCAATATCGTATGAAGGTTTTATGAAATCAATGTGTAACTGCAAGTGTAAAACACCACAGCTACGGTGACTCTAGGGTTGTAGGGGCTCTGTTTATTGTCCAGTGGACTAAGTGGGACTATGAATTTTGTCTACGGTAAGACTAATTCGAACGAGTGGAGACTATTGCCCTCGACGGACACGAAAACCAAGTCCTCGGCGGACACAAACGCTAAGACCCTCGACGGATCACGAAACAGTAATCAAGACCTCGGCGGCCTATGGACGGATAGTTCTCTAGTTTTGACCTCGACGGTCTCGTATAGTTCAAATCAAATCTTATCGTTTCACTGCACAAAGACAGGGCAAATCTCTCTATTGGGCGTCAAGAGCAGTTACTCACGGGCAACCCACTCAGGACTTTCCTACGCACGGGTAGTACTTTTTTATCTATGGATACATGAGCTGCTTTTATACTACTTCTACGCTAGCTTTGTAATCCTATCTCTACTTGTTCTATCTCTAAAAATAATGCATCGTAGCTACGAATCCATGCAGAGTCTTATCGCTAGGGACTGCTACATGTGCAGAATCTTGTCTACGGAGCTTTTCCGTATTCGAATCATATGTTTTGGACCAATCTGGACCGTTCTTCATTCTTGTTTCAGCATGTAGAATGGACCTACATAGGCGTACCATATGGTATTTCCTGCCTACGGACCTTATCCTGTATTTCGACGTTATCAAATCATATGGACTTTGTGTGTCCAAGTAGTTCCAGCATATGGATCCAGAGTTCCGAATCGCCGTAGCACATGAACAGCGTGGACTCCGAGATCCGTTGTTCATTCCTGCCTGGTTCCTAGGTACTCTATCTGTGATCTGGGATCTGTATCATGTCTTTTTGTCTTTTCCTTAGATCGGGACTCGATCTACGGTCATATCAAATTTCTCCTAGTCTGCGTGGTCCTATGTCCGATTTCTTGTCAACTAAATCCCCCGTAGAAGTAGGTACTCCTAGTATGAAGGTCTTTTGACTTTGTTAAGTTCTGCTACGAACGGTTCTGTGAAGACTACCAGTCTTCTAATAGTACAATCCCTTGATATGCCAGTGCATAGTAGAATGTAGAGAGTAGAACTCGGTGGATTACCACTTAAGTCCTCTGCTCATAGTGTTCTACAGGTTTCGAACGATCATACAGTTTTCTGACACGATCTACGGCTCTCTCTAACTGGTCTAGCTGCGCCTACGGCACATTCTACTAGCGGCACTAGCTTTAACTAGCAATTTGGGCTCACTCTAGTTCTTAATACGATAAATATCGCTCCGTGGCACTGTTTTAAAGTGCAAAAAGAACCGTGTAGCATAGTCAACTAAGTCGCATTATCTCCCCCAAACAAAAGAGGACTGTCCCCAGTCCATCTACGGACTGAACACAACATCATCTTCTATCGTTTGAATTGATCTACGGCTCTTTCATTTGGTAGTTCTACTAAAAGCCTTCAAAATGGCCCGTAGATCTACTTAATCCTTTCTACGGTGTACACTCTAGCGTACAACCGTCAAGTCTCTGACTTAGAGAAATTTTGAGCTCAAGCTCTACGCTGACCAGCGCTAATGTTCCCAAAAAGGAAATGTTCCGACATCAAAATGATTTTCCCACGCCAGAACTCCTACGATGCAATGTTCCGTCGTTAATTACTTCCATCATTTCTTAATTATGGCCTCATCATTCCGTAGATGATTTCAACAGCCTCGAGGCTTTAATTTCCGTAGATCTGGAATATTCTACAACATTCTGCGATGTTCTACGGTCATGTGCTGGTTCATATGTTGGATTTGGCTATAAAAACCGCAGCAGTTGGACTTAGCAGAAAATTTCTTTCCTCCCTTCTCCCACCTGCTCTACGGTCGCTCTTCGCCGCCGCTCTTCAAATCGTCTTCACCACCGCTCTCAACGTTCTCGAGGTGAGTGGGGACAATCTACGGAGGCTTCGGAGTCTGCTCCGAGGCCCGTAGATTGTTTTCGCTTTTCTTATTGTTTTTACGGTGTCGCATACTAATGCGACGCCGTAGATCATAGACAAATGCCTTCCGCACAAGAGAAGGGCAAAGGCAAAGCCGTAGAGGCTGAGCCTTATGTTCCATCACCGATTATAATTGATGTGCTGGAGTCGCAACTTCAGCGGGTACACCTCTGGTTCGGTAGCCTCAACAACAGGTTAATAGCCAAGTTTACTGAAGAACCAGACATGCTTGAGGAGTTCCGTAAGAACAGTAGTCTCCTGGTAAGTCCTGGATCTTATTTCTGCTCAATTCTCAATCTAATTTCGCTGTAGGGGGATCTACGCCGACAAACAATCCGCCTGGCACCTGCTGACTGGATATCGCCTGCCTTCTCAATGCTGGCTACGGCTTCTGAGCTGGCCGACCGATGGCAGGTTCCCTACGATGACTGGATGTTCGATGAGGAAGACCGAGCTGCCTTGATCGAGGCTTTTGGCGTAAGTCTTCCTTTTCTTCTCATTTTATATTCTCAATTCATTTTTGTTCCAGAGATTTGACTTTGACCAGGATATTCCAACCTATTATCTGCCTAATGCACCAAGGTCAGAACCTCTCCCTACGGTAAGATCGTCTCATCTTCTATTTCAGCAACTTAGGCTAAATCCTTTCGGCCGTAGCCTCTTCCTCGCCTAGTTCCTGCAGTCCCAGGGGTAGCTTCAAGCTCCCGGGCCGTTATGGGTTCATCTCTAGCGACCACTGCTCTTGGTTCATCCAGGGCAGCTGGCACTTCTTCCATTTCGGTTGCTGGACCGTCCAAACCAGCTCGTAAACGCAAGGTAATGCACTCTCTTTTCGTTTGTTATCATTCTAACTCCAATTCTAGGCTCCTGATTCGCCTACGGCGGACCCTTCTCAGTCCAAGCGGCCCAAGCCTACAAAGGCTTTTGTCAAGAGCGTTGCGTTTGTGGAATCTTCGTCCGAGGAGGGTTCTCCTCCTCCAAGGGTGAGTTTTTCTCTCCTCCATTCATATGTTATTTTACTGACTTTGTTTCTAGCCATATCACACTCGGTCTTGGACCAAGAAAGTCGCCGTAGCTTCTGATTCAGAGGCTAGGGTGGCTGATCAGTCATCCGATCCTTCTCCATCCCGAGCCAAGGGAAAACGAAAAGGTCAAGGGTCCAATTCAAATCGCCCTGGAACCTCTGTAGACGATCTCTGGACGTCTTCAGCTCCTTCTCATGTATTTCCCGAGCGTTGGATCAGAGAAGCTCGCAGTAAGTTTCTCATCCCTTTCGTACTCTATCGAATTCTTACACCGTAGCACAGATATGGACTTGCAGTTCAATTTTGAGGAAGCAAAATTGAGCTTCAAGTCGATCGTAGCTGCTGGTCGTTCCGTCTCTTTCGCGAGTACCATTCATTTCTTCATTTACTCTTTTCTCATATTCAATCTTAGTTCGATCGTCTTTCGCCGTGCAATCGATGCACATATTTTGGTTACGCAGACTGCCGACCAATCTGGGCTCCGAGTGGAAAGACCGGCCGTAGGCCCACTTGCCAACGATGCTTCTCGGGAAAGCAGAAGTGTTCATACTTCGACGCCGATGATTCTCGTACTGGGGCAAAGAAAATTGAAATCGCGTCCAGCAACAACATCTGTAAGTGCTTCTTTTGCTCCGTAGATCAGGTTTAATCTTTCTTTCAGTTCTAGCTAAGGTAGTCCATCGACTTCGACGCGAGTTCAAGGCCTTCGATCAGGCCCGAATGGCTCAGATCGCGGCGTACAACTCCGGCCGGCTTATCTGGGAGGATATCCAAACCAGCCAACAAATGCTACGGGCAGCTGGGCGTGATCCCGTTGAGGTTCTGAAGGGTCTTCAAGAAGACAAAGACTTCAAAATGTCCTCAGATCAAATCAAGGCGCTCGGCAAAGTACTTGGCTGGCCTATTGCAGGTACTCAAGCCTCTGTGGCTTCCAACGATCTACGCTCTCCGCCCGTAGAAGATGAGGCTGAGGAGTCTGCTCCTCTTCTATCTACGGTTCATAATTCTTCTTTCGTTTCTCTAATTTATGTTTCTTATCGTTTCTTCTAGGAACCCCTGCCTTCATTATCTGAAGAGGTTTCAGTTCCCGTAGTCGTTCCTGAGCCCGAGCTCGAAGTTCCTGGGGAGGCAGAGGAGGAAGAGGATCAGAGTTCTTCTTCTGAACCTCCAGTTGAACCCGTGAGTCTTTCCTTTTATTCATACTATTTCAACTTCTTATAACTGCTAGGCTGAGCCTACAGCGGCTATGCTCATCGACAAGGAAGCAGAGGAGGCAGTAAGTCTGTCTTCTATCCTCCGTAGACTGCATCTAAAACATCTCTTTTCTAGAGCACTGACCATGACTCCAGCGCCGGTGAGGAAATCGAAGTCCCCGCCCCTCTTAGCAGGCGCAAGCTGAAGAGCAAGATGTTTTGGGCTAAGTGTAGCCAACTGGCCAAGCTCAAGAAGCGGGCTACCTGGTAAGTAGTCTCTTCAACTATTGTTCTTATTACTAACCGTTCCCTAGAGTAGTGACTTCTACGGGATCGATCTTTCTTTTTGTATTCAAGGACAGACTTTTCTGCCTTATCATCTGATCTTCTTATCTTGTATTAATAGCTTACATTTACTGTAGCTTTTTCTTGGTTCATCTTGTACTGGACTATAAGTCCTCCTTTCTTGTATTTTTGGTACGCGCTACGGCGCCTAAATTCTCTATTTGTACTATTGTCATATCTTGTATTTCAAATTAAAACTTGTTTGATTTGACAACAGTGTGAGCTAAGTTCAAACTAGTTTGACTTGAAACTCTACTTGCTAAGTTAAAGTCTCATCAGCCGTAGCTCACGTATCTCTATGCTCGGAGTTAGATGAATCTATCCGTAGCACATTGTTCAATCATTCTTATCGCTATGCATCTCTCACGTAGCTTCTCGCTTATAAGTTTTTCTTAAGCGATGATTATCTTTTCAGGATCTGTAGATATACCAGTATGTTCATGTAGGTGTCCAAATCGCAAAACTTGAATCTACGGTCAAATTTTCAGGAACCTAAGGTACCTCTCCCCCAAAGAAATGTGCAGTCAACTCCTGTTGACTAGATGTTGGATCCGGGAGTCCTTTAGGACCATAAGGTAGAAAAAGTCATCTACGGCTGGATAGTAGGGCGTAAAAGGTATAAAAGGTTGACCGTAGATAGTCAATTCTTCACTACCCAGCTCTACCAGCATTCGTAGTAACCAATTCTCAACTCTTACATTCTCATCTCAATTTAAACATGTCCACTCGTAGCGAATTTGTTCCCACCAAAATTTGGGTTGAACGCGCTGCTCCGATCGTTGAACAAGTCAGCCAGTTGCGTCCCTACGCTAACAAACTGTCCGCCGAGCTGTTCACCAAACAGCTTCTCGATGTTGTGGTACGTTTAGCACCGCTCTTTCTTCTCTGTTTCATTGCAATGCTTCTGCCGTAGGTTCAGACCAAGCTCCAAAGCTACCAGTCTGCCAAAGACGATGTCGCGTTCGATCTTTATCGCAACGTCGTCGAGATGGTCACCACCGACATCGAGCAGTTCTCTCTCGATAAGAGCGTTGACTTCGCAAAGGCCAAGTCCTTCTACGTCGAGATGTGCGCTGTGCGCAACAAGGCATCTGCTATCAAGCGCAAGAATGTAAGCTCTCATTCTATTAATATTTCTAATTTTTGATATTGACTTCGCCGTAGGGAGCTAGCTCTTCTCGCAACGAAGCTACTATTGAAATCTCTGATACTGAAGAGGCAAACACTAAAGTAAGCCCTTCAGTTCGTTCTAAACCTATCTACGGCTCAATCCTTTTACCAGAATGACGACTTCAAGATGAAGGACGCCACTAAAGGGAAGGATCCTATGAAAATTCGCATTTCCAAGAAGAAAGAGGTCCGTAGATCGCATTATTCGTTTCATATAAATCATTTCTAATCTTTCCGTAGATCGAAGTAAAGCCTGCTAAGAAGGCTCGTATCGATAAGGCAGGCGTAGACCTTACGCCCGAATCCGAGGGTGAGTGTCCACCTTGGGACTGTCCTCTCTTTATTCGTGGCTGTAGCATCACTTATGACAACTTGTTGGACAGAGGAGAAGAAATGCAGAGAGTCTACGCATCTCTCTGTACTCAAGGTCATAGCCAGCATGCCGGCCCATTTTGGTATGGACTCCCTTTCTGCGTCCGACCTCGCCGCCATTCAGACCCTCCTCCGTACGGAGGTCAATGCATCGGCCTTTTCAATCCTTCACCAAGGAGCAGCGTACCGGGCAGCCTACGAAAAACTCGTCGAGGCAAATCAGCTAGTCCTTTCCCGCCTCGCCCTTTCCGTCGAACAGTCGGCTACGTCGACTTCAACACAGGAGAGGTCTACAAACCAGCCTACTGAGGCGGATGCAGGTGCTCCTATGGAGTCTATTCAGTAGTGTATCTTTCCGTAGATCACTCTATAACAATGGCTGGCTGTAGCGATAAACGGTGTCCGCTCCTTTCATATTACTGTCATTTCGTATACTTGTGCACTAGTTAGATTTTATTAAAATCTAACTGGATTTTTCGGTTTCATATGTTCAGTCAGATCTGAGAGAATCTAACTTTCTTCTTAGCAGACCTAGTAACTCTTACTGGATCGTCCATTGGATCCTCAGATTCGCTAGGTAGCTCAATTTCATTATCATTTTCTGCCGTAGCTGAGGCATTACCATTCAGCCTCAAGTTTTGAGCCCTGTCAAAGATGTAGTCCATTCCAAGTTCGTACTCAGTTGGTTCATCTTCGTTAGCCATGGCTTCTAACTCATCTTTAGATAGCTGAATTAAATCTTTTATTTCCGTAGGAAGGTCAATGTGGTATCGCGCCGTGTGAGGTAGGATGCGAAAGGCTCCATATTTTCCCCGTAGCAACGTTCCATCCATTTCCGCTAAGATATAAGAGCCACCTTTAGTACGTCGAATGACTACGCAAGGCCCAAAGTATCTAGGGAACATTTTCCTATCCAAGTTCTTTTCAATAGCGGTATTCCGTACTTGAACCAAGTCTCCGGGTTCAAAGTTTAAGGGTTTTATAGTATGTATATATTCCCGTTCGTACTTGATCAAGCGTCTACGCTTTTCTTCTGTAATTCTATCTCGCATAGCTGTTACATGTGTTCTGTGTTTAGCCAGAGCTTGCGCTCGAAAACCAATTAACTCTTCTCGTGATAGAAACCTATTGGGTAGTTTCACTAGCCACGTAGATTCCACAATATCAAGCGGTAGTATAGGTTCTGCACCGGTAACAAAGAAGTAGGGGGAGCAACCTAGGTCCTTCCTAGTTGTTACTCTATCCGCCCACAAAATATGCTTCAAAAACCAGTACCATTTCGCAAGGTCTCCAGCTACGGCTTTTGAAAGCGCGCTCCGTAGATCGAAATGCGCTCTCTCAATCTTTCCGTTTGCTTGAGAATTGTACGGTGAAATCTTAATGCTATGGACGCCGTATTTGTCCGTAAGCCACCTTGCCATAGCAATCATTTGTGGTGCATTATCCGTAACAACCTCCTCGGGACAACCCCATCTACTAATGATATCGTCAAAAAACCACTCTGCGAGTATTCTGGCTGTATCACTTTGAATAGCCCTTGCTTCGGACCATCTCGATAGTGCGCATCGTCCGTGAACAATCAGTTTACAACTGTTGCTAGCGGGAGTCATACTTAAAACATCTACATGGATCACTTGGAACAGCGATGGTGTGTGAGTAACCACTGGTGGTATTCTCAAAAGATCAAGCCTTCGATCCTGGCATTCTTGACAGCTACGGACAAACCAATCTATGTCCTTGTCCATATGCGGCCACCAAAATCGTTTCTCCATGATCGACTTAGTCGCAAACATTCCTTTATGTCCTAGATGATCATGACTTGCTACGAGCATCCACATCCTCTTATCAGGAACTACATACAACCTATGTTGTGTAGAACCATCCATAGACCGTTTGTAAAGTCTCCCATCGGGGTCTAGAAAGAATTTCGATCCCAATGTAATGAAACTGTTCATTTCGTTTTTAGATAACTCGCTTACAAAATCTGCTTCGGGATCTAGAAGCCACTCTTCAATTTGTGGAACTTTCTCATCGAACCTTTTAATCTCATTCGTATATTCATGTATAGGCTTATATGGATGAGAATCATTCCAACTGTCATCTACGGCGGGCAGAACCACTGGTACTTGCTTCAAAAATGTTGAAACATAGTCTGGAGGTTTCCGTAGCGCCCAATTTCTTATCTTATCTACAAAGTTTGCTTCGTCTACGGCAGACCGTAAGTCTTCTAAATAGCAAAAGACAGATGTAGCCAACTTTGTTTCTCTCTCAGCTAATGAAACCAAATAACCTGACCGCGGATCTATATCATCCTTGAACGTATCAATGTCAAAAGGTTCATCCTCGATTCCATGTCCCATTCGAAACTTTACTGGCTGACCATCGTCGTCGACCAGGAATTCTTCCCATCCTTCTGGTCTAGGCGTAGATATCCCACCAGGAGGAGGTCTCGAAAGTCCATCTGGACCATGTACAAGTCCTTTAATATGAACTAGTTCAAAATGATAGAGTCTGATCTCTTCAATCCACCGGTTAATGCTAGCATTCGGAGCACTGTCCGGATTGTTCAACATTCCTTTGATATAGCTGGCGTCCGTTTCTACGGTCAATGGTCTACATCCAAAAGTCTGATACTTCGACGCTCGTAGCGCCATAAGTAACCCGTAGAGCTCTCTTTTAGGTTGTGAGAAGCGAGCTTCTCTTTCATTGAACGTTATAGACCCAAAGTAATTGTAGAACTTCATTTTTGGATTTTCAGGGTCTACTTGGTACAAGTAATAGCCTACACCGTGCCAAGACGAATCTACGGCCAAAGTGATACCCATCGGATTCTTATAGTCAATGGGCCGTAGCGCGGGTGCATCACGGATTCCATCTTGAACCTCTCGGACAGCTTCACAAGCTTCCTCGTTCATTTCAAATGGTACAAAAGCTCCAGTGAGCTTATTCAATGGTCTTGTCTTCTTAGCGTAGTCCTTAATGAACATGCGCATCTGTCCTGCAATCCCCAGAAATGATCGAATATCAGTTTTGCTTCTGAAGTTTTTCGGATCCCAAGAGAGAATGATCTCTGCAAACTTCTCTACAGGTTTTTCACCGTCGTAGGACACTCTATGACCTACTACCATTCCTTCAGCGCAACAAATGAAAGCCTTCGGACCTGAAAAGGTACCTCCCACATACTTCATTCGCTGAACTATTCGATTCACGTTCTGTAAATGCTCCCAAACGAATCTACGGATGCCTGGATTCTCAGGGATCACCTCGTAGCCTCCGTCTGGTAACTCATATCTAGTACTCGGTCCTCGTATAGGTACGTCGTCAATGTATGGTCTAGTAACATGAGGAATTTCTTCCCGTAGAATGTACGTTACATCCTCATGAAACAAAGGGACTGAATTAGTCCATCCCATAGGTAGTTTCACTAATCTATAGGGGCCAAAGGGCGTTTGGAACGTAGTAAAGTCTCTCGATTCCTCGTCGATAAGCCTTTCATCGTAGCCAACCCAAATGTCTAACATTCCTATACATGCTCTTCCGGAAAAGCTACTAGCAATCTCAGCTGTTCCAGGTGGAATCCCAGAATGCTGAATCGTGACTGCATTCAATGGTTCTAATGAATGAACCAGCCGTAGACTCTTTCCATCTTTCTTTAGTACCATGAACCACTTCGATTGATACGACGACGTAGTAGGTTCGTATACTCCTGCTGCGATTTTGTCCTTCAAAATCTGGCAGACTTCTTCGTAAATCCCAGGTGGAATAGGGATATTACGCTCAACCCAGGGCTTGTGAGGCAACACTGGAAACTTAATCGGCGGGAAGAAATCTGTACGAAATGTTCCACCTTCGTCTGCACTCCAAGCGAATCCTTTCTCTTGGATTTTCATCAGATGGTGTACCAATTTCATTTCTTCGGGCCATAGAAAGCCTTCATTATGATTCTTTTCTATGATTTCCTTATGTTCTTCTGTATACCGTTCTCCTGGACTGAACTCAGGAGGGTGCGGCGATAGTACTGGCATCCCTTCAAGCGGTAATGGGCGAGGAATACCACTCAAGAGTCAACCTAATATCAGAGCTACGGGAGTAGCACCAACACCAAATCAACCCAAAAACTAGTAAACCTCCATGTAAAGTCTATCAATAACTCTACACACCAGGAAAGATTGCAAGGGTGGACTGCTTGGCAAAGGTTACGCACAAGATCACAGTCTCAGTACCGTATGAAGTTCTTATGAAATCAATGTGTAACTGCAAGTGTAAAAACACCACAGCTACGGGATTCTAAGGTTTGTAGGGGCTCTGTTTTATTGTCCAGTGGACTAAGTGGGACTATGAATTTCGTCTACGGTAAGACTAATTCGAACGATTGGAGACTATTGCCCTCGACGGACACGAAAACTAAGTCCTCGGCGGACACGAACGCTAAGACCCTCGACGGATCACGAAACAGTAATCAAGACCTCGGCGGCCTACGGACGGACAGTTCTCTAGTTTTTGACCTCGACGGTCTCGTATAGTTCAAATCAAATCTTATCGTTTCACTGCACAAAGACAGGGCAAATCTCTCTATTGGTGTCAAGAGCAGTTACTCACGGGCAACCCACTCAGGACTTTCCTATGCACGGGTAGTACTTTTTTATCTACGGATACATGAGCTGCTTTTATACTACTTCTACGCTAGCTTTGTAATCCTATCTCTACTTGTTCTATCTCTAAAAATAATGCACCGTAGCTACGAATCCATGCAGAGTCTTATCGCTAGGGACTGCTACATGTGCAGAATCTTGTCTACGGAGCTTTTCCGTATTCGAATCATATGTTTTGGACCAATCTGGACCGTTCTTCATTCTTGTTTCAGCATGTAGAATGGACCTACATAGGCGTACCATATGGTATTTCCTGCCTACGGACCTTATCCTGTATTTCGACGTTATCAAATCATATGGACTTTGTGTGTCCAAGTAGTTCCAGCATATGGATCCAGAGTTCCGAATCGCCATAGCACATGAACAGTGTGGACTCCGAGATCCGTTGTTCATTCCTGCCTGGTTCCTAGGTACTCTATCTGTGATCTGGGATCTGTATCATGTCTTTTTGTCTTTTCCTCAGATCAGGACTCGATCTACGGTCATATCAAATTTCTCCTAGTCTGTGTGGTCCTATGTCCGATTTCTTGTCAACTAAATCCCCCATAGAAGTAGGTACTCCTAGTATGAAGGTCTTTTGACTTTGTTAAGTTCTGCTACAAACGGTTCTGTGAAGACTACAAGTCTTCTAATAGTACAATCCCTTGATATGCCAGTGCATAGTAGAATGTAGAGAGTAGAACTTGGTGAATTACCGCTTAAGTCCTCTGCTCATAGTGTTCTACAGGTTTCAAACGGTCATACAGTTTTCTGACACGATCTACGGCTCTCTCTAACTGGTCTAGCTGCGCCGACGGCACATCCTACTAGCGGCACTAGCTTTAACTAGCAATTCGGGCTCACTCTAGTTCTTAATACGATAAATATCGCTCCGTAGCACTGTTTTAAAGTGCAAAAAGAACCTTGTAGCATAGTCAACTAAGTCGCATTAGCGGATCCCCAGTAATATTCCTAAGAACTCGGAATTCTTCTGGCATCTTAGCCAATTGTGGCCGGACTTTAAGTGCTACTGGCTTATATTTTCCGTAGACCGACTGAACTGTATGTTTTCCAAGTGCCGTAGCACCCTGGGAAACATAGTTCTCACGCTCCATAGACTGCGAGCTACTCAAGAATGTGCTATATGAATTCGTAGGAAGACTTTCTCTCGAAAGCTTTCCTTCTAAGTTGCGTAGAGCAAGCCCCATCTCTTGTACACACGCATCAAGTTCGATAACGTAGGCATTCAGAGAGTCCGTAGACGATAGAATCTCATCTATCGGGGTTTCGCCTGTATAAAGGTCCTTAGGAAAGTTGTCTATAGTCCCGTAGACTTGCAACCATCTTTCCCTATGAAAAGCTAGTTCATTGAACAAGGTCTTTCCACGTTTCTCAGGATCCTTAGCTAACCTATCCAAATCCAAGGCTATACATTCGTCGGTTTGGTAGTGATTTTCATACATCCTTTGATGATAGTCTACTAGCGTAGATGCTTCATTTAGCATTGTATCAAATGCATTTTCATTTTCAACTGCACCCCCTACAAAACTTTGTAGTCGGAGCAACGGGGGTATCAATCTATTTGGATTTTCTTCGATTTTCGACGCACCAGCGAGATCCTTGAAATTCGTACTAAGCGAATCAACAAGTTCACATAGACTATGGGTATCTTGAGCCTTCAAGAGTAAAGCTCTGCCATCTATGGCGACCTCACTAAGCTCATCTATCTTATCTTGTTGAGAAGAGTCTGATCGATGTGCCAATTTTTGGCTGTTGAAGCCTTCGAGGGTTGAACCTCTTCTAGTAGTACAAAGCAACCGTTCTCGTTCCGTAGATTCACCGTGTATGGAATCTAGGGAATTCGAAACTAGTGCTGATGAATATAAAGAAGGAAAACTGTCCGTAGCACAAGGAGAAATAGAAGCACTGTTTTTGTGTTTTGTATCTTCTGTGTGTTTTTGGTCTTTTTCGTTTATATCATTGTTTTTCATCACTCTCGAATCAGACTGACTAGTAGTCCTTTCACTATTTGAAGCTTCTATGAAGGCTCCAGCCAGCTCCGTAGGAGAGAATTTTGTATTTATCAAATTTTTATATTTTTCAATTCGTGGAACACCGTGAGCATCTACGGATATTTGTAGAGCCACCTCTCCTTGATCCTCTATCAATTCATCAAGGTGGACTGAAAATTTGAAGATTCAGTCCCTCGTTGTTCTCTTTCTTTCTGCGCTTCCTCTGAACTCTGCGTCCGTAGGGTTGGTTCCCGCTTAGGTTTTATCTTAATACCTTCCCCTCTCATGTATGTAGGGATGACACTTTGAATTCCTTTGTTTGGGCATGAAACCGTAACCCACTGATCTCCATCCTTGAAGTTTTGCACTTTCGATTCCGTTAGGACATCGAAAGGTCTACCCAAGAGAATCTGAAAGGGAGCTTTCTCCACCACATGAAGTTGCAAGTATACTGTTACTTCACCAAACTTGAAAGGTACATTTCTGCATACTCCCAGTGTCGGTTTCAGTTGTCCATTGGCCGACTGCATGTGAATCACTGAATTCGGATCCCATTGCAAGCCTAATCCTTGAGCAACCCATGCGTCAATCGCGATTATTTGCGATCCACCATCGATCACCGCTTCTACTCTTTCCGTAGAACCGTTAACCTCAGGAAATACACATCTGAGTCCCTCGGACAATCCAGCTACTATCACGACCTTCTGTTTTTCTTCAGAATCTAACTCGGTGCGATAAACTTCCACCACATCTCGGTGAACTACTGAACCCGCTTCCAATCCGTCTTCTTCCTCTTCTAAGGTTTCGAACGAATCTACGGTCTCAATATTATCTACTTTCACAAACTCCGCTTCTTCATCAAAAGGTCCCTCAGCCGCCGTAGAGTCTTTTATCGGATAGTCTAACGTTTGAAGGAACGCTTTATAGTTCTTCGTTTGAACGTGCTTATTCCTAACTCGCCGTAGCAATGCCTTTCGGAACTCTTCTGAAGCCGTGAGCTTGTTCAAGCAGACACTAGCCGGATTGGCCATCATTTGGTCAATTAGGTCTTGTATCACCCGTTGCTTATATCTTTTCGTTTCAACATTTTGAAGATTTTCCGTAGACGCTTTCTTCACGTTTTCAGATTGAACCTTCTTAGATTTTGAAGCACCCTTGTCTTCAGGAATTACGCTTCGGGGCAATACAGAATCCCTTGGTTGTGGGACACGTTCTACGGGCTGAATTTTATCGAATACCCTAGGTGGCGGAGTAGAAGGACGTCTATCGACCTGCGACGGAGGTTCTTCTTCATCTGATTCTGCTTCATCTTCTTCTTCAGAGACCTCTTCCTCGAAAGGCTTTCTCTGGGGTATCACATACGGTTGTTTTCTTAAGAACGACGGCGTAGATATCACTACTTGGGGTTTTGGTGGTAATTTTATTTTTTTGGGGTCCTCCGGTCTCCTCTGGGTATCTCGAGATCTATCTCTCTTATCTGAGGAGTCCATCATTGGACCTTTTAGTTTTTTGAGCTGTCGCCCGACTGGCGACGAGTCTCTACCTCCAAAGCAGCAATTCTCTGTAACAAAACTTCTATCGTAGGCACAGATTGACGGTCTGGGAGATCATCATCAAGATCCAAGTCTCCCTGTAAGAAGAAACTGGTCTTTTCAGCACCTGGCCATCCCTTCTCTCTAGCGATAGCTCTAATTCTGTCTGCTCGTGATTCTTTCTTCACTGGATCAGGCGATGGGAGGTTATTCCCATCGTACATCTCCAATCTATTCGTATGTTCATTCTTAACTATCCACTTCTTCTGGGATAGCTCTTGTGCTTGCCTGCATTCTCTCCAGAAATGCCCGGGTTCATCACAAATAATGCAATTTTTGTCCGTAGGCGCCCTATATGGCTGCCCTGCGGCCGTAGAGTTGGATGCGATCTGGTTCGAAGGCCTAGATCCACCGCTACTCTGCCCTTGGCTTCCATTATGATACGCCATAGCTTGCATGTTTTTGTAGAAGTTAGGCTGACTGAAGTCAGGCATCTTCTTCGAAAGCTCAGAAACTGCACGCGTGAAGTCGTTCATTCGAGTATTCTGTGCGTCTACGGAGGCCAAAAGTTTCATTGTCAACTCGTCAGAAGCTATTTCCTTCTTGTACGAAGACAATGGAGCTATCGTAGGCTCGATTTTTGCACGAGTGATCAAAGGGGTTCCTACGGGAGCCGCCGCTTTCACTCCTAGAGTATAGCTAACAGGATCTAAGCCCTGAGGTGCGTAGCAATCACCTACTAACTCATTACTTATGGTCAAAGCCATATTCCTAACTTGGGAGAAAGCAAAAGGGTCTAGCTGGGAAGCCACCCACCCACTATCTACTTCTACGGGCTTTTCTGCCTGCAGGTTTCGAACGTAGTGAGGGTCCCGTAGCCTCTTTCTGATTTCTCACCAGAATGTCGGGTCTAGACATTCCACAAACTTCTGTACTTTCTCTCAATTTGACAAACTTCCTGCAAGTTTGTCTGCTTCAAACTCAAACTCCATATTAAACGAAGTAAGCTTTTGTAGCTGTTCTTCTCCTATACCAGAGAACCTAGCCTTCAACAGATCTAAATTCTCCAGTGCTCCTATTTCTAAATCCCTAATCGACGGGAACGAATCAAACATCTCTTTCTCAAAGGCGGCCCAACTATAGCCTCTTGTAGATGGCAAATGATGTGCCAGGAGTCGAGAGGTCTCGAACTCCATTTGAATCATTGCTAGAATGATAAAAGATTCATCTAACTTCCAGCCCTTGACTTTCCCATATTGTAGGATAGCCGCCATCCATTCCCGTAGATTTCCAGGATCTAGACGGTTGAATGTGGAGAGCCTTTGTTTCGACGTATCCTTGTCTAATTCTTTCAAAGCACCTTTAGAGAACTCCGTCCAGGACTTCTTTATCGGTCTTTCTTCATCTGGCGCACCTGCCGCTACTGGGTCATTCGATATATGGGACATACTTGTTAACGGTCTTTCAAGAAATAAACTCGGGTTTAGTTCAAAAGAATAAAACTCTTCTTCCCATAGGTCGAAGTCTGAATTATATTCGGAGGGTAGTGACGATAACGGTGAAGAAAACAGTTCAATGTCTTCAGTTAAAATCTCTGGGGTTTCGTATGGGGTTCCTAACACTTGGTTTCTAGGACCTTGCGTAGATCTTGTATCTCGGAAAGCTTCTCTCGGACTTCTGTCAAAAGAGAAACCGGGGTTTCTTAAATCGTTTGGGATAACTTGGGTAGCTTCTCTTCCTTGCGTAGAATTGCGCGTAGATCGAGAAGACTGACCAGCTCTCGGTACTTGAGCTGGGGTACTAGATGCTAAAGCCGTAAGACTATGTGTCTGTAGGACTTGTTTGCCAGCCACTAGTGAAGTGCGAGTGTTACGTCGCTGTGAACTAATCTTTCTGAGAGAAGTTCTTTTGGTTTTTGTTGTTTTTGTAGTTCTCGCCGTAGGGCTAAAACTACCAGAATTTCACAATATTTCGTTTGATACTGAATGTAATCTTATTTCCAGCCCCTGCGGTGGTCACCAGATAATGGGCAAAGTATACCACTCAAGAGTCAACCTAATATCAGAGCTACGGGAGTAGCACCAACACCAAATCAACCCAAAAACTAGTAAACCTCCATGTAAAGTCTATCAATAACTCTACACACCAGGAAAGATTGCAAGGGTGGACTGCTTGGCAAAGGTTACGCACAAGATCACAGTCTCAATATCGTATGAAGGTTTTATGAAATCAATGTGTAACTGCAAGTGTAAAACACCACAGCTACGGTGACTCTAGGGTTGTAGGGGCTCTGTTTATTGTCCAGTGGACTAAGTGGGACTATGAATTTCGTCTACGGTAAGACTAATTCGAACGAGTGGAGACTATTGCCCTCGACGGACACGAAAACCAAGTCCTCGGCGGACACAAACGCTAAGACCCTCAATGGATCGCGAAACAGTAATCAAGACCTCGGCGGCCTACGGACGGATAGTTCTCTAGTTTTGACCTCGACGGTCTCGTATAGTTCAAATCAAATCTTATCGTTTCACTGCACAAAGACAGGGCAAATCTCTCTATTGGGCGTCAAGAGCAGTTACTCACGGGCAACCCACTCAGGACTTTCCTACGCACGGGTAGTACTTTTTTATCTACGGATACATGAGCTGCTTTTATACTACTTCTACGCTAGCTTTGTAATCCTATCTCTACTTGTTCTATCTCTAAAAATAATGCATCGTAGCTACGAATCCATGCAGAGTCTTATCGCTAGGGACTGCTACATGTGCAGAATCTTGTCTACGGAGCTTTTCCGTATTCGAATCATATGTTTTGGACCAATCTGGACCGTTCTTCATTCTTGTTTCAGCATGTAGAATGGACCTACATAGGCGTACCATATGGTATTTCCTGCCTACGGACCTTATCCTGCATTTCGACGTTATCAAATCATATGGACTTTGTGTGTCCAAGTAGTTCCAGCATATGGATCCAGAGTTCCGAATCGCCGTAGCACATGAACAGCGTGGACTCCGAGATCCGTTGTTCATTCCTGCCTGGTTCCTAGGTACTCTATCTGTGATCTGGGATCTGTATCATGTCTTTTTGTCTTTTCCTTAGATCGGGACTCGATCTACGGTCATATCAAATTTCTCCTAGTCTGTGTGGTCCTATGTCCGATTTCTTGTCAACTAAATCCCCCATAGAAGTAGGTACTCCTAGTATGAAGGTCTTTTGACTTTGTTAAGTTCTGCTACGAACGGTTCTGTGAAGACTACCAGTCTTCTAATAGTACAATCCCTTGATATGCCAGTGCATAGTAGAATGTAGAGAGTAGAACTCGGTGGATTACCGCTTAAGTCCTCTGCTCATAGTGTTCTACAGGTTTCGAACGGTCATACAGTTTTCTGACACGATCTACGGCTCTCTCTAACTGGTCTAGCTGCGCCTACGGCACATTCTACTAGCGGCACTAGCTTTAACTAGCAATTCGGGCTCACTCTAGTTCTTAATACGATAAATATCGCTCCGTGGCACTGTTTTAAAGTGCAAAAAGAACCGTGTAGCATAGTCAACTAAGTCGCATTACCGTTCTCTACATTATCCAGGAATCCCTCAATACCCTTACTTCGAGGCTAAATGGCGCTCAGGATGATGCACCATTGTGTTTTAGTTTATATCCGGGTATTCTTGGTGCACATACTGATTTTAGGCTTGCTCTACATCCGTTCCTTGCCGGTCCTCTTCATTATTCTGTTTTTTGTCCATCTCAGACCTCTTGGACTGAACACAATTACCTCTAGGGATATATCGAGCATAAGCCGCCATGTAGTCGCACAACAGCGCCTAGTAGAACCACTTCTTCCTACTTCTACTTACCATATTCATGTGAGCACCTCTCAAACTCTCTAAGAAGTTTCTTTAGGGCCTTGCAGAGATATCAACTAGCAGGATTGTACCATGATCGAAAGGACATATTCTGCACGGCACTTGAACAACCATTGGACTGACTACAGCTCTCCACCCTACTGGTATTTTCCACTGGCACCCCTTTTATTCCTCTCGCAATTCTCATCATGATAATCGGCTCATCCCACTTCTGACCTGACCTTGTTCACCTGTCATTGGCATACACTTACGCTCCTCGCATATCTTAGATCTTATTTCCAGTACTGTCGTGCAAGAATAGGAAGGGATTTTGTAGGCCAATTGTAACGTATACTACATCTAAAGAATATACACTCCCTTGATGTGTTTCAAACCAGTCTAAGGCTGGCTATTCGATTCAAACTCTGAAAACCCCAATTCTGAGTCGTCCCAAATCCGAGTCAGCATGCCGGCTATTCAGTAACCGGCGCTTCTAGGAGACTTCCCGCAACATAAAATCATTTTCCTGTACACGCAGTATTTACTCAATTAGCTATTCCTGCTGTGAAATTCATTGGCTGCATAGTATAATTGATCTGCCAAGCTTTCAAGACAAATAGACTACCAGAATACAGTAAACGAAAAAGTAAGAAACCTGGTGCACTGTTCGACCCAGATTTAAGCATTAACTATAGTGGTAAACCGTACTGAGGTTCATCACGAAAGTTGTGCTTGATCATTTTCCAATATTTTTGAAGGTGTGTTCTTATCACAAATCTGCAATTCACCTAGTTTCTTGATGTGATATGGAAGAGTGATAGAAGGAGATTAGCAGTGAAGCTTAGATGGAGAGCACAGAGATGTTGTATGAAGATAAAAGATGTTGTTAAGTCTGAGGCTCTAAGGCTCAGACTGTCTAGCTTATATACATGAATTCTATCTAGGACCCCAGATACTATACTAAGACCTCTAATACTCTATTTGAATAGTAGCACATGGTGTGCTTGGTAATTGTCTGATTGGAAGACCCCAGGTACATTCCAGAGAACAATAGTACTCTGAGTAACACTGGGTAACTATATGGTACACTGAGTAAATATATAGTACTCTGGATAGCTCAAGCATGCTTGGCAACAAGGATCAACATCTAGACATCTAGCCTGCCAAGGCTGTTGCTAGTGTGATCTAGATCTGACATAATTCCCCTAGATCTGATCTACAATCTGGAAGTGTCTAGAATGGTCTAGAACAAGTCCAATGGTCCACTCCATATTTGGGATATCTAGCAATAAGATAAGATAAACACATGGCACAGATAAGATAAATGTTAGATAGGGATAAGACAGTGAAATCTGTGACAGTTCTCAGACATTCAGTAGACCCTATTGACTGTTTTTGCGGGCCAACAGCATCTGGTGTACAGTCGCCAGATAGACGATATGTCAAGATATCAGGTACCACACATTAACTCTCGGCAAGTCTAGTGATTTTCTCCTGATGTTTGCAAAGCTTGCTACACTAATTGATACACAAGAATATATAAGAACAATTACAATTTATTCTGATAGAAAATCAATCACGTCGTTATAACAATGAGAATAAGTATTATGTTTTTCTCAAATTCGGGGTAGTATTCATTGTTTGCACACTGCGTGAGGCACTCAATAACTGAAAACATATTTGGAGAGATCTGATAACAACACATAAAACCACTTAGCAAAAGGGTTGGGTGTGAAACAGATGAATTTGGTGAGAACGTATAAATATGTCAAAGGGAGAACATTGCCACCTGTGGCTATTCCCAAACTTGGGGGGATCCTAGGAGGAAGTTGGTTCAAATTGGACCTGATGGGATGGGTAACACAAATCGAGCTGAGGCGGAGGAGGAAAGTGTTGACGATGACTCTAATTCCGAAACATCATCTCCAGTTTCATCCTTCCCCTCACCCACATCTCTAGACACAGTCATCGCCACTTCCTCTGCGTCTCATAGTCGAAATTCCTCACTTGACACACTCACCGAAGTTGGTGGTGTCAAGGGTGACAGTGACGTGGAGATGAAGAACCGTGTCCTAAAAAGCAGCTGTATCGTGCTTAAAAAGCTCTCGGAGGTCTCAGAGATCGAAGAAGTCCTAGAACGCGTGTGTGAGACAAATGCGAAGAATGAAAGAATTTTGGCGTGCGCACCCGAAATCTCAATCAAATTTAGGCTTAACATACAGTGATGCATCGTTATTCAGCCTCGACATAGAGGGATCGAGGGATCCTGAATACTGTAGAGAATGGGCAGCCAACGAAAGGATTCTACAAGGGTGGTAACGCAATGCTACGAGAGGCTTGAATTGCATTTAGGCTCAGACTAGAGAGGAGAAGGTCAGATAACGAATGGAATAAGAGATACGCGCACCTGCTGGCAGGCTCTACCAACTCAAAATTCGGGATTGGTGGTGGTTTCCACAGTACTGAGACAACGCTGAGGGCCGATGTCGTGTCTTCTGTCCTGTATCAGCTGTGGATGATGTGAGGGACAGAGGGAACAAGACATCGAGGGTACGTGAGGAGGGAGGAATAGAGACGTAGTACGTGGTGCCTGGAAAATGTGGTTGTTGTAGACGGCCGGTAAGGCCCCTTTCCCACGGCTTTTCTGGGGGCCTGTGTGGCGGTTACGTAGCTGTCAGGGCCTGGACTGAGGTGTCATGGAAGCGCTCAGAGCTTCCGACCTGGGCATGTCACACGACTCTCACGTGATCGTTGCCTCGTTTGGGAAGTCAACGAAGTCACGTTTCAATGCGCTTAAAGCTGACTTGGCGGAAGAAACAAAGTGTAGAAGACAACGTTAAGCAGTGTAGGTATTGTGAGATAGTACTGATCATGATACATTGGATTAGATGATGTAAAAATAATATAATGTAATGTCCAGTCCCGATGGTTAAAAAAGTTCAGGTTATGCGCAAGCGTCCTTCAAACTCCTCTGACCCTGTCATCAATTGCCAGCAACGCTCACAGGTGGACTAGCACCTCTGTTTGGAGCAAACAGCACCTAACATAACGCCACCAGTCATGACCGCCGTCTGACCGCCTTTGTAATTGTACCGAGTGACATCGGTCTTGGTGGGATCGATGAGGCGACGTTCACAGCGCTGGATGTCATGGAACTGACTGCGAGTGGGACGTTGAGAAATATTGGAGGCCTTCTCCTTCGTAGAAATTGTCGAGCGAGACTTGATTGCCGCACGGAGCAAATCCAAATTCAATTCAGGTAGGTCATGAGAAGTGGAGGAAGTACCACAGTCCGAGGATGCAGTAGATGTTACCGAACCAGAGGACAGTGCGGTAGAGAAAAGTGAGCTCGAAGACGAGGTTGTTGAACCAGCGTCCGAATCGGAGTCAGAGTCCGCGGCTTCATCATCGGAAACCATGATGACTTGTGAAAGTCGCGTGGGTTTAGGTTGGAAAGGAGTGCGACGCGACGCGCCTCTTCTGGTGACGACCCCACTTGCCTGTGTCTGGGGCTTACTGGGAGATTGAGTGGTGGATGTGTTTCGCAACTGGACGGATTTGAGAGCAGTTTGGAGCCGCGATAGGGACGACGACGGACTGGAAGAACCTGATTCTTGCGATGTCGGGGTGGAGGCGGTCTTGATAGATGAATCATCCTTGGACCAGACGGTTGTCAACTCCGGCGCTTTCGCTGCTTTGACTTTAATCGCACCCTCCATGACAAAGACACACATGCCGTGAGGGGCGAGGAGACGAACCCACTCTACCCATCTAACCCCAGACATGAGGCAAGCCGCATAGACGGGTGCGGGCGGGAGTAGAATTGGCGAAAAGAACAAGGTGAACGGGGCACATGTAGTTCGATTGCTGAAGAATGCAGACTGCAATTGTTTCTGAAGGACTTGTCGGTGGCACATTATGGTCAAGACGGGGTAAGCCTTCGTCAAGGGACGTGTGAGGAAGTTAACGAGCTCGAGAAGAGTTTCGGAAGTTTGGAGAGTCATTATTCGTAAACGAAAAGTGGTGGTAATTAGGTTGGCTTGGTGGTAGTGTTGTTACGATGTTCTGTGCGCCAGGCAATTAGTAGAAGGTAAACAAATTAAGTGTTGCACTTACACAAAAGTAATTGAAGCGGTCCAAAGATGAATACAGTCAGTCGTGAAGGATGAGTGAAAAGTCGTTCCAGAAACGAAGTAGTGAGAAGAGTTAACGTTGAGTTCGATAAAAGCACTAGGCTTGATGAATTAAGGTGGAATACCGAGCCATCTTATATATAGCCAAAGAAGAACAATACAGCTGTTACGGGATGCATGTATGCCGTCGAGAATAATGTTCGGGGAAGAGTAAAGACAAAGAACAATGGGAAGGCAACAATAAGGGTTGCCAAACTTAGGGTGTTTGTTACCGCTTGATGTTGGTCGTCTATGCTTGGCGCGGGCATTTGACAGAAACGGAAACAAAAAGAAAAAAACCAGCGCTTCCAGTAATTGGGGGCGGGTACAGTACACTGGACAGGTTCTGATTACAGTCATGAATGTCATAATTTCGAACATTACATGCAACTTGAATACACAAAGGTACAAGGAATGCGCCCGTTTAACAGACATAGACAGTGTTGTGCTTGATTAATGTTCAAAGCCGAGCATGCTGTCGTGCAGATCATCGTATCTATTTATCATGAAAGACCTTGGATTAACAACACCCAAGCTCGACGCGTCGTGTCTATTATGTTTTGAATGTCTCAATGACGGATGGAGGTGTCCGGTACTGTCCAACAGAGACGTAACTATCTTCCAATCTGGGTAATAATTTATGTACCTCACGAAACAATATCAACTAACGAGTGACTCACCCGAATGCAGAAGGCCCACCGGTTCTGAGGCCCTTTTCGCTCGTCCACAACGGTGAGCCAGCAAGTGCGATCACTACGCAGCAAGGACAGTCAGTAAATCAAAGAGGAACAGAGCGCATCATCCTCACCCGTAACGCGAAGCCCATATGTATCTACAAATGAAGGATGGACAACTTCCGAGAAGTAGGAGTTCATAGTCAGCACTTACACATCTGTGTACCCAAATGGGACCCGCTCTGTGAGTCCAGCACCGCAATTAGATCAGGTACAACGGCGGCCATCTTTCTTGACCCATCTGCCTTGACGAGATATGCAGCGAGATTCTCGTTCTGGAACGGTATGACTAGATGCTCATCGACATCCCCAGTAACAAAAGAATGGTTTGAAGAATCCTCTAACTCGTCGTCCTTCAAATTGGCGATTGTTACCTCGCCGAAAGTAAATCCAGCTCGGACTTCCTGTAGAGTGTAGCAAACGATGAGTACTTGAGTACCTACATGATAACAGCCCTATCAGTCGACATACCCGTGAAACATTGACAATCTTCCCAACAAACAAGCAACATCCTGTCTGAAGCTTCATGATTTCGTCGGGAATACTTTTCAGATTGCTAGTGGTAAAATTCAGCAGTTGTAACCAACAGGCGGGAGATCGAATCAACCAACTTCTTCTGCCGACAAATAGCCACTGCTCGACCTAGCCACCATGCCTGACTCTGTGTCCGAATGACCCCATAATCCCTCGCGTCTCGTAGTGCCAGAGGTGGGCAAACCAAAGCAGCGGAAGATCCCATTTCCGTCGTTATCGTTCGCATAAGTGTCTCGACCAAGAATTCATTTTTGGCTTTGGTCAGAAGCTGGTGGGATATTCAGACGGGCGGAGGTAAATGGGGGATGGACATGACGAACCACAACATTACCGTCCCCATCACATAGACCACAAGGCGCAAGCCTATACTAGCCATCAGAAGAAGTTTTGGTTAAAACAGAAAGTCAAAAGCTAACGCATTTGGCCGATCATAAACAGCTGAGAATACCAAAGGTCAGCGTGCAGGAAGTAACTGGGAGAAGAGCGAGAGGGATGCACCAGGTAGAACTTGGTTGAGGAGTGGGTAGGCTGAGGGATTCAGGAGCATGACCTGTCAGCTTGCTTCGAGAATGAAAATCATAGCCTCTACCTCTCCCCATGAGATCGCCGTCGAGCACTGGTACATTGTAATAGCTTTCGTGGTCAACATTATCAGAACACCTGGTGTTTGATGAGACCAAAACCTACAAGGACGTTATCAGGGGCATCATTCCGTTAGCACCGCCAATCTCATCACTATTGAGGGAGGGAAGGGGGAGTTTCAGAACATGCAGGTCGAGGTTGGACTTCCAACACACCAAATCGTTGCAGTATATTCCTGAACACCCAGGTACTTGGCCAACTCTTTTCCAGCTTCTACTACAGGCCTTCCACCCAGTATTCTCTCTGAACCGACCGACGGTGACCCCATACCACATCCCCGAGCAATCTTGGCATCGTCCGGAAGGGAAGTGTGATCTACAATCCGGATGCTGCCGCCTTGCCTGAGGATTTCTCGACACATGAGATAGGTTGGGTACGGTGAACCACCACCACCCTGACAAATTTAAAATAGGATGAGTTCATGAAGGTATCGTTCGATTCAGAAGCTTACGGTGCCAAGGATTCCACAGCCCTCCATGATGAAGACTGTAGTAAAACCGTTAGTCAAGTGTTGAGGCATATTGAAAAGGATAATGACATAGGTCTGTCTCGCTCAAATGCCAGACATCGCTTTCTATCCTCGGCTTGTAAGTCTCGTAGTCGATCCGCTCTTCCTCCTTTGAGGGTGTATTTGAAGGACCGGATATCTCCTCAGTATCGCTCTCAACTTGTTGTTCAGCTTCATTCGCCGAACCCTTCTCGTCCACATTCAGATCGACGTGCACTGTCTCTGGCACACCGAGTTCCCCAACAGCTCTAACAATCAGCCTTGTGGCTTGATTGGTGACGTACTGCACAGGTAACACCTGTACTTCTACCACTTGCACAGTCTCCGCTTTAGCACCTGCCTCGACACATTTCACTTTGGCCTCGGCTTTCATCCTTTCCAAAACATCGGGCAAGGATTTTCCTTGCAAAACTTCGATAGTATCGACTTCGCCCGAGACGTTCGCAATCGCAGCGCCGACGGCATTGGCCACACTATGGAAAGGTGGGGTACTGTGGTTCTACAATGAGCTGGTTTCAACACAGAGATGAACTGAGAACCGACATGATTTCGCCAACGCCCTTGATGTTTTCCGGCGCAAGAATAGAACCTCCTCCGACGAGAAGAAGAGTACAGTCATCAGGACTGGTCTTCATTCTATCGACGACATTCTGTATGATGCGTCAAACATGGCTATGCGAAAGCTTGAAGGGAAGTTTAAGTTTACTTCAAGCATCCTCTTCATCGCTGACTTTGATTTTGTGACAACGTCCATATCAATGTCCTGGACTTTCTCGGGATCTCCAAAGCCAGGTACAGTCCCTGATCGAACAATAATATCTGTTGCTGTGAGAGTTGAACCGCCGAAGGTCAGGGCCTCGCGTGTGAGCTAAGTACTCGAGTGAGTCAGGGTGAATATTCTAATCTAAAAACAACATACATGGTGACCGACAGAATCAGGTCCTACCGTGATTTTGTCAGAGAAGACACGGACCCGTGATCCACCACCGAGCCCAATCGAATTGACGTCTGGCATTGCGAAGCTGAAAGGGATGCAATGAGGACGGTTATATCCGCAAGTGAGTTATTAACTCACTTTGTTCGGACACCACCAACTAGGAATAGACCTCAGCGAGAGCATGACAAACTGACATGGACACGTACCTTCAATGAAAGCTGCAGCCTGTCTGGGGAAGCCGCTAGGTAGCAAGACACCGACATCGGTGCTTGTACCACCGACGTCTGCAACCAACATCGCTTTTCCTTTGCCCTCACCTACAGAACCCGTCAGAGCATTGAGGGTTAATGGAGACTCGGATTTTACCTAGTCCGACCCCGGCCAAAAACGAGGCGCCTCGCATGGAATTCGTTGCACCAGAAGAGAAAGTCCTTATCGGTAACCGTGCAGCGGAGGCAGCCGTCGTGAGGGTTCCGTCGTTCTGAGAGGTACGTCAGTGCGTGAACAAAAGAATGCTCATCCTGTATTTACCTGGGTGATATAGAGAGGACATGTCAGCCCTAGTCGTTGCATGGCGTCTTGAAAGCCCTTGATCGTATGTTGTGCAAAAGTTGATATAGAGGCGTTAAGGATAGATGCGTTTTCACGTTCCAAAAGACCGATTTGGGCGACTGATTCAGGTGTAGGATTTTACTTCAGCACACGGTACGAATAAAGCATGAATCAGGAAAGTGTACCATCTCGCGAGCAAACAATATTGACGTCTTCTCCGAGCTCGCGCTTCAGGATATCGCGTGCAGCGTATTCTTGACTGCCAAGAACGTCAAGCGGGGAAACTATGAATGCGATTTGACCACTTGCAGGATATTGCAGAAAAAGTTTCACTCACAGACGCCAGCCACAACCACATCTTTCAAAGACCTAGCTTTAATCTGTTTCGCTTGCTCAACGAGTTCCAACTCGACAATGGGGTTGATCGTTCGACCGTCGCTATCAAAGAATGGGATTAGTCCATGCGACGCCTTCGACAAAAGCCAAAAGTACATTTGTAAGCCGCCAGATATAATAGCAGCATATCCATTCATGATCTTCTCTAGTTGCGGCGGAAAGTCGATAAACTGAATGATTGACGATAAATCGCTGAGATTTAAGGGGAGGAATCGAGCTTGGTGCTCACCGGAGGGCATTCGTGCGTGTATGGTGCTGCAAGCCGTAAAACAGCGACCTTTGCAAGACGCGAAGTGTCTGATTGAACGACTGCATTGATAAAATGCTGCACAATTTCGCATCAAATGAGAAGAAACTTTTTTACGCGACGTACCGTAGTTCCAATCGTCAAACTCAGTATCCCTTTCTTAATCGTTTCCCGTCCAACTATCTTAGCGGCCTCCTCTAAAACTTTCTTCACCACAAGCTCGATCCCGTAGGTGACATTATTAGTCGTAGGATGCTTGTGGAATGCGATAACACCTCTTGTTTTTGTATTGCTGATATGCTCTGGTCGTACGTCGAGTAGAACCGAGTCAGTATTGGTTCCGCCTACGTCGACACCGATTCGAAACATCTTACGGAGCTTTGGTTGATATTGAGGAGTGCAGCATTCTTATCTGTCGGTCGGAATCAGCGGGGTCGTGGAAAATGTCACGGTTGCCGACCGGGAAGTTTATTCTGATAACAATTTTCTTATCTTATCTTAGTGCTCAAGCGCTCCAATAGTGCCTCGTTTGCTGGAGGGGCCCGCATATGTCTCGGGTAAGTTATCATTCGCATACTCTTTTAAATCGTCATGTATTGATTCGTTGAATCCTTCGCAACTCCTCAAGTTGGCGGCTTGCGTAAGTATGCTAAGATGGTATCAAGTTTTCGTTCAAGTGTTTTTTTTCAAGCGCGTGCTATTCTAATAACTCGTTATCCTCTTACTCCATCGCCCTGATGATGAACGAGGAATCGTCATCACCATATGATTGGTGAAGGTATATCGCTAGCTGATAGTGGCTGGAACTAGGTGAGTGAGGATTTCTACTGCCTATGAAAGACTGACGCATGTAATTCTAGTCATGAAAACATCACCGAGCTGCCACTCACCTATCGTGCAGACAGACTCAGTGGATTTGGACTCCCCACCATGACCTCGGCTCGAAGTTAATCATGACACGCTCAGGTCAGACTGGCTCCTAAGGCCTAAGGTAGTGTCGTTCGGCTCTCCATCGATCACCTCTCGCAACGCGATTTCGTGCTCTGTGGCGATATGATTACTTGTGTACGATCGCAATTCCAGCGATACCTTTAAATCAAGACTATCCTCATTGGCATCCGCTATTGTTCCTGATATGTGTCTCAGACCATCTCCTCTCATTCTGCTCCTGCTAGCCGTCTCCGTGCCTGCTTACTGCGGTGGGGCTATATACGATGCTCTTTTGGACCTTCTTCAAGTTCATGGTGGACATATGCCGGAATTCGACTATATTGTCGTTGGAGGTATGTCAGGGTCGATTTCTCGCGTTGTAACATACCAGTCACCATATATTCGCCATGCAGGAGGTACCGCTCTTGGTCGTTGAAGCTGGAGTAAAGTGAGCCCAGTAGCTCTTTGAACTTGTTCGGATACCACAAAACAGTCACACCAGACACACAAATGATATCAAGCTCCAGGTTCCTCTGTGGTACCCTCGCTCATTCAACATAGTCAAGGACTGGAATTACACGTATGCTTTGCCTCTACTTGAATATTTTCTGAAAGTCTGATCGTTACTTGGAATCTGAAGCTCCGTTCCTCAACCAGGGCTCCATAATCGAAGCGTTGGTTTCCCGAGAGGACATGTCTTGGGAGGAAGCAATTGCCTCAGTGCGTGTCGACTTCGAACACCCTCGCTTCGCTTCTATCTGACTTGCGCGTCATTTGTAGGCGGAATGGCTAGTACCCGCGGTCCAGCAGAGAACTACGATCGTATAGCGAAGGTTACAGAAGACGATAGATGGGCATGGAGAAATATGTTACCTTTCGTTTACAAAGTAAGCCAGGATCTATCATGGCTGGAAAGTCAACTTTTCATCATTCGCTTCACAGAACGAGAAGTTAGTCCCTCCCACGGCAAGTTTTGTTCCATCAATAATACCGGATCCTTGAATCCATACCCTCGCGAATCACAGGACCACCACAATACCACAAATCCGGTCATCTCGTCCGTCCACGGGCAGTCTGGCATTATGGGCTACAGTGTACCTAGCTATCCATCTCCTTTGGCTGTGCTCGTCATTCAGACCACACAAGAGCCGAAGGACGAGTTTTCGTATACCCGAGATATGAATGCAGGAGATGAGTACGAGCTGGGTTTCGGTAAGCTCAACCCCCCTCTCAGAAACGTTTCTCTATAAGTTTCTGTCATACAGGCCACCCGTTACAGTGTTGGGTGGGACCCGTGAAAACTCGGCTACTGCATATCTCCACCCTGAGTTCGTCGAGCAACACAATATTGATGTCGTGTCTAGGGCGAGAAAGCTCTTCTAAAGTTTGAGCAAGATTCATACTCGCGTACGAACCTGCCGAGTTTCAGAACTGTCGAGGTTTCTAATTCCGGTATCCAAAGTAAGGCGGTCACGATTTCTTCAAGTTGCTGAAGCTCATGGCGTGTTCCATTCAATCTGACTGCCAGAAAAGAGGACACCTTATCAGCGGGGGCAATCGGATCCTCAGCTTCTTTTTCTACCTGGTATCGGACCTGCAGAGCACCTGAAGAAGCTAGGAGTTAAGAGCATCATAGGCAAGCAGTCGGTGGGGGCCAAGCTCGCTGACCATCCAGGGGTGACGTTATCTTGGTATGAAACCATTGAAGAAGACAGTTTCCCCCGTCCGACATACAATATCATTGGATCGGCCAGTGTCGGGGAAAGCACAAGGAACCTATACAGTACCGTACTTTTCATTGTCAACGGCGAGTCACACCAGTGACCCTGCAAGTTGGGTAATGTAGACGTCAATGGACTCCAAAACGATCGAGGATCCCCTGACGTCATGGCGTCGTCACTGGAAACATAAAACCCATATAAACCTTCACCGAAGGCGTCTTCTGTTTCACTACCAACAATAAACCATTTTATCCAACATTAACCGTATCTTTCTTCGCTCAGTCATGTCTTCTACACGTCAGTATCCTCACAACCACTCAATGCCCCTAATTCTGACCTTGTTTGTACAGAACACGAAGCAAACGTCGCTCGAGGCCTTAAAGCTGCCATCAACAACCCCAGAGTTTCCGATGAGGCCAAGGAAAGCGCTCAACAGCGACTTGACAACATTGAAGGGGCTACAACGGAGCAGCCCACAACAGAGCACGAGAACCGCGTAATGGGTCAGTGTTTCTTCGCAGTTCATCCAGCAAGTGTTTCTCATCACCTTCACATTTATTGTAGGCGGATACAAAGCTACTTTGAGTAGTAAGTTGTATTGTTTCCCTAATATCGGATCGATTGCTGACTGTTGGAAATGTAGACCCAAACACGTCTGACTCCGCTAAGCAGCACGCCCGTGAAATTTTGGATGCTGCTAGCGTGGAGGATTATTCCGGTTCCAATCAAGCTGAGTTCGATGAACACCAGACTCGCGTCCTGGCTGGATACAAAGCCGCCCTCAACAGTACGTATCACTCAACGATGGTTTGAAAGGCTCAGCTCATTTTGTTGTTCTAGATCCTCGCGTTTCTGCAGAAGCTAAAAAACATGCTGAAACTTACTTGAAAGAACAAGGAGCTTTGTAATTTACGCGCAACCAATGAATGTACAATACTGTAGAATAACACAAGGGCCTTGTTCTTGCCTTGTTCTGACAGCAGGATTCGCATTTTAGTCGCGTCGTGTCGCGCTCGGTCACGTCATCGTTTCTTGTTTCCAGGTGAATCATCGTTTCGTATTCTTGGTAATACATTGTTTGTTTCTATCTAGTATCTACTAATCCTTAGTCCGCCTCGGGAACGTTGGAAATGACATTTGTGGAGGTGACGGTGCGTGAAGCGATGAGGACGATACCTTTCTCTGCGGCATTGCTAACGACTTGACTCTTGAGGCAACACACGTTAGGTTATCATATAGAGGAATAGGACAAGGAATATAACCGCTCACAATGTCTGTTGGTGACGACGAATGTCTTTGCCTCCTCTTTCAACCTCTCCTCTTACTCCCAGTGGCTTTTAGAACGTCGTGGCTCCGTCCTGATCTTTCGCTATTCACGCCCGAGTTTCCACACGCCGTCGCTTCCCAAGTCATGGTTTCGACTCAGCTGCCTAGAGTAATTGCAATCTCGAATGCCCGCTTATTCTTCTTCAGCTTCTTGCAGGTCGTGCGATCGCACCTGTTAATCCCACTTATTTAGTCAAGTAAGACCCACCGTTTCAAGTATTATCCCCTCTAGTTAGATATAACAGGAGTGTTCCCCACTGGTGGGGCTAATTTTCGTTAATAAATAAAATTTTAACGCCTCCACCCGCCTAATAATTAAGACTGGAAGTCAGCATACGTCACCCCGCCGTGGTCATTGCGGTCAACGTTCCCGACGCATCAAAAAGACGCGCCGTCGTCGCCTCCAACAGCGAGCTCGTATCTGCCCCAAATATAGTTTAAAAACCTCCATAAATTGGATAGAATATAATACATTGCTACATCTAACTGCCCAGTGCTGCCAGTCCCTCTATAAGTACAAGATCATCGTAAGTTGAGGTGACCTGTTCCTCCTCCTGAATGTCTTCTTCCACCAGTTCCTCCTCGTCTTCCTGCTCGGTTCCCTCTGCCATTTTACTGCCCTGTCTCCACAAGCTCAAAGTCCCGACTCCTGCTACAAATGTCGCTGTACAACCGTCCTGCTTCAAAAGTTTTGCGAGCTTCTTGAAGTGAATGTTGTTGAATCGAGTACGGCGGGCTCTGTAGCGCTGGATCTGGTACGAAAGTGCTGGATCTGTTACCTCCCGTTCCTTGGCTAACAGGTAAGCCTCTTCATCTTGCATCCATGTCACGAGCCGCTGTATTTCGATGTCGAGGCGTTCCTTCTCTTCTCGTGCACGTTCAATCTTGTAGTACTGGTCCATGAGATTACGCGCTGCAGGGACAGCCCATGCTTGGTCCCGAATGTCCTTCCTGCCTTCACGAAGTAGGTCAAACTCAGCAAGGAAGGTGTAGTCCACGACAGTCTGGAAGTCGAGTTCCGGTCGGCCTCTCTTGACTGCAGCTTTGTTGTAGCGGTCTACAGCATTCTGTATTGCATGGGAGCGTGATTTGAGGGCCTTGCCAACATGTTGACGAAGTTTGTAGCCTATGTGCTCGGGAATCGGTAGGTGTCTTTGGCATAAGTAAAGTTCAGACACACCTTGGCCAGCCTTGTTCATTCCCTTTAGCTCAAAGAGCCTTGACACAATAAGACCTTCCAACCGATCCAACGCCTGCTGGTACTCCATATTGTCAACCAACTTCTCGGCGTCCTTCCATTCTACTGACGAGGGTATCCAACGCTCCCGAATTTCTAGGCGTTTCTCCAGTACTTGAGTGTCTTCCAAAGCTAGCTGATGGAGCTCCCAAAGGTGTCGACGTTGAGCTTCTCTTGCATTAGTATTGGCTGTATTTGTACCATAGTTGAGAATCGTATCGGGCGTTTCATTGACGAACATATCTCTGGCGAGATTGAGGTTCTCCCTAGGTGAAGAGTGTATGAGTAAAGTCAAGGGTATAAGGTTACGGGGTTACTCACTGTGTCTTGACAAGACGCCGTAGAGTCTTTAGGTACTCCATCTGCAAGGTCTCAACTTCTGGCGTCTTCGTCAGTCCTTCGAGGTATTCCTGCTCTTCTTTTCTCCAATCTTCACACAGCTTCCTCAGCTCCTCAGCGTCGGCTTCATGTTTGCCGACGAAGCTCCTCATTGAGCTGATCCAGGCTGATTCACCATCTAGAATATCGAGCGCTTGGTAATAATTATTGCAGAGGAAGTCGGACAAGCTCTGAAGGGTGTCAAAGGCATCGAGATGTCGACAGAACTCTGAAATTGCCTGCCGTCGGTGGAATATACTGGCATGTCGAACCGCAGGCGCCAGCGCATTTGATCTGGAGAAGAAACGCTCACAACCCTCAAGGTCTTCTAAGCCAACCGACTCCACATATGTCAGAAGATTCTTGAGCTGACAGCGACGGTTATGTGCGTGGCCATGGAAAAGTCCAACGAGAGTTTTGAATCCAAGGCGACGTGCCTTCTCGCCTATAGTGCTCTTGTTGAGAGTCGACTGGAACTTGCAGCCAATATCGTAGGCACCGCCGAGATTCTTTCCGAGCACATCGAGAAGTCTGCTGACCATAGCAAGGGGATATTTTGCTCTGAAACAGAGTAAGCATCTGTTCAGCCTGAAAAGACATAGGGACTCACAGCTCGCCGCTCCTGACCATATCGCAGGCCAAGAGAACAAACCCATGCCTACACAATGAAAGAAACACCCCCGTCTCGTCGAAGATCCCCCACATTCTTGCCACCATCTCCTGCATCATATTTTTCCACCTGTCGGCGCATGGGTTTACTTCATTGCCCCCAGTACCCTCGTCACTGGCAGCCAGGATTTCTTCCAACATCCCCTTTGACCACTCATCCACCTCCTCCCTTGAGAGAAAGTAGCCGCCTCCTCCTTCTCGGCTGTCAAGTCTTTCTTTTGAAGCTCCCAACTGGCCTTGCTCACCCGCATTGCGTCGTGCTATGCGTTTGAGCGAATCGTTTCCGTCCATCGTAAAGAGCATCGAGTAGTTGAGCTCTTTCTCGCCTTCTAGTCGATACGTGCAGCACGGACATGCATTTTGTAGCCGCCATGTTTCGGAATGCCTTTCCAGCTTCTGCTCAACGAGGGCACGGACATCAGCTAGGATTGCGAAAAATAGGTCGAAGCAGATAGAGAACTGTTGAGTGAGATATGAGCGAAACGGTATGCCGTGGATATCGCACAGAGCCTTCACAAACGGCTGTATCGTAAAATGGGGGCTTCGCATGAACATGGTTCGATACGCTTCCATGGTGCGGATTGTGATGGCGACAGAGGGTTGAGACGGCGCACATGGCAGAAGACCTTGACGGATAAAGGAAGACAGTAGGTTCGTGTCTTCGGCTTCAATACAACACTCGTATGTATAGGTACCTGTGTGGATAGCATCTGTCATTGTGAAAGAGTGAGAATTCAATGTAGCAACGTACAAAACATATCAACCACTCGAACAGCTCTACGCCCAATTTGGTCTCCATCTGTAGCGTCCGAGCAGGTTTGACTAGCCTCTGCCCAATTTCCTCCATCCTTCGCAGCCCATTCCATATACGCTCGAGCAGCAGCTGGCATTTGAGCTTGAAAAAGATCGACGCGCACCTGCACTCGATCCCTTCGCATCCGGCTGTCCTTTTGTTTGCGCTGTCTCCAGCCACTAAAAAAACTCCATGAAATATATATCAGCAGCAAAGAAAGGCGTGTACCTTTGAAGTTCCTGCTCCACAGCCTGCTCCAGAGCTTCTAGCTCCCCTCCTGCATGGCTAATGTTGATGACGTCTGCCCCTCGGTATATGCGTTCCAAATCGATACTCGGTGAAGAAAAGGTATCGACGGCCGAACCCTGAGTGTCCATCCATTCATTGTCGTCGTCTTCATCCATTTTCGACGCAACCCGCTTCTTAAGCAGTCGGCGCGATTCATCAAGCTTGGCTTTTTTTTTGATGTGCTTGAGGTTGAGGGCCTTTGTTTTGGTTTTACTGAGAATATCATCTAGAGGACTTAAGGAGGTGAAACCCTTGACGCCGGAGCTATTTCCAGAGGTTGCGTTTTCACGCCGTCGATGCATTGGGTAGGATTGTGGAAGACAACGAAAACGCGACGCGTCAATCACGTGCTGGAGGCACGCCTTGTCCTCAACCACATCAACACATTCAAGAGCAAAGGTGAGCCGTGATTTCTGCTCTCCTACCCTCCTTTTCTCCCCCCCTCGCTTAGCGGTCGGCCTTTGGTTGAGGATTCAACACTTGGATCCCTCCATTGGCTTTGCTACGTTGGTTTGGCAGGATTCAACACTTGGATCCCCAAGACTAACGACGAGCTCTATCCGCCACCTCTTTTACGAAACTCTTCCACCCTTACTGACCCTACCTTCCACTCAATAGAATGTCTAGCATTCCGAGCAACGGCTGGAAACGAACGGTGAGTGCCCCGACTTGACCTGATTTCATCCACCCGCTAACCAATTCTCAGCTACGAGGTGGCAAAGAGTTCTCGCCGATAGTCATTGAAGACATCGACATAGCCCCACTATTAAATCTGGCCACTGAGAGGGAGGAGAAGTTGCGGTGGAAGTCGACTGAGAAGCAGGCTGATGTTGATAGAGACGTACATGACGCACTCGACCGAGAAGATTCTGAGGCCTTCCTGCCAGAACCCAACCCCTCGAACGTGGCCCTCAAGCGCAAGCTCCCAGAAGAGCCAAAGGGAGGACGGCAAAGCCATACGAATGCAAAACGTGCGCGCAAACGTGCAAAGCTTCGCGACCCGCTTCAACGGGCTTCAGGATATCCCCAACCCTTCGCCCATCCAATCAAGCTACCATATGAGGCAAGGAGTCTTCCTTCGAAGGGAGACGGGTTTACGGCGAAGACTGCATCGGCAGGAGAGAGGGAAGGGGCAAAGGCGTCGTACACGCTGGAGGAGTTGAAGGAAAAAGGGTTTAAACTGGTCAACTGGGACGGAAAGTACGTGCCATACTCTCACATGTATCCTGCTTTACTCAATTGTCGCCATTAAGAGCTCACATACCTATTCTCGACTGTCAAGAGCGCGTAATCGCCGCCCTCGTTGGGTCGCTGGACAATCCGACTTTCCAGCAAGATTGCCTCACTTTCCACCACCTGATACTCGCCCAGCGTAAGAAATTCACGGGCCCTGACTGCTCACAATTGCGAGGCGACTTTCCCGCTCAGGCTCGCGGAGTAGCGTACGGCATGGGCCAGCCAGCCCCGATGGAGCTGTTGAACAAAAGGTATGGGCACTTGATGGAGAAACTGATGCAAGAGAAGGTAGCAGTGCGCATTTCGGCCTACCAAAGCTGCGAGTACCCTTCGCCCTCCACCCCTGCCTGAAACGCGAGACTAATGTACCTTGGATTGCAGCTTCTTTTGCTCGCTGGTCACCCCGAAACTTTGCGCTTTATAGGGAGACGAAGAACTTCATTGAATGTCACCCATGCACCAAGGGCGTTCGCTGGAACTTTCTCAACAGCGTGTTTGCCTGTGCGACCATTAACTTTGGGCCACAGACTTGTACATACAAGCATCGCGATGTCCAAAACCTCCCGCACGGCTGGTGTGCTGTGACTGCAATGGGGCACTTCAACCCTCACAAGGGAGGCCATCTGGTCTTATGGGACTTGAAACTCGTCGTCGAGTTTCCACCCGGCTCAACGATCCTCCTCCCTTCTGCGACACTCATCCACAGCAACCTCACTGTTGGTCCGGAGGAGACTCGGACATCTTATACCCAATATAGCGCCGGCTCATTGTTTCGTTGGGCAAAGTATGGGGGACAGAGCATGGGAGATTTGAAAGTCCATGATCCTGCAGTGTACAATGAGCACAAAGCTGGGGTTAAAGCAAAGGTTGGGTTGGAGGGAATAAATCGCTTCTCTACATTAGCAGAACTTGTTGATAGAGGGTTTGTACACTAGATTTCATGAAATCTGCCTGTAGTAATCTCAAATTTATTTTATTCCGTTTCATTCTGTCTACCTGTTCATTGTGAGATGTTTTTGAACCTTAACTATAGGTGTTTGGGTGGAATACTTGACAAGAGTCTACAGTTAGGCCATGAGGTTTGATGTGCGAACTCGAAATTAGCATACCTCCAGGTCGGCAGATTATCAGTACACACCTTGACTTGACTCAAATTGTGTCAAACCGTGACCTACCCATACATTCTCACTCTCATACCTGTAACGCTTCAAAATATCTTCCCAAACATCTAAACTACCTATGCCCTGCAAGAAAACAGTCTTTACGCCATCGGAAATTGCTGAACAGAAGGACAAACTTCATATTGCGAGAAAGGTGTATTTACAACAGTAAGTCACCGCCCTAAGCCCTTCATTGTGCTTACATCGTTATTCATTTGAACCACTCACTCAAATAAACATGTACAGAAACCGAGAGATCTTAAAACATAAGGCTAGAGAAAGAATGGCAAGGTGAGATTCAGTTGGGCTAGAAAACCTGGGCTGGACTTCATTTGTCTAAATTTTTTCCTCTCAGACTTCGTGCAGCACAATCGGAGAAAGAGAAGAATAAAGCGAAAGAAAAGCAGAAAGGCTGGGCTCGACAGAACTATGTCAGGTGCGTAGTATTCTATATAATCGTCAATTCATTTGTTGAATTCCCTTCAGAAATCGTGAAAAGATATTGGTCAATGCAGAGAATGCTCGCAAGTCGTAAGTAAAGTACCTCTATCTACGAACTCTACGTTCACTCAATACTCTTCCTGTACAGTGAATACATGCTCAATCAACAGAAGAATGATCTCGAAAACTATCCCTCACGCGACGTCCAGCCGCGCAGTCTTCTGGCCATGAGAGATGACCCACAGAAACGACACCGATATGAAGGCGCTCATTATAGATGGAAACGAGGGAAGGACTTCAGACGTCGGCAGCAGGAGAATGAGAGAATTGACAGAATCGTAGAGGAGCGGTGGAAATTGGGCTCAGACAACATCTGTTAAGGGAGTCTTGCAAAGTCATGTACACTCACCTGTTGGTGAGGGAATTTATAAAACTTTCTTTCGTTGGGGTGCAGTAACAAAACGTGGCCATCTATAAGTTTACAGCCTAGGTTACACAGGTTGAGTACTACGGGTCCAACATAGCTTCCTGAGGAGGAGGTTTGCCTCCTCCTCTGTTTCTCGGACATGGATCGAGTCCTCTCTCAGCAGCGATAAGTTTCGACGTCCGATAATCTCCACAAGCTCAGATCTATTTGATACCGCTATCTTTAGCTTTGACACTTCTGCTAATAGGACGCAGAACATACCTCCTGCACTTGCTGACCATGGAGTTGATAGCGACAACAAACCAGCTCTCTTGGTAGGAGGGCTCTCGGAGAAACTGAACGAGACCGGATATGACGCACGCTGAGTAGGCGCGTTCCGCTTCATCTAATTGTCGAAATCCTTGAACAACGACCCCTGGAACAGAGTTCGAGAGGCTGAAGGCACCCAAGGAATGCTGAGAACGGTGCCTATAATACTAGGACATGATACATGTTAACCATCGAACCGTAAAGACCTGCTTACCAGCTAGTAACAATGCCGCTGTACTTCTCTCTTCCATTCAAGATCATGTAGGCAGCCGTCTTCGATCTTCCTCTTAAAGGGCTTGATGACACAGCAGGTGTCGTAGAGCGATTGAGATTCAGAAGGGTTGAGTTGGCCTGTCGACTTATTGAAGGCGAGGAGTCCAAATCCTGACTGCAATTGCTAGCCGGTGTTGCTACATTAACGCGTCGAGCCAGTGGAGGTGGAGTTTTGGGCGGTTCGGCAGAAGGGATAAATAGGGGGTGTACGAATGAAAGCTGAGGTTCTGTATTTGCCGTAGACTGACCACAAAGGTTGTCGAAATCTTCTGCGGTCATGTTTGCCACCAACTCTTCCAAGTCAGAGTCGTCATAATGGGTTGAGGGAGGACAGGAGGGCGGATGGTCGGAAGTGGCGGTGAAGAAGGTACTTGAGCGACGAGAGTTGCTGTAGTCGCTGTAGTCACCGGCTGAAGGTAGTTCTGTGGACATTGAAGACCTTGTCGAGTTAGCTGGCATAATATCGAGCCTGAGAGCTTGCAGGATGCTATCTAACCATAGGTAAGGTAAATCAGGAGCCGGCAAGAAAGAGTAACATAACACTCACTGAGAGAGCTCTCCAGATCTTGCGCTGCCCCCTCCGACCTTTCCACTTGCTCCCTTACTTCTTCTAGCATTGCCCTCGTGCGGCCATTATTCCAATGTAGAACTGTTATGGAAGATCTTGTTAGAGTTAAGTCCAACAAAGTGATTGCAGTAAGTACTCACCCGCGATAGAGTCCCGCAACCGTAAAGCTGCCTTCACCAGCTGATGTTGGTCCATAGCTACTTGGCCGTAGTGGGCTGGGCACGTTTATGTTTTTCATCTGTAGGTCCATATCACGTTTTTTTGTATGACAATTAAAACACGTCTAGTAACGTTTAGTGTACAGAAGACCGAGACCACCGACTGACCTTCGTATCCAGTTTTCTGCGATAGTTCAGCCTCCCCTATCCATGATGATCAGCAATACTCAGACTGAAATGAATGGCGCACTTAACGCGGTTCATTCCGCAGTCAATGACACGCTATTGAGTCACGGTGCTTCTCCCGCCGGCAGCAACTCAATTGGCTCTCATCGTGATGTTGACCTCTCACCATGTTCAAGTGCGTCTACCCAACCAAGCTCTCAAGATACGCCCACGAGCAAGTCATTGACAGCTGGACAAGCACCATCAAGAGGGAAAACTGGACAACTCACTGAAGCAGAAAAGGCAACTCGTGAAGCAGCAAAGGAGTTGAGAGAGAAGAGAGAGCAGAAGTTTGCGTTGGATTTGAAGGCAGCGGTTGGGAAGTTTGACGAAGAGCTACGAGAGATTGCAGAGAAGTATGGGAAGACTGAGGACAGAGTCCGTCAGCTACTAAACCTCTCCTGCCACTATGGACGACACAGATCCCCGAGGCTTGACAACGCCATTCTACACTACATGAAGAACAAGTACAACGACGGTACATTTCAATCTATCAGTAGTAAAGTGTAACTGATTATGACTACAAACAGAACGGCCAAAAGGCACAAAATACTCACTGGAAGAGCTTCGAGACATGGCAAAGACTGAGGTATACCTCGAAGACATCGAGAGCAATGAAGACAAGCAGAGAGAGCTTCTGGAGGAAATCAAAGACCAACGGCAGTCGAAGGCGACGGGTGCGCGTGTTACAGAACGATCCCAAGCAGCCCTGATTAGCGAAGCTCAGAAGCAAAGCTCTGACATTGTGAGTGTACGCTCTATTGCTTTGTTTTCAGCACCAACTTGAAACTTTGCACCTATAGATGAGACGTTTGTTTCTCAAGACTGAGGCGCCGTCCTTTGGACTCGTATCGAAGCCAAACGTTATGGAGTATAGCGTACCAGGATTTTATGCATATGGTGATGCCGCCGACTTTATTCAAGAAACATTCAGCATGGACATGTGGAAGTTCACGCGGAAGTTTGAACTCTGGGCAACAAACAACCACGGTAGGCCTTGAACTCCTCTTTTTGTGGGTACTTTTAACATGTAGAGCCCCTTTACTACAGACTCCAAGAAAGATTTTAGCATCGACAGCTTGCGAGCGAAGTGCGTCGCATTCATCACAACCGGGTTGAGTGAGTTCTTTTTTGAGTCATTTCCAGCTTTTTTTAACTGACTGTATACAGAAAATCTTCGAGGCAGTAATACGCAGATGAACTGGGCCAACTACGATGCAACAATCGTCCTGAAACTTCGCTGCCATATAGTGGGTTGGCCGAAAGGTGTGGACTTCAAGAGTCCCTCAGCGATGACCAACCGCGATCACCTCATACAACTTCTGGAGACGTTGAAGAGTGGGGCATGCTATTGGGAAAGTATGAGTACACAGCAAGTAAATGCACATAAGGACTGGCTGTCGAAGGAGCAGGATGCTGGACGAAAGGAAGCCAAACAGAGAGCCCCAAGAGCTGACAAGGGCAAAACGCGAGGCCAGTACAAGCCCCGTAAAGCCGCCAACTTGGACTCCCCCATCGACGATTCGCCAGAAACCCTTCCTTCATCAACTTCGAATGCAGCTACTGTACTTCCTACCCAAGCCAACCCTTCTGGGGACGACGCCATGCCAACACACACTCTCCACGCCCCCCATACTCCTGAAAACCCCTCTACCAAACTGACCAATCCAAACCTACCATTGCCGCATTCGTGTGTCTCTTTACTTTCCACCGACGCTGTAGTGAGGGAAAAGAAGAGAGCCGGCGCCAAACGTGACCCTGAGTCTGGCAGAAGCAAGAGGCAGAGGAGAAACAGCGAGTCTGGATCACCCCGACCCCGACGCCGTGGTCGACCTCCAAAAAACAATCGTCAAGTCGACGCCGAAGCAACCCCATCTGCTGGACAACCTCCTCCCTCTACCCCAGCTCCTATTCTGCCACATACAGCCACGGCCCTCCAACGATCTGACTATCCCCCAAATACCCCTGGCCATCTCGAAAACCCTTCTCTGTCGCTGACCAACAGCTCTGTAAAATCGATAGACTCTGCGTACCACATTCCAAACCACCCAGCCTCAGAACCAGAGGAGCTTCGCGAGCCTTTCGCCGACGTCTCGTTGACCTCTGGTGCAAACCATATTCCTGTCAACACCGCGAGTATAGATATCGCCAGCCTCGCCATGCAGACACCCATGTTTACAGAGCAGGAGCTGCAGGGCCTGATTGGATGGGGCGTGCACTCAGGGGACTTGCACCCAACCTACGACAACCACTCTGCTGGCCCTCTAACTGCCATGCTCTATGACGAGCAATAGAGCTCCATGGACTTGAGATGTATGGGAGGACACTGGGGCTACCAGTTGCTGTACAGGAAACCCAGGCTGTTGCTATCAGATATAGGTTATATACTGCTAAATCTTAGATGGTTTTATTCATAGAAGGAAGAGTGGCACTCGTTAGTGGATATAGATCTGTGTGTATTATACTATTGGATACATACAGGCTTTTTTTCGGGTTTTTTGAATTAAATCTGGGGAAGATACGAGCTCGCTGTTGGAGGCAACGACGGCGCGTCTTTTTGATGCGTCGGGAACGTTGACCGCAATGACCACGGTGGGGTGACGTATGCCGACTTCCAGTCTTAATTATTAGGCGGGTGGAGGCGTTAAAATTTTATTTATTAACGAAAATTAGCCCCACCAGTGGGGAACACTCCTGTTATATCTAACTAGAGGGGATAATACTTGAAACGGTGGGTCTTACTTGACTAAATAAGTGGGATTAACAGGTGTGCGATCGTTACTGAGGCGATATCCCGTTGCAAATCGCTTCTGGCACCGGGCACATTGATAGCCGTCACCATCCTCGTCCTGACGCTGTCTAGTATCTACTGGCAGTGCAAACTCGGGGGTGAATTACTGAGGAACGAGCCAAGTCGAATCAGAGAGAAAAAATAGGGTGAGTCTTTGAGAATAGTAGAAGGTAAATACGAAGTGACTTACCTCACGAGAGGCGGTTGCACTCGTAAAAAAAACTCCGAAGGAAAATGGACGTTGAAAAGTACCCCCTCTCGGCTGTTCACACGTTCACCTGACGTCAAATCACCTGCAGATTTTATTTCCTTTTTGGAGCGTCACCTTAAGTTGCAGATCGCTGTACTGTTTCCGGCAAAGATTTTTTGGGAGGAGCACTGGTGAGTTTTGGATCCCAAAAATGATTCCAAATCGTGACTGCAGCTTTTTTCAAGCGGTTGCCGGGTTACCACTAGCTATTTATTTGGCAACTTTACCTGTTTCTATGACTTCAGAATCTCGCCTCGAGTAAGCTTTTTCTATGCTGTGGTCCAGACTTCTAAGACGTCTCATCCCCTTCCTGTTTAGGATCATGATTAGGGTATATCAAGCTCAATGAACGCTGGGGTGCTCTCTGCTTATACAGCCTTACACCATAACCCTCAAAACCTCTCGGGCCCGCAACTCGTGCCAGCTCGGAATCTCCTTATGGCCAATATTTCAGAAAGAATAGACGATACAATTTTTTTATGTCAATCAATGCGAAGGAGACCAGGCAAGACTAGAACCGGTCTCGAACTTCACCGTTCGTCGTCAGTGTCACCACTCGACTAATACTACCTGTACGCGTTCCACCAGCTTTCAAGGGATTTTCAAGACGGAGGGATTATGATTATCCTCGTTCGGAGTGCTTCAGGCCCGTGGCTGCCAGTAGCCTGGCACGATGACGATGGTAACCACTAGCACCAGGTGGGGGGGGGGGGGGATGTTAGAGCTCCATGAAGCCGAATTTCGGCTGTAAAGCTGTTGAATTCTGCGCCTAGATTGGAGAACCTGAGCTGTCGAGAGCTGTTACCAGAGGGTACAATATCTGGGGCAGGTTTATCTTCTCTCTTCCCCTACACCCCATCAACACCATTCGAGGATAAGTGGTTGGCTACGCGTTGTCGACGAAGCTGGACTCCGTCGATTCATCCAGCTGAACCTTTCTTTTCGACCGTTCATTCATTTTTTTGATTTCCTTCAAGGTGTGTGTTGGTGTGGCCTCTTTACTGCAGCCTCAGAACTCAGTCGCGATAGTAGTGCCACCATGACTCAGTCGCTTGTCGACACATCTTCGTGCAATAGGGCCACGAGTCACACTCGGTCCATTTTGACTGGTCCTCAAGGCAAAACCTCCGCTTCGCAAACTCCGCACTTGTCTTCCTCTGACCCTCGGTTGCCAGTGGTCGACCCCTCCAAGAATGTTGTTGTTCAGTACAGCTATAGAGATGGCCAGACGGCGGTTATGACGGGAGGCGTGATGCTCGGATTGGGGACCAGTGACTCGAAAGGTGCCAGTCCATCGCCAACAAGGACTGAAGGAGGGGCAAAGGGTGCTTTGAGTCGTGGAAAGGGATCATACAATGCCAGAAGCGTTGGTCGGAAGTTTGGACCGACACATCAGCAGCGTGACGCGCGAGGCTCGGATTCCTCAAATTGGAGGAGGCCGGTCTCGGAACAGTAGAGTTTGGAGAAGGATACACCTATCGTATGCACACTTCTCCTGTCGCTATTATCAATAATTCAAGCATACTTTATCAGACATCGTGCCACCACCAATTGAGTCTCGCTCGGAATCTAGAAAACAACGTTGTGTACTATGATGAGTCCTTTATTTCGAAGAATACATAGATATTGCTAAATTGGTGACTTGGCTCGTTGCGGATGATTCTGGTCAAAGAAACTGAAATTACGCCGAGTTGAGCAGAGTGTGGGAATTTCAGTGGCAGTGCACTTCATCCACGATCTGTTTCAGCTTGTTCATCCCTGAAAGCCTGAAGTTACGGTTCACACTTTTGTCGCGCTTTAACATGGGTGAGAATTGCTTTGTGATGGTCTCAACGGCTCAGCATTCAGTTCTTCGAATAAAAATCGGTTCCATGCGAATGATACGGATCTAGGGCAACTGGACGCCATAAAAATGGCTCGCCTCCAAGTAACTGAAATACTGAAATTTCAGCTACTACACCTCCTCAGCTCTTGTAATCCCGCTTTAGCTTTCGACTTCAAACTCTCGGGCAGGGTGAACGAGGCCTAGGGCTAGTTTGTCCTACAGGTCTGGAATCTTCTTTCCATTAGGTCGCTCATATCGTTCGATTGTTTCATCTCCGTTCCAATGGAGATGCCGACTCCAAACTCTGCATTAGACACCGAGTTACATTTCGTTACAGTATAATCCGTTTGATTTTCCGTGCTCAGTCGTTAAAAGGGAAACTAGAGTTTTTTTTCCTCATTGTCACAATCGGCTTTCTTTCCCTCCCTCCGCTTGCTTTTGTCACTCCTTAGTCCCTGTCGCTCTTTTTTCTCTTTGCAATGCTCTCCTCTGTTCTCCTGCGAGCCTCTGTCCTTGTTCTCGGACTCCTTCCACAGACCGTAATCACCGCTCCCGTCACCGACAAAACCGAGATTTTGATCTCCAAAGTCAAGGCTCGTCTCGCGGAGATGGATCTTTTGAGGTATGTATACTTAGATTGTTCGCGCTCCGCGTCCAAATTCTCAATACCCAATGATTTTGATTCACAATAGCTGGGAGATCGGAACCTACACTCAAGCTCTTCTTGAACTGGATGCTCCAGAGTACTCCACCCTTACTGCAAAATCTCTTCCTCTTCCGAGGCACATTTCACCCTCCATTCAACCTGTCTTACAAATTGTCAAGAATGTTATTGCTCAGAACCGTAACACATCTATTGAAGGACCTCAGCCAATCATGCCAGATGGCTCTGCGGGCGATCCTGCTTCAATTGGACCCGCTGTTCTATTGGCCGAATGGACCAAACAGTCGGATGATAGTGTGCCGTACCTACAAGTCGCGGAAGACGAAATCAACTATCTGTTCTCGGACGCCGTTCCGAAAACCACTGACGGCGCGATTTCTCATCGGGTCGCTCAACTCCAGCTTTGGTATGTCAACCATCTTCTTCTTAACTTCAGCATCTCGAGGCTAATTCGTGGCTATGTTTCCAGGAATGACAATATGTACATGTTACCCCCCTTTTTCGCGCAATATGGTGTCCAGACGCAAAACGTAACCATGATTGAGGCTGCGTACAAGCAGATTTCGACTTACCGCAGTTATTGTCTCGATCTTCTTGATGGTGGTCTTTGGAAGCATGTTGTTCTCGGAGGCAGCGAAACACCCATTGACCTCAAGCACTGGGCCACTGGTACGTGATTCAGCTGTTCGGTGTCGTCCGCGTCCCAGCTAATGGGCGCTTAAGGTCTGGGTTGGGTGACCGCTGGATTGCTTCGCGTCTGGTCGACTGTCGCAAAATCCGAGTTCGCTGATCAATTCGCTCAGCAACAGAACGACCTTATGGAATGGGTAAAAGACATTCACGAAGCTGTCTGGCCATTTTTGGTATGTCTCGACGTATTCCACGGGCCCTTACGCTTCTACTGACGGTTTTTCGTTCTTTAAAGCCCGCTGAAACCCACGTATTTACCAACTACGTCGACATCCCCGCTGGCACCACTAATGACTCTTTCCCCGATGCCGCTTCTGGTACCCTGTTAGCTGCCACTGCCTACCGTTTGTCGGTTCTGACAGATGAGCATAAGTATGTTGCTCAAGCAGAGAAAATCCGAAAGACCCTCTTCACTCCCTTGAAAAATGGAACTTATCTTCATTTCTCGGAAGATGGCTGGTTGCAACCTGTTGTTGACCCACATTGGTATTCCAGAGCCGGAGAGAAGAGTGCCGAAGGCCAAGCATTTGTACTCATGATGCATGCTGCTCATCGGGATTGGGTAAATGCTGGTAGAAAGGGAGACTATTAGCCGGGCGTCGTAATATTGGGGGTTTTCGGTTCTCCACCTATTGTGTACCTGACTACCACTTTAGTTACTCTTCGCGTTCGTTTTCACACTTCACACTAGTACAGTTTATTACTCTCACTTGGCCACATTAACTAGTAAACGGGACCGGAAGATATTTTTCATTCAATTCGAAATCAATGTTTAAATGACGTCCTTCCATTTTGGGCGATGTGCGACGGCCGGCTCGAATCAACCTCGACACCCAACGCCCAATCTTTGACTTTGACCACCATCATCTGCCAGCCCTACATTCATCCAAGCCACATTTGATTTGCTTGCCAGCTCTGTGAGCGTTTGATCTTTATAAGCGCGAATCTACGTTACTAACAAGAAGATTTATACAAGATTTTCAGTCCTCCGCGACAAGGTAGCACGGCTTCATCTGGCTGTGGTTTTACTCGGATTAATTGCCGGTGGAAAAAACTTGGGATTTTCGAATTCAGTCTTCAGAGAAACATAATTTAGTTCATGCTCCAAGCGATGGAAAAGGAAGGACCTCAGCCCCAAGGCGCTGTCGCTCCCGACAGGAGTAATTGTAATTTCTCCCATACCCATACTCAAACACTCTATATGCCCATCGCTTCGCCTCCGACTCCAGCCCCTTCCCCAGGACCCGATTCTCTCGACATATCTCAATTCCAAGCTCTCAATATCAATGGTGAAACCTCAGTGCACGATGCCTCGGGAAGTAACCCTAGTAACCGACTTCAGGAAATTCATTCATTTTTATCCACCTGTACACCCAGCGAAATTCTCTACATCTCACAATCTATTGCTCCTCTTCTCAAACGCGATTTTCTTCGATGCCTTCCCGTAGAATTGGGACTACACATACTCAGCTTCATCGACGATCCCCAAGCGTTAACCCGTGCTGCTCTTGTCAGCCGATGGTGGAATAGTTTGATTATGGGACGGGTCAACGAAAATGGATGGAGGAGAATGTGTCTCCTCTGGGGGTTTCTGTTACCTGGAGGTGTAGGAAACGTTGTGAGTGGATATGATGGTAGCGGAGCATCGCCCTCTCAAACAGAGAGCACGAAAAGCGATGCTGACTTGGGGAGGGATAGACGCAGAAAGGGCAGATTCAAACGCGAAGAACAGGCAGAGGAACAACCTCGAGAGTGTTCTGAGAACGATTCGGACCCTCTTTCTTCCTTGGAACGATTTGCAAATCTACCTATGGATCCGGCGCTGGAATGGATTGCGTCCAAGAAGCGGAGAGAGCTCAAGGATAAGGGGAAAGGAAAAGCTTTCCCATCTCCCACATCCACGTCCACAACACGCAGATGGTCATATAAAGATCACTTCATATATTCATATAAGCTTAGTGAGTAAATTACCGATTTTCTACTTTTTCGCCATCCCATAGTGAACGTCTTCCCCCCAGTGACCAACTGGCGTACAGGTGGTCAACTTCTTCGTGCTCACCGCACACCAGCATCGTCGTCCGCCTCACCTGACAATGTCATAACCTCACTTGCCCTCAACAACGAATGGGTGATCGTCGGACTAGCAAACTCGAGGATACATGTGTTTAGTGGAAGGACAGGTGTCTTAGCAAGGACGTTAGTTGGACACGAGTCGGGAGTTTGGGCGGTTTGTTTAATTGCAGCAAACGGAAGCGAAGCCCAGAGTGAATTCATGGTACCCGATTCAGATGATCATGCACCCCCGCCTCCACCGCGAAATCATCACAGTTGGGATAATCTTTCGGGTATTGAGGGTACAAGAAACTTGGCGATGACATTGAATCCCAGAGGTCGGAGAGGCAGGAAACAACGACTGTTCATTGCGCCATTTGACGAAGAGGAGGAACAGGAACATCCACAGGAGGTGCAGTACGTTCCACCTGCCATGAGAGTGGCGCTGGGTTTGGAATTGGATGAGTTCGGGGAAGATGGGGAAGATGACGACGAGGTTAGCGATGAGGATGTTCAAACACCTGTGGAGGAGCCTTCAGGAACAACGTTTACCTCCAGAATCAATGGAGCTCATATGGATACAGGGAAACCTAGTGAACCATCCGGGTGTTCGGAAGGCTGGGGTCAGCCGAATGCCATTGTTGTGAGCGGAGGTTGCGATAAAACGTTGAGGGTATGGGATGTCTTGTCTGGGTGAGTAGACTCGATCCTTTATAGACTTTCAATACATTCTGATCGTTCTCACTCTCCGTTCTTATAGGTATTGCATTTATGTCCTTCGTGGCCACACTTCCACGATACGCTGCATCAAAGTTCTTCACAACCGGCCAATAGCCATAACTGGGTCAAGAGATACTAGTCTCAGGGTCTGGGATGTTAAGCGGGGGAAATTGCTCAGGGTTCTAAGAGGGCACTCTAACAGCGTTCGATGTCTGGACGTTTGTGGAAACAAAGTCGTCAGCGGAAGTTACGATTGTAGTTTGAAGGTGAGTTTGTTATAGTTCAACCCTCGTGAAACTCTACTGATAGCCGTAGCTCTGGAATGTTGACAACGGAGAGTGTCTCCATACCTTCACCGGTCATTTCTCCCAGGTTTATTCGGTTGCCTTCGACGGCGTAAGGATTGTCTCTGGGGGATTAGACACGACTGTTAGGGTTTGGGATCCAATTGAGGGGTGAGTATCCTCCTTTCATCTAATCCCCGACGATACTGATTACGTTTCAAGGCAATGTCTAGCTCTACTTCAGGGCCACGCAGCTCTCGTGTGTCAAGTCCAGCTTTCGCCATACTCTCATCTCACTCCTACGGCGATTCTCGTGACGGGAGGATCCGACGGGAGAGTCATCACCTACACACTCCCACATCCCAGGTCCTTTGATCACTCCTCTTCGTTCTCCTCCATCTCGACCTTCACACTCGAACACAAGCGTTTTGGGGATGATGCAAACAACTCCCATCCTTCTATATCTTCTGCAGATCCTGAGCCACAATACTGTATTCAACACAGACTCATGGCACATGATTCAAGCGTTACCGCTTTGCAGTTTGATAAGAGGTGGCTCCTCACCGGAGGAAACGACGGGAGAGTCAAGCTGTGGGATGTCAAGACTGGTTTACTTGTTCGGGAATTGGGAGGCGCCTCCAAGCCGTCTTCGAAGCGTTCGAACAGTACTGGAAGGATTAATTCGAGCTCAAGGATCGCCATATTGGAGGATGACGGTAACGCCAGTAGTGGAAGCCGATCGCCTGGCGCAGCCGAATGTGTCTGGAAAGCAGGGTTCTCAAAAGGTGGGGAGGTCTGCGTGATTATGGTTAAGCATGCAGGAAAGAGCGTGATGGAGATCTGGAGTATGAGGCCTGAAGAGGAACTATGTTCGACCGATTGATGCCTTTCTTGTTACGTTTTCCCCGCTCTGTTTCATCGCATGGGCCGAATGAATGGATGCAGTCTTACCTTGTTACTTACCTTGTTACAAACTCGTTTCTAGCTATCTTGGATTGGATACCATCGATGTTTCTATAGATTTATTAGTCGGAATGTTGTATTCAGGCAATTGGTTATCGTGTCTTCCAATCTTCCGGCCAGTTGGATTTCTTGGTTCTCTTCATCTCCCTTGAGTGTGGCCACTGGCCATCGGCACCTTTGATTGACAGTGGGCGGGCCCGCTCCTGGGGACCTCGGTCTGCGATACGGACGGGCTCCGGCTAATGGTGTCAAAGCTTCAAGACGCAAATCATCAAACGTGCTCGGGCATCTGAATGGAAAGACTGGGTAGACCCATTCCCGAAGCGCAAGGCTCATGACTGGTCCTGTCGCTGTCAATTCAGCGTGATACTGAAATGCGCTAGCGCAGTGACAGATCCAGGTTGATTCTTGACCAGGAAAGCTGCAAGTCGTCTTGCCGTCTTGTGTGTAGATTGTCGTCACTAACTGAGCTAATAAGTTCTTGCCACGTCTCCAATCGAATTCGCTCGATGTTAGAAGGCTTTAAAGGCAAGCTTGGAACTCGAGAATTACGCCAAGGTCGTGTGGCGCGCGTTTCCGCTGTAAAGTCGATAATTTGACTGTGGTATGCGTCTACGTGGCTCAAGGCACTGCATATGCTATGATATACAGGATCCACGATCAGGGCAAGCAGTGTGATTTTCCCGGTTCGAAGGGCACATTTGTTTTGCTCACTTTCCAAAAAAATTCCAAGATTGCAAATGTTCACCGGGACGTTCCGGAATAGTCTCGCCCGATGCCAGACTTAGAATGGCCAATAACAAATAGATTGGCTTGTACGGGCAGAAATGTACTAGAACGATTCAACCCGTCAAGCCCTGACTGCGCGATCACCCCATCGAGCCGAAACTCCTTGTTGAAGGGAGTTTGTTCCTCGCAGCGACAAATCATTGCTGCTTATAGCTTACGACGACGAGGCAGGGAACAAGGCACTTCGTGAAAGGATAACTGGAATCATTGATGTGTCGAATTGCCCCACAGTGACTTCGTTATTCATCATTCCGGAGTCCTTTGGAGCAATGGATCGCACTGCAAGGGCGAAGAAGATAGCTGGACCGATTGAACAATGTCAGCAATGAATGAGAATTGAATCATGAACCGTGTTCCTATGGGCACAAATGGAAGTTCGTGATTAACTCTAACTGCCACAACGCAGCTGTCCCGCCGTTTGGTTTTACTATATCTGGCCAACAGACCTGTACTGGGCGTTCTCGGGTTATTATTGACGTTAGCCCTCGCACGAAGCCATTCAAATAGTTGCATCTCCTCCGCCCTTGGAATTTCCGGAAATATTATTATTATCAAGGATCTATACATATTTCCTAGAATAGTAAGATGTGCTGTGGTAGACCGTGTAAGGATGACTCACTTCGGCGCATTTGAATGAGTTTACCAAATTCTGCAGTTCACGGAAGTCTCCTGTTTCTGGTGTGTTCCATATGCTATATAAAAGAGGATCGCCTTCGAACGTTTTTAGTGCTACAACTTTTCAATCCCCACCACTGCGTTAGCTATCCATACGAGCTAGACAAGCAGAGGAGTCTTCCCATACGCGCTGGAATCGCTTTCCACACTTTGACAACGGGCGCCAAGTCGATAGGCCGAGAGAGTCGGTTTCCTATACATTTGACATCTGTGAGCGTCGTGCGCTACCATTAAATATTGCTGACCTCGTTTCTCATGTCCATTAGGGTAATTTTGGATATGGCACGAAGGACTGTGCGCTTTTCTACCGAGTTGACAGCCATCTCACCCCCGACGGCCCCAGATCTTCCTACTAGTACGTCACTAGACTCTACAGACTCCAGGGAGTCCACACCTAGTCCACTACCGACCATTCTGACGCCCACCGTAGAAGGTGATGAGATCATACCGAAGATAGAAGACGTCCACGACATTCTCAAATTCAAGTCGCATCCCCATCTGACTTTTGACGTCTCGAAGGACCCTGCTACCGTTCGATTGTTATCCGAGGCACTAGCAGACGGCATGCGTGGGGAGGCGGCAACGACACCAGCAGTGCCTTATGTCAAGCTGGTGTCGAAATTTCTGCCTTGGGAGATTGAGATCCATTCCTCTTCCTCGCCAGACGGCCAGCATTCGTTTGTCTCCGTAGCAGACGTCCTTGGAGGACTGTACTGTGCTTTACGGATTCAAGTGACCAACGGCGAGTTCAGCGAATGCGACAAACAGGAGGACGTCACTGCGGCATTTAAAGAACGGTGTCGACTGGTAGGCGTCGAACAGGGCGACGAGGCAGCTGAGTCGCAGCGTCGTAAAGGAATCAGAAGAGTAGATTTCTTGCGGGGAAATCTCAAGTTTTGTGGCTTGACTGCCGTCGCGCAGAGTCCCAGGCAGTTAAAGTTCAGTGTTATGAAGTAAAGCTGGTCGTAGAAGAAAACTAGACTTTTGGTGAGAGAACTCATTGTAAACCTAGAACCACACTAAACATCTTACACTTGGCTAGTGGTTTTTTCCTCCATTCTACTTAATGGCTTGCACTCGAGTTGACTCGACCCTATAATAGCTTGGTGGCGATCAGGCCCAATAATCCTCCTACTGTAATGTAAAACGCTGCTGTAGTATAAATAGTCAGGGACCGGTTCCGATGTATTGCTTTGCGATGATGATTCTCATACCAAAAACAACATAGTCTAAGCCGCTCTAAGCTCCGTGGGGACCAGTAATAAGTGATCGATTTTGAAGATTATCGTCCACCATCTGTGAAATATGAGGGCATCCCGAGTCGTGACCGGTTGGGGTTCCACCCCACTGTCGACGAATAAGGACTATCGAATGATGTAAATGATCGTCAAATGCATGCCGATGTCAAGTACCCAATGGAGTAGTAGCCAGCTGTTAAATACGCATGAGTGACATTTAAATCCACACAAGAAAGAGTCCGAATGAAATACCGGGTTGTAAGGCGACTATGTCACCGAATAAGAAATATTCGCATCTACTCACATCTTCTGCATTTCACCGGTGGTTGTTCTTCGACATGAAAACAAAAGATGAAACGATCCGAGAAGTACGCCCCAGGTATGCAAGAGGAGGCGGAAGACCTTCATTTGTTCACCATGATATAGAGTATTGCAACCATTTGAAAGGTCATCCATCATCGTTTCATCGGCCGATCGAAATAGCTGTGAGTTATTTTTTGTGTCTCTCGTTACGCCAAGCTGTTATATTTCCTATTTTTGTATATTCCTGTCGTGAGATGCCGCCCCACTGCTTGCATCACTTCGGTGCCATTCAGAGGTCTTTGATACCCTCAGGTAAGCTGCTTCCAGATACCGAGCTTTGCCTGAGCGGTGATGCCTTCCAATATTCTTGATGACTATCATTGAGGTCAAAGCTCAGTTTTTTAAAAAGGACCCGTTGCTCACTGCCAACATTCGCATTTTGAGACTCACGGAGATCTGTTAGGTTTTTTGATGACGGATATAGTGCACATATTTCATGGTCGTCGAACCCAGTCCGGAGAGGTTATTTGTCCGTTGGAATTTGTGAGACGAAAGATATTTTTGTAGTCGAGCTTCTGACCGAATGGAACAGCAAAACGCTTACAAAGCAGGGGTAAAACCACTGCACCGCGTGGTCTCGTAACATCTCGTAACATCACATCTGTAATTGTGGCGGCTTTCTACCTTTATACAGTCGGTCAAGTAAATACTGTCCAGTTACACGGCATGTACTGTAAGTAGAGAAAAAAGCATGTGTGACAGAAGATAAGAAAAATAAATAAATAAAGCTGTCCATGTCACCCATCAAACCTTCTTGCCACGGCATTGAGCAGAATGCCTCTTCAAACTATCCTTCCTCGCGAGCACCTTCCCGCATTTCCCGCATTGGACTTTCGACCATCCCAGATGTTTTCGTACATGCCTATAGGTTTCCGAAGCCTGATATTCCTCTTGGCAGTTGCCCCACTTGCACTTCATTCTCTTGCTCACATCGTAGTCGCCACCATGTCGAGTCGAGATGAGATGAGTATTTAGGTGCGTTGACAGTCCCTTTTCGCTGAGGGTCTCCCCACAGGTGACCCATGTTCCCGAGGTAGAATCTGAGATCATCCAGAGACAAGTGTTATTGCCATGCGATGAAGCAGACGAAGACGGAGAGCGAGTGTAATCCGTTTCGTCGCAGGAGGATGGCGAACGCTTTCGTTTGCAACCTCTAGATGTCAGTGCTAAACGAGCTGATGTGCTGAGACCCGGAATGCTATCTGGCGGAAGGTCAATATCGGGACCTGGCCAACCAAATATCATTGGTCGGGGATGAGGGTCGACGGGTATGTGCTGTTGTTGATTTTGGGAGGTGAAATCGAAGTTATTGAAGAGCGGGAAGCTATCATCGCAAGGCGGTATCCCGCCATCGCTAACACAGTATGAGAAGGCAGCGGCATCATAGGTGTCGACTTGTTCGTGGGGGTTCTCGGTGGAAGGATTCTCGGTGGGAGGATTAGGTAGCGGATGAGGGAATGGTTGCGCGACCTCCGGATAAAAGAAATCTTGTAGGTTTTCCGAACCTTGGTCAGGCTGATATTGATACTGGAAACTACGAACACAATGAAATAAATGTTTGTCTTATATATGAAGGAGAGTGAAACGAACGAAGGGCACCCAAGACTGTTCCAGAAATTCTCGACATTGGCGTACTGATCGCTTGTTGTATTGAACCATTGCTCATCCTGAGGTGCAGAGGGCGATCCGAAATTGAGAACGTTGCCGAACCCAGGAGTCTCGAACGGCCAGGAAAAGCTTGGAGTTCTGAACAGGTTTTGAGTAGTCATCAGCTTGGGAAGCTTTGTAGTGGGTAAAGACTTACTGAAGTGTTGAGGGATTCTTCACCGCAATAGGCTGGGTGACAGCGGCAGAAACCTGAGCATTTCTAACGAGTAGAAGAGCGTTGATCAGGGAACGGTCGATAGGCAGGAAGAAAACAAGGGTGTACCTTGTAGTAGACGCCTCCACTAACCGGGCAATAGACTCGTGAGAACCGGGGTATGACGCGTTATCAGAAACGTTTAGTACTGCATTATTAACTTCAATCGGGGACGAAGCGGAGCCCGGGAGTTCCGAGGACTCGAAGAGTTCTTCAAAATCAACGGCGGAAGGTGCAGGGAGATGGGTGAGCGGTGCGACTCCAAAGAACTCAAGATGAATTTGAGCAAGTCTCTGTTCAAAATCGACCTCCGAAGGCTCTTGTTTCCATATTTGGGTGAAATTAGATATTGTATCCGTGCTGGGGACAGAGAACAACAACGTAGGGAAGAAGAAAACACAAAACAAAAAGAGACAAAAAGACAAAAAACGATGAGGTCAGCGAATGGTCGTTGTAGCCATTGGTGGACAGACTTACTGATCATCGAACTCGGGATATTGCGGCTCACTAAGGAAGGAGAGATCGGGCAAGTCGTTGAAGGCGTTCATCTTCGAGCGCACAGAATTTTGAGAATATCACGGTAGGGTTTGGTTGATTATATACTTCTCCTGCTTCGGCCAAAGCAGTCGCGTTGACATTGACATATTTCATGCATGAACAATATGGGGTGAGCAAGCGGATGACAGTGGTGTAGTCAAAGCAAAGGCCACATGAAAGGATGAGAAAAAGACATCGTGAGATAGCTGTCGCATTGGCATCTGCACTTCCGCCAGAATCTCCTGACCTGCCAGTGCATTGTGCAACGCGTGTGTCGATCCACCACTGTTGGAAAACATGGAAGGATATCCGTGCTACAAAAATGATATCAGTCCGGCTATTGAGCGCCAAGTTTAAGTTAACTGAGCGTCATCAACACACACCTGCCACATTTGTCTCCTGTCTCCTGTACATGTACAGCTTGGTCGACTGTTTATTTGTTGTATTCCTAGGCCGAGGTATTGACCAGCTAGAACCGCTTTGTCCAACTGTAGAACCATTCGGGAGCTGGCCCACCTAACCCTGACGAACCTGTCAACGCCCCGTACTTCCCGGAATCCTAATACTTGTAATGACCGTGGAAAGGTGAATTTTCGCCTGATCGGAGTTGTGCTAAAATGGATAGAACAAGAATAGATCGACAATTATGTTTGGACAATCAGAATTCTCCGTTCAACTCCTTAAGCAGAGCCCCCGTATTTTCGTGCTGTGAACATACACATGGCCGTTGGCGGTCGTAAACATCGTAGTTCAAGGAAATAACATCGGTTGCAAGATGGGTGTCTCTGTCAACATTGATTTCACTCAGAAGGATCAATTTTGGGCCACTGTAGAGTCATTAGAGTAAATTCAAAATCGAGTCGTTGTTTTGACTCGCCGAAAATTTTGCATTCGCTTCTTGTGTCCATCTATAATCTCCCCAAACGTTTTGTTGAAAATCGATTCTTTTAGACTGACAGCGACGTAACGCTCACACTTCCCTCAGATTCCCAACGAGAAGGAACCCAGGACGGCATGCAACGCGCAAAACTTCTCGCAGTCTTTCGTTGAGGCCCAATGTGGATCCCGGCCGTGTCCAATGCCCACGGTTCCTTTCCTGAGCACTATGATGGCTGCAACAAAGGGGATCAAACTTGCCTCGAAGTTGAGCAATAATCGTATAAGCATGGAAGTTCACTTCAAAGGAACCGTTGACTGGCCATGGATGAGAACGAGGACAAAGTGGGTAAAGGCGCCGCGTCGCCCCTTTCAAGCACTACATCGTGGATGGCATTACATCATCGTACCTACTTAAGTATAGACTTGTACTGTAAAATCCCAACTTCCTTCTAGGGAAGAATAAATAGCCTACTAATGATACTGGAACGGATGCTAACGATACAGTTTGAAACAAATGAGATCTCTGGCAAGCAGAAACGAAGGAAAACAGTAACAGGGACAAGTCTCACTGCGCCAGCGCACGCCTTCTCCAGCCCCACACAGGAAACATCCGGGGATCCTGGATCCAAGTTTCCAACACCGCTATCTCACTCTCGGTCTTCTCCTCCATCCTGGCATTCCTAGCTCTCTCTGTCCAGCATCTAAAGTTCTCTACGTCCTCAAGAGCACCAAAACACATCGCAATGACATCGATATGCTTCTTATACGCGAACAGCTCAAGACCTTCTTTAGCCCTCGTCTCCAAGGCCCACAAGTGAAGCTCAATCAACGCGTCATCCGGTAAATTCTTGTCCGCATACCAGGATTCGAAAGAGGGAACTCGATGGCTCGAGGTACTGAACTCTAACAGCTCCTTGCGATCCAGGTCGGATTGAACAGAGGCATTGGGTTCGCTCCAGTGAACATCGCAGTACTGGCAATAGCAATCGAAATTGTAAAGCGCCTTGAGTTGTTTGCGGCGTTCAGCGCGAGATTGGAGACAGTCAATATAAGGTATCGTGATCTCAGAACCTTCCGAGATCGGTCGTACCGCTTCGAGGGTGATAGAAAACGACGATGGGTCCCATCTCCACATGGCGTTGGGTCCGCAACTGTGAAAGAAAAGCTATCAGAATAAATCAAAGAGTTGTCCAGATGATGACAACACGTACCTGTGATTGACCCTAGACATATCAAGAAACAAAGAGATACACTTCGTTGAGCCAATTTCGATTTCGAGCCCGTTGGTCTTCATGATACCCTCCAGCGTACCTTCGGCAGACTTCGCGTGGGCATCAGTCAGGCGCAATACGGCTTCCCTGACCTTCGAGTCAAGCAGCTGATCGATGTTACAACCGGCAAGACTATTTGAAGACACCAACATGACAGGACGCTCGACCAGGACAGCGCCACCTCGGGGTATTTTTCGGGTGGCGAATACCCCATACTCAGCACTGCGCTGGTCTGTGTCACTGTGACACAGAGAAACCTGGTACGGATTCGATGATGGTTGGGGATTAGAGTAAACGCTAGGAATGGACGCCACAGCTTCACGCTCTAGAAGCGTTACGCACGAAGCGCTAGTCGTGAAAGAGATTGTCTGAATACAAACATCGTGGGAAGCTGATGAAAACCCTGTATGATTGGAGATCCGGTGGGTGTTGGATATAGGGGTTGTGAAAGAGACTCTTCGTTGACGTCTATGAGAGCCTTCGCTGCTTTCGGACTTTCGACGATTGTGACTTCTCTTGGGAGAGCGTTGTGGCGAGGTGTTAATTTGCAGTGGTTGGAGGATGGAGGCAATTGACGACGACCTGCGTCTACGAGTAGGAGAAGAGGGTAGCATGGTTGGAAGGAGGTTCGAGTGATATAGAGATGAGTTTGCGGGGGAAAAGTCGGTTCCTCAATAACCAACTGAAGTATCAACTATGAAGTGAAAGAAAAAAGAGAATGAAAGGGTATGAGAGAGCGAAGAATGTTGGTCCAGTATTGTTCAGAGCTCCCGCTTTTAAGGTATGATGCCGCCACAGCCAATGGAGTAACCACATTTTTTATGAAAGAGGCGCTGTCGAATAATAGCAATACAACGTGAATTCCGCCTTTCCATTGTTGTGGGCTGCCACATATCTAGTTTGGGTCAATATGACGAAGTTTTTCGACGTTAGGCGCTGGGAATATGCCCATATTCTGAAGTGAACTCGTTGCTTCGTGACACGATACGATCGATTGTCGTGTCTTTGAGGTGAAGAAAGGAAAGCTGAATATGAATTGGGTTAAATGGCATCTCGTGTTGGAAGTGTGGTTTGATGGAACGCGAACACGTGCAATTCACGTGCCCTATCGTCGTTTGAACAGGTTTGATTTGGTTCCGATGGATAGCTGGATGTACTGTAGAAATGGGTTTCACAGTACTCGAGTAGATAGCAAGACTCGGGAAAAACGCACCGACGGCCCCAAAGCAGCGTCACTCTCCCTGAAACATCTAGATCTCAACAGCATTCTGATTTGCAGCATTTTTTTACATAATGCCATGCGCGATGAGGTTGACGCCTGAGCCTGAGGTTTGAAAAATCCTGTGGGGTATGCGACAGCTTCACTGAGCTGTGATCAGTGAATGAGCTACGGCGAGGATGATGTCAGGAGAAAAAGGAAATCGGCGCACATCGAGCATTGCTGTTGCAGATTTCGTCACAAGAAAGTAGAGTCACGACGAGTGTTAGTCCCAGACTCTCTATAGCTCTGTACGCTACAAAACGGTAAGGTTCGCGAATAAGTGGACAGAAGGATAAGGCACCTGAGCAAAGTTAGCTTCCTGACTGATTACATTCGCGTAGGACGGCCAAGGATGGAAAACCCGTTGACCTTCTGTTCCGGACTGACTAGCAAGGCTTCCAGTTCTAGGTCCGAGTCCGTGATTTTCTGGTCTACTTTACTCTCTTTCCTTCATTCCATCAAGACTGATTTTGCTTATGGGCCATCTACGTTGGTTCCAGAACGTTCTCTACAGGTTACGAATCAATTGCTCGAAAACATAGACCAAGGGTCGGCCCCTAACGTACCCTCCTCTAGATCCTCCCGACGCCAACAGGGTTTTGAATAGATTGCCAATCCAAAAGCAGATCATTCGCGATGTCACCGACAGTGTGTGACCCTCTATGCATAATAATGTAACCGTATGCCTGGACGATCTTTTGCGGAGGGATTCATTTTCGTTTTGTTGGGTCTCATATGAGGAAGAGTGCAAGCAATCATTATCATACACAAACGCGATAGCCAAGATTTCTAACGATTGGATTAGATAAGATCACATGTCCAGATTAGTGATATGGTGGGGGGGATTAAATATGACCAAAGAACGCGCTTTTTATTTCATGCCGTCGCCTAGACTGACTCGAATCGTACCACCCACGTTCACTCTTTATTTCCATTCTCTCTCCTCTCATCCACGTAATGCCTGCTCTTATTCAACGCCCTGCTCCCGCCTTCAAGGCTGAGGCCGTCGTCGAAGATCTCTTCCAAGAGGTCTCCCTTTGTGATTATCTTGGGAGATGGCAAGTGATGTCTCTCGAACTTTAAGGATGTTCCTGACTTTTTTTTTGTCCTTGATCTCCGTTCAATTCATTAGGGTTGTCCTCTTCTTCTACCCAATGTACGCCAATATTATTTTTTTTCGACTGCGCGACTTTTGCTCACACACATTTTTTCTAAAAGGGACTTCACCTTTGTCTGCCCCACCGAGATCCTTGCTTTCAACGACGCTCTTGAACAATTCAACAAGCTCGACACTGTGGTTATTGGTGTCTCCACAGATTCCAAATATTCTCACTTCGCTTGGGCTAGCCAGCCACGGAAGGAGGGTGGACTTGGACCAAAGCTAAAGCTTCCTTTGATTGCTGACCGTAACATGTCGATCTCTCGTGCCTATGGTGTTTTGCTGGAAGACGAGGGTATCGCGCTCAGAGGGCTATTCATCATCGATCCCAAGGGTATTCTGAGGTGCGTGTGACCCCCGCGGTACTCTTATTCTGGCCTGAACGTGCTCTATATAATACAGGCAAATCACGGTTAATGACCTCCCTGTTGGGCGGTCTGTCGATGAAACCATTCGTCTCTTAAAGGCTTTCCAGTTCACCGTGCGACTCTTTTCGCGCACCCGCGTTTGATTTGATACTGACTACAATTTCTGATAGGACAAGCATGGAGAGGTTTGCCCCGCTAACTGGAGTGAAGGCGGCAAAACCATCAAGACCGACCACCCCACTGACTCGCTCGCGTACTTTAGCACTACCGGTGTCAACGGTGAAGATACTTCCGGTTCAGCTAAGAAGCGACAGCGTACTGAGTAAACCTCTTTGTTCAGGTAATGCTGTCGCTTGAGGCCAACACACCTTTCACCTTTAATAGAGTGCTAACAGTAGAAACTTGCTAGATTTAGACTTAGACAAACCGAAAAACTTCACGACACCACCCGTCACGGGTTAAAATCATACCTTCCACTTAATTCCAGTCCTCCGTCGTCTGCTATCTAGCACATATTATTGCTATTATATAATATACGGTTTCTCGATACTAGTCCCTCGGTCGGACTCGTGTCTAAAGAAATATGACAAAACTACGAAGATTGCTCAGTTGAGAACGCTCTATGACCCGCTCTGATCCTGTGCCACAGTGACAGATCCGTACGTAGTTTGTAATCACGGGAACTGATTCCAAGATCTTTTGCACTTCCAGCCCTACATAGCCAGCATATACCCGACCTGACCGAGATTCCCAGGTGACCCTTGTCCCTTTATACTTACTGTATTACTGCAGTATCAGAGAGCCAGACCTTCTGGAGTGCGCCACCGTGCAAGGCGGCAGGCCGGCATAATTTCCTTATGTAGGGAATTCAAGTATTTATCTTTTATTTGTACCCTTCTGGACACACAGCTCCTGTCTACTTAAGAGCACGCCATCTTCACCTCAAAATCACAAATCGATCTCCATACTGCAGCCGGTTCGACGATATAAAGCTGTTCAAGGAATCTTCCTCGCTATCGGACTACCAACTGCCAACTGATCATGACCGACTTTGAAAAGCACGAGTACACCCTCCGTCTCGGTAGCGTTGCACCCGATTTCGAAGCTGAAACAACCGTCGGAAAGATCAAATTTCATGAATGGCTAGGCAACTCTTGGGTTGGTCTCGAATTCGCATTTTCTGTCGGATTTCGCTCACAACATTTCTTAGGGTATCCTTTTCTCCCACCCAGGTGACTTCACCCCTGTTTGCACGACCGAACTCGGTGAGGTGGCTCGTCGAGCAGACGACTGGGATAAGCGAAACACCAAGGTCATTGGTATTTCTGCCAATGGTCTCGAGGAACACTATCAGTGGGTCAAGGACATCAACGAGTTCGGAGGAAAGGTTGCGGGACCAACCGACGTTAAGTACCCTATCGTGCGCCGATCTGCTCTTTGACGAAGCATTCGTTGTGACCTGACTTAATCCTCCAGATCTCCGATCCAGATCGCAAGATTTCCTACAGATACGATATGTTGGACTACCAGGATGCCACCAACAGAGATGGGAAAGGATTACCATTCACCGTGCGTCGAATTTCGTTCCCAAACAAAAAATCGATTTGATTGATGAAATTCATATAGATTCGAACGGTATTCATCGTTGATCCCAAGAAGATAATCCGTTTCAAGGCGGACTACCCGGCTGTCGCTGGTCGTAACTTTGACGAAATCGTCCGTGTCCTCGATGCCATTCAACTCGGAGACAAGCACCGAATTGCTACTCCCGTCAACTGGAAAAAGGGGGACGATGTCATTGTACATGCTAGTGTTACCGCCGAGGAAGCAAAGACGCTCTTCCCGGAGCATACAACTCATTTCGTACGTTATTTTCAATGTCATGTTACGAGTTACATCTAATCGGTCACTCTAGCCGTACCTCAGAACTACGCCTCTCAAGGTCTAAGATGTCGAAGTTGCCATCCATGTAATTTTCTCTCCGAAACGGTGTACAATTTTCGCTTTACCTCAAAACAAATTCAGATTGTATATTCCCTCCATATCAATAAATACACTACGTGTGAAGTCGAAGCAGTTCATAAGTGCACCCAGGAGCCTGAGATGAGTATAAGAAGACTGATCGCTGGGCAAACCTAAAATCTTAATCCTATCGTGACATTATCATAATCTTATCAAGCTCCAAACGTGTTTACGTGACACTTTGCTTCTGAATCTTCATCCAAACGGCAACCTACTGTATTCCGACGATTCATTGGACAAGCTACGTGTATTTGCTACAAGGCACTCTACTCTTTGTCACTGAGAGCGACGACCCGGGTCTAGATGATGTCAAACTGATGGATCACAATTCTACGTCGCGATCTTTACACCTCTTTGGACCCATAAGTAATGGCTCAACGAATACGAATCTCCCATGTTTGCCTTCAACTCTGGCTCTCTTTCAAATGCGAACAAAAATTCCTGGTGTTCTAGAACGTTCATGTCAAGTATCGTGAGCCGTGGAGTCTTCCTTTGGAGTTTTTCAATTCATGTTGGCGGATCTCGCCTCTCGCTAAGCTTCCCTGTCGAAGCTCCATATTCGACTGGACACATATGATGCTCAAATGATATCATCCTCGTCAGACAGACACGGTCACATCCATTCCTCAAAGTATAAAAGGACATCGCGACGCGCTCCTTCCTCAACTTGAACCATCTCATCAACAAACTTTCAAACCAAAACAACAAACTAGCACTTTATCATGTCTCCTGGTATGTGTCTGCTCTGCATCCTTGCCCTCAGGTTCCAATGCCAGTGTCCTCATTGCGAACGATCTCTTTCCTATAGCCACATCTCGCAAGCACGCTAATCACGTCGTTGCCGGTCTCAAAGCAGCCATCCACAACCCTCGTGTATCCGACAAAGCCAAGGAACGCGCCAAAGAGAGGCTAGAAAACATGGGTGTCGGCGTCGAATTCGACGAAGAACACCAGAAACGCGTTCTTGCTGGATACAAAGCGGCTCTACACAGTAGGTGTATTTTACTTCTGCCATCTCAGAGCGGGGATTCTGATAGGTATACTTAGATGAAAATGTCTCCGACGACGCGAAAGAGAACGCTAGGCAAAAGCTTCAAGCAGCTGGCGTCATTGAAGACTCCGAGGGAGATCAATTGGAGGATGACCAGCCACCCCGCGATGAGCACCGGAATCATGTTCTTGGGGGATATAAGGCTGCTTTGGCCAGTACGTATTCTACGCTTCTACTTGCGGGTTGCGAGGCATTCTTACAGTTGTTGTAGATCCAAATGTGTCCACCGAAGCGAAGCTTCACGCTGCAACCGTTCTTGACGAGCACAATGCTCTGTAGTTGATGTTGTACCGGCTTACCTAGTTAGCTGGCTCTCAATCGCTGTCGCTAATTGTATCGTATGTGCATCTAGTTGATTCATACTTGTTTTTTCTTAGTTGTCGAATTGGTTTTTTTGTTCGCGATCTTCTGGTGTGCGCAGTGCACGAAATGTAAAGCGTGGATAGGAGTGCATTGATTGCAAAATATATGTATATAAAAGTGAAGTCCTAAATGATCGTTGTGGCGGTATAACATGCGTGTGGTATGCGACTGATTAAGTGAGTTTAGATAGCTATTGAAGTTGGAAAGATAAGGACGACCCGTGTAATAACAATAGAAAAAGGGAAGTTCACAAGGAACGGGAGTGAATGACAGAAATGCTTGAGAATCATCTACACCTTCTTGTTCTTCGGATTAGCAGCACAAACGAGCAAATGATTGTGTAGTTTCCCAGTTTTATTGAACACCCCATGGCACCATTCGCACGGATAGGTGACACCCCAATGTTTCTCTCTAATATGGAGGGTCAACCGGTACAGGGTGGTGTATGAACAGTTGCATCCTTCCCAAGGGCAAGGCGCCTTGCGTTCGTTAGTGTCCCATGTGATGTTATGTGGGGGCGAACGGAGGTGGTTGAGGATATAGTCGGGACTGGATAACTGACCACACTGGCATGTGAAGTAGTTATTTTGGGAATTGGCACCATGTTTGTTCACATTCAACAGTCGTGAATAGGGATTGTAACGGTTGCCAGAAGAATCGGTTGAGCTTTCGGGGGAGCTAGGATGACTCTCTGGCGTGTTCGATTGAACTACTTTGGGAGTACCATTGACTTGGGCAATATTACGCCACATTGGCGGGAGCGGAAGACTATTTGGCGACTCACTAAAGCCGGGGTTTCGGTGAGATTTAAATGGGAACAAATAATAATATAAAAGCACGCACAGAGCAAACTGTGGCTCAAACTCGAGATAGTCATCCCATTCTTCATTGTCCCAAGGTGCAGAGCCAGGTCCATCGCTGCTCAACAGGGTGTCGATCGGACGAATAGCAGGTGCTTGAGGTGAAGCCCAGAAGCTGAGATAGAACAGAAAGTCAGCAATGACGTTGCAGAAGTATGCAAAAGTTGGACGTACTATTCGCGAAGAAGATTGACGCGATCTGCGTCGTGCAGGAAAGAGGAGAAGGAGTCTTTATCGTGTTCATTGAAATCGTCGCCTGCGACAGTGGATGCAGTAGAATCAGTTGCAGGAGAGGATGCAGCCGAATACTGGAGGTCTTGAAACACGGAAGGGGCAGTAGAGGAGTCGAACATATTGATCACCTCAATTGCAACGCGCAGCGCTCAGAAAGGACCTTGGATGAGAGGAGAAACAAAAAAAAAAGAGAAAGAAGGTTGGGGAGAGAGAGAAATACTAGGTAAGTAAGCTGCACTTCTGAGGAACCTCCTTGGTTAAATGTTATATGGTGGGCCAGCCAGGCCACATGCATCCCAAGACGGAAACAAGTCTCATTGATGGTTGGACCATCAAGCCGAACGATGGGCGAGAGGACCAATTGGGATTCAAAAGATGGTTCGCTTAGACCCGAGATTCCAGCCTCTATATCGACCGCAGGCCACATTCCAGCACGACAATGGATTTTCGATTTCGAGATAAGGATGGTTCAAACTGCTATTCTTGTGGAACAATTAGCCAATATCGGTAATCTAGAACAATGGTAAGTACGTACCCTCGTCACCTTTCTCGATGAGTGACTGAAAGATGATAAAAACATCAGTCTATTCCATCTTGAGGACGTGGCTTGATGCTTTTTTGAAAGAGTGGAGACGTAGGCCTTGAGGAGTGGGAAGCCGCCGGGGTATTAGTAGAGCCAAATACGCGTGGAAAGAGTCAGAATGGTGGCATTGGTGTTGTCGAATAGTCTGCGCGCTCATAAGTGGATTTGCTCGCGTCTTCATAGCTTCAGGCATTACACGTCAATACAACCGATGGCCAGCAGAAATCGCGTCCTGATTTTCCAGCTTTTGTTTGACTGATACGATGAAAGAATCAAGGTCCCCGTGTTGTGTCAAAGCGGTACTTAGCGGTAGGTGAGACTTGAAGCTTGAGTTCTGCGGTGCCATGAGAAAACGTCATGGCCTTTCCGATTTGGGCAAAACGGACCGTTGTCGCCCTGGACAATCGGTGATATCGGAGACATGGCAACCGAGATAAAAAGTAATCATAAACGTTACGATCCTCCAACTTCTCTTTACAGGAAGTCGAGGCTATACATATTGTGATTGTGAGCAAGAGCAATATAGTACAATGAGTGCGTTACGCTACTACTGGGTGGAATAGTATTTGGGGTATGAGGCTAGAGACGTATACATAAGGGTACATACGGGGTCCATGGATGAATATGGATGCAAGCAACGTTAGCAAGGCAAAGGCAACAAAAGACCACAGAACAAGTGCGATATTACTACAGTGCGGGAGTAGGGAGTTGTGAAACCAATCCGCCAATCCGTTGATCACGAGGGCGGGAAAGAGGAGGCGCGATCTTGATCAAGGAGATTGTCCAAGAACCTTGCATTTGCCTTTTCTGAAGTGCTTGTTCCGAGTGTCCTCACGAGTAAAAACGGCGTTACAGCGAGGGTAGTTGCGACAGAAGAATCTCGCACCGAGATGTGCGCGGTTGATGTGCCGCTTGAGAGACTTCAAGTTATCGCTGCCAGGGTTGTTACGAATATACTTTTTTTTGCATTCCTCCCACGGACAGGTATGTGGGTCAGATCGGACTCGGGGAAGTCCGTGGAACTCATGCAGGTGCTTCATCATAGCTTCTCCAGGCGAGCCACTTTCGAGGAGGTAAACTTTGACTCCGCACCAACACCGGGTGAACTTGAAGGTGACATTTCCTTCACGAAGAGAGGTTATGGAGTTGGTAGCGGCAGCTACAGGAGACGTGACGGGGGAATGGATGCTGGAACTGGAACTGTAAGAGACAGACATTAGACATAATTACCGGTAGAAGACAAAATGACGCCATACCTGGTGCTCGATGTCGAAGATGATGCTAACAAAGGAGATGGGGTTTGCGCTGCCCTCTGACTAGCATTGTTGCGAGAGGGTGAATAGGGAGCATATCGTGCCGCTCTAGCTGAACGGATCGGCGCAAGCGAATGATGCGAGATATCAGAATAGGATGTGGTTGGTTCCTGCCAACTGGGCCTGGAAATCTGTTGTCCTACGAACTCGACTGGAGTAGAAGGGGTTACTGGGGATTGGTTGACTGCGTTTTGGAACATGCTTTGTCCATTAACTGGCGACCAATCGACTTGGTAAGGATAACGAGACGGAAATTGGTCGGATGCCACCGTCGTGAACACATAGCCCGGCGTCTCAGTGGAATAGCCTGTTTGAGTGTGAGCGCCCTCCACTTGGTCAGTAAAGCCAAAGTCCGCCTCTGGCACCTGTGCTGAGTATGTCACAGCGCCTACAGCATTACTTGCGACAACCGGGGATTGAGTCGCGACAGATAAATAACCGACTGCAGGGAAATGGGGGTGGGTATAAGTCGAGGCCGAATTATCCACAAGTGTGTCATCGAACGGGGAAAATGGCAAGCCGAGATCATAATCGCTCAAAAGACTATGAACACGGAGATCAGTAAAGTGGAAGAGAGAGAGAATCGAGGGAAAATATGTACGCACCCCCAGCATGGGTATGGTTCGGAAAAAACTGAAGACAGAGAACTAGTGTCGTAGGCAACGCCAGCCCCTAGACTGGTATTGTCGAAGCTCAACCGTTGGGAAGATCTGAGGATGAGGAAAAAGGATAAAAATAAGTCAACGCTCGGAGACATGTGAAGTGAGAATAAGGTGGCAGTGGCAAAAACATAACAGTCAGCAAGAAATATGATCGAGGATCGGAAACACGAGACACATATCAAGTAAATGAAGTGCAGTAAAGTCAACTCACATATCGTGAACTGGGTTTTCCATGGGTTTGTATGCGGAAGATGTAGAATAGCAAAGATGATGCGGTAGACGAAGGTGAAAGGACGCGGACGAGCGAAAGATGAAGTCAACTCCGCTTCGAGAGTCGCGTGACCGTTTTGCCACATACAGCTCAGACCTCCGGCTCCAGAGAACGGCATTTACTCCCATCGTATTGCGCCAAACTCCGACAAAACAAGACGAAAGCTTCCAGTCTGTCTTTCCGAACGCCAGGAAACATCATTTACTTCATCCACACGATCAAGATTCGAAATAACACAGCCCATTCGGCGAAGGATGTTCCCATGGAATAGATTAATCCCTAGGTCAATAACAAGGACCAGAGCATCGAGGTTGAATTGAGGGCGACGAAGACCGCCGTGGCTCCTTTCTTTTACCCACATGCAGGAGGTGCAGAGCTGGACGCTACCTGAAGAGTGAAATAACCGTCAGGCAGGTGGTCTGTTGAGCAGGCATGATAATGAGCAACGAGCCTGTATACTTCATTTTTGTGTAACGTTCATCAGACCTACAGGTTCATGCACAGATACACGGGGTTCACGATTGATTCTCGTTAACTGCATTGTCGACATGGCGTTCCTTTAAAGCTGTGGTTAGACACAGACAAGAATGGCGAGACGGTCTACGTGAAGATGCAGAGGTCGTCAACCACACTTCCGACGCCGATATCGACATCTTCTCCTCCCACAACTTCGGCCACCTCGATACGAGAATCCCACGCGAGGGCTGGCTAACCCTCCTGAGCTTGCCTGCCGCACGACACTACAGGCAGACTTCGAGGACGATCTCCTGGATTTGGGTACCCTCGACATCCGATGTTTTTCCTTAGTCCGTCGGCCAATGACCCCGTGTCGAAGGCTGGTTGGCAATGGGTGAATGATGTTAACGCCGCCCCTTCAGCTTGTCGCTCAGGTGGGCCACGTCAGGTTCTGTCTTCTGGTGATGCGTGAGTTCCGCACCCGGTCAACAGGCCACCCTCCAGACACCCGTGCCGTCAGGATATTTCACGCGTAGCCTAAAGGTGATACGTTCTGGCTTCCGCATGCGAAGGGGGTTGGTTTTTGAGCAGGCTGCATAGTCGAAGGCCTTTCGCTCTCCTACTCGTCGTCGTCGACAATGAATGTCATGACCGATCAAGTTCGTGCTCAATATTCTTCCGAATCGTCTGTGGGGCCACTTCCGGATCTCCTCCCAAAACACAGTGATCTAGCAATGGACAGGGAATGCAGTTTCCAGGAGTCAATCGGATTTCCGTTATCTGGAGAAATATTGATATTTTTATCATTTGGGGCGCGCACTTTGATAGGGTTTATCAATCGTGGGCTCAAGAAGAAGGCCTTCACTTATATTCGGAAAACAAGTTGTTAGCCAAGGTGTAGGTCAAGATGAAACACACAACTAACCAAGTCACCCCATACCACCGACAATCCGCCAGTAATGTCATTGGACAATGGACAGACTTTCCATCTTCCCCCAATCCTCGCGTTCCCTTCGGATACTTGTTTCTCGTGATTTTCATAGTCGATTCTATCGCTGTCGATTTAGAAACACATTGTTCCCTGTCAAGAGCAAAGCTTTCACCGTCAGTGAAATTCGAACCATAATGATTCTCTACGCGCACCACTAAAGTCCTATGCCCTCTGGGCCTCCCCAAATACGGGACTGTTCCGGACCTCTATGGTTCCTGTCGGTGTTTGACATTCTGATATCCAGTGAGTCCTATGACGGGTCCAAAAGCTTGCCAATCCTCGTGTAGTGTTTGCCTTGCTTCAACCTAATCAAGTCCCGTTGTAGACATTCGCGCACTTTTGAGCTAGGGTACAACGGGGTTCGGAGGGGTTTGTAGAGAGGGAATATATATCAAATATGGAAAAATCTCACGGTGGAAGCCCATGGCCAACCCTCCACCCATCTGACAGCGCTAGATGCATCATTAGCCTGTAAATCCCCTACAGCCCAAAAGAAGACACTGCCTTGTTATTATGCATTTATGAGTCGTTCCCTGTAACGTACTCTATACTTTCCTGTCTGGTTTACTTTAGGATTTCCACCGCCCACAAAACAATCACACTCGCCGCCACCACAATAAAAAATGTCTTCTCCTAGAAACGAGCCAACAATAACAAGAAAGGACGAGTACTGGGCAAATAGCACTGTCGTAAATACCGAAGCTGCATCGATATAGGGCTATAACGAAAGCCTTGGGGGAGGAGGGAAATTCGCGACAGCCGTGTTTGTTTTTGTTCCAATCCATCTGGGTCTTATCGATACTGATTTAAACACAGCGTCACTTTCCTTGCGAATATGCGCGCGTAAATAGGACCCCAAAGAACAGGACAACAACACGAGGACTGATCCGGAAACGCGGGGTATATATACTGCATCAGCTTGATATACTTCTTCATTTCCCTCCATCTTTGAACCCAGCGAACGCAGATAAACACTACGATCATCTCCCACCTTCAAGGGGAAGCAATCCTTATCAAAATGCCTTTCGCCGAAAAACAAACTCAAGAGGTCCCCAAGTATGTTTCTTATTCTCATCCGACGCGTCATATTCAAGTCCTTGACTCTTTAGAGCACCAAAACTGGGTACTAAGCCTCTCAGCCTTGACGATGACGAGTTTCTGCCCGACATCCCTATCAAGCTCAACAACTTCGAGTTTGATCCTGATTACGACGTTGAAATGTCCTATACTTCCCAAAGTCCTACCCCAACGCAGAACAAAGATCCGAGTGCGCTTTTCACTGGTACGGATGGATTGAAGTCGGCTTTTAACTCCCCGTCAAAGAGAAGTCACAATGGTTATGAAGATGGGAATCTGGTACGCATCAATTTGAAGTTCTCGCCATTGCACTTTTTATTTCTTGATCACGCAATTTCACAGTCCCTTCGTTCACCTTCCGAACAGCATCTCAGACTCCACAAGGGGAAGGGAAACATGAAAGAATGCTCTCAAGACGGGAAAGGGAAAGGAAAGGCTGTCGAAACCGCTGAACAGTTCGATGATAATCCTGTGGTGGGACATTCATTTCATATATTGCGTTCGACTTATGAGCAATTTCCTCGTAGACGGCGGTTTCAGCAACAGCCATCGTAAACTCAGTCCAAAACGAATGGGAAGCCTATGGTGTGTATTACTCGCGTTCTCTTTCTAACTTTTCGACTCACGCGTCCTCTTCAGAGCGGTATTCTCATTCAGATCAACAAGAATACAATACAAGCTCAACTTCTCAGCACCGTTCAAACTCTACATACCCGAATTGATGAGCTCGAGAAATTGCTACAGCTTTTTTCCTCTTTTTTGGTCGTTTTGTAACCTGCCCTGGGCTTACTGTTCCGGAGTCGGGGCAATCGAGTAACGATATTTACACCCGTGCTTAGCCTTGCCTCAGTGCTGCCATATACCTTCTTGTATCCTGCTAAGTATTTAAGTAGTAATGGTCGTTTTGCGGAATGTGGACTCGAACAGGACCGAGCATTAACCCGAGGCGCACTTCCCCTCGCTTGCTACTACTCCCATAATCAAAGCACATTTCGTGCCTCACCTATTCTCATGCATCTTCCTCTCATAGCACCTCCATGGAATCATTATAGAACCAAATGAACGGAAGAACATCAGACACTGACCCGCCGCCGTCCTGGCATATATGATATGATCTCAAGTATCACCGCTCTAGTCTGCGGAGAGCCATGCTCAGATTCGAGGACCTGGGTTGTGGATATTCATATCGTGGGGTTAGCTCGAAATGGAAGCTTAGTACAATTGCCCATACGCAAAGCATCTTTCTACTTATTCTCCCTTGAGCCATCACTGAAGAGATCGAGTAGGTGGTGTATCCCTATCAACATCGTGATTCATGATATACAAAACCGACCGTGGCATGATGATTCTCTTCATCCATAGCAACTCATATCTTTCATTCGTTCGTAATACTTGCAGCAAACTTACAGACGCTCGTCACATTCTCCAGACAGTGATGTTTTCAACAATAATGGCCTTCAATGGTCCAACTTGTGACTGGTAATCAGCATTCTCGATAACCCATCTCACTCCATCCACCATTCTCCTCTAAGGATTTCTTGGACCTTGCATCCTCACCCAAGTTGAGAATCCGTGTCAGGAAGGAGTGTTCAGTAGTTCGTCACTGTAAAATGTTGTAGTACCTCACCCCAGCAGAAAAGCCTACCAGCCTGCGCAGCCCAAATCGCACTCCTGAATCCCGGTTGGTAGCGGGTGGGAAATTGCCTTAGAATAATCGGGACACTTCCCCTAATGTAACTCCAGCTTTAAACGGTATTAGCAGGCCAAAAGAAGAGTTCAACGCAGATGACAAGGGTCTTAGTCTACAGACAAACCGTGGTCGTCTCGTGGGGGTATCTACAGGGAAACAGACGGGTGTCTTCCAAAAATGTGTCTAGCCTTCGGGCGAAATGTTCGCCGAAGACTAACAGCGACGCTAATCTGGGAATGTCTTCCTGTCGACCCTACAGACTGTCCCATTCGTTGGTACTTCTCCAGCCCAAAAAGCCTTCTGGAGGTCCTTCATACATCGAGAGAGGAACGACGTTGAACAATGCTAAGGGAGCATCGAGTTCAAACCATGTCAGGTATGTATAACGAAACATACGACTTACTCCAGGTCCATCTTGAATGACAAGAGTGGAGGAATCTGCCAATAAAGAGTTGACCAAAAGGCCGCTAGACAACGGCGTTATCCTGTGGACAAGCAGGGTTAGTCAGGCATCATCGCTCAGCAATCATCAACTCACGGATCTGCAGTATTGCTGATAATCAATATCTTTCTATCTCCGTCCTCCATCTTCATCTTCTTATTTGCCTCATCTAACCTCATCTCGACCCTCTCGACCTCCGAATTCGAAGGCCAAAACTCGCATCCTCCATCAGGCTCACTTAAGCCTGTGCTTGCACCAAAATGTTTGGACGTCTCGCGCAGTGTTTTAATCGTCTGATCCGCCAGTTCCCCAGCCGATACAAAGGAGGAAACCGGAGCATCTAAGCAGGTGATGGCTTGACGTTCTAAATCTCTTGCAAAGGGTGGATGAGGCGGTTCCTGAAGCCGAGGAAATGCCATATCATAAAGAGCAGCTTGTGCGGTAGTATTGCTCGCCATCACTGACGCAAGCGTTTGCGAGAAATGAGGCCAGTTATTCGGCGAATGGAGAGCAACAAGCAGGAGGGCTGTGGACTTGCACGTAAGTGGGGAAGGAGGGGCAAATTGAGAAGACGTACCACGGGCTGTGCCTGAAGTCAAAAACCCCCTTCCTGCTCCTAGTCGACCACCCAATGATATATTGATAGGATTTTGAGCAATTGAATCGAAGAAATCTTCAATTCGAGCCTCAATATCTTGGTGTGGTTCACCTTGAAACTTCGCGAGCGGACATCGAGAAGGACCAGCCTAAGAAGTGGTTAGTGAAAGATCAAGAAAAAGCAGATACTGGGTACATTTGAACAATCCTTCAAAAATAACTCGTAGGTCTTCTCGCTGTCTGAGAGCCAATCACTTGGCCATTTGTAGGTCGGTTCCTCTGAAGTGTCAGGATCAAGAGGAGAAGATGTTCGAGTTATGTGCACGAGCGTACCGGAAAGAACGACCGGGTTAACCACACCGTCGATTACGACTTTCCCAATTCGTTCTGGAAAGAGATTGATTAGGTTTGATCCTATTACAGTGCCGTATGATTCTCCCCAATAGTTACTAAATCATCTAATGAGAAACTAGCAAGGAGAGGGGGGAAATCACGTACATTTTAGCCTCATTCCCCTCCAATACCCGCGACATAAACTCGATGTCCCTAGCGACCATGGCAGATCCCATATATCTCAACTCGTCGCCCATATTCATCCTACATATATCTCCTTGCTCCTTTTTCAATCTCACAAATTCATTGTACTGGTCCACGAGTAAACTGCGCAACGTCGGAGCCGCCAAGTTACTGACTGAGGATATAGTGACACCACGCTCAACTACAGTGTTGGCAAAAAATCGACGGAAGGCTTCTGTTGACTTAAAACAACGCGTAGCAGGTCTGATCGATGGTAGGTGATTTATTTAGAAGAGTCTGCACATTAAAGCTCACGTAGTCTGCCCACCCCCACGAGGATCGAATCCAACCAAGTCCCAATCATCCCCAATTATACTGGCCATCGCTAGACGCTTCTTCAGCGCCATAGGAGTTCCTGGATGACCTGGCCCACCTGTACCAGCAATTTCAGTTCAATAACGATGCAGAAATGGGCAAATGACCGTACCGGGGTTCATGAATACTGCCCCCTTTTTTGGAACCCTTCGAGCTTTGTATCGAGCAATATATATGGAAACTGTTCCAATTTTGTGATTCGAGTAGTCCTTTGGTGCACTATGGAACGTCCATAAAAAGCAAGTTGAGCCTACAGTGCGAAGGGCACGCACACGATAAACCCACAATCCACACCCTGTAACAACGGTTCACAGTTGACCCAAAATATCTTCCCAATATCCGCTACTCCATGAGTATCACCACTTCCAGTAACGTCAGGTCTTCTCCATATCCCGAACACAGAAAGTGCGACGAAAAAGATCAAGGCGAGTAGCACGTATCGTTGTAGTCGTGGATTTCGCAGTAGGGTATTTGAGAACCGTCTCGAGGGATGCTCCACGTTTTCGTCAATGTCCAGCGGCTCATATCGAGTAGTAGAGGCCATAGAGAGGTCGATTCTGATGGCTCATCAGGCTCGCGTCGATAGTCTAAGTCACAGTGAAGGGATTCAAAGAAAGTGAATATATCACGTGGCTTGTTCATGGCCTTTCAATTTTTCAAGTCCACTCAACTGAAGGGCGAGTGTAACATTTGTGGATCTGAGCAGTGGGTTTTTGCAGATGCAAGACAAGTACTGTATAGCGACGCCCTTCAATTCTGAGGAGATGATGAATTATCTCCATGTAACGTGACCAGCTGATCTACAAAACTCAAACTCACTTTCAGCCTTCAGGACGCCAGCCTAACAAAGTCGGTCAATAGTATGGTCTCGGCCAGATTCTCTGAACTTTTGACGACGTCGCATTCCAGCGAGACGGACCCTGTAATTGTAGAAGGAGTGAGTTAACCTAGGACCTCCTAATGTTTCTTCATTTCTGAAAGGTTTTGGCCAGACAGGTGAAGGGGACTCATCGTTATACTTTGTCGCCTTCCATCAACGTGATATCGTTAGACTGGCTATATTCATAGACCTACCCTCTGCATGGTTATTCTACGAAGCTGTTTCAAACGATTGGGCTAAGGTACTCATCGATAAGACTAAATTCCAGGTACGCGGACTCTACAAATTTCCAGCTAGTGGAAGTCCGTTCTGATCTTCATAATCAAGCCATCGACTGCGGCGGACTATGGGGCCACGAATTATATCAGACGTTGCAAGGACGATGCCAATGTCAGAGATCCAACCCCGTTGTGTGATGTGCCTTACGCCGTCGCCTTCCACGAAAACACGAACGTCAGAATGGCCGTAATGACTGATCTACCCTCTGCTCGAGCCTTTTACAACGCCATTTCAAAAAATTGGGCCAAAGTACTCATGGATAGGAGTAAATTCCGGGTATGGACATGTTATCCTTTGGACTTGTGAGGTTGATTTAGACCCGGTTGCGACAGCCGCCAGCGACAGTGGCATTTCACGGAGTTGGCAAGTTTGTTGAGCAGTGTACGACCGAGATCTTCAACGATAATGACAGGACTCCGTTGATATACGCACCTCTTGTTGTTGCATTTCATCAGGTCGATGCGGTCCATGCAGCATTCTTTCCCGCGGAACGCCAGCACTCAGCTGAGGCCTTTTACGACGCTGTCCCTCAAGATAAAGCTAAGGTATTATTAGATAGAAGTCAAATCGAGGTGCGTCTTGGGATACTTTGGTGAACATATTCTTCTAATGTTGAGTTGAATCAAGCCGCTAACTCTCGCCGTACATGGAGGCCGTAATTTCGTCAGACAATGTGAAAGCGAAGTTCATAGATCACAAAGTTTCGCGCCCTTTAACTTTACTGGGTCACCCTACTTCATCGCTTTTCATCAGAACGACGCTGTAAAAGTGGCTGCATGTGTTGATGAGGACAGTGCCTCCGCCTTTTATCATTCTATCTCCAAAGAGTGGGCCAAAGTACTTGTAAAACGAAATCGTTCTGGGGTGAGATCCAAAACTCTTGCTCACTTGTTGCCACAGCTGTCTGATGATCATGTTCGTACCCAGAATATAAGATTGCAGACTCACGGCCACGCTCGGTTTGTCAATGAATGCGAGGACGAAGCTGTTAAACTCGGGTTGAAGTAGGAGGCCACCACTTGAGGCGGGGTCTCACTCGCGTATGTCCCCAAGCTGACAAAATGAGAGTGTAAATGTAAGAGCTGGCGAGGTACGATTAGTTTTCCAATTACAGTATACAATAATGCTACCATGAAGATTTTTCAAATTCCGGGCCTCGGCGCGACGGTTGGTGCCACGTGCATGTTACTCTTTGCTTCATCCCAAACCTTTCCTACATATGGATATACCTGGAACTCTGCAAGGGCGATTGTACATATGCAGCTCTTGTCACTCGAAGGAAAAGGGATGACTTAGATCAATGATTTGTCACGGAAATCGGCCCTTAATATAACCCCTTCAGAAGTTTCCTCATTGTTGTACCCAGAACGCCACATCGAATAACAAAAGACAGCAATGATCTCATCCAAATTTCCTGGAGTTTCATCGAAGCCGCAGTTTGACCAGCGATGTGAGGTGAGTTCCAGACAACGTTAAAATAAAGGTAGACTCTGAAACCCAATCACAGGAGTGGGTTACCCATGAACTTCGTAATGTGCCATCATCTTTGCATAGCTTCGGTCGGGCAGGCGAAGGGGATCCATCGCCATACTTCGTCGCGTTCCACCAGCATGATACCGTCAGACTGGCTATATTCCTAGACCTACCCACTGCATGGTTGTTTTACGGAGCTGTTTCAAACAGTTGGGCTAAGGTACTCGTTGATAAGACTAGGTCTCAAGTATGTGGTTTTCCTTGCAGGATTCATGGCACCGGCATATATGTACTAATTTAATAATCTAGCCATCTACTCTAGCAGACCATGGGAGCGTGAATTACATCAAACTTTGCAGAGACGATGTCAATACAGTCAGAGATTCAACCCCAATGAGCAATGCACCTTACGTCGTCGCTTTTCACGAAAACACGAAAGTTAGAATGGCGACATTGACCAATCTATCCTCCGCTCGAGCCCTTTACAACGCCATTCCAACCCATTGGGCCAAGGTCTTCATGGATAGGAATAAATTTGGGGTGCGCCCATGTTGTCTTATGCCCTTTATAGGTTGTTTTAAATTGACCTATTGCAACAGCCCCCGTCGGTAGTGGCCTCCCATGGGGCTGGCAAGTTCGTCAAGCAATGCACGACCGAGATCCTCAACGACAACGACAGCACTCCGCTGAATCACGCACCCTTTGTTGTTGCGTTCAATCAGGCTGCGACCGTCAGCTCTGCTTTCTTCTCTGCTCACCGCCAACACTCAGCCGAGGCGTTCTACGACGCTGTCCCTCGGGATAGGGCTAAAGTATTCTTAGACAGAAGTAAGAATGAAGTACGTCTCGAGATCCTTGGTGAATGCCATCCACTTACCACTGGGTCTCTCTCTTTAAAGCCATCTACTCTTGCGATACATGGAGGCCGTGAATTTGTCAAGCAATGCGAAAGTGAAGTCCACAAATTACAATATTCAGCCTCCTTTGCTCGGTCGCCCTACTTTGTTGCTTTCCATCAGCGAAATGCTGTAAAAGTGGCTGCATGCGTCGACGAGGACAGTGCCTTCGCCTTTTATCTTTCTGTCTCGGAGGAATGGGCAAAAATCCTTATTAAACGAAATCGCTCTGGGGTAAAGTCATAAACTCCTACTATGAACTATTTCTGATCATCGTACCAGCATACAAGACTGCGGTTTCACGGCCATGACTGGTTTGTTGGGAAATGCGAAGGCGAAGTTATCAAGCTCACTCCGCTAGTGGAATCGTATTAAAGTAACCCATAAAGACGGTGAATATTTAGAACATTTTTCTAATTCGCGTACACGGTACAAACAATACAATAAATTTTAACGCTAGTATACTAAAAAGCATTGCAATTGGAGAAGCTGACGAAATACAGTCGAGAAAGGAATGTGTGATTAGAATACAACAATGAGAGGTGTTTTCCTATGGAGAGAGAGATGCAACCCAAAGTCCGAATGATTATTTTAAAAACGAAATGAGCGGATTTGGACGGGATAAAAATAAAAAAGGAAAGAAATAAAGAAGAAAAAAACAACAAAAAATTAAGAACGTCCCCTCACATCTTCATACGTGGGGACAACCCTTCCGTCCTCCCACTCGGCACCACTAATCAACCTCTCAATCTGCTTGTTTCTGGCCGCTAATGTATCTGCCGGGATACTAGCGGGACTGAAATTTTGCGTGGAGAAAGCTGTAGTTGATGCACCAGACGTCACAGAAAACGCGAGTGAACTCCTCCTACTGGCAGGATAACTGTTCCCTGGAACATGAGGGGACAGCGGTAGCGGTGAAGGGGGTGGTAAATGGAGGAGACCACTACCAATGCTCGCAATGGACGAGATCGAACTCCGTTTGTGGTTATACCCGCCCTTGTCACCGCCGGATCCGATGGATTCCCTCTTTTTACCTGACCATGTACTTCCTGTTCTCGAAGGAGGTCGGTCCAACTCTCGTACGGAATTTGAATATCGCTGGCATGGACACAACATACTCTGACCTGGATCAATATTCTCTCCTTCCACATCCTTTTCATAGTGCGGAAGGGAAATGTATTCGGGGCTGCAACGGCACTGGAGAAGTAAATAGGTCAGCCCCAAGTGAAGTGGAATCGAGTTTCCGAGGCAAACTTACACTCAGGATTTGTACGGGAGTTTGTATAACGATGTCGAAAAGTTTGCGTTTCTTCGCATCCTTCCGCTCTCCCAAGTCATCCTCCGAGTCGTCCCCCCTTTCAACTCTGACGACGCACTTCAAGGTGTGAGTGATATTCATATTACTTCTTCTATTCCGGTTACTGGCTCGGATAACTCCACAGCTGGCTGGCAAAGGTAAATCGGTATGGAATGACCAAGGACCATGAGGAGCTTGGAAGGACTGTAATGTTTCTTCTCTCTGGCGTAAGAGAAGAGTGGATTGTTGATGGCGAATGGCTCTGGTCTGGGGAGGTTGAGACTTGACGTCAACAGAAGGAATGACGTGCTCAGTTTTGGTCTCAACAGGAACGTCAGATTCAGCATCGCGACCTTCATTGTCATTCTCCGGGGAGGGGGTGGTGACACCACCGCGAGAAATCGAAGTAGAGGTATCGGGTTCGCCTCCTAGAACCTCTTTTAGGGGACTCTCTTCCATAGTTATCCCTTCAGGAAGCGGCAGGAGCCACTTCTGTTCTTTTGCATTGGTGTTGGGATCACGCAGGGAAAGGAGTGGGATAGTGTTCACCGGGTCGGTCCGAGCAACGCGTCGGAATTGGGTCAGATATTCGGTTTTTTCTGAATTGAATTAAGAGCCAAAAATTTGCCAAAATGTCAATATTCTACCGGAACGAAAATGAATCGTAACCCACCTTCAATCGAGACGCCAACTCTCCACACTCTAACTCCTCTACACAGGGGGACGAATGTAAAAGCGACGCCGATTGTCGATCCGGGGCCGGTGTGGAAACTTCGGCCTGGAACCCAAGTCGAGGTGTTGTCAAGGATGCGATGCCAAAATGTCGACAAGAAAGGATGGGATGCTTACCAGAGACATTGATAGAATAATGCAGTTGATCTTCCCAATGTCGTTCGACAACAATATTCTCTTCGCTGGCTCCATAAAAGGGATCCGCTTTAAACAAGGTCGGTTAGCACAAAGTTTCAATAGATCGAATGTCAAAAAAAAGCAGCTGGCTAGCGTCCCGCTAATCGAGAATTGGGACTACCAGAATCAAGGCACTGAGAGAAGGAATACTTGTAACTTACTCGGTGCCGACGGCGAATAGAGAAGAGGTGCCGGGCAGGAGATGACCAGCAGAGGCGAAACCATCGTCAAATTCGAAGAGAATGCGCCTATATCCATTTCAGTCTGTTGGCATTTCTTGGCGCGACAGGATAGAATTCCACATACCATGTCTCTTTACGACACCTTTAATCCTCCAGGTTACGCTCCCATATGTGCAATCGAGAGTCGGAGGCGCGTGTCCGGGAATGCGCAAGGTTATGGGATATGTATAGGTCCCTGTGGGTCAAAGTGGCCGAGCTGATGAACGTCTGGAGAAAAAACAGAGCCAAAGAGCATACTGACCTTTTCCAAACTCCTTCCAGCCTGGTCCTTCCGCAGGTTCCTCCGAGCTTGAGTGTCGCACTAGATCTTCCTTTACCCCGAGGTCAATTATGCTTCCTTCGCTACCGTGTTGAGATCCTCTACTTCTTCGCCGCTCCGAGCGGTGGTCTCGGTCACGAAGGATGTCGCTGATACCCATAAAAGTCATTGATCTGGCGGATGGAGAACCAGATATCGAATGCGATCCTGAGGTAACGATGGCCGAACTCGCCACCGTCGACGATGCAGGTGATGGCGTTGCGTTGGAGGTAGAATGCGGATATGCATAGGGATGTGAGGCATACGATCTTAAAGATGTGTTTGAGGATGGCGGATCGGGGCGATTTGTTGCCGATGAAAAGGATTGTCTAGGTAAGGAGGTCAATGGTAGAGGCGCGCTCCGCACAGAGGTCGCAGAGGAAGTAGGCACAGGGGGTGGGCCTGCTGGCGGAGGAGGTAAGGGTGGTAGGATGACCGAACGGGTTTTTCTCCCCCGTTTTCCTGCAAAGAAACTGGATGGACGAGTGGTGCGCTCTTTGGGCCTGATGGTGTCCTCACTACCAACAGTGGCACCACCTGAACTTTTCATACTTATCTTGCTCCGGCTGTGCGCAACCGTCGTCCCTTCTCTGTAGTTAGCAGGTCTACCATTCTCATCTAGACCTTGGATTTGAGGATCCAATTGTTTGTCCTTTCCTTTTTCTTTCCTTTTTCTTTTCCTGCTCCCAAAAAGGGACTCAAAGATGTAGAATATGCTGAACTTCCTCTTCTTAGTGCGGCCGCGAGAATCAGACTCGGGTTCAACATTTGCGTTTGGAGTAGGTTGGGTGCGCCCCGTGATAGTGGGAGAAGTGACGGAGGCTGGCCGATTAGGAAGGAGCGGGAGTGATGCTTCACGTGCTTCCAAAGGCGGCTTGGGGTTGTTAGGGAGCCCTCGTTGTGGTTCCGGGGGACGGGTAGACGGGTGCGGGAAAGGAACGCTGGGGTTCGGATTAATGGAATTAATGTCGTGAGGATTAGCATCAGTGTTGGCGTTATTGTCATAATCGTACTCGGGAACATCGTCAAATGGCGGTGGACGTGATATTGTATGCACTCCCGCTGAGTTGATACGTGTCGTCTGAGGCGTGGTTGTGGGAGGTATTAATGCATTCTGGGAAGATGATATTGCAGGATGGGTTTCTATAGTGATCACTAGTTAGTAGAAGATACGAGACTCGGTGAGATGAAATAAAGTTCGAAAAAAGATATATGGGATAATGAAAATTAGTACTTACTGGGAATGCCATCCTCAAATGGTTTGACGCTGGCCAATAAACCCGAGCCAGTACTGCTGGCACTGGTAGCCGAAGTAGAAGGTGTCATTGTGAAAGCAGAGCTGAGAGAGGTGGAAGCAGTGGAAATCGACGTCCTGACAGACGACGCTGAGGGAGTTACGGGGGGCTGAAAGGGTAGAGACGTTGGCGTTGGCGAAAGTTGGGCAGCCTGTACAACGCTGTCGCCAGTCTCGGATTGAGTATAACTGGGTGGTTGAGGTTCGTCCAAATCTAACTGGTCTTCTTCCACTGTTTCCATCTGAAAGTTCTCTGTCGTCCGCTTCCCTCTACTATTAGGTCTAGAGCCCGTATACCCTGCTGCTGCCCAAGCTACCTCCTTGACCTCGAACACCCGATGAGCCTCTGTAATATCCGTCCTGTGTGCTCCTACACCTTCAGGCCACGCAGTAACGCTCTTAGCAATCAACTCCAACTCTATAGCGCTGATCTTCATAGGTTTGACCACATCCAACACTAGCAGCCCCCTCACGATACTCGGCTGAGAGTCACCGTACCGATTTCGACCTGTCGCGTCATTCGTGCGAAGGAAGACAGCAGATTCGGCAAGGAGGATCGAGAGTGTATTTTGCTTCTTTGTGGCCCGTGATCTGGTCTGACTCGAGGCGGCAGTGGATGTTATCGAGGGGGGCATAGAATAATAATCAGAGCGAGTCGAGCAGTACCCAACAAGGGCGAGGATTGGAAACTAGCATAGTCCAGAACGGGATGATTATAAACAAACAGGCAGTCCGTACAGCCATCAGATTCTTTCCCGTGAATGGATAGATCGTGGGCTGGCTCATGCCAGGTTGCAATTCGGGATGAAAGATCTGAATTACCATCATCTTGTAATCACAAGTACAAACACACTTACCGCATCTGTGGTGACGTTGTGCGCGGCACTTCAAAACACTACTATGTCCATTATATCCATTCGTTTCTTTCTCCAGCTCTCGAAGCATCTTGAATCCGCTCGTTCAACGTTCAACGTTTGTTCAGTCTCGTTACGATGCTCTCGGCTTATGACTTAACTTCCTCTGAGGGTGATCAATGGACTTCAGTCTTTCTCTCAACTACAGTAGCTGCACCTCAGACAAGACACCTATCACTGACAACAAATTCAGGGCTCTAGCGGGAGATGGTCAGCGAACACCTTTGGGGGTAGCCATGATGAGTTTGATGGGCGGTTAGACAGAGGTACAAGGAAGGAAGTGAGCAACAAAGATCCCAACAAGACGAGGAAGACAGTCTAGGCCCCCGACCATGGCTTGACAACGGACATAACGTGAACAGTGACAAGGGCATTTCGACGAGCTTCCGATCTTTCAATAGAATCAAACTTGCAGCTGGATTGATCAATAGGAGTAGAGCCTCTTCTAAAAACAGCTAAAACATCAAACACGCCTCTGTTGACGTGACTAAGGGTCCGGTGGCGACGTCGGGAGAGATTTGTTCGAGAGAATAAACAAAAGCCGCCACAAAAAAGAAACCGCAACTGCATTAACGGGAAAATGTTCAGCTCGTGTGAGGAGGACATCCTGAAAGGAGCGAACAGTGACCAGCGTATTGACACGAGTTGGTTGGTAGATGTGGCGTGAGGACACGACAAAGAATTTTGTCCGAGGGACGAATTTCGGATGAGGATAGGAAACGTATACTTCAGACTGGACTTCACACGATAATACGGCGTGTAGTTCCCCCCACAAACTAGCTATTTGCGGGGTAAGTCGGGCTTGCCAACCTAATAAAAAATGTCTGCAAAGTGTAATCGAGGACCATCTGAAGTAAAACTTACTGCAGGCTGTCTGTGACGGTTCTTACGGGAGCCGTTCAGAATACGGATGCTTCTGGATAGGAGGAATCGTAAGCGGGTCTCAGAAACGTGAAGAAGAACGTGTCCAAGTCCGAAGAAATCTTCTTCCAAGTTCCGGTCGATACTGCTGTAATGAAACACAGCTTTCTATTATCAAATTCAAATTAATATCCTAATATTGAAATCGAGGTAAGTATTCCGTTGTTTCGATCATTCAAATTCTGCCCTGTATGTATCTTGAGTCGTCTGCAGTACATCGAACGCATGAATTGCGCAAATACTATAGTCTTTATTTCTCCTCGAGGTATTTCACCAGCCGCCAGAGGAAGAATGTTGATCACGAGTCACTCGGAAGTGCTCAGAAGTCACGTGCATAATGTGCTCCTTCCTCAGTCACTGAATCAAGAACGGGGGGGTATTGCCTCTCCAAGCCACGCACCTGGGATATCTCTCTGGAGCTATCCATGGTGCGGAATCCTGGAGAAGCTAATAATCTATTACTGACCAGGACCAGTAACCACACCCTCTTGCAGGTATTGAAGATATCAATATGTCAAGTTCTACACCAAGTTCTACAAGGAAAGCAGATACTTTGCCTTTCATACCAGAGCAACTGCTAAGGACCTGAGGTGTGTCTTTCACTCATATTGACCGCGGCCGGACAGTTCCTCATATACCATCTCACGTTCGTCTTCATCTTATCTATGGTACTAAAGCTTCTCCTTCCACTTGGAGATGAACGCGCCCGACGGTGGAGCTACCCACTTTTGTGGTTCCACGCCTGATACTGATCCGCTCGCCGTCTTCTTTGGACGTTTCTGATGAACTCGTGTGGCAACCCAGCATTCCCAATGTCTCTGGAGCACTCGCCCATTCAGCGTGTAACATTCGTACAGCTTCGACTAACTCTACCCATCACTTCGATTGAAAAACGGCACCTGGGTACGACGGAATAAGTCAAGAATACATATATATATCTGGGGTAACTGATGAAGCTTAAATTCCAAGTCCGTCAAGTCCGGCTACAATTTCAAATAACGTCGGTTCCCGTTATTCCAGATTATCCTCGGTAATTCGTCCGGGAGTTGTCGCAGACACTAGGAATCTTACGCTATATTCCGGACTTGTCGTTCCTTCTCACCTTCCGCTTCCACTCGCTTAATGGACGTTTCGTTATCCCTTCCAAATCCACGGTCAGCTTTGTCAAACCAAAAGGGTTATCCTAAACGACACCCGTTTCCGGTGGTTCTTTTGAGATTCTTCCGGGCAACAACCTAGCAAGCCTGACTTCGGACTATTGCGTTAGAGGGCAATGCATCACCACCGAAAGTGAAACAGGTTGCCACAGTTACACGACTACCAGCTTCTAAAGTTATGTTTGACCGATGTAAGTCATCCAGTTGCAATCCAGAAAGCCAAATTCAACACTTTGGTTGCAAAACAGGAAGCCTCGACTGCATGCTGAATGATGCATTATTGGCGTCAAATTTCAGAGTTCCGAGGCTTTGAGAGGGTGGGCTGCTTCCATCTTCAAATCGAATCCCGCATTTGACACACCTGGGAGTTGTACTTGGTCCACCGTGTACCCATTGCAATTAAGTATTCACTATCATTAACGAGCCACCGGGACCATCGGCCACGTGCCAACGTACAATGATTGAAAGTTCAGATCGATGATCTCTGTAAATCGCTGAGTATTCCACCACGTGAGTTGAAGTACTTGTGTGCTTTCGCCGACTGACCATGTCAAGATTCGAAGTCTGAAAAAAGGAACGTCAAAGTGTGCCAACCAAGGAGGATTTTGGAGAGCAAAACAAGTGTGGCCGGGACTGGGCGGGAGCCTGACGGGGAATTCCACACTTAGAACGCGACTCGGAAAACCGCCTACGAGTTCCCTCCCCTAATCTCATGATCTAAAGATGAGCACATCAGCTCGAGTATGACTCATTGTGACAACATCGTAAGTACGTGTAGGCACTGATGTCAAGTCCTTAGTAGGTCTTCAACTTCAATGAAATTTGATCGACGTTCAGATGCACCACCCAAAATATACATACAACCAAGATCACGATCAAAGGTGCCCTCGCACCTGCCTTGGAACATATCTAGAAACGAAATGTAAAGCTCTATTCGGAGGGGAGATCGAAATGGCTTTGTGACTCACGGCTCTTCCAAATACTTCATTTCTTGTTCCGTCAATGCAAAATCCTCATGTACAATGTTCTCGTCAAGCCTCTTGATGGAAGCTATGCCAACAATCGGACTGGTGACCTTGGAACCCACCCATGCCAGAGCAATTTGTGCCATGGGTACCCCTCGTGTTTCAGCTAGTTCCTCCACTCGATGGATAATTTCGCGATCAGCTTCAAAAGCTTTGTGTTCCCAAACCGACCCTTTGAAGCTCTCTTTCCGTACGGTTTCCACCTGCTCAGGACGGGCTAGAACACCTCCACATAGAGGACCCCATGGAATGATTCCAATACCATTGAATTTGCAGTAAGCGTGCATTTCGCGTTCCTGTGAGAGTTTACTGTGAGTAGGCCTGTCCGATGGTCGTTGGTCATCACTATGGACATACCTCTTCTCTATACAGTAGCGAATACTCATCCTGCATACTCACAAATTTCGACCATCCATTCTTACCCGCTACTTCATTCAAATATGCAAATTGCCAAGTCCTCATCGAGCTTGCTCCAAGATATCTGACTTTCCCGCTTTGCACGAGGTCATGCAGTGCCTTCATCGTCTCTTCGGCAGGGGTGTTTCCGTCATACCGATGTATTTGGAGGAGATCAATGTAAGATGTGTTGAGCCTTCGAAGGGAGCCTTCGACTTGATTGAAAATCGCGGCACGAGAGAGTCCATGTTGATTGATGTACTCCCGTTGATTTTTGAAAGCGGGAGACGCATTTGGTGTGAAAACCGAAGGATCAGAGGACACGAGTCCGAAGCATTTCGTTACTATGATGATTTGGTTCCGGGGGATATTGTGCTGGCAGCGAACAGTGAGCGTAAAAAACTATGACTTGAAACCCGTCTCGTGGCGGACATACCTGTTGGATGAATTTCCCAATGATGGTTTCAGACTTGCCGTTAGAATAATTATTTGCCGTATCGATTGTATTTATGCCAAGATCCCAAGCTGCTTTGAGGACCTTGATTGATTCTTTTTCCTCCAGGACCCAGGGCTATACAAAAACTTTGTTCGGGATCAGTCGACAAGGTTCAGGAACAAGATTCTCGAACCATCCATTCGGTAACGCCGAAACCCATCGCACCCAGCTGGAATACAACAACGCGTAGTACCCATCAGTGATACGATGCAAAAGGACTTGAAAACATAGAAGCTTACGATCGGTATGGAAACCTGAAGGCCTGAAGACCCCAACCGACGATATTGCACTTGATTGGTTGTCGACATTTACTTTGTGGCGGGGCCGAAGGCTGAGATATAAAAAAAGAAGAGAGGGATCGAGACTTATGTTCTTTCCTTTGAAGTTGTTCAAACTCCAGACTTATAGACCTCAGCCTATTCCCACGATCGTGGTCGGGTGCGTTCCGAGGATGGCTTCCGAGGGTGGCATCCGAACCTTCGAAATCCAGGTTGAGTCGTTTTAACGGGGACAGCCCGCCTTTGAACCACGCATGACCTCCGCCGTGTATTTGTTAGCGGGGAAATGGATGATATTCCAGAAGCGAGAGGGTAAATGTCCGATTTCTCGTAAGCCCCGCGCGGCCCAGTGTTGCTCAGGACACTGTCGGACACTAGCCGTCACCACGTGCCAGTGGCGGACACATTTTGTAGTTTTGACCTTCCCACGCCCACGATCATGTCACCGAGACCCAACGCCGCGCGACTGTCTTTCTACCCTTCTTCATGATGGCTACACAGGACAGCTATCACTTGTAATGTCCGGGATTTGGCAAGTACATTTGTCTCTATATGCACACTTTTCTGTCAAAGTCCCTCTGATTCAATATTCCTTTAGCTCTTTTACTTACAGGTTTAACCAAGCTGCTGTCAAGTTCAACTGATAAATTTATGATACATATGTAAAATTGAAGAAATGGTGTACCCATTCACTTCGATCTGAAGCCATGGTTATGTGAGTACAGGAAGTAGGATGAGATGAACTCATATAATAAAAGGAGAGGTGGCGGCGCGATATCGTTATTCTACTACAAACGTGTATCTATGACGCTCATCGTTATCTATGCACGACGGGGTAGGCAGACCGCAACCGGCCCACTGTTTTTCCTGTGTCCGCCACTGATTTGTCGGACACGCTGTCCACGGGACACACATTCTGTCCCTGGACAATGTGTCCGAGCAACACTGCCCGCGCCTGATAGCCTATCGCTGGGGACGACAATGACGTTCTACTCGAGCTCCTCGTTCGAAGTTGAATTGGCCGCTTCGAAGGCTATAAGAAACGGTGTGACTTTCGAAGGAAGTCAAAAAGTGTAGAGTCCGAATGTATTTGCGCAATTCCTGTCGATGCCTATCAAATTTAGCAGTGCGCTGCGTTTGGTGTTTGGTCAACGCTGTAGTCATGGTGGTTCCTAAATAAATCCCTGCAATGACGTTCTGCTTGCCAATTAGACTGCCAAATCTTCTAAGTTCCGCGACCTAACACCAGAAGTTGAACTACGCTGGATTCCGAAGAGACTGAACAGGCACGCACAATATTATTTGCCAGCCGCTTAGTATATCTACCCAAAATTAGGACATGAAGCTTGATTTCAATTGATTCCTTGATATACAAGGATTCGAAACACAAACAGAGCGTCAGCAATTCCTGCGATACAATATAGAAGTTGTCGTCGGTCGTGAATGATGAGAATAGACTGTCTTTGAAACGGTTTGAGAGACCTTGAGGCCGTTGGGAGATAAGTTTCTGAACGATAGCGTCGAGTGTTGGACCTCGTTGAAGGGAACGAAAGACCATTCCGATAATTACGATAGTGGCTGTGAAGCGTGGCAGAACTACGGCAATTGATCATGCTTTCTAAGCGCTAAATTTCCAAGGGCGATTCGTCAAACTTAATGACTCTCGCAGGCGCACGACGGTCCCCATTCTAAAAGTATCTCGAAGCATCTGAGTATCACAGTCAAATACAATCTAACTTAAATAGCAGCGTTTGATTGTGACTTTTTTGATGACGGACATGGAAATTCTGGAAGGTGAAGTGTCAAGCTTGAAGAATACTTCCTCCTTTCATCTAAATTCACTTCTTTTGTCTAGAACCTGGACTCGCTTAGTTTCGCAGATTACTGTCGGGATATACATTTTCGGGTATTTCCGTCTCCTATGCACTGTATATGTGCGTATTCCCATAGAGTCGTACAAAGGGAAAAGGTCACTAAGATAGAATACAACATACTCCTCGAATCTCAGGCTCTTCCAAAGAAGGTATTAACCAACATTCAACGTCTATCACCATCAACCAACAAGAGACGGTTCGAGGGATCTGATGTTTGCTGAACAACCAACATAGGAGGCTCTGCTCCGCAACAGCCAAAGCTATCCACCATCACACGCGAAGCGAAGAACGCGTTTCCCATAGGAAGGTATCCACCTTTCTGATGACTAAGTTCCAAGTTCCAAGCGAATCAGCTATCTTGTTGAACCTCCAATCCAGAATGAAGTGGTGCTCACCCATTCATAGACCACAACTGTTTGTTACGAAGCCGAATAATATTCATAGTTGAAATCCGTTTGGCGGTATCGAGGTCCAATCCGAGGCTTGCTGCGAATTGAGGACCGTGAATTCCATTAAGGTGGTGCTCGATGGCTTCGACAGTTTTGGGGTATACGTAGTCGAAAGGGACACCCCCTCGCAAGGCGTGAGCGTGTACGGCGTCTTCCCAGCAGAAAGCATCCTGGGATCGAAGGTCTGCGCAAGTGTCGCAGAATTTTTTGATACTGGAAAGAGAAGAAGGAAGAGTAAAAGTAAGTACGCATTAAGCCAAAGCAGGCAAGTACAAAACAGGATAATATAAACGCACAAGTCCTTTGACAATTCCATCGTTTGAGGGTTGATTGCCATCGGCCGATCACGAATTGCTGCGTTCGGGGCGTTTATACCCGAGGGTTTGGGGACGTAGCGTTTGGCCGTGTCTCCTGGAGTGCGCATCAAGCGGTGAGGTTCTATGCAACGCTGTCCGTGGCTAAATAAAGAGGTGAGTTGGAGTCGATCGCGACTTGAGAAGAGTGGAACTTACTTGGGATCCGTTGGAAGTATGTATTTCGGAACGCCGTCGACGCTGAAACAATCGACTTGAACATGGAGAGTTTTTCGTGGCAGGAGGATGAAGCGGAACTTACGCGTGACGAGCGAGTACTTTGTGAGGGGTGAAATCCCAGTTAGCGTAGGAGGAATACGAGAATGAAGAGCGCTTGCCGAATGGAGAGTCCGGAGAAGTTCTGATTTGTCGGGATTGCATTATGGCTGGGGAATTGGCTACGGGAGTGAGTGGGAGAGAAATTCAGTACTGTTGAGCAGAAGGATAGCATAGAGATTGGTAGCTTCTATAGGAATGAAGATGTGGTCGGCTCCCAGAAAGGATCGGCTCAAGCGGGGCGCGAGTGGCAGAGGCAAGTCACCACCACATGCCTGAGGACAATATAAATGGAGTGTAGCTACATTTAGTGGGGGTGGCCTTGAAACGTGGTCGAGGCCACACCACGATCCCACTGAGAGACACCCGCTTGAACGGCCACCGGGCACCCAACATTGTCTAGTTCCGTCAGAAATATAATTCCATGATAATACAACAAACAATAAGATCGTACGTTCAACTTTTTCTCCTTTATTCGATCTCCACAACCAAGTGCTTGCGTCCCAAGACCGCTTTCGCTCCTGGAACAACCACAATCGTTTGGGTATCGTCAATCACGATAGCTGGACCCCGAACTTCTTCACCCACTTCCAACTTGTCCAGAAGATAGACAGGGGTGTCGTCGAGTCTACCTAAGCCATCAAAGTAGACGCTATGCCTCGAGTCAACTTTGTCCTTCGGCGCAAGCCGAATGGAGTTGGTCGAGCGAAGCCGTGACATTTCGGCGTAGATGGATTCTCCGAGTGTATCGAAGGTCTTGCCTATTCCTCTAACCTGTTGGAAAAAAGGTAGGGGTAAGAATCACGAAGATACAGGCAGAGTATACAAACCTTGATATCATCGACCACTATAAAATTTCCTTCCAACAGGAAGCCAAACTCGTGCTTGTACTCTTTCTTGAACGCCTTGAGAAAATCCTCTTTCCCATCTACCTTCTCATCATCTCCCGGCAGCACCATGAGCGCCGTATCAGTCCCCTCGAAACGCATATTCAACATTCTGTCGACGCTAACTCTGCTACCCTCGAACCCTTGTTTTTTGAGCTCTTCTCTAACTTCTGAGTCCATTTTGTCAAGACGAGATTTAAGTTCAGGTATCGTGTTCTCGGAGTAAAACGTCGAGCTTGGGGCTTGAATCTCGTGGACACTATTTTGGGCTTGGATCAGGATGTACCAAGGAATACAGAAATAGAACTGACCGATCGGCTAAAGCCAATCCATAGGCACTAAGAACAGAGGAGTACCGGTGGATAAGTATAGTATGGATACCAAGCAGCTTCGCAATTTCACAAGCGTGTTGGCCGCCAGCACCACCAAAGGAAGCCAACCTGTCCAAATCATGAAAAGAGAGGCATGTCTGACCGATAGGGTACCTACACATGGCTCCCGGTCGCATGACCCCTTGCTTCAGTAAGAGCTCGAATGGGTCTACACATCGTTTCGTTCGCAACTTTGATAAATCTAGTGATCTGGTTTCAGCGCAAGGAAAACAACGCGAAGGGGGTAAGATGAGGATACCCGTAAACCACTTCATCAAACGACCACTCCTTCTTCGTCTCTGTGTCCTCAGTACCATACTCCTCGTTGACTTGCTTGACCACCGTTTTGAAGGCGTCCCGGGAAGCCTCAATATCCAGCGGCTCCTTTTCACTTGGACCGAAAATCTTGGGGAAGTAGTCTGGTATGAGACGTCCAAGGAGGAGATTGGCGTCTGTGACTGCGAGGGGACCCCCTTTTCTGGAGTTCAATTATAAGTATAGGTCCAAGCTAAGGAAGGTATAAGTAACACACCTGTAGCAAGTTGGTCCCGGATCGGCTCCAGCGCTTTCCGGACCTGCTAAGAATAAGCCATTTCGGAAGCTCAAGCAAGAGCCACCCCCGGCAGCGACAGTGTTGATATCCAACTGAGGCGACTGGATCGTTGTACCGGCAGTAGTCGACTCATATGTAATCTCGAATCGACCTGAGAAACGGGAAACATCTGTAGATGTACCTCCGATATCCAGCCTTGACGGAGAATCAGAGAGAGGAGGGAGAAGGAAATGAAACACGGTGATTTACCCAATAACAGGTTTCTTCTCGTTCACATCCCAACTCGTTAACGCGTAACCGACGACACCTCCAGCAGGTCCACTCAGGATACTCTTGAGCCCGGAAAATCGATTTGCATCCACTAAACCACCGTCTGAGCCCATGAACTCTACTCTTGGACTCTTTATCCTTCCGTCCCTCAGTTGGCTATCGAAACCAGAGAAGAAACCGTCGAGATATTGATATAAAATAGGTGTAAGATAAGCATCAGCAGTTGACGATACTCCTCGCGGTACGACTTTGATCATGGGCAAAAGCTGAGATGAACAAGAGACATGCGTGAAGCCCATAGAGCGCGCTAATTCACCTATAGATGTTTCGTGTGTGGGATAGGTGTAGGAATGGATAAGAACGATCGCGAGTGAACGATATCCTTCATCATACACCTTTTGCAGATCCTTCTTGACTTCCTCGAGATCGGGCACTTTCATGATCCTGACGGCCTCTCCACTCTCTCCTCTTACGATTTTTCCTGGACCTTCAGCATCCCCATGGCCATCCCAGCCTTTTCCTCGATAACCCCTTGTGACGTTCCCTTGTTCATCGAATTGAACAGCGTGCTCCTCAGCCTTTGGATCGCTGGTATAGCCAACGAGAGTGACACGCTCATCAACTTCAATTACAGTTGAATAAAGAGGTGGAGGTCGACGGATGTTGAGATCGAAGATTTTGGGACGGGATTGGTTTCCGATGAGAAGTAGATCCTTGAAGCCTTTCGTGATGAGCAATGCATGTTTTCGCCCCTTTCGTTCGAGGAGCGCATTCGTCGCGATTGTAGTGGATAGTCGGATATACTCTGGCAGCCAGTCAAAAGCGTTCAGAGTCGTTTATTAGCTGACACGCACCCATCTTGTCGGTCTCCAGCACTTGTCCTCGAGGGATGGATTCGCCTGTAATTTGCTCTAGAATACGTCGAATGCCTTCTGTCGGTGCATCCGTGTAATTCGCTGGATCCTGAGACACTGAGATACCGACGATAAGCCACCAGGTGACAAGGGATCGTCGGGATGGGAACCGTACGAAGTTTGACAATCAGTTCCTTTCTTTCCTTTGGATTTTCTGGGTCAGGATAGGATCTAGAAACAATCAGAAAAGATACAGCCAAGAACATTGAAGCCCACTCACGCGTGCAAGTCACAGAAGGTTCCTCCTCGATCTGCACTAATCTGTATGGAATGATTTGGGATCTTGTCCTTGCGAGACTGTGCCACGACATTAGATGAACATCATACTAAGAGAGGGACTTGGAGTACTTGAGAGCTGCTCGCTTCAGCCTGAGGCATATCGGAGAAATCAGTAAGAAGAGGACAGAAAGGAACGGACGGTAAATAAACGCTCGAAATATTCCACGGAAAATGGTCAGGAATTGGTCAATGACGTGAGGAAAGTTTACATAATTTTGACCTCTATCGTTCGCGTATCTCATGCCGCACTCTATTAAATTACCTCTCGCTTCCACTGTACAAGGGTTGCGTAGGTTTCTCCTTTTTGTCGGTCTATATTCCTCTCTGACTATTAGGATTTAGCTACACGACCGGTTCTTGACGGGCCTTGAATAACCCAAATCTCGACCAAATACACTCCTTTTATCTCTGAATATACCCTTTTATAGTCACGATTTTTAATGCCGTTTCTGGTTTCAAAACATTCAAATACAGTCCATGGAACACCAAGCAGAAGAGAGAATATACAATTTCCGACGACAAGCAGTAGTTCAGCGAGGTTCCCGTTGCCACCAGTACCACAATCACCCATAACTCCGACAACGTCAAATCCGAAAGATATGGACGGCAGTGTCAATGTACAGCCTGCCAATCCTGGTCTTAATGTAATGGATAATCAAGCACAGGAGGGATATGGCGGAGACAACGTCAGTTCTCATCTATCACCGTTGAATGATGCTAACAATAGCTCGTACGTCGTCTACAGGCTATGTTAACAGGACTCTCACCCAGGTCAAGGTACTCTACCTCACGGAAAAGGCTTATATCAGAAAGATCCTCCCTTGTCTCTCGTGTTTCTACCATCTTTACCCCACGGAAAAAGCTCACCAGTTTCAGTGCAGCTCCAGGAAGCAGTCTAGGCAATTTTAGCAGACCAAACGCTTCTGAAACCACTGCTTCAATAAAAGACGCAGTACAGGACGCCTCTACCTCTGCCTACCACGCTGCCGGAGGCATCACTCGAAAGGGTTTTGAACCAGTTGGTCATACCGCCAAATCGCCGCGAAAACGACGATCCATTTCGATTTTGGGCAAGTTTCCCAATAAGACCGGTGGTAGCAAGGAAGCGCAAATGACCATGACATCCATGTTTCCAGCTTCTGGCAACGTCTTCTCTTCGTCATCTGTATCCTTGGCCATGCATAATTCACCCCAATCGAAGAGTAAAAAGGAGCGGAGGGCTAGCGTAAGTGCAGGCGAGCGATGGCATGGGCTACAGCTCGTTGGCGCACATGGTTACGAGAGTGGCGACGAGATTGATGAGATCAGACGACCGAGTGATTTGGGACCAGAAGCTGAAGTGATGGGTGAAGAGTTGCATGATTGTAGTAGCCCGACGGGATTGGGTGAGAAGCCATTACCCGGCCTTCCTATGGAAGCAACACGAGAAGGGGATGCATGTCTCTCTTGTACTCGCAGCCATCCAGCATCTCCTTGTTCCTCCGCAACTTCACCTGTAGCGCAAGCGATCTCCAATCCACAAATCATAGCCCACACTCTCCATTTCCTGCCCAAGAGGTCTGAAGTTGCCCGACTCGCGACCATATCTTGCGTCTTCCTGGTCGCTGCAAGGCGAATACTGTATGGCTGTGTAGACCTGCGTCTGAACGTCGATACCAGCTCACAGGGAGACCACGCCGTCGACAATAAGCAAGCTCGGAAAATTCAACGGAAAGCCCTGGGCAAAACACTCGAGTGCCTCGTTGGCTACAGTCTTCAGGAGAGAAACGGAGAGCTGTTCCAAGACACATGGGGATTTCTCATGGATGAATGGCCGCATGGGTGGTTCGAATCCGACGAGATTGGAGATGATGATGAAACTAATTCTGTGCTCGGTGGTGATGCGGAGTCACAGTATACGGCTTATTCCGATTCGGATCTTACGTCCAATTCGCCCAGCGCATCGCAACTGTCGCTTGATGCGCCGCACCAAACCAGCTGTCGACGCAGCTCCACTTCCTTGTGTTCATCTAATCTACCTGAACGACGATATGTTCACCGTCAGGAGCGACGGGAACGCCTTCATGTCCTTCTCAAAACCCTATTGGCCTCTGTACCCTCCTTGACAACGCTTATGTTGCCAGCATTTGAACTAGGCATATTGAAGTACCACACTGCGTTTGGATTGAAGGAGGTTACGTTTTTGAACCGAAGAATGGCCGATTGGGAGAAGGAAGGGATGCTGGGATGGCTAGACGGGATTGTGGGTGTATTGGGGGTTAGGCTTCCTCGGTTGATTGAGGGAGATGGAGATGTTGAAGAAGAAACGACGGTTGATGAAGTGATCCCTAGCAAGAGTGGCGATGTAGATGACGCTAACAACCAGCAACCTGTGGTTAAAGTGAAAGTCAACCTCGAGTCCGCTGACGAAAGTCAGAGAGAGGTTGTCGACATTTCAAATGCCGACGATTCAGACTTTCCTCCTAGGAAGAAGAAACGGAAAACTCTTTTGATCATCTCCCCATCGCCCGATTCGTCTGCCCCGTCTTCACCTCCGGTCCCAAATTTCCCTGGCACATCTTTCCCTATGCCTCCAATGAGTCCAGTTTCAGCTTCGCTCTCGACACCCACTACCGCGCGTCCAATATCGATGCTCTTCCCGTATCTTACTCCTCCATCGCCGGTCACTCCATCCCCTCCATCTCCATTAACATCGACACCGCAACGACCCGGAACGTTAACACCTGAACGAACAAGCTCTCGTACTTCTAGCCCCATCACGCCACTTACCCCGATAACGCCTATGACCCCCGTAACACCTTTCACCCCTGGCTTCTACCTGCACTCCTTAGAGTCATCATCATCGTCTGCCCTCGTGGCAAGTTCTTCGCCAGACATTGAAATGAAGCTTCGTCAGTTGGGGAAGAAGGAAACTCTACTTCCCGCACTGGAAGTTTTACATGGTCCGCCAAGCTTGGTGGCGCTCTTGGTGCCTCGGAGGAGAAAGACCGTGAGGGAAGTGAGGCTGAACGTGCATGGTACTATTGTTGGCGGGCAGGTCAAAATGGCACAGGTCGTGAAAGGCCTTGTGAGGAGAAGTTCAGCGAGAGCGGATGAGATCGGGCTGGGGATCGATATGAAAGGTGAGAAGGAATCGGTTAAAGAGAAGGAGATGGATGAGGGACAGATTCAGACCCTCGCATTCCATTTCACTCGGAGTGTAGATAGAAGGACAATGGAGAAGGTTTTGGCCTCTGCTGGGTCAGCCGTATATCGAGGTGAGAGAGGGGGAAAGAGAAACGTGGATCATGGGCGAGACCAAGGTGTTGATACGCTAGAGATCATCGCGGCCTGCACAGGACATCCGAATAGCCGAAAGAGTGACGAGGTGTGTTGAATGTTATCGAGTGACATTGACATTTGAACTGAAAAACGAGTTTTGTTCAGGCGATGTACAAGACCATTCATGCTGTCTTGCCACGCTATCGATCTCTTCATAATCTCGTTATGCGTCTAGCGGACCCCGAGACAGGGGACTTGCTTCATACAGCCGCCCCTATTACGAGGCACACTACATTATCACTCACTTCGTTGATTTCGTCGCACCATGAGAGTACCATCAACATCACGAATCCGGCAAAGTCTTCCGGAATAATCGATACCCCTCAATTTATGATACCTCCCTCGTTACCGCCATCTGGAAATGGCTGTAATTATCCTCATACCCAAATCGTTCAAGATCATTGTGAATCTTCGCCATGCCATCCTCCAGCTTCGGATGGTCTAGCTTCCCCGCTTGACCAAGTGGCAGGTGTTTTTACTTTCCCTCGGATGGCTTCGCCACCTCCCCCTGACGTCGCTTCACCTGCACTCTCTGCTGGATCTATACGTTCCCTGGAAATACAAAAACTTCGGGATCGGAAAATGATGAGACGCTTTGGTAGTGTGAGTCAGAGAAGCGACTCATTAGTTTCAGCCAACTCCTCTCTCTGTCCACCTCGATCTATCCTCACTTCCATATCTTCCCGTCCCTCCTCACAAGACTTTCTGTCGATAAACGGACATCACGGACACCAGGACTATGACGACGAATCCGACCAAGGAACAATTCATTCAAGCACGATTTCTCACAAGAACAAAAGTGTGTCTAGTCTCAGTCGAAGCTTGAAGCGTGCAGGAAGTGTAAAGGAAAGTATTCGCAGTCTCAAGAAATTCCAGAGTCTTCATGGGCTGTCGATCATGACTGCCACCAAGGCGATAGCACAAGTGGTTACTACTCGGGCCACGAACAATTTTCGAACGAGAAGTACGAGCAGTACGGTGGGTAGTGATCCTGCGGACGTTGACGCGAACGCGAATACGTTCGCATTTAATCAATTTATGTCACCGACAACATGCACGGGAACGGGTACTGCGACGCGAGTGGCGGTTAAACCGTTGGAGGAGTCGTGGTCCTCGAGGGGGGAGGAGAACGGTAATGGATATCTTCCTGGTTCAGAGAATGCCATTACACCTTCACTTCCTACCACGGCATCCCCGGATGTGAAGTCAACACCGAATGACTCATCCTCGTCGGTTCTTACCTCCTCGCAGCGAAGACATATAAGTGCATGGAGGAAACAATGCTCATCGTTGAGTCGAGTACTTTTTGTGAATGGCGCTGTGTGGGAGCGGAATTTGTTTCAGTCGTGACAAGTTCTCGTCTCGCTATCTTTTTAATATTTAAAGTTTGCCCTCCTTTCTCCAACTATCCCTTCGTTCACAAACGCAAATACATACATCTAAGCTATATCGTTTATCATCCTGCTCATTAAAACAGCACGTCCATTTTCAAGTTATTGGCTCTTTTTTGTGGTGCTCCTACATTGAAACGTTTGTGTTCGAAGCTCCAAATTCACTTCGGCCTTACAAACCTGCCAAAATCTTGGTATGCGAATTAATCACGTGTGCTTCGGCGCTTCAACCGAGCCTATTTTGGAGGCAAGCTTGCCACAAGCCAACGAGATGGTCTCGACTGGTTTGTCAAAGCTGATGGCAATTCACTTTGTCTCGCCACACCGGTTCAGACAATGGAAAGCCCATATGCCACAATGATCGTCAGAGAAAGGAACCGGTGATTCCGAATCGGATTCAACTATAAAATGGGGGACGAAGCCACTTTCTGCATCTCAAGTTTAGCTGCAAGTCATACGCCATTCTTTTGAAAGCCACATAATGCCTCAGTCACCTTATCTTTCTTCGAACACCCTTCAAACCCTTCTGGCGGATCCTCGTATGTATGTGTACAGATACCTCACTTCATTGTCCGATACTGAACTGATGCAAATCTATAGACAATATGTGCGGGCACGTACTCACACTCAACCTGATATCTTCGAGCAGGTCCTCGACATGATTGTCCAAAATCATGAATCGTTCAAGACACCCCTTGTGACCGCCCCCGATCCCTCTGATATTAACGGTAAAGCCAAATTATCCGACGAATTGTTAGTTGACTCTTTACATTCCTTTCGGATAACTATCTGACTCAAAAGGTCCTGTTTCGGCAGTGTTGACTTGTTTTGCTCTGCCTGCCAACAGCTCGAGAAGATAGGGCTTTTGGCTCCCCTCCCAGTTGCCCGCACATCTAATCCTCAGCCTTCAACTGATACTAGGTTTGGCCAATCGTATGTGCTCCGTCTGGACTGCTTACTCACAACATTCTATTATCAGTCAATCAACGTTGTACCCTTTCACTACCGCGAACCCACGCGTTTCTTCCCCTCTTCGATGCAATCCATACACACCATTGATAATGGGTTCGAAGACGGCACAATCTGTACCGACGCCCACACTACCTGCATTCGTTGATACACAAACGGCTAGCTCCTCTTTGAACAATTCAGCCTTCAGGTTCGAACCGTCCCTTTATGATACCTTTTTCGCTGCAGTGGAGTGTTCCCGAACGCCCCGCTAATCTTCGATCTACAACTTTTTCCTCCTTGAACGTTTGTTCATTGTTCTAAATCACTCTATTAATTGATTTTGTGCTGAACTGTTAATTGCATGTCTTCTCCCGTGTAGATTACACACCTCGGATTTCTCTACTACCGATCTTGAAAATGCTAGCTTGTACGTCTGGGATCCTGCATGATCACACGTTCACTATACACCCATCGGAATGCCTTTTTAGGGAATACCCTAAGAGAGAGAAGACATACTTGATCGATAAGGACAATAATGGGTCGGTGTTCACTTTCCGGATGCGATCCTAATCAATCTGACCTCAACCAAACAGAATTATGATCCAGCTTTTCGACCCCGGAGAGAACTCATTCCAAGTCTTTCCGACTTCATTGCAGGCCAAACGTCTAACACATGCCTTCCCGACTCTGCCCTCTCACCTCCTCAACGGGTTATGCAAGGTTGTCCCACCGTTTACTCTCACGTGCCCAATACACGGCTGCCTCGCTAGGCTCAAGGACAGCGAGCTTTCTACCGTGTACGAGCACTTGGATTTCCATTTTGCTCTCGGGGAAGGACCAGAATGGAGGAACTCCGAGCTAACTACCCCGAAGAAGCTCTTTGGATGCTGCAACACGGAATTGAAAGGCTCTAGTTTACCGCAGCATATCATCGATATCCACTTCCAAACCAAGTTGACTTGGTGCAGGTTTTGTAGGAAGTGTTCAAGCAGACCCCAGAATCATTTTGCTCGGCATTTGTTCCAGTGTGAAGTGTTGAAACGCTTCAGGGTAATGGATGTTTCGGAGGTACAGGTACTGGAGAAGGGGCCATTGAGAAGGAAACGAGTCAATGGGTGAAGGCAATGTAATCTAGAGTTTTGAAATATGAATAACAGTTTGCAGCTAAGCAGGGAAGAGCAACGGAGCGGCGAAGAAGAAACTTTAAGGCACAAAGAGAAATTAAACCTACGCGTACGACAAAATCTCCTCATAAACTACACACGAAACGTTAACGGACGATAATCCGAACAGGAAAGCAATGCGATGAGCACGCCCGTGCGTTATAGAATATATTAATTACAGAAACCAAAAAAAAAATACAAGGGAAAAGAGGGATAAGAAGATATTGGCTTTTACTTTGGCCTTGCCGCTGACCTTGAACTGGCCCTGAAGACAACTGAGTAGTCTTGGAACATGGCAGGATTTTTTATGAATCAAACAGGTGAGCCGAACGATGGTGAATCAGTAAAAGATCCAGAAAGCAGCACGTTACTAAAAAGTACATTAAAATAAAAAAGAAATACTATCCGGTGGTGTGTTGCAAAACATTAGTTTTCTGTTCAATGCACCCTCTTTACCATGTAAGACACTCGGAATAACATAATTGCAGTTATATCTACTTGCTTGAGCAATTAGTTTGAGCAACTAGGACGGGACAGCCATTTCGGCTGGTCATGAAGCATCAAAAAAGCATAATCTATGCTGAATTAAGGTGATGGGTCAAGCATACAGTGACGGAAATGGGACAAAATGCTCTGAAAATAAATTTATAGGTCTCTCAGGCTTCCCCACTCAATTTTTGAACCTCGTTTGACAATCAGAGGTAGAGCAGACAAGGGGGTAGTCGGGCGTGACTTGTTGCCGAGCGAGTTGAGGCGGAGCTTGAAACACCCTCACAAGACCTTGCGTCATTAATTCAATAATGCACCAATAATGAGTATGCGCCACGCGACAATGGTCACGCCGGATGTCGCCGCATGACGTCTGCGTGACAAACCGTGACTGATTGTTTTGCAACACTGCCCTTTCTCGAGACCTCGCAACGGCATCCATCCCATCGAAATTGTCCCCCGAAAGGCGACTATAATACACCAGGGGTAAGGCGTATGCATATCTCGCTGCCTATATAGCGAAGCCGAAACAAAAATCACGACGGGAACAAGTTTTCCGAGACCGATTTTCCAAAATTTTGCGACTCCTACCCGAGATAAGCTAGTTCCGTTTCTTAGCATAGAATAAGGAACTGTATGTAGCATATCATATATGATATCTACGAGAGGATATATAATGCTATATCATATAATATCTACTCATGCTGTATGATAGAACATCTACTCTTGCTATATCTCAGTAGGTGGGTTTGCCAGAGGCTGGCTTGGGCTCGCGAAAAGGGGGCACGTGAAATGCCCGTGATCTTACGCGTTGCCAAAGAACGCCAAACGCGACCAAGGCCAGCCTGAGCGCTCGGGGCACCAAGTGGGCTGAGAAAAAGACGGAGCCTGTTATGCCCAAAACGAGCACTTGCTCTGACGTACAGGTGCCGGCTTTGACGAAGCCCAGACTGGACCCCCCCAAACTGAGTGAGTGCGAGAATTATAAATATAAATACGGATATAATTGAACAACTCTGTACATGCATTAATCGTCGGATAGGTCCAGGCCTTCAATGGCGAGGTTTACTACTGTACTGGATATGCTATTATTTTTTCTAAAAGTGTCGATCTGTTTATCTATGTGTTGAATGCGAGATGAAGAGTAAGCTTTGGATGTGAACTGAGGAATGATAGAGGAGATTTTACGCCAATATACTAAAAAGGCTAGAGAATTCCAGCCGCCAGTGGCAGCTACGACTTCAGGGGGAACACCAGCCAAGAGAAGTTCTACAGCTCCTCCGATGCGAAAGCTGTGTCCAAAGATGTAATACAGAGAGGCTTCTTGCCAGATAATGCGACAGAAAGTGAGGAATTCGGATTTGGTGTATATGGTGGGAGTACCGTCTTTGTCGACATACGAGAAGAGGGGGAATGAGTCAGGAGTGTTGGCATTGACACGTAAGTGATTTGCGACTGCATCGACAGGACAGATGTCTTGGAAATCCTTCGGGCGTGAGGTGAGGACGACTTGAGCACCTTCTTGCTTTGTAGTCTTGGTCCATGGAATGAGGAAGGAGCATGAGTTGTAGCCATTTGAAATGGATTTAAATGAGATTGCCGAACTGAACAAAATGAGTTGTTGTGCAGAAAAAGTCTGAGCGTTACTTACGACTCCTTGGTGACATGGTACTTGGGGTCAAACTTCTTGGCCGAGGGAACTGTTGTTTCTCCAAGACGTCTACATCCGAAAAAGGTAGCTGCCGCTATGGCCCAGGTGGCTGCGTGTTTAGGCTTGTCAAGGTTGAGCATGCGTTTGAGGACAAGCATATGCTCCATCGAAACGGGTGGCCGTTGTTTGTTCTTGCGATGTGTGCCTTGTTTCTTAGCGGAGACTCGAGCAAGCTTCACGATCGGGTCATCGCCATGCCACAGTGCTCCATGGTAAACATGCCACGCTCGTATGCCAGAGAGCCATCCTTTGACGGACGCAATTTCTCCGAGGTGCTCACCAATGAATGCTGCTAAGAGCGTCTTGTCGGCAGCTGGTACTGGATAAATATATGTAAAAGCTATGAAATGTGTAAACTTACGCATTCTATCTGATTCGGAGATCTCATATTTGTCACAGAACTGAGTGAATCGGAGTGGCCCTGCGCCGTATGATGACTTGGTACCATCACCAAATGCTCCAGACACTGCCTTCTGTGCGAGTGCCTTCACTTCAGGTGGCCATTTTGATTCTTCTTCTTGTCGCTTTCTTTGCGAGAATTCGGTTTCCCATGAAAAAATTCGGTCTTTGGCCGGGACTTTTGGTCTGAGAGGGTTTGGTGCGTAGCGGTTTTCTTTTTGTGGGGTTCTGATAGCTAAAGTACTGGGTTGACTAAAGGAACGAGGTAAAGGTGTAATATTTGGGCGGGGTAAGGATGATGTGGAATCGATATCGGAACGTGATGACAATAGCTTGGACTGAGATGAGGTCGTGTGCGGTTCGACCAATCTCTCGTTGGAGTTAACCGACGGCACTCTACGAAGATGCTTAAACATATATGAGGACTTCGGAGAGGGCCTCTGGGAGAGCGAAGGCCTGAAGGAGTTTGTCCTCTGGCTGACCTAAATCTCCGCGCGAGATGGGGTCAGCCGGATTCTGTGCAGATGCGACATAAGCGAGCTGGGGAGTAATGTTCAAGGCATATAATGTGGAGTACATGCGACGGGCTGATAGGTTAATCCAGAGGTTTGGCGAGCGAGATTTAATCACCGCGCCAATAGCTCCCTGGTTGTCTGAATTTATGATAACGTCTTGGTCTTTCACATTCTTCTCGGCTAAGTGATATACTGCCAACTCGATAGCAATTGTTTCAAGCCAACAAATGTCTCGGCCTACAGAGGTGCCTGTAAACTTCCAGTCCGGCTTCAGTCGATAAGCGGCCCATTTGCCGTCGATAATGACACCTATACCCCATGTGGTTGAGGCGTCAACGTAGATATCAAGGTCTAGTGTCGACATTTTTGGAAGGAGTTGTCTGTAACGAGTGGCGTCGGAAAGTGCCCTTGTCCACCATTGTAAATCGTCCTTTACCGATCTAGGTGTCCATCTTCGTATGAAGCGGTCTCCTTTAAAAGTGGCACCAAAGTTTGATAGTGATGCGAGGTGTGTGCGACCTTCTCGATAGATGAAGGCGCAGTGGCATAGTGTGCCGTGAATCTTGTCGATTTCTTCTAAGGGGCATTTAGATCCGTTATATCGGTCAATGAAGGTGACAACTCGGTGCAGGTATTTGAGGCGTTTTGTTTCTGGGAGGGATACTCTTCGCCTGGGAAGGTCCCATAGAAATCCGAGGAAAACTGTGATCCAAACGAAATACTTGTCACCTTTAGAAAGATGCCAAGGAGTACGGAGGCTACTAATACGTTCCATCATCTGAGGTTTGTCGTAGTCGTAAAGGAATAATGATTCGTCGGGTTTGTCGGGGTTGAATGGAAGAAGGGATTGGGAAGAATGAAGGGTCGAGGAGTGTGGAGATTGTAGCAGATCTATCTTGACATAAGATCCGTCGGTTAATTTCCGTTGCTTTGGGCAGCGGCCGACAATAATATCATCCTCATATTTCTTGATTGGCTGTACGTTTTCGGCTTGCCAGATATCCACCATGGCATTTGCGATCATCCCTGAGTTTGAGCTATCTGATGATGCGCCGAATGGGAAATTATTATCTATGTAGAATTCGCCTACTTTGCCTTGTACTACCAAGAAAGGTTTGTGATCCGGCAATACTGGGCAAGTTCAGTGAAATTTCGCGATGTCGACTGTACAAGCTTGAAAGCCCTCTGGGGCACAAGCGACCTATGTGAGGTTGAATGAGCCCTGTGCTCGAAAAAAAAAAAATTTTGAACTATTAAATGGAAGCCCTATACTCGACTACCGAGTATGGCAAACTGGACATAGGCCCTATACCCGACTGTTAGGTATAGCAAGGAACTTATGGCCCTGTACCTGACTATCAAGTACGGCAATGGCGACTTTTAGCCCACTGTGGGTCATGGCTAGGGTATCGTCGTCTTCATGACATTTGAGAGTCCCATAAGGACGGCAAGGAACGAATAAAAGTTTCAGTAAATGTACAGAAAAGAACTTACCATATCGGCAAAGCCAGTCGCCATATCGAAATGGGTAGGAAAATCGGTCTTGTTGATGAAGGAGTTGACGGCTGGGAGAAGTTTCGAATCTTTGGAAAGATGTCTACAAATCCTCTTCTTCGGCGGAAGACCTGGTCCTTCATCTTGGACCGCCACGATAAGAGGGGAGGCATAGAATGGGCCTCCCATAATTTCTTCCATCCTTCCTTTGGTGAAAGGGCCGCAGAAACGACCGTCTTTAAGTTCGTCGACAATGTATTCGTTTACCGTCGAAGCGTGTTCGATACAAGAGTTGTTATTGGGAATGATTATGGTCCTATCGAGGATGGGCATTGTGCCCAGCGGAAAGCCCTTGTTAAGGTTATTGACGAGGAGAGGATAATGTTGAGTAAGATTATGGAGCTGTAGTTTCTGCTGAAAAGCTGAGGCGTCGTATGGGGTAACAATGCGGGAAAAAATTTTGAAAGAATCTGGAGAGGAGGAGGTGGCGTGTGTGCGGCGGTGTATAGTAGAGGAAAAGTCGGTGTAGAGTAGACGCAGAGGGCGAGACATCTCAAGCCACTCAACGACGTTCATTGGGTTTCTGACGACACTTCCAGCCCAGGGCATGATGGTCTGATTTTCCGCAGAAAGAGCAGACGTGCTCTGAATTACAGTCGGTACATTTTCCGTCTCTGTCGCCCTTGCTGGTACCGAATATGTTGAATCTGCCGCAAAGGGGTTTTTGGGAGACGGGGTGGTAGAGTATCTTGTGCTTGAGGGAAGCCCAGAGTGGGGAGGGGTCCGAGGTACTGTGCGTCTTCGCCGAGTGTCCTCGTCGTGAACAAGCAATGCAATAGAGGTCCGACGATGAGTTACCTCCATTGCCCGACTGAAAGGGCCGGCAAAATCGAGAGTCCCTCGAATCGTCATCACGGTTGGGGTACGACTTGCGTTTCCGTACGTCTTCTTCACGATGCCTCGCCATTCTCAATTCCAGCTCCGCCCATTTTGACTCGGAAGCCATCTCCGCGTCCGCTTTGGCCTGCATTAAAATCCACTGGTCATCGTAAGCCGGTCTGCTGAACTTGACCATGCTTTCGAAGCGTCTTTGACGGAGTTCGAGTTCAACTGGCTTCCACCATTTGTAGTATTTTTTCGAGTCTGGTTTATTCTTGAAATAAAGGCAGTGAGCGTGCATAAATTTGTAGTGAATTCCTTTCTCTCCTTTCGAGTCCCTGATAGATTCAAATCTGCACAGTCCTTCCATGGCTTCGATACAATCGTATGCATCGGGAAGACCTTCAAAAGGATCGTCGGTTTTGACTTTGAGTTTGCCGAGGAGGTCGTCGAGATCGAGGATGGTGGTTTTTTTATCAGAGCGAAGCGAAGCGACTTTCTTTGTCTTGATACTGGCGAGTTCTCGAACAATGATTCTGAGACTTTCTGGGTGAAAAATACCGAGGTAAGGGGACTTTTTTGGATTGTGGTTTAGGGAAACTATGAGATCTGTAGGAAATTCGATGTCAGGAGAGTCCATCAAAGTGTATTCAATCTCTTCGAAATCGGGCGCATAGAGCCGGCTCTTATCGGACTCGTCAGATGAAGCCTTTGGCTCCAGTTTCTTCTGCATCTCCAACAGCTCCTTATATACCTTTCCTTCTAGGTAAGGTCTCGCTTCTTCTAGCATATCCTTCGAATCCACCAGTTCTTGGAGTTCATCGGTAGAGAGGTCCCATACCGAGGCTTGAGGGGAGGCTGGATCCGGAGAGTCTCCTTGTAAAAAGGCTATATCCTTCATCCTACGCTCCTCGTTCTTTGCCTTGATGTCGTGGATCTTCTTGATCTTCGGAATTATCGCCAGTTTACTAAAAAGGGTTATAACGAGGTCCGAGACGCGTGTTTGCGGTTGTCGTTCGTTGTTGGATAAAGAGTTCTTCTTGACTAAGAACTCTTTTTGCTGAATGGTGAGAGGTTGAGCGGGATTTTCGATTCCAGTCATAATAAACGACAAATTTGAGGAGCAGTGAGATGAGCGCAGGAAGTAAACAAACTGACGCGTCGAGATTATCTGACGCGTCAAGTGCGCTTATCTCACTGCCACTATCTTATCCTCCGATTTGAGCCTCGTGCCTCGGCCCAAATCTAGGAGATAGTAATTCTGAACCTACTCGTGGCGGGCCACACGTGATGATACGCGTTGTGGTCGTACCCCTCCATTTTTTGTGGTGCTTCGACTCGTACTCCTGGGGCCCGGGAATCCTAGTGAACAAGGTCAATCAAATAACACTATCCTAGTAAGTATCTGTTCTTGTTCAGGATAAGTACTACATGAATACTTATATCTCCGTCAACCAGAAACTCCAGGCACAAAAGCCAGAGACCGAGTACGAGCACGATTAGGATGACACGACACCGACATCAAATATCTATTAACGACCAGGAGGGGTGTACACGAAATCATCCAGTACGTAAACGAAACGAGACGACTACACTCAATATTTGGGCTGATCCCGGAAATGCCAACGGAAGAGGAGGTTGACTCATGAGGATGGAGAGAACAAGAGAGGAAACGGATGCCACCTGCCGCCGTACACCTACCTGCTAAGACCCACCAGTCGAAGCTCCAACGCCCACCAGCGTTGACTGATCCACCCCAGGTGGACACAACCTATGCGACGAAACACACCGAGAGACAGGACACATAACTGAGTTAGAATACAAAGTAAAGTACACGCTACATATGTATGTACATAGGGCGTATAAACGAGAGGGAAAAAAAAAAAAAAAAAAAAAAAAAAAGAAACTCCGGGCATCATGATCATCGCAACCCGTTGTCATTTACAGCGACATCCAAAATTGTAGCGCAATTATGATTTTGTGTAGCTCCCCGCCTTTGTTTGTTGGAACGTGAGGACAAGGGCGGGGAAGCAGAGCTCCTACGCCGATTGGCTGGATCAAACTTCGGGCGTCGGGATGGTTGCCAATTTTGGAATACTTTTTATTTAATACAAACAAGGGCGGGGAGCTACACAAAATCATAATTGCGCTACAATTTTGGATGTTGCTGTAATTTCAACTCCTTGGTTTCTCTTCAAACAGTTCCTGATTTATCCGTACACAATCCTGGACAAATCGTGCAAAGCTGCAGTTCAGTGAGCCCCGCAGATCAGAGGGTGTAAAGGTAAGCTCATTTGGATATCTGAAATTGGACTGAGATAAATAAACATATTCTGGGAAGGAATATATGCGTCACGGCCGTTCAAAAACTCATCGTCATCGCACGGCGCTGAACTTGAGGACGTTCGTCCCTGATTCCACAGTAGACAACCCAACAAACTTCAGATTTCCTCTCAGAAAATCCACGCGCATCAGCCCCTTCTCCCGCTCCGACTCTCCCGCCAACGCTCCTTCTTCTTCCGCTACTCGCCTCCACCGTGCTTCAAAAGCTGCCATGATCTCTTCCTTGTTTATTTGAATCTGGAACTCGGCATCCGTAACTCGAATCCGCAATGCGCAGTGTAAACCTCCAAGAACATCTGCTACAGAAACATACGCGTCTTCGTTTTCCGAAGAGGACTGGACGTCGATCGCCCATGGTAAATATTTAGAAACGAGAATGATGACGGGAACAGGGGGAACTGTCGCAGGTTCAGCGCGTATATCTGCTGATAGTTCTTGTGCCAGTGATAATGTCGTTGCGGGATTTCTTGAGACATCGAAATGGAATTTCGGACGAGATCGTAGTCTCAAGATACTGTGGATATCGTCGATCTTGAAACTGGCATTGTCAGTTTGCATTGGCGATCCCGCAAGCGGACTGAATGGGTTAGGGGGTGTTAAGATTCCTGGGGATGCTGATAGTGTAGAGTTGTTGCTTCCGGCTGGGGATGGGGGTAAGGGAAAAACTGTCTCCAGTTCGGTGGAGAAGCGGACGGTCTTGGGAGCCATGATATATCGAGGATTTGAGGGTGCTGGTGTAAACGTAAGTTCGTGGAAAGGTAGTCATCCGATTCAAACTCACTAAAGCTGTTTCTTTAGAGCTTGCCACCAGTCAAGGAAAAGACGATGTTCAGAGGTGTCGGGGATGGTTGTGGTACTCGCCTTTTTATCCTGCACCACGGTGTATACTCAACGGGTCGTACTTCATTGCTTGTTCTCGAAACCAGCTTGTCCAAGTGAGTCACTCCCTTATTTCAATTTTACTTGGAATTTACTCTAAAGTGTTTTGCTTACCGAGAAGGCCGGCGCACTAGCGGATAACCTAAAGAATCCTCCCGCCCACCATCAGTGCGTCATTCGAGCTCATCGAAGGCTATACAGATGCCCCCAAGATGTTCTTCGTAGCAACGTTTGTCTTTTGTTCATTTGGTATTTCTCCCCCAGAGCCGTGGCAAGTGAGGTAAAGCCTCAGAAAGGTCGCGTTGGGACATACCGCATACATAGTAGGCCGAGCTGTTTTACTGACCATGACGTTTTTTGACTCTTTCCCTGTGCGTTTTGAATGCAACCATTGTGGCAAGTCCCAGGACAGTTGGCCCGTAGTAAGCTCGTAGCGTTGAGTGTCGGCTATGTTGTCGACCTGCCGTTCTGGAGAATCTAGTGTAGATCGGACGAATTGACGGCAAACTGTCTCGTTCAGTTTCCTCCGTGATTCTGATTTTGAATGTCATATTCAATCAAATACGGCTGTGAGTGAAAGTCCAAATAGTACCTCTTTTATCTTGCATTGCTGGCACACCGCCGTCGAACGCTGAATCTCCTCCGGAGTCTCTGGGACCTTTCAAACAAGAGGACATCGGGAGTACGGTATAATGGTGTTCGTCGTCAACAAGCCCTGACTATGACACTTAGTACTTCTCAGGCTATTATTATTAACATCGGCGGTGAAAATGGGAACCTTGAAAAAGCTGTTAGAACGACGCTTGGAATCCAGTCTTTCAAGGATTCAAACGATAGAGCTACGGACGTACTAAAATTACCCGCTGGAGTCTCCTGATGACATGCTGGGAACGTACAACTTATTGCGACTATCTTCAGTCCGGTGCATGAATTCCAGTTCCAGGCGATGCCCACCACTATGGACAACTCTTCCATATTACACTTGAGGCATCTTCGCAGGTGGATTGATTCATGGTTAGACCCTGAACTCGACAAAGGATTGCTCAATTTGCTCAGTAACAATACCTACAAACCGGCATCGATCCGGAGTGCAACAAGCCGGATTGTCACAGAGCGCTGTAAACCTGTGTAAGCGACGCCCGTTAGATCGGGGCATGTATCCCCGTTTGCGCTCAGGAGCCCATTGAGTATTTATACGAAACCTGTTGGGCGGTTCGCGCTCTTCTTCTCCCCCCCGAGAAGTCCACTTCAGGTGCCTGGGGTAGCCATACGGGTTGACGGGTCCGTCACCAAGTTGGAACGGGCCTGGCCCCTCGTCCTGTATACCTTTTTGTCAAGTACTAGTGTTGAAGTGAAGAAAAATCCTACCTAGCGTTGATGTGCTTGAAGTCAATCCGGTGAATTATCCCGCCCAGGCTTTGATTATTTCATGAACTTGGAATCGGGTCTGTGTGGAGCTCAAATCCTACGATCAAATTCAAATCAGAATACTAGGTATTAGTATGGACATCGAATCAGTTCGTCAGGTTGCACCTTCGAACATTCTGATACAAATACCAGTCAGAGTGTGCAAGAAGGCGATTAAATCTATCATACCTGGGCATCTTTATTGCAAAAGCACGTTGTAGATCTCTCAAATTTGCCATGAAGCCAATCAGTGGACCACGACGAAAACAGTAGTGTTGTATGAATATCGTAATGTTAGCTGTGGCACTAACTCGTCCGGTTCGGAGTGCGGTTATGTCGTAGATTCGAAACTAGGGAAAATTTGACAGTTGATGTGGAATGCTGGGCTGCATCGCCCTGGGTGTTCAAGATGGATAGATGGATAGATAGTGAATAGTATGTTGATCCAAAAGCTTGTAACAAGCATCTGGTAGTGATTGTGACTTGCATGTTGTGCAAAAGGAAATTTTTTGACGTGGGAATCTTGCTCCATCTTGTAGAGTTCGTCACTGGTTGGACTTCGACCTCGATAACAATGGTGACCCATTCAAGCGCAAGCTAGGAGACCGGGAGTGGATAGCGCCAGCATGAATTCCGATAATTTTCCTGCTTGGTGTGTTATACCATCAACTACCCTCATATAACCCGTCCTCAAGTCTGAATGTAAAATTTCTTTGCACCAGATTGGCACGCCGAGAAAATCTGATCTGCAAACAGCAACGGGCCGTATCGTGAGGAGCAGATCTCGACTTCAAAGGCGGCTCGAAAGGCCATAAATCACTTGCACTATTCACGAACTCGACCTCAACCGCCTTTTGACAACGGGCACTAATTCCAAACGCTCCTTCGACAGACAAGGAAGAAGATTCCATCGCTTTGAACGCGCCGCTATCCGGAGGACCTCCAGAATCCTTCCTTTTGATGACTCGGACGCGCTCCCATTGTGCGAGAATCGAATCTGTATGGACTGACCACCTAGAACGACAAGGACGAGTTCAGTTGCTGGTGTGAAGCCAAGCTCCATCAAATTTGAGGGGTTCATGATCTTGAAGATAGGTCGCAGTCATGGAACGTGGATTCAAGGTTGAGGAGCGAGGAGATGTTTAAATTTTCGCTCTCTGAGTGTGGCGGGAATTGCGTCTGCAAACTCATAGACGGATTCGAACGACACGGTTGGGCTACATGCGACCTTGAATGGTAATGATTGTACGACTTCCTGGTGAGCTCATATTCTTGGAGACAAGTCAAAAATCAACTCACCAAAACTCTATTGTAGGCCTACTACATCAAACGCGAAATGCTACAGGCCGCTAGGTAACTCCAGATCCTTGACACAGGTCTGTAGGAGCGAACATATATCATGCCGACCGAAAGCACCCATCGTTAAAAGACTCCAGCTGCCTCTTCTCCACCGATAATGTACGCGTGCAACCTGCGTTTTCGTGATTTTCGTTCGCTGCTTTTTCAATGTTGACATTGTTATCAATTTGTTGGTATTTCTTCCAGGATTAGAGACGCGTCAAAATAAGGGGCATAACTCAGCGTTCGCGTTTGTCACAGAAGAGATTAAGCAAGGATAATGCACAAACATTGGAACAAGTAATCAGTCCTAATATGACCGGTGGCCCAAGCATAGAGCAATCAACATTGTCCTCAACGCGTGATTTTCCCACCTTAAATGTTCCAATTCTAAGAGTTCGTAATTCAATCTATACCCTCCACTATAAATCCTACACCCCATGTCTTCCGTTACTTTCAGAAGTGGTAGAGAGTCGGCGTCTTGGACGTGAGTAGCTTCTGCTGTCCACTACCAAATAATGACCCCTGACAGCAATAGCTCCGCGGACCTTCCTCGACACGACAATCACGACGCGTCGGTATTTTGTTCCCTTGCGTTGGTTCAAAATACTCAGGCTCTCTTTAGCCATGATAGTGACAGCAACTCGGAGGACAGTAGTGATGACGACTCTAGCGGTGACGAAGCCGAAGATACGCAGAGCAAAGACGTTGACGAAGATGAGGAGGACGACGCAGGCGACAACAGCTTTGGTTCTGATACCATTTCCGAGTTCGAAGCAGCGTTGATTGGTCAGCTTGAAGAAAACGAGAATGAACAGTGAGTCAACCGACAACACTTCGTATCATTAGGATTCTAATTTTTCGAAACAGTAACGACGAATCCATTACCCTTCCCAACACAGACATCACAGACGAGCTTATTGAATTCTCAGGGATAGGCAATGAGGAGGACAGCGATGATGAAGACATGGAGGATGTTATGGCGACCATGTCTACCCTCGATAGTGGTGCCTCTACCATAGTGGCTTCATCCCCCACTGCCTCTACCCTTGTCGCTTCTGCTCCTACATCACCATCAACAACGGAACCCAAGACCGATTTTCCGGGTGTCCAGCCAAATGTAGGCAGCAAAAGGAGGAGGGTTATAGTTGACGAAGACAACGAAGAGGAATCCGCCGCTTACAAAAAATTGCGGTTATCATCAGTCGAACAAGAGAAGCCAAACGACGCCATGTATGCTCAAAGTCCCTTATCAAGTCTTTCGAGGCCTGGAAAATCTTGTTCTAGTACGAATGCCCCTCCCGTCGGTGTTCTTACACAAGAAGACAATCCGACCACCCCGTCCCAAGCTTCCGCCACTCATGTTTCAACGTAAGTTCAGTTCAAGAATCTGAACATTCGTGGGTTTAATATTCTTTGTCAGGCTCGAGGAGGCGGTCGAAAATTCGGACCCACATTCGATCCCCGTGATAAACAGTGAGAGTAATACAGATACCAAGATGCCCGTTTCGTGGCCAGGTCTACCGTAAGCTTTACCTCCACGTCATAAAGATTTAACATTGATGATATTTCCTATATAGGCGACCAAAACACTGTGTCAAGTTAAAGAGCTATGGCGGCATGGTGTACGTTCTTGTTCCCTTCTAGTTGTTAATAAGGTGCTGATATTAGTGACTGTCCCAGACCTAGTCGGACTCGACAGACTTCACCCATTCTGGGTGTTCCGGTCCAGCAGGCTCCGCCCAGCTTCTACTACCCCCATTTTCCGATCCAGAGCGTGGCTAGTCTCCCTATACATGCACAGACGGAGGTGCCATCTGTATCAACCTCCAGCTTGACCGCTACCCACAGATCTTCCCACCCCCTTTCACCTCCTCAACCTCCAATCGGGCCATATCAGGCAGCCGCCTTTCCGAACTATTTCTTTGGGCTCAACGACCCTCCTCCAAACCAGTTCCTTACACAACCAGTCTTTCCCTATGTTGATATTCCGCAAAACATGACCGTCGATCCGTCAACCCTGTGCCTTGCGGGCTACAACATGAACCCTGAGATGACGACGCCTTTGGCAAATGAGTTCACAGTGAATAGTGGCACGCAGGGATATCACCACACACCACAAGCTATATCCGCCCCACAGATTCTACCGCAGACCTCGTATATCCAAGACTATGGAGGGATGTGCCCCATGGCCCATCCCCAGCCTCAAGAGCCGTATGGGTCCTACTCCGGCACTGCTGCTGCAACTGCAACGCCGCCAATCCTTAACTCTGTCGCGAGCTCTTCCTCCTCCAACACAGTTGTTCCAACAACAATTTCAACTTCAAACTCGGTCGTGGGCTCCTCCGGCATAGTTGCTGCAACTTCAACATCAGCCGGGAGTACAAAATCCGTCGTAAACTCCTTGTCTTCCCCGACTTTTACCCGATTACCGCAAAAGGTTCTCGTCTGTCAATGGGTCCTGGATGATGGGCACATTTGTGATCAGACAGTCGTCGGTGACGACGAGGTTGGGGGTCACATCGCGAACCATACATTGATCTACAGAGGTGATAAAGACTGGAACGAGTGGGAAAACACCCCCCTTCACTGTCAATGGCAGTATTGCGGCGCCTCTTTAAAGGCAGGATCGTTGAAGAAACACGTCATGCGGCAACATTTCTGCATGAAGGGGGAAAAATGTGATAGGTGCGGTCATGAATATGGGTGTCACGACGCATTCAAGAAGCATCTGTTGAAAGACGGCCAGTGTCGGGCGTTGAAGTCAGCAAAGACCTAAAGATGGACATATTTCTGTATATCATCATTGTATCTATCGTGTATTTACTTTCTGATTTATCAAATAAAAGTGTATCCCAGATGTGTGACCAGCCCCACTCCAATCCGATGTAACACAGAACCCGCCACTTCGGGGGGCAAGAGGGAAAGGCGTGAACCGCCCGACAGGCTACAGCAGTTTGTATAAATACTCGTCATGTTCCCAAGCGCAAACGGGGATACAAGTACTGATTATGATCTAACGAGCGTACCTATTCACTACATAGCTCTACAGCGCTTTCCGATATACATACCCTGACATCGGGGTAAGCGCATAAGATTGTGGAAATGCTCATTTTACTCAGAAATAATACCGGCATCAACCCGGATTACTTCGACCCTTTCACGGTCTATACCAGGTCCACCTGAGGAGTTGATGCTCGAGTGAAATGTAGCAGAGTTGTTCAGTGGCAGACTTCACGGTGGTACGGTGTTTTTATCCTGAATGCCTGGAAACTGATCTTTCTCATTACATGAACAGCTTTTCCGTTTTCCGACTTCTTCACGAACTATCTATCTAGATATTCATAATGATGACTAAATTGGGCCGCAGGTTGGGAGCGTACAACTTGCAGTCAGGAGACTCCAGCGGGTGATTGTAGCGAGTCAGTAGTTCTAAGTTTGGATCCCTGGGATGCCTGATACTTGCATTCCAGGAGTCGATCTTTCAACAGCTTTTCCTCGTTTGCACCCTTGATGTTGAGATTGTTCGTTCGAACCATCTGCTGATTGTCATATGGTTATTTAACTATGAATACCATTTACCGTACTTCCGATGGCTTTTCGTTTGAAGGTACCGGAGACCCCGAAGAGGATCGAGCATTCTTTACAACGTTGACGGCGGCATGCCAGCGATGCAAGATAGACGAGGTTCTGGGATTATTCACTCACAGCTGTATTGAATGTCACGTTCAAATCGGAAATCAGGGGGCTCGCCAAATTGAACGAGGCAGTGCGCCGTAAACCTCTCCGATCTTCACGAGCAATATTCTCCAGGACGACGGGTCGATGATGCGCTGAACCGATGCTACACAGCCGACACTCAACGTTCAACGCTACGAGCCAACCGTCCGAACCTGCTACAAGGGTGGCAGTTAGTAGAGTGTGCAGGGAAAGAGTCGAAAAACGTCGCGGTCGGTAAAATAGTTTACCGTCCTATGTGTGCGGTATTGCGTAGCGTAATCTTTCTGAAGTGTTATCTCGTTTGCTACGGCGGCTCTGCGGGAGAAGTACTAATGAACAGAGACAAATGTTGCTACAAAGATCACATGTTTCCTCTTGTATGAGACTATGGTACCGTCTGTGTGACCTTCGATGAGCTCGAATGACACACTGATGGCGGGCGGTAACCAAAGCGGGACCCCCAAGGGGAATTACTGGGGACCGTGCAATAGAAATCTCGACTGCGCAAACATTCCTTGAGATTGGCGCCCGCTAGTGCCTTCACAGCTCTCGGGAAGCAAATATTTAGAGTAAATCCCAAATAAATTGATGAGGCGGTGACTCACTTCGACAGGATGGTTTCGAGAAGAACCAATGAAGCATGGCCATTGGGTCTACACCATGGCGCACTATAAAAGGCGGGGCACGTTTTATGGTGAGCACCACAACCATCCCCAACACTTCTGAACACTTCTGAACATAATTCTTCCTTTGACTGGTGGGAAGCTGAAGAAACAGCTTCGGTGAGTTTGATTCAGATGATTCATGAATAGCTTTCCACGAACTTACATTTATATCAGCACCGTAAGATTCTCGATATAACCCATGGCTCCCAAGACCGTCCGCTTCTCCACCGAACTGCAGACAGTTCTTCCCTTGCCTCCATCCCCAGCCGGAAGCAACAGCTCTACACTATCAGCATCACCAGGAATCTTAACACCCCCTAACCCATTCAGTCCGCTTGCGGGATCGCCGATGCAAACTGACAATGCCAGTTTCAAGATCGACGATATCCACAGTATCTTGAGACTACGATCCCGTCCGAAATTCCACTTTGATGTCTCAAGAAATCCCGCAACGACATTATCACTGGCACAAGAACTATCAGCAGATATACGCGCTGAACCTGCGACAGTTCCCCCTGTTCCCGTCATCATTCTCGTTTCCAAATATTTGCCATGGGCAGTCGACGTCCAGTCCTCTTCGGAAGGCGAAGACGCGTATGTTTCTGTAGCGGATGTTCTTGGAGGTTTACACTGCGCATTGCGGATTCGAGTTACGGATGCCGAGTTCCAGATTCAAGTAAACAAGGAAGAGATCATGGCAGCTTTTGAAGCACGGTGGAGGCGAGTAGCGGAAGAAGAAGGAGCGTTGGCGGGAGAGTCGGAGAGGGAGAAGGGACTCATGCGCGTGGATTTTCTGAGAGGAAATCTGAAGTTTGTTGGGTTGTCCACCGAGAAACTGGGGAAGAACGTGCTGAGGTTCAGCGTGCGACCGTGACGCGTGTATTCCTTCGAAACACGCTTTATTTCAGTCTAATTTGAGATCTCCAGACGACCTTAACGACCTTACTTACTTTTATACCCTCTGCGCCACTCACTAGACCGCAGCTTTGCATACTTTGCGCTTGATATCCAGGATTTGTGTAGGAATAAGATACGGATAGATTATTCAGAGCATCATTTGAAGGAAAACATGTCGGGCGGTGAAGCTTGAAGGACTGCCAGATTGTCCCGAGGGTAGGAACCTGAGCGGTCGAGGTGAAAAAGAGTTATAGTGATGGCAAAGCGGAGGCCTCGCAGCGTCGGTATTGAAATGGCTGTGCCATTTCGGCTGTCCGTATGTCGTATATGGATCACTTGAGTCGTTAAGGAGGTGTCGCTGAGATATCCGCATCCTTGGATAATCCCTTCAATCTTCGCACATGACGAGGCGAATTTCTCCTCCACCGTATAAAGCTGATGTTCTTATCCAGAAGGTATGGCTCGAAGTCTAGAAGTAAAGGCCAAGCTAAATGAAAAACACAAACACAAAAGTCTTGATCAAATTGTGCATCCTCACCAACAAAAATACGTCCTTGTCGTCCCACCGCTTCAGCTCTCAAGTGGTCACTACCCTGAACATTATCACGGCAGTCCTTGAGAAAGAGTCAAACGTTAACGATGTTTAAAAATCCGTAGGCAGTGAATGTCGCACCAATGAAACTTGAAAGGATGAATATCTTCCAGTTATTCCAACACCTTCTGACAAGGACTGCCTGGGAACGGATAAAGTCGGACCGGGCGTCTTTTCGATCCTCCGCTAATTTTAAACTCCGTTTTACCGGTTATGTCGTCACGGAAATCGAGAATAGGTACCGGACCGGCGGCTCCGTACTCCTGCCAGCATGGTCCCAGAATTTCTCAACGCCTCTTTCCCCCAGACCTTCTTCACCTGCTATCATGGCCGAAAACACAGTCGAGTATCGTAGGCTAGGAGGAACAGGCCTCAAGGTTTCCGTACCCATTGTGAGTGACACGTTTATTGTCTCCAAGCTCAATTCCGTCTCATTTATTCATTTAAGCTCGGTGCCATGAGTTTTGGCTCACCGGATTGGGCAGTGAGTTCTTCTAACGCCATGTTGGTTGCATTGTCACTCACGATGTTTACCTCAAGCCTTGGGTTTTAGGAGAAGAACAATCCCTTGAGATCTTAAAAGCTGCTTGGGACCGCGGGATCAACACCATCGACACTGCGAATGTGTATTCCAATGGGGAATCTGAACGTATTGTAGGAGTTTTCCTGGAGAAGGTGACGAGCCAAGCTCTTGAAATTACTAGCTCAATATTGACATTGCTCACGCTAGTATAAAATTCCTCGCAATCAAGTCATCATTGCAAGCAAGTGTAATAATCTCGTCGCTGATGCACCAGGAATCAGGACTATCCTTCATCCTGAATTGCGCAAGAAACGTCAATACGTCAACCAATATGGTCTCTCCCGCGCTGCTATCTTCAACGCTGTCGAGGCCTCACTCGAACGTCTCAACACGCCTTATATCGATCTCTTACAAATTCACCGATACGATCCTGACACTCCGGCCGAGGAAACCATGAAAGCATTACACGACCTCGTGCAGAGTGGGAAGGTCCGTTATATTGGTGCGAGTTCGATGAGAACCTGGCAGTTCGCGCATCTCAACGAAGTGGCTGGGAAGAATGGGTGGACCAAGTTTGTCAGCATGCAAAACGAGTATTCACTGTTGTATCGGGAAGAGGTGAGCTCATGCTCGCCGGGTCTTGATTTCCATTACTGATAACTCACACTCACACTCCCCACGGGGTAATTAGGAACGTGACATGCTTCCATATTGTAGGTTCCATGGAATCGGTGTGATCCCGTGGGCACCTCTTGCTGGCGGTAGCCTCGCGCGTCCCTTGAGCAGTGATACCACCAAACGCATCGAATCTACCAAGGGTACTATCTTCGAACAGAATTTTACTGAGGCGGACAAGACCATCATTTCTCGTGTCGAAGAACTCGCCAAAAAACATAATGTTGCCATGTCACAAGTCGCTCTTTCTTGGAGTTCGTCCAAGATTGCGAGTCCTATCGTGGGGACTTCGAGTCTCAAGCGACTGGAAGAAAACATTTCCTTTGGGCTCAAGTTAACTGAGGATGAGGTCAAATATTTGGAGGAACCGTCAGTATTCAAACCATCTCTCGTTGTTTGGGACGCGACCTAACTTCTACGCTTTTCACTCTTGACAGATACGAGCCTAAACGTGTCCGTGGACACCTCTAGAGGCATTTGGCAGTGAAAGAATGTGTATTGATATGTATGTGTGGACTGTGTTGTTCTCCACCTGTTCGTTGTGTTCGTTGTGTTGACCGAGGAATATGAACAAGCACTCTTGTGTCATCCCAGTGCTCAATGGATGCCACCAGTGAAGTCCTCGGAACCGACTCGCGACCTCCGTCATCATTTTTGTGGGACTTGTGCCGGCGAGCCCTGGGTTCCACAGCATATATCCCTACTTCCTATACGCTATTTAGCTTCAGAGATGAGTCTATTGACATGCCAACCGCGTAGTTGGAAGATGGTGTTACAGGAAGTCCGGAAATCCGGCTGTAGTTACATAACCATCACGTGCCGCGTGTCAAATAAGGGAAGCGACGCGTCGGAAACCTACCGAACGGTACCGCAAAAACCGGTTGTCTTCCGAAGACTGAAGCTTTGAAGACTTGAAGGTTAACTTCAACTGACGACAGTATTTTACGCTCGTCATCCTGTTTTGAGGTCATGGACAGGCATCCAATTCTCCTCAAAACCACTTCAGACTTCAGCCAATGTCAACAAGCCAAATCTCCCGGCCATAATCCATCTTGACTGTCGGCTTCTTTCCGTCAATGACCTCCTATTCAAACGGCTTGGTGACAGGTGCTGTCGTTGACCAAGCCATTACTAAAGCTAGTTTCAGGATTATATACCGAGTGCGTCGGTACTTCCAGGTATTTAAGTGCCTGCAAGTGCAAGACATACTTCCATCGACCAGATTGTCCTTCTTCGACCATGTCGAACTCAATCGAAGTGAAATATCGAAGACTAGGTGCATGTAGTTTGAAAGTCTCTGTGCCAATCGTACGTGTTCAAAAATTCGTTTTTGCAGGTCACTAATTTTCGACTCCCATAGCTTGGTGCAATGAGCTTTGGTTCACCGGATTGGACTGGGGTATGGACTCATTACCGTTGGAACGTATACAAAGAACTGACATCGTTATCTTCCGTAGCCTTGGATTCTAGATGAAGAAAAGTCCTTTCCAATTCTCAAAGCTGCTTGGGACAGAGGAATCAACACCATTGATACTGCCAACGCGTACTCCAACGGCCTTTCTGAGCGCATCATTGGAAGGTTCATCAAACAAGTGCGTATTCGTTTACATCTCCGTTGTAACGAAGAGTTGCTCACCTTTTTTCTTCAACGTACAGTACAACATCCCTCGAAACCAGATCATCATTGCCACAAAATGCTACAGCGTCGTCGCCAACACGCCAGCCGGGTTTCAAGGAAAACCTACTCCCAACACCCCAGAATACATCAACCAATATGGACTATCTCGTGCTGCTATATTCAACGCCGTCGAGGCTTCTCTGGAACGCCTAGACACGCCATACATCGACCTTCTCCAAATTCATCGTTACGACCGTGATGTGCCTGCTGAAGAAACGATGAAAGCCCTACACGACCTCGTCCAAAGCGGGAAAGTCAGATACATCGGTGCAAGCTCAATGCGTTGTTGGCAATTCGCGCATTTGAATCAAGTAGCGGAGAAGAACGGGTGGACCAAGTTTGTAAGCATGCAGAGCGAGTATTCGTTATTGTATAGAGAGGAGGTTGGTGATTTTATTTTTGTTTTACTTTCTCGAGATTTTCTGACTGATAGTTTCTCTAGGAACGTGAAATGATTCCTTACTGCAAATTCAATGGAATCGGTCTCATCCCATGGGGCCCTGTCGCTGGCGGTCTACTCTGCAGACCGTCGGGCACTGAAACTACTCGAAGCGAATCATACAAAGGAAAACCATGGCAGCGTCAACTCAGCGAGGTTGACAGGGTAATCGTCGATCGTGTAGATGAAATCGCCAAGAACAGAGGAAAGACGATGACACAAGTTGCGTTAGCCTGGGTTGGTGCAAAGGTCGACAGCCCAATTGTGGGTACGACGAGTATCGAACGATTAGAAGAAAATATTCTCGTTGGGTTGGAGTTGACAGACGAGGAGATGAAATACCTGGAAGAACCGTGAGTCTTTATTCACGAATTGATTTGTTATTCGACGGCTCATGTATTTTTTAGTTATGTACCGAAGCCTGTTAGAGGTCATGCTTAAAACTTGTACTAGAACATGTTTGTATGCTATGTAATTGTAATTAGAAAACGCATCAATAATAAGAGGACGATGTATCAGACGACAGGACTCTGTGAACCCGTCTGACTTTCCTCATTAATCGGCGAATACGCGTTTTGAAAGACGATGTTAGAGATTTTATAGATATGGTTGACCGTAAACGACGGCCATCAAACCACGGTCTCAGCTGTAAGAGAGTGTGGTAGGGAGTGTGGGTTGGAAACCTACCGCCCATGCAAGGCCGCCTTAAGTGTTCACATCGACTACACATAATAAGTAGCTTTTCCGAGTCCTCGGGAACCGCTACATAAGAAGATGTGTTAGTTATGAGGAGGCGCAATGTTCGAAGGAGGCACAGAACACATACAGCAGATCAGGCAAACCGAAACGGCATCCCATTTCTCATCGGGCAGGCTGGTTCCACAACAAACACAGGATAGGGACGCGCCCGCTCCTTTTCGAGGTGCGGGAACAAACTGCGATGAGCCCGACGATGAGCGAGACCTATGAGCAAAAGCAACGTTCGGCGTGGTCGGTGTGCCAGGCTACCGTTCACCTGTTGAGTTTCTTGAAAGTAAAGACATCGCCAAGCTGGTGGTGGGTCTTCGAATGATAGGTTTGTAGCGACCCGTGACTACGGTGGAAACAGGGTGGCGGTAAAGAGCAGAGATTTGCTCACTAACCGAATCAACGAGCTGTGTTAGCTCGTACTTGTCGCGCCTATGGAGAATTTGGACAGTCTTTATACGTTCGTCCATGGCAGACAGAGGAGTACCACCTTCGTGCTGGCAAACCTCCCCTAGGGCAAGAGAGGAGAGTGAGCCCGTGAATCGTGAGACCCGGCTTCCGATGACAGGTTTTCCGCATTCACACTCTGCGTTGCTGCAAAAACAATCGATCGATAAGAAAAACGGGATGATCTTTCAGGCTTAACCACTCACAAATGTATCGTGGGCCAGATAGCGAATCGAGCGAGCCAGTGACATAGCCTCGAATCTGACGGCGCCAATCTGTTCACGATGGCCTCTGCGTCTTCGTTTACAGAAGCTTTGATTAACATCTGTTGCTTGAGAGAATACACAGATTGTCGGATTTCTTTCAGCTTCTCAACACAGAAGGCCTTATCAGGAACTCCGCGTTCGCTTCGTACTCTGTAGAGAACAGCTTGCAGGGCGAATCTCCATCTTTCATTTGCAGTTTGTCCTAGATACCGTTGTCGGAATCGATATGTCCAGGCAGGAGTCTGGAGTAGAGTTATGGAACCCCGCTCCTTCGAAGTATTCCAACCACCCGAGATCTGATATTGCTTGCCAAGATGCCCGACCTACAACGTTAAGTAAATTTGTGTCAGAAAGCTAAGCATGTAACTTACCGATATCGTATCCACCGATCCCGAGATGAAAACTTTCAAGTCTGAGCCTCCCGATTCGGATCTGTTGATATCGGCAGTCCCGACGATAGTCGCCTCCAAAACATTAGTTTTCGAGTCGTAAGACCCCTCTACACTGATCTCTCCTTCTGAATAACTTCCATCACCATCAAACTTGCTACCCTTCCAGTTCGATATCCGGAACTGAAGCAATCTGTTTGTATTCGGGCTTCTTTTATCGCTACCCGTGAGGTACCCACTCCAGTAACCATTCACATGATCTCCGATGCATGATTCGAACTGGATCGGATCTTCAGGCGAGTAAAACTGCAGGGGCGCAGTATCAGTCAACTTGGGAGCTTATGCGTAAGCCATGAGACAGGCGCAGGCGTCGTATCGCCCATTTCTTGATCTTCGTTTTCTTTCAAGGGGGGAAATAGGACCACCGTGTTTGAATACACTCCGTAGTACTTTTTTTGCAGAGAATCAGTTCCATTGGTCGTGCCTATAACATGAGATCCTCACCATTCCAAAGGCAAATGTTTGCAGGAAGGAAGAAAAGGTCGAATCATCGAGAAACATAACTGCCATTGATGGAACGATGAATGACTGTATCTTCATGAAGGAGATGGAAGGACCTACCCTTCAACGTTGACACGCGAGATTTGACAGCTTGAAAGATGGTTTTTAGGGAGCTGGTAGCGGTAGCCATCTCCCGAATGTCAAGGGTGACATCGCACGCCAGACGTATCACTGCAAGATGGCGTCTGAGAAGGAGATAAACAAGCGGAAAGAAGTTCTAATCGCGAAGTACTGAAATTAGAATTACAGGGAGAACCAAGGTAGATTTCATACCCTCTCTATCTGATAGCGGTTAGTGATAAGCTCGATGGTATCAGAACCGTCGATTTCATAATTCAGAGCCTGCAGAATGTGCACCATCCTTTCCTCCTCGTTCTGAGTGTAACGAGAGACCCTCAGAGCCAACTCTCCTTCAGGAGCTTCGTCGCATGGAAGAGTGGTTGCAAGTACCCGTTCCAGGGTTCTCATCCTGTCCAGGTAGCGATTGACTGTGTGACGATTGACAGGAAGAACTCTATGCCGGAGCAAGAGGTGCATATTATCGAGAATGTCGCCGATCTTGATGCAATATTGAGTTATCGCCGAGTGTCTTCCTAAAGGAAGTCAATGTTAGAGGAAGGAGTGCGGTACAGGGGCGTTACCAACCTGAGGCCCAGTACGCTAACCATGAAAGAAGACTGCATGATTTCATTAGTTGCGTAGGGCAAAAAGAATCGACTTCCTCACCTCCAGCCTTCTGGTCGCAAAGATAACACTTGATTAGCCTCCCATACACTGACGTACCCACTGTAGTCAGCATCAAATGCCTCAGCAACGGGTTGTAATCTCGTGTAATCCAGACCCTTCACGGCCCATTTCTTTTCCGCGTGTTGTTTGGCAGCATTCAAAGACCTTGATAATGCGGCCATTTCATTTTCCGGAGTCGAGCCCGGTTCGGGAGGACGGTTAAAATGGTCATCCAATATCTGCATATCGTGGTGTTGCGATACGTAATAGTCATGGAGTGTTCGAACGAATTCGACTGTAGGCACAACCAACTTCCATCCCTAGAATCGAAACGAGGTGAATGAGCCATGAACCGCCAAAGCGAATGGGATCAATACCATCTCTTTCCAAATACCCCGTAACTCCTGAAACATCAATAGTTCAATAGGGAGAACACGGTCAGGATTGAATAAAACTGGCCTCATCATAGATTCTGTCGTGTGGCCCGCTATGTACCTCTCGCACCACCCTATCACCTTGCTTAATCACAGTCAGTTCGATGACAAGCAGTTGCCGTCGTTGCTCTTGGAACTTGCGTATAAACACGTCTTGATTTTGGTTCACTTCCTCGTCAACGTCCTTAGCTAGTTCCTCCTTGAGCTGTTTGATCTCGGCATCAGAAGGATGTTTGTCGTCAGAGTCGTAGGCGTATGTGCCCCTGTGTTGATGGTGATAGTGGGAGTGATACCCGGGAGCAGCAGAACGGGTAGGAGTAGCGTGCGACCGTTGGTGGGAAGTCCGCGGAGGCTCGGGGGCATATCCCTCACCATATTCGTCGTGACCATAATGGGTACGTCTCGATCTGTGTCTCGAGCCGTACATCTCATGATTGTAACGTGAGGTGGGCTGCGGAGGATAAGCGGATGGCATAGGGCGTGAAAGGGGCGCTTGTGGAGGTACTCGTTGAGGAGTGATTGAAACATCATCTACATCTGGATCAGGATCCTCTTGGCTAGTGCTGTGGCTTTTCGTTAGACAGTGAGCCATCTTCACTGACTTTCGAATGGGCTTCACCTGCGTCGAATTTGGATCAACTCCGCCAGTATCTTCTCGTCTTGCATGCATTTGGATGGCCCACCCTTTGCGTTGACGATGTCCAAGAACTCTTTTTCTGCAGAAGACTGTAGCATCTGAAGTAAAAGTACCATGTTGATGTCATTGTGGGCTGAACGTAGAGTATCATTGGTAGATTGGATGCCACGCGCCGTGAAGAGAACAAGCGCAAATTCTAGTTCTCTCTGCCGCTCGTCAAGTGTCTGTGCCATATCCCCTAGCCGTATCTCGTAGATGGGCCCCTTGAGTAACTTGACTGCCAGTCTCTTTCAATTCGATAATGAGGCGATGCCAGGAATGAGCCCACGTACCCAAGAACCCTTTCTTTGAGACATGATCGCAGAGATTTCCGCACTTTTCGATATCCTTTTCAAGCTTCGCACATAACGAGGCGAGTTTCTCCTTCACCGTATAAAGCTGATCCTTTGTCTTTTGATCAGGACGTATGGCGCGAAGTCTAGATTAGTAGAAAAGGAAAAGTTAAATGAACAACACAAATAATTGGATCGACGTACTGCACCAGAGTCTCCATCAAATCTTGCAGCTTTACCATCAGAAATTTGACTTTGTCGTCGTTCTGGTGCCGCTTCAGCTCTAATTTGACTACTGCCTGGAACGCTATCACAGCAGCCCCTTGAAAAAGAGATAGACGTCATTGATGTTCAGAAAGTCGTATTCGGGAATGTCACACCAATGAAAGGATGAATATCCTTAACTTCTTCCAACACCTTGAGCAGGACTTGACTTGACTCTGAGAACCCATTTATCTTACTCCTGATTTTCGAGTACTCTTCCGTTTTATCTGAGCCTTTTTTGTCGTCCCTAGCTGCGTTCATACGAATCCCTGTGCAGGTTACTGTTAGTCCTTGAACGCCTCGTGTCTCCATGCGAAGGTCGTCTTACCTCTTGTTTCCATGTTTTGCACAGATTGCATGGTTCAACAGCAGTTCCACTCTTAAGTATTGCCACGGTGTCCACATTTCTGCTTTTTCTGGCGTATCGCATTGACGGAATTGGAGCAGATATGATATATGAATATGGGCGGCTCTGACTACGGTGGCGAGTGTGACAAAGAGATCATGGAAGTAAGTAGTGGAGCGACACAGGTACTCCACTTGTCTGAGCGCCCTCGTCATGGGATCCCGGAAATTCTCAACCGCCTCTTTCCCCTCACGCATATTTCATTTGCTATCATGACCGAAAACACAATCGTATCGTAGGCCAGGAGGAACAGGCTCAAAACAGGCCTCAAGGTTTCCGTTCTCATTGTGAATGACACGCTTAATTACATATTATCTCCAAGCTCAATTCCGGATGCAGAACGAGTATTCATTATTGTATCGGGAAGAGGTGAGCTCATGCTCATTGGGTCTTTATTTTTATTACTGATATCTCACACTCACTCCCTATGGCACGATCAGGAACGTGAAATGCTCCCATACCTTGTGGACAAGTTCAATGGAACCGGCGTGATCCCGTGGGGCACCTCTGGCTAGGTACTTAGCCTCGCGCGTCCTTTGAGCAGTGGCACTACCGATCGTGTCGAAGCTGAGAAGGGTACTGTCTTCGCACAGAATGTCACCGAAGTGGACAAGACCATCATCTCTCGTGTTGCAGCAGTCGCTAAAAAACTGTTGCCATGTCATAAGTCGCTCTTTCCTGGGTTTTGTCGAAGGTTGCGAGCCCTATCGTGAGGACTTCGCGTCTCAAACGATTAGAGGAAAACGTATCCTCTGGGCTCAAGTCAACTGAGGCGGCGCCGATGAGGTCAAATATCTGGGGGAACCGTCAGTATTCAAACCTTCTTTTGTTGTTCCGAGTGCGACCCAACCTTTTACTCTCGACAGATACGCGCCTAGACCCGTCGTTGGCACTCAAAGAATGATATGTATAGGTATCTACATGTATCTATCGTATCACTCTTTCTTATTCTATCTGTGCGTTATTCTCGACACTCGACTGAAGGACAAGGCCCATGCCAGAAGGCACCAACTACCCGCACAGGTACACATCTTTGTCAATAATGACTAGACGGCGTCAGAAGCTCTTGAGCGCGCTCAGAATAAACAAAATTTGCATCCAGGCGAGGTGAAAGAAGGGATTCTTCCTGGAGTTGGCCTTTTGATAGCGACTGAAAACGTACTCTCTCCTGGCTCAGCACTCTAACGCTCTACCTCGCAGAGCTAGACTCCAAGTAAACCGACATCCTACGGTTGAATTGACCGGACAATGAATGGTTTCAGTTAGTCTGATATTTCCTCAGATCGGTATACAACGGACAAGGGGCGGGTAGTAAGTGGAGTCATTGCGTTTGCCGGATGGGACGTAAAATGTCGCGATGCTCTTCTCTTCAGACACATCTGGGCCTCTATTCCAGGCGTCGCACAACTCTACCTGCAGCAGCAGCCGTGTAGTGTATTTTTTTGCTCTTTCAAATTTGAGCACCCGGGTCGTTACTAGCCAGATTTGCAAGGGGTACAATCTTGAGTATGACATTGGGTTAGGGAGGCTGGAGCAGCTGACGGTGAGCACAAACATCTGGAGGAACCGTTAGTCCTCTCTCGTGTCGAGCGCGACTTTAGAGGTTGTCATTTGTGGAAAAAACAACCATGTTCGTAAAAGGCGTGGGGTTTAATAGAGGCAGGACACTTACAACATGCCAGACAAACACAAACAGCACCCCCATTTCTCATCAGGTAAACTGATTCCTCAAAGTCGGTCTGCCGTGAAGTTAAAGAAACCCAATGCTATCTTGCCGGTGACTGACCGATATTGGAACTAACGTTCGGCAGTGACATCTCAGGAGAAGCAGAGTTCGCTATTTCCGAAGTATTAGCGAGAGCGAAGGCTAGTTCTCTGAAGTTCATATGCCTCTGTGAAAGTGAAATTCGACGGTTTTGATTCATGCTCCTGGGATCTGCGATGCTGTCAGAGTTCCCCAAGGCGAGCAGACTCGGGATATAGCGGTGACGACGACACACAGACTCCCCAACGGCTCTAGGCTGACAGCCGTTCACGTATCATTTGCAGGGGACTGGCGCCTACTTTATACGTGCTGTATGTTTCTGGCGCAAGTTGCCAGATCCTTCTGAAATTCCAAAACTATGGTTGCGAGACCGTAGGCTGCCGACAAATAAACCTCCACACGGCCGGAAGAAAAAACCACTATAACATGGAAAGGACGCCGATGTCGAGCTCGCTTTGACACCCGGTATGATTCTCTATCCCAACAACTAGTTGCATTTCAGACGTCTTTTCGGGCGCCCCGGCATGTGCGTTCAGTTCGACCGGAATTTCAATCAATGCGATGCGAACGTGATGCCTGGCGATGAGTCAAGTTCGACGTTGACTGCATCACTTATGAGTCTTTGGCCAACGAATGATGATAACGAGCTCGAGGGAGAAAATGATGAGATTCTGCACCCGCGTTCAGAGAATGTGTTTCTACATTGATAGGGGAGAGCACCATCGCGTCGATGTCTGGATCTGTATGACGGTGGTGTCTCGGGTGTCGGTGGGGGTCGTGAACGGTTTTTAGTAACGACTCGGGTTGCTGGAGATCAGAGGGAGAGCCCAGCAGCTGGGTGACAAGAGGGCTTGAGTACTCAGCAGTGAACTCGGTGGCAAGGGTAACTGCAAAAAAAATTTCCAGGAGACAGCATCATGAGGGCTTTTAACCGCGACAATGACTTCACGTACACGATGAACTGAAAGGTTTTCCGTTACAATGGGCCAAGTTTGCTCGAAAAGCTCAGTACAATATTCTTCTGTGTTACGTGGTGTGAGCTAAAAGAACCTAGAAAAGTCGAGGAGTGGATCACGGTGAGGGGCTTCTATGATTAAATAAATCCTGTCAGTAGGGTAAAGGCGAGTTGGCGGGGCCAGGTAAGCGTCGTCAAAACGCGATCGACAGCGAGGTTAACTCATGATCAGGATGATGGATACTAACGTTTCCATCCCCGTCCCGAAGACATCCAAAATTCGAGTTGTCATTTTGCCTTCTCACCGCCGTCAACCCACAACCTTAATAAATCGAATCTCATGGATTGGCACGCGGAATTTTTGGGCCCTCCACCCGAGAAGGCATAATAATAATAGCGGCAGTTGTAAGTAGGGCCAGCAGTAGCTCGGTTTCGCGGACGCACGAGATTCAGGAGTTCAGAGGCTTTGGAATAGATAAGTTCTGTTTGATAACCTTGTACATGTGGTATCTGCCGATCGAAGACAGGATCACTGATGTAAGAGGGGAAGAGAATAGAAATTCGAAAAAACAATGAATGGCGGCGTTATAGCATGATTCATGGTTAAAATCGGTTTGTGTGGGAATTGTGCCTGGAGGAGGACTCAAAATGAAATAATTATGTCGTATCTAGTCCGGGAAAGGAAATATTTCCCTGGCACTTTGCCTTTCCAAATCTCACACTCTTCACTTCTTCCTTTTGGTCTCAGACTCTCGCTACTCTTTTCATCTTCTTTACTTGGATCTGGGTATATCAAGTTCTCGTTCATACATCCTCTTCCTTTTTCTTCTCTTCGCTCGACTTTGAACGTGGCTTTATAGGCAAGACCATTTCACAGGTGCATCGTCATCAACCACGACCAGTCTTACACACATTCGACAGTCACGAAGAAGGTTTGAGAACCACCCTCCTCGATGCCCAGTATATTCTCTCGTTCTCGGACCACATCCACACCCTATCCTCAGCCACCCGATTCACCTCTTGATGCAGCAGACGAATTTGGTAGAGTGTCCAGTCGGCAGTCGAACCATAAAGGCTCCGGTGGGGCTGGTCTGTTCAGTGCATCCACGAAGACAACGAAGAAAGAGAAGAAGAAGGTGGCTGCGAAGGAAGCTCAGTTGACCCGTTTACGGACCATGAGCGGCGTTGCCTCACCTGTGCTAGGTATGGGTAGCCCGGTCGACACGGCGGAAATCCTCAATGGAGAGGGAGGAGTATTCGAGTACGCTGGCGTCTTTGTCCAAGACGGTTCCTTTTTTCCAACCATCTTGGAGAAGCCAATCCTTGATTCGAGCAACGGCGCAAGTCCTGCGCTAGATCGTTCTCTCAACTCTTCATATTCATCCACATTTTCGAGCTCCAGCTCATCATCTTTTTCTTCTCCATCCAACATCACAATGGACTTCCCTTACCTAACTTATCAGCGGCATGTCATCCTATCCGTCGACGCCGTTTCACGGTTAGTGGATGTGGTCTGTGAAGAACTTGGAACCCGTGGTGGTATTACAACCCCATTCATTTTCTCGACATTAGCTTTGGATATCAGCCCCACACCAATACGTAGGCTCATCGATACATTTTTGGCAACATGCGCCTCTACCCAATCAACCGGTAGAGAGAAGACAATTGCGGAGAAGGAACTCGCCTCGCACAAATGGCGAGAGGAAACTCGTTTTGCTGGAATGCATGAACTGGGCATGACGTTGAGATGGGCACTAGCACGAGTAGTGAGGGTTTCTGGAGGCCAGGAGTGTAGAGGGCTTTTTTCGTATGAATGGTATGCGCAGTGGCGGGATGAGGAAGAGGGTTCGTCAATTCTTTATTTGACTTTTCTCCCAATAACTTTTTCTCCACAGCACTCCTTTATCCGCCAACCCACTTTACAGCCCTCCTACCATCGCTCTCTACCCCGGTTCGGGAGATCCTTCTCACTGTGCTCAGCCTTCTCGCACGTTTGACCGCAAACAGTGCTACTTCAGGGCACACACCTCCGACGCTGTCTTCGTTGTTTGGTCCTTTGGTGGGTTGGCTCAAAATTTTCTATGATGTAATACTCATGCACTACCCAATCAAATCAGCTCTTTGGTCTAGGGCCGCCCTCTCTCCCCTTCCATCACACCTACATCTTCTACCTTCGTTCAGTCAGCGCACTTGAGCACATACTTCTAGCTTTCATCCGATGGCAAGATACACCTCGTACCTCTGCCAACTCCCCCAACCTCTTGGGTCAGGGTAGTCAAACCACCTTGGGTGTTCCCAAGAAGTTGAAGGAATGGATCAAAGGATACCCTGCTACCTTACATCATCTCCACCCATCCAGTCTATCCCGAAAACAACAGGAAGTGAGACCGGAGCCTCGGAAGGGCGCAAGGACGATCAGGGTTCTGAGCGTGAAGAGGAATGTAAGAAGTTACGAGAAGGATCTGGTCAAGAATAGTGCCAGCTGGTCAAAGAGAGCTGGGTTCCTCCATGGACAACCTCAAGCGAGTCAAACTAGTTTGACAGGAGGTCTGGAGGCCAGCAAAGAATGGGAAAGAGTCGCACCGTTGACTCGGAAGGGTTCAGGTGACAGGCAACCTCCTAAATACTCTGAGGCGTATAAGAAGCGGATGAATCTTCCATCTTCTATCAATCCTGATCTAGGGCTCGGCGTCAGCTCGATCTCTCGAGAAGCGGAATTCGTGTATGGGCTGAGCCCGCTGTCTCTCAACAACCCCAACGGCAATCCAGCCACCGGCACTAAGGGTTACTCGGGTGGAGGTGGTCTAGGTCTCGGAAATTCCCCTGGGGAAGACAGATTCAAGTCATTGACGGATCTCAAATGGGGTGAATTTGAGAGTCTAGGATTCGGTGGATTGGGAACAGGCGGTGCGGGAGATAAAAAACTAGAGTTTGATTTGACGGAGGGTGCGCGGAATGTACGTACTCGAGTTTCGTATTTTCTCCTTTTCTTTGTTGATAATTTCTTACAGGCGCGAACAACGAAGCGTCAAACTCTAGGTTGGGATGATTTTTCGACCGCTGGGTTCTCCCGCAACGATGAACCTCTCAGCACCACTCTGCAATTCAGTTCACCGATCAACGCCACAATCGAAAGTTGGCCGAAGGAAAGAGAGGAGATCGGGAAGAAACTGAAGAAACGTGAAAAGGTGTGAAACGTCAAAGTTTGCCGCGTTGCGTAATTTATATCATTTCATCAGGCACTTCCTCCTTTTGGGTGGGATACCTCCCCTGTGGTCGGTGGTGAAGAGGTCATTGAAGAAGCGTTTGTGGACGTTTTCTGCGACCTCATTTGGGGAAGTGGGTGGGGAGAAGGGTTGGCCGGACTGAGTGGCTTGAGAAATGAGGGAGTCCTTACCAAAGACGGTTTGAAAATACAGCTGGAAGATAGAGAGTGCAATTGGGCTCTTGTGAGTTTCTAACGCTTTCCATGAACTTGATAAACCTTGAACGATGTCCTTCAGGTTGAATTCAAATCACTTCCTACCTCTCGTTCGCTTCCAGACCGGCCATCTCATTACCCTAAACCTGTCACCGGTGACCCTCGAACCGGCGTTACTCTCGTTCTTTTCGAAGAATTCGTTCCACTCGAGTATCGTCAACAACTGGCTCTCCTCGTGACTGGCAATCGCAAGCGCCTTCCTTCGTTCTTGACGTCTCCTTCCAAGAAGAACCAATGGAAGCCAGCTGCCACTTTGAACGGCAGGCCATACGTGGTAGGACATGTCCCATCTAGTCCGAATTACTATCGAGAGATGGAATTCGAAGGTCTACTACGAGGAGAGGGGAAAGAAACGCGAGTGCTCAGTTTGAGCACAAGTGTCAAGCTACCTGCTCCCAAGGTTATACGACCACCAGAAAACCCGCCTCCACTTCCCCCTCAACAGCACCAGCAATCGCCACTACCGGCGCCTCCTCCGGAGAGGACGACAGCAGCCAGCGAAGAATTGCACTCCGATTCCACCTTACAATCTGTTTCTAACATATCTCAAAACAAGAGAAAGTTCAAGCTTCCCGTGTCACCAGCTGTTGGCGTACGAAGTAAATCGTCGGGCTTGCCTCCAGCAGAGTATTCGTCTGTGGATTTTGAGACTCGTCTGAGAGGGTACAGCGATGATAGCAACAGCGTGGACGGCTCCTCCCTCGATGAATATGGAGGCCCAGACGAAAATGAGGAGAAGAAGAAAAAACGAGAGAGGAGAACAAGTAGGCGGCCACCCGAAGAAGCCTGGGTTGACATTCTAGTTGGCACACAGGAAAGAAGGATGGCTGGTCAGGACGCGGCCATGCGTTCCAGGGACCCGGAGGCGGCAAGTTTGGAAGTGCAGCAAGCTCTGGCGGCGGTTCAAAATCATCGGAGAGAGTTCAGTCCTTCGGATGATGAAGACGATACGGCGGAGAAGGAGAAAGAGATGAAGAAAATCTTGCATGAACATCGTCCGTATGGAGACTTGGATGAAGATGAAGACTTGGATGAGATTGAGACTGTACCCAGGAGAGAGCGCACTATACGGGATAGTTATGCCTCCACAGCGGATTATACAGATGATTCTTATCTGGAGCACAACGGGGAACCCAATGATGAAGAATGCGACGAAGAAGAGCCGAAATCAACATCTCCGAAAAAGAAGTTAGGCTACTTCGATCTTCATCCCGACCGAAGACCCCCGTCGGTGGTGGACGACGATCCGAGAACCATGGCAATGCAGAAGTACGACGAGAGTGACGAGGAGGATGGGGGTGGCGGATCATCATACGCTACGCCTGTTACTGCTACGCCTGCATTGGCCACTGCAGCCACCACACCTCATGGTCATGTACGCCCATTGCCGATCGTTCCGGCACCTCAAACGACTACCTCAGACGAGGCGAAGCCTTCATCGATTTCTCAAGCCACGCTGAAACCTCTCCCAAGCAAAACTGCTGCGTTGATAGAAATGTATCGAGAGAAGGAAAAAGTTTCACCTACACCCGGAGCTGGTGGTGCACCCAACGTGCCCACACCTTCGACGTCTTCGAAGATACCTGTTAGAACAGGAGCAGGAAGGTCAGAGTTACCTATACCTCCTGCTGTTTCTCCACCCTCACCACCGCAGCAAAACAACAACCCTCAGACTCTTGTAGAACCTCCAAAGTTGACAGAGGACGCTGGACGGGCAAGTCCGGGTCGATACATCCATGGCGCGCCTTTACATAATGTCTTGGAGGAAGAAGAAGAGTAACAATTAAGTCTTTTGGTGTGATCTTTGGTTTTCCTCTGTTTCCGTCAATATATGTTATTTGGTCCCCTTCCTTATTATTCTCTATGCACGTTTCCCCCCCTTTCCACCTCTCTTCCCTTAACGTCTTTTCATACTCTTTACACAGCATTATTTTTGTTTCCACTGGTGTGGGATATGCGCGTGGTTGTTGCCCTTCCACCATCCTTACCATCTCCTCCAACTCACTCAATAGGCGACCTATAAGTATACCCTTCGCCTCTCGCCTGTCGTTTCTCGAATCCACAATCAACCTACATTAATTCCTTCATTCCTTTCGATATAAGTTTTTCTTTCCCATACGTTGCTATAGTCTTTGCTGGAAAGAGCGCTGGTGCTATTGGATAGAATACATGTTGTTTTCGGAGTTCCTCTGTAGTTATACCTCTTGAGATGGGGGGTTACATTTTGAATGCGGCAATACACTCGTACACGTTCCCTACCCGGTACAGAAACGCTGAAGCTCAGCCCGAAATTCAGCTTCATTAACTGGCAGACTTCTCCCTTGCCGCTTCACCTTCTCGATAATCTGCCGATAAAGGTCTTGCGGACAGGAATCGGGGGTCGACTCGGAATCTTCTGAAAAGAAGCCTCTGAGTCAGAACATTCGCACAAATGACTTCATTCTCCCGAACCCCAATTTCCGTGGTGATCGCTGCGTAGTACACACAAGAAGGTATATTCCAAAGAAACTAGTGGACGTAAGACATTACGCGCGATAATAGATATTTGTGGAGAGAGAGGTATGTTCTCGAAATATACGACTTGGGGTTATTCATCATCCCGCTAGAACGAGAATGTATGAGTGAGCGTTCGAAGTGGAAGATTGAAACCTCGGACTCACTTCATGACCTCCACCGAGGGTTTTGCAGCGGCCACTGGCAACGCAGCCGGTCTGCCCATGATTTCGTCAACTTTACCTTCCGTTTCAATATCAATTCCAAAGTACTCCTTTATGGCAGCCGCGCGTTCGGCCTCGTCCTTCAGCACCTTCAACACTTCCGACTTTGTTCCCGTATTCCTCGTTATCTGGTTCCCGAATAAGGCAGTCATTCCAATATGCCTATCCTTGACATCCACCATATTCTCCTCACCCTCGGTGGCGAGCCAGAAATATTTAATCAAGATGACATGGTTATAAAACGGTGTTCCGTAGGGGTAGTTGACAACGTAAAAGTTTGCAGCTTCGAAATCTTCTTGGAAGTGTTCCGTTTCGTCGAATGTGTATACCGCTTTCCATTCGCCAGTACGGCCGGGTTTCTTTCTCATAACCTCTAAGCGCCATAGAGGTGACGGTTTGTCGGCTGAAAAGAAAAGAAATCTCGATTATGGTCAGGTTGGAGAAAATCCCGACAAAAATCCACCTTGTTCCGAATCATAACATACACTCTCTCCACCTGCGAACGGGATTCTCTTCAGCCGATGCATTTCCGTAGGTGTAGCGCCCATAACAACGTTATCTTCCGCATCAGACAGGAGGATAGGTCGACTAAGTCCTGGTCCACCGAATGCCGTATCGCAAAGGTAGGTAACATTACTACCTTCGATAGGTTGAACGAGGAACATCATATGTGCCGGTGGCGTATAACTTGGTTTTTCCCGAGTAGCACCGATCCAGGCGGGAGCAAAGTCTGTGTTGTCGGTACGAGCTTGGGCCGGGAATATACTTGGATTTAATCGTGTAAGGATTTTTCTTTCGTTCGTTTCCATTTTCCATAGACGTACCGATATCCGAGACCCCGAAGCATACCAAAAAGTAAACCGCCTTTTCCGAAACAGTACGATCCTTTTCTGTCCACGACTAGACGTTGGAATATGATCTGAGCGTCGATATCAAGTGTGTGTCGCTCGGTGCTACAGATTCCGATGGACAGGTGAGTTCACTGGATTGCTTCGGAAAGGGCATATAATACGTACTAGTGCATCTGTGTATTCTCGAAAATAAAAGCAATGTAGTGTAGCCTGCTAAGCCGGTGGAGGTTCTCCAGATCGGCTGGAAACGTGTCGTCTTCGACTTGGGACTCGACTTTCGATGTGACGGGGTAACCAATGACCGACAACCATTGTAGAATTTGAGATTTGGAATAGGGTGTTGATCCCTTCTTTATCCACCGACCGTCTGAGAGGGTCCCGACTGGGCTAATAGACATATTTCGATCGGGTTGAAAGTAGTTTGTAGAGTTTGGTGAGAGGTGTTGGATGTGAGAGAGTTGGAGCAGTTTGGTTAGCCTGCTGCGCTGAGGAGGGCGAGTAACAAGTGAGTGGTATTTATACCAATGCGAATAATGACTTCTCTTACCATTCTAGTTTAAGAAGCAAGAGTATTCCTTTCGAACACATAGCCCTCCTACTTCATACCGGCCGAAGTTTTAGGGAATGCTTGAACGGTAAAAGAAAGTCACACCTTCATTGGAGATGGCGTTCGTTATTTTCTCACTTAGTGCTTAGTGATCTCCTCGGTCCGCATGTTATCTGTGGGAAATATCCTTTCGGTGACGGCGTAGTAGTGTCAGGAGACTCGGACCTGTCGCAATGACAGAGATAATCAGCAAATCGCCCTGAAAATGGAAAGCAGATCTCACCAAGACACGCTGTGCAGCCGCTTTCAGTCATTGTTGGAGCTTCCTTCAACTTCATGAAACTTGCTATTACCGCGCTGGAAGCTTGAGAATGTATGTCACATCATTGTGATGGGTAAAGATAAAGACAACTTCTGTGCGAAACTGACCTGGCCTAACTATAGCCACCCAGACCTGGTCGGTACTCGCTGTCTTTCAGCTGCAACTAAGGCTTGACAAAGTAGGTCAGAACAGAAATATCGGGCCACTGAGATGGGGGCATTCTCCCGTACTTGGCGGAGGATGGAAAGTCTCAGTGCTATCGGATCATTCTGACCCACCAACCCCCATAGTTCCACAGTAGTCTTCGTAAATGATACGATCTGCCACAAGGCCAGGTGAATGCTGACTGAGGGGCTGACTCAAGGTCCTGATGCACATGAGCCGCTACTTTGACGGTTTATTTGTGATGCAAAGCGTCGAATATATTCTTTTGCAGATTTTTGTTTCATCCCGCTGGACAGTTGAGCGAGCCAGTCCTTGGTGCTCGACGAAGATGGGGATACTCACCGTCAATTTCATAAACCCGAGTCTTGCCGTCAAGAAACCTGAGTGATTATCTATGTGAACGGTCCACAGTCCAAAGTCGCTGGATCGCCGGAAATTACTCACCGTCGGAAATATGCATTTGGGATGGGTATAGAATGGCGATACCGTTCGATACTTTCTCAATGAGGTCATGAATTTACTAAATGGGTTGCGTGAGTGGTGTCGACACCAATACGTCTCGGGAGGGCCGCTTTCAGTTCGGGGTCTCCCACTGGAAGTTGAAGTTTCTTCGAGGTGACAGTCGAGTTGCGAACATTATCCAAGTAATCAGAAGTTCAACAGGCTTGCAACAGTCCATGTGCATGAGCTCGCGAATGCTGTTACAAATGAGTACTTACTTCTGAAGGATATCAGAGACCAAAGCTGGTACATCTTATAAGTTGCGTCCATTTTGTTGAACATGTACACCTCGTGGATTGAGAGTTGAACCAAAGTGACGTAGACGGCGACGGCGATGACACGGAGGAACGGACTTTTCTCCCGCGTTCCCACGCTATCAGTATCCGATTCCACATCGTACTTACAACTCTCAGGCTATCCGGCCTCCCAATCCTGCACTTACAGTTGAAGAGCTATGAAATCTGAAAGTCGTGCATGGTGCAATAAATCATTGATAGGTACCAACGACCTCTGATTAACTGATACTGATACAACACTGCCGCGAAGCCTAGATCAGAATCGAAGTATTCGATCAATCCAAATCATCGCATCCACTTATCGTTGTCTGAATTGTTATGGATACGACAGTCCTGCGTGGAACCCGCTCCAAAGATGTACAGAGAACAGTGTCGAACAGCTTAGCTACGTGGTACTATGAACGTCACCGTAATGTGTTTGCTTACATCGTTTTTTTATGTGTAAGTGACAGGCATTTTCATTTTCTTCCAGTCGGACGCGATCTCCTAAACCTCTTTTCCGGGGAGAACCTCCTCGGACTTGAACGCGAACCTCAGTGCGTAAAAATTCGTGTCCCATATGAGACTTTCCATGAGACATCCGACTGTATTCATCTTTCGACAGGAAATCTGGATGGAACCCATGGAGGAAGCATATTTCAGCCACACCCATTCCAGATCATTCTAGACGTTCTCTATACTTATTATTGACATGGTGCAAGTCGGTCTTTGCTGTGTTTGAAGATCAATGGCCGCGAGCTCTTCAAGCGTTTTGCTACTGGGATCAGTTGAGTTAGCAGTGACGATGCTGCGAGGGTGACGGACAAACAAATGCAAAAGCCGGGAGGCGAGTGGAATTTACGCGAGGCTGTGGAATTGTAATCAGGTTCGTGTCTACGCTACGCGCGCGTCAAAGCATCGATCTGATGGCGAAGGAGTTGAACAGTGTTGTCTCCTTGATGGAATTCACAATAATGTACCATTGGAAGCGTTGAGACGTTTGTCCGGATCCATCCCCTTCCATTTTACTTTCTCGTTGTCTAATCATCTGCGTCGGACGTCTTTTATTCCCCTTGCACTAATCTGTGGTACGTTGAACTATAATAATCAAAAGGCGCACAGCCATGTTCAGAAGAGAAAGAGCGGCAATTTCAAAGAAAGCTTACCGAGGTCGTTCAATCAACTCCCGAAAGGACACAGTGGTTTGATCAACAGTTGATAGTGGACCACTGGATGTATTCGACCTTCACCGCCTTTAAAGCTGTACTACCAAGGTTACTGATTGTTTCAAGTCACAGTTGACGAACATGATGTCGAAAAGTGCCAGTCTGAACCCGCTGAACTTTTTCACGGACAAGTACTCTTCGTAAGTCTCACAATACACTTGGATTCTTAACTGTTTGAATACACCATGATTTCGAGCGTGATGTTGGTCCCGCGATCCCAAGCAGCTTCCGAAGTTGAACCTGTTTGTGCACGAAGCTGGAGACGAATGTACATAAATGAATTGTAAAAGATACGGAGTCGCTACTCACAAGAGGGATCATTTGGCCTGTCGCTCCTAGCCTGCTTGCAATATTTGACTGTATGTAGTTCTGGCCATGACGGTAAAGTTGACCGCGCAGCGGCGCTAGCGGACAGAGTGGCACTCGGATCATTTTTTATGATTTAATCTTTTTCCACTTCCCATGTAAATATCCTGTCACCAGTTTCAACTTGGCTCCCATTATTGATGATCAAACCCGCCCGATATACAGCTTCTGCTCCAATGTATAAAGGTCAACATGGTGACACCCAAGTCGAACCGTCGTCGAACGTTGCAGAACTATGGAAACAGCAAGTAAGCCTATTCTTTGCAGTATCTATTCACGAAGACAGAGACCTTGACTCGCCTAGCAGACGGACGTATAAACTCTGCTGGCAGAAACGATAGAACCGCCACGGATAAGTCGGAAAAGTACTCAAAAATCAAAAGTAAAATAGATGGGTTCGCAGAGTCCTGCCAGGTACTTCTCAAGGTGCTAGAGGAAGTTCGGGATATTCATCCTTTCCTCGGTGCGTGTTGCAGCAGTGGGGTATCTTGACTGTTACCGACGTCTATGACTTTTTTCAAGGTGCTGCGGTGGTAGCGTTCAAGGCAGTGGTCACTTTAGAGCTGAAGCGACGCGAGAACAACGACAAGGTTATACTTTTGTTGGTCAAAGTACAAGACTTGATGGAGTCTCTTGTCCAGTGCGTCGATTCTTCACTCGGCTCGTGTTTCATTGAAGTCACCTGGAATCTTCCTTAGACTTCGAGCGATACCTTCTGGTCAAAAAACGGCAGATCAGCAGCTTACAGTGGAGGATAAACTTGCGTCGTTATGTGCAAGGATTGAAAGGGACATTCAAGAATGTGGGAACCTCTGTGACACTTTCTCGAAGAAACGGTTCTTGGGTATGTGGGTTTCGTTTGTAACCTTGTTTTAACCTTCTAACTCTTAGGATACGCAGTCAAATTGCTCAAGGGGCCCATCTACGAGATACGATTAGCAGAAATGGGACAGACGCTCGAGGAACGACGGAGAGAACTAGAGCATGCACTTCTTCTCTTCACGGCGCGTGGCATCCAATCCACAAACAATACTCTCAATACAGCCCACAATGACATCAACATGCTACTTTTGCTTCAGATGCTACAGTCTTCGGCAGAGAGAGAGTTCATGGACATCGTCAACTTGAAGGGTGGGCCGTCCAAATGCATGCAGGATGAGAATATACTCGTGGAACTGATTCAAATCCGACGAGGGTAAGTCTTCGAAGTTCGCTCACCCAGCCACACACTTACTGTGTAATGGACAGTTATGACACTTTGCAAGAGCCTAGGCAAGGACTCCGCACTGAGAGTTCTGCTCGTGGACCAGGACCTATACGCACCACCCTTTCCCAGTATGAGCAATATGAGCCATCCCCCTATCATTCACACTCTACATCCAACCGTCATGGAATGTTCGGCTCTAGACACACGTCGAGGCGTAACACTCTTGAGGACGCTGCCGAGTATTTCTCCGATCCTTCGAGGTCTTTCCAGCAACCGCATACTTCCGGAGCCAAGCCTCCAGGTTCTGCAGCCTCTTGGTCTCACTCTTACTACCGGCAGAAAGCTGGATTCGCCTACAACTCCCATCGTAAAAATCCCACCCATATTGAAATCAAGCAACTCAAGGAGGAACTAGCCAAGGATGTTGACGCGGAAGTGAAACAAAACCAAGCCACATTTTTGCGGAAACTCCAAGAGCAACAACGGCAACTACTCGTGATTGAGCGGACTGTTGTCAAGCAAGGAGATAGGGTGGTGCGAGAGGTACACCGCGGCCCACACGACAGAATTCACGATGAGGTTCGTTTTCGTTGAGTGCTAACCGTGTTCTTGTAATGATGTTTTTGATGTTTTAGGAGTTACGGAGCATTTGGAAGGAGATGGTATTCCATCCCCGTTCACGTCAATATCTCGTTCATTCACCTTCGGTTTTCTAGGGATGGAAACTGGTGGTGCCCGCGGTTGAATTTGTTCGAACGCTCCATGATTATTTCATATCACAACACCAAGATATGCAGATATTGGACGACCACTTTAACCGTCCTCCCGAACCGGGCTCAACGGCTGAAATTGAGATGGCTGCATTATCAAGAGCATTGACCGCTGCCAAACAACGTTCGGAGGAGAAATGGGCTTTGAAATGTCTGCATTACACGAAATTACAACCCCTCACTGAGGCATTTGATGCAGACTCCAGTGCGTTCGTCAGCGTATGGGAGGCCAATCAAATGTTGTCTTTGCGTCCAAATGGATGGAGGTAATCAACTTGATCATGTGCCCCCCCCCGTAGCTGATCAAATTATACAGCCTTCTTCAATGGTTAGCGTATTGGGCCTCAGGTTGGAGCGCCGTATATTGATTTTCTCTCCATTATTGACACTCTCCTAGGAAGACACTTCGCGATAACTCAATATTCCAACAAGATTAACGAGATCCTGCAGAATATGCACCTGTTACTTCGACATAAAGTTCGTCCTGTAAATTATCATACAGTCAATCGCTACCTGGACGGGATGAAGATTCTGGATCGAGTGCTTGCAACCACAATTCCATGCGACGTTGCTCCTGCAGGCGAATTGGCCGACAGGGTATCTCGTTACACTCAAAACGAGGAGGAAAGGATGGAGTACATTCTACAGGCCCTCAACTATGAAATAGACGGCTCTGATACTATTGAGCTTATAACCAGTGGCTACCAGATAGAGAGGGTACGAGGTCTTCAGCTTCCTGGAAGTTCAAACTCATCCGTCATCAGAACTTTTCCCCTCTCATTTATCTCCTTCTGAGGCGCCATTTATGGGTGATACGTCTGGCATGCGATGTCACCCTTGATGTTCGAGAGATGGATACCGCTACCCAGACCCTCAAAACGATCTTCAAAGCTGTCAAGGACCGGGTGTCAACGCTAGAGGGTAAGACCATCTACTTCCTGAATTAATATACCACTCATTGTTATCCCTTGTTAGCCATGTCTCAGCTCAGTGATCAGACCTTTTCTCGCTTCCTGCAAAACTTTGCCTTCGGAATGGTGAGGTTTTCATGTCCTAGGTTCTACAAGACAACTGATGTCTTGAAAGTACTATGGGGTGCATGCAAAAATTGACATCTCATATCCCTTACTGGAGGAGGATGGAGATGAGGAGGCGGATGGTATAACACCCGTACCTGGCTCCTGGCTCACGCATAGGCTGCCCGAGACGGACGAAACCGCGCCCCACCAATTTTACTCGCCTGAAGACCCAATCCAGTTTGAATCGTGCGTTGGAGAGTATGTGAATGGGTACTGGAGCGGATATCTCACCAGTAGCTACAGCAAAATTCGGAATAGATTGATTCAATTCCGAATATCAAGCTGGAAGGGGCTCAACTTCGAGGGTGATGGGAACTATTCAGAAGGAATCATCCGTATAAAGGGTTGTTACGACTCGAACACCAACGTTTTGAAAGCGACTATTGTTGGGAGTGCCGATAGTAGATCCGACTCGGGAGATTCAGACTTGAAGGTTTTCATCTTGGGATGGGTGGATACGATATCGGTAAGTGACCATGTTTTGAAACTGAGTAAATTCAACGGGTTTTTGACGATCAGCTCTGTAGTGCGGCCATTTTGGCAAACAATATCAAATCTCCGGTGCATGGATGACATCAAAGGAGGGTTCCACCGATTCGGAGGGTTCCATAACACTGAGTCAAACGCCCGCCTGGACATATCAATTTCGACAAGGGTATTCCGCCGGACGAAAAGCAAGCGAAAGATGGAGATTCGCCTTGCAAGCCGTCCTATACAGAGTACGAAGCGAGTGTGGAGTTCTCAACAGAGCCTTTTGCGTTGAGAAGTTGAAGACAATCCGGCGATCAGTTTATTTCCTCAAGCAACGGCTATTAATCGGTGCTGTTGTAGATAGAGAAGATGAGATCACCTTGAGCAGGTTGGCGCCCTCAGACTCGAGGTTGTGTCGCTGGCTAGCTAGGTTTTCTCTCTGGCCCACCTTTCATTTGTGAGTGACTGGGATTGAAGCTCTCCCGGTACAAAGTTTCTTACCGGTCATTTATTCTCCAGCAACGCGAAGTGCGACTGCGGAAAACCTATCTTCGGTAGCCGGTTGCTACAAATGAGGGTTTATCACGGGTCTGTTGGTCTAGGGGAACTCTGCCAGCATCGCGGACTACACCCTCTTGTTACAGCCCAGGAAGCACGAATCAAAACCGTTCAATTTATCCATAAAAGAGACAAACTCGAACTCTCGGACGCAGCAGAGTCACTTACAGAACTGCTTTTTACTCTTTCGGAAAGAGCTGCTTCTCCTGAGATACCACTGCCAAATGTTTTCTCCAATGTCCGCCAGTCACCAATCTCGTCCCGCCACCGGCAAGGTAGCTTTGGTAATCCTCAAATTAACGGTAGAGCATCTGCGTCCGCTTTATCCTGTGTTTGCTGTGGAATCAGTTTGCCTGATGAGAAAAGGCGTGCTGTTTGGGTTTGTCTGGCTTGTTGTAAGTGTTATCGAAGGCCTCTAACAAACGCAAGGCCTTTCAACTGACACACATTACGATTAGCGGTGCCGGGGAATGTGGAACAACTACTCATCATGTGCGGCCGATGTGAATTTTTGAACCGGCGTTGTATGGACGTTAGGTTCCCGACACATTCTCCCTACCACTCTCTCCTTCATCTAAAACCATGGTTTTACCAACCTAGGCTTGAGCATGAAGGAGGCGGCACGATACCACACAAAATTTGATCCTCGTCCCCACAACCAACATATAGGATGAAGAGTCATACATTATCTTTTTTCGAAAATGACAACCTCTTTACATAATTATAAGTCGCACTCGGGACGAGAAAGAAGGCTGACGGTTCCTCCGGATGTTTGACCTCGTCAGCCGCTTCAGCCTCCCCAACCCAATGCCACACTCAACATTGTACCCCCACAAATTGATAGGTAAGAGTTCGTGGTGTGGTCGGGCTATCATCACTGCAAATTGAATCTCGGTATTAGCGGCTGGGGTGCAAGTTGTTCAGAAAACACTACTGACGCTTGATACGTTACTGTGCAGGTAGAGCTCTGTAGCATCTGGAACAGAGGCCCAGATGCACCTGTAGAGAAGAGGATCGCGATATTTATACCGTGTATCCGGTAAATACAGATGGTGACTTTCGCCACTTACCCGCTCCTTGTCCGTTATTTACCGAAAAACGGACCTATGAAAATATCAGACCAACTCGAATGAAAGGGCCGAAATAGTAAATTCGACAAACCAGTACACCGTCAGGCCAATTCAACGGTAGAGTTTCGGTTTGCTTCGAGTCGAGCTCTGCGAGCTCGGACCAAAACACTTGAGGGTCGTTCTCATCTCCGACAGGAACAAACGCGAACATGAACCTGACGAAATCTTGAGTGGAGTTGTTGATCATGGTTATGCGTGATATCGTCTGGGTTATAAGAAACGAGAGAGAGAGAGAGAGCTTGCATCAGCGACAACTAGTTCCAACCGGAATCCACTGCAAAATACCTACAGAATCCGGTACGGTAGACAAGCTCGAAACTGCAGGGGAGGCAGAAGTGCCCGCGAGGCAGAGTGCTAGAGTGCTGAGCCAGGAGAGAGGACGCATTTTCTAGTCGTATAGCTATCGAAAGGTCGATTCCAGGAGGCACCCTTCTTAAACCCTCGTCTGGAGGCTATTTTTGCGCGGCTTAACTTGAGCGCACTCAAGAGCTTCGCTTCTGGCGCTGTCTAGTCATTATTGACAGATATGGTACCTGTACGGGTAGTGGTGCCTTCTAACAGGAGCTGGCCAACTGGTATCGCAAAAGGCTGGGTGTGCTTCAGTCGAGTGTCGAGAATAACGAGCAGATAACAGGATGGAAGAGTAATACGATAGACAGATGTAGCTACCTATATTCTTATACAATGCCAACCGCATCTTAAGCATGCCCACGAACAGGCCTAGGCACATAGATGTCAAGCGTGAAAAGGGGAACAAGGGGAAAAGTTTGAATACTGACGGTTCCTCACTTAACTTGATCCCAAAAGCTGTTTTCCTTCGATCGCTTGAGGCGCGAAGTCCCCGGCCTTCGACAAAACTCAGGAAAGAGCGACTTGTGCATGAAAACATTGATGCTTTTTGGCGGGTTCCTCAACACGAGATGATGGTCTTGTCCGCCTCATCAAAATTCTGTTCGAAGACAGTACCTTTGTTAGCTTCGACACGATCGGTAGTGCCGCTGCTCAAAGGACGCGCGAGGCTAAGTACCACTAGCCAGAGGTGCCCCACTGGATCACTCTAGTTCGATTGAACTTGTCCACAAGGTATGGGGGCATTTCACGTTCCTAATTGTGCCATAGGGAGAGTGAGTGTGATATATCAGTAATAAGATAAAGACCCGATGAGCATGAGCTCACCTCTCGATACAATAATGAATACTCGATGTTGCATCCGGAATTGAGCTTGGAAATAAGCGTGTCACAGAACGGAAAACTTGGGGCCTGTTCCTCCTGGCCTGCGATTGTGTTTTCGGCCATGATAGCAAATGAAGTATATATATACGTGAGGGGAAAGAGGCGGTTGAGAATTTCTGGGATCCCATGACGATAGCGCTCAGACTCAGAGAGTGGAGTCCGCAGTCACCACTCGCCACCGCGTACGGCGTAGTCAGAGCCGCCCATATTCATATCTGCTCCAACCTCGTTAATCCAATACGCCGGAAATAGCAGGAATGTGGACACCGTGGCAATACTTAAGAGTGGAACTGCTGTTGAACCGTGCAATATGTGCAAGGCATGGAAACAAGAGGTAAGACGACCTTCGCATGGGTACACGAGGCGTTCAAGGACTAACAGTAACCTGCACAGGAATTCGTATGAACGAAGCTAGGGACGACAAAAATGGCTCAGATAAAACGGAAGAGTACTCGAAAATCAAGAGCAAGATAAATGGATTTTCAGAGTCAAGTCAAGTGCTTCTCAAGGTGTTGGAAGAAGTTAAGGATATCCATCCTTTCATTGGTGTGACATTCCCGACTGCTTTCTAAACATCATTGACGTCTATATCTTTTCAAGGGGTTGCTGTGATAGCTTTTAAGGCAGTGGTCACTTTAGAGCTGAAGCGACGCGAGAACGACGACAAAGTCGTATTTTTGTTGGTGAAGATGCAAGATTTGATGGAGACTCTGGTGCAGTATGTCAATCCGATGATTTTTGTTCATTTAACTTGTCCTTTTTTACTTCCAGACTTCGAGCCATACCTTCTGATCAAAAAACATCAGATCAGCTTTATACGGTGGAGGAGAAACTCGCCTCGTTATGTGCGAAGATTGAGAAGGACATCCAAGGGTGCGGAAATCTCTGCGACACCTTCTCAAAGAAACGGTTCTTAGGTATGTGGTCTCGTCTCTGGCATCGCCTTATTATCATATTAAAAGAGACTGGCAGTCAAGTTACTCAAGGGGTCCATCTACGAGATACGGCTAGAAGAAATGGCACAGACACTTGACGAGCGGCAGAGAGAATTACAGTTTGCGCTTGGTCTCTTCACGGCGCGTGGCATCCAATCTATAAATGATACTCTACGTTCAGCCCACGATGACATCAACATGCTACTTTTGCTACAAATGCTACAATCTTCTGCAGAAAAAGAGTTCTTGGACATCGTCAACGCAAAGGGCGGGCCTTCCAAATGCATGCAAGATGAGGAGATACTGTCGGAATTGATCCAAATTCGACGCGGGTGAGGCTCATTGTCAGTGAAGACGACTCACTGTCTAACGGAACGCCACAGCGCTAGCCGAGAGCTACCTACAAATCCTGACCCAGATGCAGATGATGCTTCAATCACTCCCCAACGAGTATCTACACACGCACACCATATTTCTCCCACTTACCCTCCGCAGCCCACCTCACGTTACAATCATGAGATGTACGGCTCGAGACACAGATCGAGACGTACCCATTATGGTCACGACGAATATGGTGAGGGATATGCCCCCGAGCCTCCGCGGACTTCCCACCAACGGTCGCACGCTACTCCTACCCGTTCTGCTGCTCCCGGGTATCGCTCCCACTATCACCATCAACACAGGGGCACATACGCCTACGACTCTGACGACAAACATCCTTCTGATGCCGAGATCAAACAGCTCAAGGAGGAACTAGCTAAGGACGTTGACGAGGAACTGAACCAAAATCAAGATGTGTTTCTACGCAAGTTCCAAGAGCAACAACGGCAACTACTTGTAATTGAACTGACTGTGGTTAAGCAAGGTGATAGGGTGGTGCGAGAGGTACGTAGCGGGCCACACGACAGAATCTATCATGAGGCTAGTTCTCTTCAGTCCCGACCGTGTTATTCCTATTGAGCTTTTGATGTTTCAGGAGTTGCGGAGTATTTGGAAAGAGATGGTATTAATTTCATTCGCGTCGGCGGTTCCTGGCTCATCTACCACGTTTCGATTCTAGGGGTGGAAGTTGGTTGTGCCTACAGTCGAATTCGTTCGAACACTCCATGACTATTTCGTATCGCAACACCAAGATATGCAGATATTGGATGACCATTTTAACCGTCCTCCCGAACCGGGCTCGACTCCGGAAAATGAAATGGCTGCACTATCAAGGTCTTTGAATGCTGCCAAACAACGTTCGGAAGAGAAATGGGCTTTGAAGAGTCTGCACTACACGAAATTGCAACCCGTCGCTGAAGCATTTGATGCCGACTACAGTGGGTATGTCAGTGTATGGGAGGCTAATCAAGTGTTATCTTTGCGACCAGATGGATGGAGGTGAGAAAGCCGATTCTTTTTGCCCTACGTAACTAATGAAATCATGCAGTCTTCTTTCGTGGTTAGCGTACTGGGCCTCAGGTTGGTAACGGCCCTGTACCGCACTCCTTCCTCTAACATTGACTTCCTTTAGGAAGACACTCGGCGATAACTCAATATTGCATCAAGATCGGCGACATTCTCGATAATATGCACCTCTTGCTCCGGCATAGAGTTCTTCCTGTCAATCGTCACACAGTCAATCGCTACCTGGACAGGATGAGAACCCTGGAACGGGTACTTGCAACCACTCTTCCATGCGACGAAGCTCCTGAAGGAGAGTTGGCTCTGAGGATCTCTCGTTACACTCAGAACGAGGAGGAAAGGATGGTGCACATTCTGCAGGCTCTGGACTATGAGATCGACGGTTCTGACACCATTGAGCTTATCACTAACCGCTATCAGATAGAGAGGGTATGAAATCTTCCTTGGTTCTCCCTGTGATTCTAATTTCAGTACTTTGCTATCAGAACTTCTTTCCACTCGTTTATCTCCTTCTCAGACGTCATCTCGCAGTTATACGTCTGGCGTGCGATGTCACCCTTGACATTCGAGAGATGGTTACCGCTACCAGCTCTCTCAAAACCATCTTTCAAGCTGTCAAATCTCGCGTGTCAACGTTGAAGGGTAGGTCCTTCCATCTCCTTCATGAAGATACAGTCATTCATCGTTCCATCAATGGTAGTCATGTTTCTCGATGATTCGACCTTTTCTTCCTTCCTGCAAACATTTGCCTTTGGAATGGTGAGGGTCTCATGTTATAGGCACGACCAATGGAACTGATTCCCTGCAAAAAAAAGTACTACGGAGTGTATTCAAACACGGTGGTCCTATTTCCCCCCTTGAAAGAAAATGAAGACCAAGAAACGGGTGATACGACACCTGCGCCTGTCTCATGGCTTACGCATAAGCCTCCCAAGTTGACTGATACTGCGCCCCTGCAGTTTTACTCGCCTGAAGATCCGATCCAGTTCGAATCATGCATTGGAGATCATGTGAATGGTTACTGGAGTGGGTACCTCACGGGTAGCGATAAAAGAAGCCCGAATACAAACAGATTGCTTCAGTTCCGGATATCGAACTGGAAGGGTAGCAAGTTTGAGGGTGATGGAAGTTATTCAGAAGGAGAGATCAGTGTAGAGGGGTCTTATGACTCGAAAACTAATGTTTTGGAGGCGACTATCGTCGGGACTGCCGATATCAACAGATCCGAATCGGGAGATTCAGACTTGAAAGTTTTCATCTCGGGATCGGTGGATACGATATCGGTAAGTTACATGCTTAGCTTTCTGACACAAATTTACTTAACGTTGTAGGCCGGGCATCTTGGCAAGCAATATCAGATCTCGGGTGTTTGGAATACTTCGAAGGAGGAGGGTTCCATAACTCTACGCCAGACTCCTGCCTGGACATATCAATTCCGACAACGGTATCCAGGACAAACCACAAATGAAAGATGGAAATTCGCCTTGCAAGCTGTTCTCTACAGAGTACGAAGCAAACGCGGAATCCTTCATAAGGCCTTCTGTGTTGAGAAGCTGAAAGAAATCCGACAATCTGTGTATTCTCTCAAGCAACAGATGTTAATCGAGGCTTCTGTAAGCGAAGACGCAGAGGACATCTTGAGCAGATTGGCGCCCTCAGATTCGAGGTTGTGTCACTGGCTCGCTCGATTCGCTATCTGGCCCACGGTACATTTGTGAGTGGTTAAGCCTGGAAGATCATCCCGTTTTGCTTATCGATCGATTTTTTTTGCAGCAACGCAGAGTGTGGATGCGGAAAACCTGTCATCGGAAGCCGGATCTTACGATTCATGGGCCCCGTCTCCTCTCTTGCGCTAGAGGAGGTTTGCCAGCACGAAGGTGGCATTCCTCTGTCTCGCGTGGACGAATGTATAAAAACTGTCCAAATTTTACACAGACGCGACAAGTACGAGCTAACACAGCTCGTTGAACCACTTAGCGAGCAAATCTCTGCTCTTTGCCGCCACCCGGTTTCCGTCGCGGTCATCGGTAACGACAACCCCGTTATTCGTGTCCCAGGAAGACCCACCACCAGATCGGTAATGTCTTTACTTTCACGTCGAATTTCAACAGGTAAAGGTAAACGACAGCCTGGCACACCGGCCGCGCCGAACGTTGGTTTTACTCGTAGGTTTCGTTCATCGTCAGGCTCATCGCAGTTTGTTCCCGCACCTCGAAAAGGAGCGGACGCGTCCCTATCCTGTGTTTGTTGTGAAACCAGCCTGCCTGATGGGATATGGAATGCCATTTCGGTTTGTCTGATGTGCTGTATGTGTTCTCTGCCTTCTTCGAACATTGCGCCTCCTCACAACTAACACATCTTCTGGCATATAGCGGTTCCCGAGGACTCGGAAAAGCTCCTTGTCATGTGTAGCCGATGCGAACTGTTGGGGCGGCGTTGTAAGGGCGATAGCTTTCCGACCCACACTCACTACCACACTCTCTTACAGACAAGACCGTGGTTTAATGGCCCTCTTGGACGGTCAATCATATCCCCAAAATCTCTACGATCGTCTTTCAAAACGCGTATTCGCCGATTATTGAGGAAAGTCAGGCGGGCTCACAGATTCCTGTCGTCTGATACATCGTCTTCTTATTGATGCGGTTTCCAATTACAATTACATAGCATACAAACATGTTCTTCTAGTACGAGTTTTACGCATGACCTCTAACAGGCTTCGGTACATAACTTAAAAAAAACATGAGCTGTCGGATATCAATCAATGCGTGAATAAAGGCTCACGGTTCTTCCAGGTATTTCATCTCGTCTGTCAACTTCAACCCAACGACAATACTTTCATCTAATCGTTCGATACGTCGTACTCCCAATTGGACTGTCGACATTTGCACCAACCTAGGCTAACGCAACTTGTGTCATCGTCTTTCCTCTCTTCTTCGCGATTTCATCTACACGATTAACGATTACCTTGTCAGCCTCGTTGAATTGACGCTCCATAGTTTTTTGTATGCTTCGCTTCGAGTGGTTTCAGTGCCCGACGGTCTGCAGAGAAGGCCGCCAGCAACAGGGCCCCATGGGATGAGACCGATTCCGTTGAATTTGTAGTAAGGAATCATTTCCCGCTCCTAGAAAAACGATCAGTCAGAAAATCTCGAGAAAGTAAATACCACCAACCTCCTCCTCTCTATACAATAACGAATACTCGCTCTGCATGCTTACAAACTTGGTCCACCCGTTCTTCTCTGCTACTTGATTCAAATGCGCGAATTGCCAACAGCGCATTGAGCTTGCACCGATGTATCTGACTTTCCCGCTTTGGACGAGGTCGTGTAGAGCTTTCATCGTTTCTTCAACAGGCACATCACGGTCGTAACGATGAATTTGGAGAAGGTCGATGTATGGCGTGTCTAGGCGTTCTAGAGAAGCCTCGACGGCGTTGAATATAGCAGCACGAGATAGTCCATATTGGTTGATGTATTCTGGAGTGTTGGGAGTAGGTTTTCCTTGAAACCCGGCTGGCGTGTTGGCGACGACGCTGTAGCATTTTGTGGCGATGATGATCTGGTTTCGAGGGATGTTGTACTGTACGTTGAAGAGAAAAGGTGAGCAAATCTTCGTTACAACGGAGATGTAAACGGATACGCACTTGTTTGATGAACCTTCCAATGATGCGCTCAGAAAGGCCGTTGGAGTATGCGTTGGCAGTATCAATGGTGTTGATTCCTCTGTCCCAGGCAGCTTTGAGAATTGGAAAGGACTTTTCTTCATCTAGAATCCAAGGCTACGGAAGACAACGATGTCAGTTCTTTGTACGTTCCAACGGTAATGAATCCATACCCCAGTCCAATCCGGTGAACCAAAGCTCATTGCACCAAGCTATGGGAGTCGAAAATTAGTATGACCTACAAAAACAAAAATTTGAACACGTACGATTGGCACAGAGACTTTCAAACCACATGCACCTAGTCTTCGATATTTCACTTCGATTGAGTTCGACATGGTCGAAGAAGGACAATCTGGTCTATCGAAGCATGTCTTGCACTTGCAGGCACTTAAATACCAGTAAATACCGAGTGCCTCGGTATATAATCCTGAAACTAGCTTTAGTAATTGGCTTGGTCAACGACAGCAGGTCTCACCAAATCGTTTGAATAGGCGGCTATTGACGGAAAGTTGCCGACAGTCAAGATGGATGATTATGGCCAGGAGATTTTGTTTGTTGGAATTGGCTGAAGTCTGGAGTGGTTTTGGAGGCAATGGGTGGCATACAACGACCTATCCATGGCCGCTAAAACAGGACAATGAACGAAAAAATAGTGTCGTCAGTTGAGTAAGGTATGTACGTCTTCGGAAGCGGAAGAGAACCGTTTTTGACCCGAGGGTACAGTCGATTATTCCTGAACTTGTAGTATGGAAGCATTTCACGTTCTTGATTAAGTGTGCCGCGAGGAGTGAGTGGAAAATGTCAGTACCGATAAAAACGAAGGCCAAATCAACGTGTGCTTGCCTCTTCTGAATGCTCGTGTTGCATGCTGATAAACTTGGTCCACCCATTCTTCTCAGGCACTTCGTTCAGGTGTGGAAACTGCCTGGTTCGCATCGAACTCGCACCAACTTTATAACAGACGTCATGTAATGGATACAAGGTTTCCCCAGCCGGTGTATTAGCATCATATCGGTGAATTTGTCAGAGATCGATGTACGATGTAAGTGGTATTGAGACGTTCGAGCGAGGCCTTGGCGAGGGTCGAAGATAACAAGACCATAATGATTATTACGAGGATTTTATGCTGGCGAGCGACGTTCGTGTCAATTCTGAGCCAGAACGGGATGGAGAACTCTACTCACCTTCTCTAGAAACCCTTTGCGACACGCTCAGATTCTCCATTGATACACCTATTCGCAGTGTCGCAGGTGTTAATCGATGATCCCGCAATCCTAAGCAGCTTTCAAGATCTCGAGGGATTGTTCGTCTCCCACAACCCATGGCACCGAGCTTGAAGAACAAAAATCAGACTGCCAATAGAACTTGAAGATGAAAGAGTTGACACCCACATGGACCACGAGTAATGTTACAAGCTCTCTAGCGCTGAGCAAAACCCTGTCCTTCTCCTCCTGTTCCTCTCTGCTCGAATCATAGGTGCTCTGGGCTGTGTAGCTAATGATGCAGGTAGGCTTTTGGGCCACTAGTAAATTTACCGAATATAGTAGGTTTCAAATTTTGGCTAGCGTGAGAATATACGCTTTACGCCCATTACACAGCCTCCTCCCAAGCAAGAACCTTGTACCATGCGTTTCCAGCGTGCTACCATGGCATGCTCGATGTCAAGATTCTAGCTCTTCTAGCTCTGCCTTCTCTTTTTCTTCCTCCCATATCAATGCTATCCTGGCCAGAATCTCCCAAATAACGACTCGGAAGTTACGTTGCTTTGTAGAAAACAACACCCTCAATCACCGTTCACGAAGTGGAAGAATACGGAAGTGCTTAGCGGGTATAAGCTTTGAAGTATCTGATCAGCATGCGCGATGACTCAGGTATCTAGCTGTTTCTGCTTCTACTCGCACCTCCTGCTCATTGCGTTTGTACTTATCGTTATTGCTCATAGAATGGGGTTTTTTCCCGGGAGTCGTGCCTCCGCCAAGTACTCCAGCAGGTTCAACACCCTCGAGAACGCCGGTCTTTGTTTCTCCTGTCGTACTACCCCCGTATCTGTCACCAGCCGCAATACCACCCCATTACCTTTATTCGCCGTTTGTTCCTCAGACTTCAACACCTTTGCCGCAGACCCCGGTTATAACGCCAGGCGTTGTTCCCCTTCCGCCTCCACCGCTCCTGTTTACACCTCCACCCGAAGAAACAACAACAACGTACTTTCCAAGGGCAACACCATCTCCGTCCAATCCACCTGTCATCCCACCAAACTTGTCTTCCCCTGCGTCACAGGCCTCTCCTTCTTCTGTTTCCTCTCATAGCGGGACCCCAGACTTGCACCCCCCTTCCCGCAACTCATCATCACCTGTTCGAGGCATGCCAGCATCTAACCCGGATATTTTTATACCTCCCGAAGTGCAGCCTACTCCTCCACCACAGTCAGATCAACGTCATCGTCGGAGACCAAGTGGTCCACTGGTTGGAGAGAGCCAGGGCTGGGCTTACCCTTTAGATCTCGGCGGGACCGGTTTATCTTATCCAAATCACTCGACACCCTATAATCCCTATACGCCGCTACCGGCGCTCTATCCACCCGCATATGGAGGTTATACACCCTATCCCTATCCTCCATGCTATCCTCCATTTACTCCCCGAACCAATACTGCAAATCTCTATACACCCTATCCCTATCCTCCATACTATCCTCCATTTACTCCCCGAACCAATCCTGCAAATCCCTATACACCCTATCACCCTTATTCTCAATATTATCCTCCTCAGTCCCTGCCACCGTACACTACACCAGTACCTTTTCAAGTTTCTACGATTCATAATTACAATACACCCTACCTCCCACCCACATCCCAACTTCCAAATTATGCTCTACCGGGGGACACACCTCTACCCGCTACATCCGTTCCACTTCCACCTCCCCAACCCGGATTTATATCCCTCCACCCTGACATTTTCACCTTGGGAGGGGGGATGACAGCGTTAGATTGGGATCTTCTCTATCCACCTACACCAGAATATGCAAAGCTCGTTAATCCTCCTATGCCCTATGCCCGTCCAAATTTTTCAGAACCTGCTTTTTCTTCGCCGATGGTGGCGGCTAAAGTCCATTTACGATCTTCGTCTCATCCCGTGCTTGCTTATTGGATGGATATCTGGGGGTGTCTGACGGTTAACGGCGTCCCGACTGTTCGGGGTTTGCTCGAGGGGATATACAGCTATTTACATATGCCGCTTACTCCTTCTGAACTTGAACTCTTGTTATCCACACCGGAGAATAAGGAGAATGTAGCGAGGGCGAGAACGATAAGAGCTAGGGAGGGGTGTGAGTTGGTACTAGGGGGTGGGTATAAGAGATTGGATGTGTTGGGGATGCATAGGAAGTTTGCGGGTGTGTGGGTTGGATCTGTATCTGAGTGCGTGGATGAGCAAGGAGGGGAAGGGAGTGCTGGTGGTGGTGGTGGTGGTGGGATAGAGGTGGAGTTGATGATTGGAATTAGGCCTGTGGGTGTTTGGTCCTGAGAAGATGACAGTTTTAGGGCTCAATCGGTGTTTTTATCTTTGGGAATTTCTAAGGGTTATGCTCTCAAGCCATTCAGGAGGTAAAAAAAACGATCGTTGAACAAGACATGCGAGCAGTCCATGTTTCACCGTTCGACTTTCGTGTTCCGTTTCAACGTCGCGACTGCTTGCGATGAGCAGCTAGCACCTGCCAGTGGGTTACCTAAGTAACGTAGTTACGATTATCATCCGGTTGACGATAGATTGCTTCTAAGATCTTGCACGTCAGGAAGCTTCAACGTTACTTCTCCATTTCTCCGGTGTACAGGAAACTCGCGAAAATTTAATTCTGGTGAAGACACGGAAGCTGAAGAAGCAGGATATTGGGCATTCCCAAGCAACTGCCTTCGAAGCTGTCGTATCGGCGCTCCTTCCCTTCAACCTGCCCTGTGCGGGACTTGGACGTAAACTGTGGCAGAGCTTTTGGGCAGTTTCCACTCTCCAGCATACTCATTCTGAGGTAGTTCGCTAGGTAAGTATGATGCGATTCTTCAAGTCCGTTTCCCGGCAATTTTTGGGTGACGGAGTTGTTGATTTCTTCACGGCAGCCACTGGCTGGAAATACTTTGAGGAAAAGGGAAAGCTGGGCGCCGGCCGCGGTGCGACAGCTTCGAAGAAGACCGTGACTGTTTGGAAACAGGAAGCAACGTAGTGAATATCGAATTTCCGGCGACGTCGATCTATTGACATTTTCTGTCTTCTGCCCTCACCTCTACTTGGGATTTCCATGGACCGGTCAATAGGGAGGTTGGCCTTAATCCAAACCGTAACTCAATCAGCGGCGATTTAGCTCGAAGATTTTACGCATAACTTGCTCTATGCTTCTGTCTGCTTCTGTGGCGTTCGCCGGTGTAAAGCTCATTCCTGGTCCCGATGCAGTCCTTGAATGAGTCTCCCGAGCCCAAACGGTAATTTCTGAAGTCCATTGAACGTGTATGATGTGCAAATAAGTAAAATCCATAAAACGGATATCGGGTGGTGGTTCTGGTCCGTATCGTGCTTTGGGTATGTACAAAAGGAATGAAGAGGAGGGTTGAAGCGAGACATGAACAAAAGAATGTGTGCCTAGTATCAACTCCAAAGTCCCAAGTTTTATATCTAGCGGTGAATGACTGTAACTAGTTATACAAAGGGAGCGAAAAAAGACTACTAATCGTGCTCGTAGAATAAAAAGCTGGAGGATTATTGCGTGAATGTTCGATGGTAATTATTGCAATTTTTTTTAAACTTTCGGGATTCCAGTCTCTCAACATAACTGCCACATCTTCACGTAGTCGCTGTCGCCGGTAAGATGATTAGGTTCAGGAAATTATAGTGGACACAGTCACACTCACATCACGAGCGCCCGCTTCTCAAGGTTTTCTGGCCACGACGGGTACCATTTATCTTTTGCGACAAGAAAGTCTCTCATCGCCGCTAGGGTTAATGTCAAATCAACGCGCTCCCAATCGATATATGAAATCGGAAGCTTACTAGTCGCAGCGCCATTCAACCATGGCTTTTCACCACCATCAGGGAACCATCCATTAGTACCACCGACAGCGACGTTCAGGATGAGGTAGAACCCTGTGTACACGCCCCCAAATGAGCTGGGGAAAGAGTTCCAGATGGTGTGTGAGGAGACTCACGTTGATCAAAAGGTGCAGCTTTCGTCCCGTTGCTCCAAGGATTTTGGAGGTTGATCACTTCGGATCCGTTTTGGATGACAGTAGGGAATTCACCCCGTTCCCAGAAATCTTCCTTTAACTTTGTCTCCAATAAGTAGTGGAGTCGGGTGTCAACATAGATCCGGCTAGGGAATAGAAGACCTTGTAAGTGAACCTAGGTAAGGGTCAAACGAATGTTGGGGAGACCCTACATGAATTTAGGTGTCCACTCCAGCGTGTATGTATGGAAATCGGTGTCATAGGATCCTCGTCTCAATTTCCACCACCCGTAGGTTTTGGCGACGGCGTTCAACCATGTTGTTGGACCCCAATTCAGGGAGCCACGAACGTAATTAGTTCCCCTTCAGAGCGGGTGGGTTAATGCATACCCCAAAAATGCCATGCCGATCGAAATGACTCACTGGTTAGGATAGCTTGGACCGTTTCCTCGAGCCTCCATGAGGTCTATTTCGCCTGCGAACAGAGGGTGTCGACATGAGTGCGCTCCGTGAGGGAAAGCACCGCTTCGCGAAGCGAGCACAAAAAGAAGACTTACCACTTAAAGGCCACGCACCGTAGGCGTTGTCGACAGGCAACATCCAAATGGCAGGCCACATCTAGTAATGAACAATGGGTGGGAGTGAGTTGACGTTTTCGCTGAGGATCAGACAGTCGAGCGACTAACCCAGTCACTAAGGGAAAAAAAACGGGCTAAGTACATCGGTTCCCAAATGAAAAGAAAAGGGATCGTGCTTACCCAGTTGGAATCTTTGCTCTAACCTCCACTTTTCCGAATTTGATACTAGCGCTTTTACGTGTGCTTAGTCTGGCGCTCTGAACGGGGTTGATGATTCTTCCTGCTGTCGCGTTACTGTAGGCCGAACAAGCCTTGTAGTATCCGTCAGCGTCGAATGTGTTGGGACCGATAGGTGAAGTGCCAAGGGAATGAGGAGCGTCGACGGATGATTGAGTATACGTAGCGCCTCGAGTGATATTGAAGGTGCAGTCGGTGATATTGTAAACATGCCCGTCGAGGATAGCATCCAGAGGGATACTATCAGATGTCAACGTAGGCAAGATGTACAAGTTCCCGTTTGCAACGAAAGAATTGTTCTCCGATCCTGTAGCCATCGCAAAATCTCCGTTCCTACAGTTGCGTAACATGAACGACCGAATCTCTCGCGACGGTGACCAAGGAGGCAAAAAAACTCACCCGAAACCACTCATATCCACCTCTCTAAAAAACTTTCCGTTATCTCCAAAGACACCGTCTGCACTGTCAAAATTCTCGTCTAGGACGGGGCAAAGATTCTCTGTAATGAACGAGAGACTCTGGTAGTCGAAGTAACACTTGATGGCGCTGACCACGATACCCAGGAAGGCAACGGAGTAAGTGATGGTATATGCGATTCGCGAGTACGGGTCGCGTTTTCCGATCCAAGGCTTCGAAAGAGCTGAGTTGTTACCCAGCATAGTGGACTTTGGTCGTTCCCGTCGGATTTTTGTTACGGAAGGAGCGCTGTAGATCGTCAATGGTCTTGAAGGAGGAGAAGCAAATGCCTCTCGTTTTGTTGAAGCAGTAGATGGCCGACTGCCATAGATAGAAGACATTCCGGTCAAGTCAGCGATACTTCCTGTGAGGGAAGTTATACCACTGCGAGTTCCTGGACGAGAGTCGGCGTAATAAGGGTAAGACTGGCCAGAAAAGCTGATGACACTAGCTGGTGGAGTGGTGGGATTCATGGTATTAGTTGTTTGGCTAGGAGGCGATTCGGGCGGTGATGCTGTCGGTGATGTACCGTGTCGCGGTTGGTTGACAACTGAGTATGTAAGTTCGACCTCTCCATCTGAGTCTACAGTCTCAACAACTCCCCCTTGAGGCCGAGAGAATTTACTATCTTGAACAAGGATCGGCGGTGGTCGCGATGCTGTCATGCTGAAGGAAACGCCGTCGGAAAAGAAGAGGGTTTTGAGGAGTGACGCTCCTGGACCTTATAAGAAAGCGAAGAAAATGTCAATCTTTTTCCATCCAAAAACGCAGCCGAACATATAACCGTTTGTGCTGTCAACTACTGTCTGAAACTTCGAGGTGGAAAGAAAGAAAGCCCTATCAGTTCCTGAAGTCAACCTGAGGCTCAGCGTTGTGCTCAATGCTGATGGGAATTCCGAGAAAGGCAAGTGATCTGAAGAATCATTTCGTTTGCATCTACACACGGTCCATTAATTCGGAACCAACTGCGCAATTAAGAACCTTACCGGAAATTGAAGGCGCCACTGTTTGCAGCTTGCGAATCTGGCGAATCTGCGAATCAAAGCTCAGGCTCCCGTGATTTCATGAGTCTGAAAGAGGCAACGATGGCACAAGGTGTGTTTTCGTGTCCTGCCCGTTCCGCCGAAGGCTGGTAAAAAATCAGATAATTATTGAATATCAGGGTCCGTTCCTGCGATGTGTGATGTAAAATCATATTCCATATTGTTGTCTGAAGAACCACAATTGATTTTGAACAGGTGCGGGAGCCAGACTGGCAGAATGATACGTCAGATTGGTGTCTCTGAGGTTTGTGTTGTTGGGTGTAAACAAGCCTGACTCAAAACCTTGAGCCATCATTCGTTGTGACTGATAAGACTGATAACAAAATAGGACCTGACATACATATTCCGTAGGATACTGGATAAAGCAAGCTTCTGAAGGCCGCTCGCGGTCTAGTGCATCCTAGGCACCGACGACGTTAGGCCGCTCGTGGACGAATGTTGTCGTTCCTATCACCGCGAGAACAAAACTGAACATGAGTCGGAAGATAGAACGGAAGGTCTTGGGTCGTTCGAAATTTTAATTTTACCGGGTGTCTATCTTCAAAACTTCAGCATTGCCCGTGTCATGAGAGAGTTGGCTCGGCGATGCAAGCCCATGGGGGTTGTTCGAAGTATCAAAGCAGCTGAACAGCATTCAAGCACTGGCAGTGGGAAAGAGCGTCGGCCGCAATGTAAGTGTAAGTGTGGAGAAAGGTCATACTTGGTACGAATTTCCGAAAATAGTTAGTGTTTCCAAACTCCGATATAGTGCCGAGGCCGTGGGAATAACACATTAACTCACATGTACTCCTCGACCCCGACCTTCCCATTTCCAGCAAAGCGCGAAAATGAAGGAGAACTTGAGCCGCTGTCTCCTCGTATATATCCCCTCAAATTCCGTATCGAACTCGTTTCCCTTGAGCGGATAACCCATCTCAAGGCGCAATTGCTGAGGACCTTGAGAAGGAACCTGTGGCTCGGGTCGTACGAGCTCGCTTTCCCTTCTGTTCCTCTAAACTCAATCCTCTTTCCGCGACCTGCATCCAAATCTATGCCCAGAGGGAGGAGCTGTTGACATCTATAATAGACTGGTGAGGTCCTAAGAATGGTTCATTGATGGCCCGTGCCTCCGACAGCCTCAGGACAGCCTTGGTTTTCTTTCCAGTATTAAGCGCGTGCGGGCCCCACCGCCGTCGAAGTTCTCATGGCGAAGTCCAGTCTCAACCTGGTGCTTCTTGAAGTTCCACAGCCGCCATGTTGCCCTGAACCTACCCTTCTCTCCTGCCCTGACGATTTACCAGCTACTTCCAGCATTTCTTGACGCCAAGCCGTTTCCAGAACAAGGGGTTTTGTTGTCTTAACGTCGGTATTATAGCGATGAAGATACAACTACATATCTTGTCGTCTTCACCTCGGTATCAAGCTGACTATATATATCACTACAGGATGAATGGTCCTGGCTATTTAATGTCCCCTAACGATTGTATGTCCTTAGTCCGTCATTTCGGTGAATCCCCCAGGTGCCTGTCCTGAAAACTTACGACAAGTCCATTCGTTGATTTCAAAGCCCCGAGAGGCACAAGGAACGGTGGGTTTTTCATTATTCTGTCCAGCATTCCGATGAGTCCCTCTGGAGCTAATGGTATCAATGTCATTCCGACTGTCTGCCACACGCGTCGCCGTCCTGTATATTATACATGAGCACCCACAAATTCAAAATAGTTAGAACAACGCCACTGAATTCATTGTCACGAACCCGTACATATCTGAAGAGCTATACTCTGTGCGCACTAGCGCAGGACGTAGGACGATATGTCCAGTCCGGTACAAGCTATCGTTATCGACGTTTTCGTCGGAACTTTCTTCCTATCCGAATCGCTCTTGTATTTGGTTGGTGCCCTTGTTTTCTGTCGTGAATCAATGACATGTCGATTCGCAATGCGATATCGCGACATCCCTATCATACATTCTCACACCCACCGCTGAGAATCATATCTGTGCACAAAACCTCGAAATTGTCTCCAATCACACTAGGAGGGGATATTGATCATCGAATTTGTCGGGTCACAATCCATCAGTTTCAATCGGAGATTCAAAGTTGATGTCAAGCGCTGCCTTGTTCTATATTCAATCTATAACTTTATCTAAATACTATTACTGGAAGGTATGTAGCTTTCTTTTTCTCTTCAAAGTTCAAGGTACATACCTGCAATAACCGAGCAAACCTGTCTGGATTAGATTTTATGGACCATCCAATTAGCAGTGGAAAAGAGTCTTATCATTCATGAGCGGTACAAGCAACATCCAACGTTAGACCTGACGGAAGATACCCTGTCAGGATGAATCATGTCGCCGGGAACGTTCTCGGCGGGTTTACCGTCATCGGTTCAGGGCTTAATTTCAGTCTTAATTGGACCTGAAGCATGCGGAAGCTGTACCTTCAGTTGCCGAATGTAAACCTGTCAAAAGATTATTGCTGTCCCGTGATGGAATGCTCGACAGCCTAGGCTCAGCTGATTCCGGAATTCAGTTGCCAGGAAGGGATTTTGACGCGTCCTTTAAAGCTATTCTCATGATTCTCCAATCCTTCATCTCTCTTAGTACACCTGCCGCTCCGCGCTCAGGCCTCTGAGCACTTCCTGTCTTTTACTCGTTGCATTCGGCTTTTCTAGAGGATCATCGATTATGGATTATGACAATTACGATGCTGTTCTTCATTTTCTCTGGGCCCGTGTGCGTATATCTCCCTTGTTTCCAGTGAAGCCTTTTCATAACCTCAGTTAATTGCAGACTCAACGCGGCGCTTGGTTTAAACCTAGTGCTGAAAACGTTTCCGCTGGGATATGTTTACGTCTGGAGCCTGGTCAATTCCGAGTCTTTCCATACCAGAATCGCTTCTTGATTCCCTTCGAAACGGCTGTTCGCATCCTCAATCCCTTGGTGGCAGTCAAAATACGTAGTGCATCTGTCCATGCTGCACTATCCACGGTGTATGTGTTTTCCCCGTTCTTTTGATGGTTGTCTCTGATTGAAGCCTTGACAGACATGACGACTGCGACGCTCTGTATCTGGACGCCCGTACGCGCATACAGATACTACCATCCATGAGTCAACTACCCGAGGCGGATAAGGAACAATGCGGGGCTTTCCTGGTATGCTGTTTTCGTTGTCCTGAGCAATCTCGTATATGCTAACTTTTCGTTAGCGAGACGAACGTGTTCTGATAGTTTGGTCGGATAGTTTGGATAACATCGTCGAACTTTGCACAGAGTTCGACGAAAAACTCATCAAGCTTGTTTGGCGTGCTCGTAATGTTACTCCGTCCATCAGTGGTTTGACTTCAGCTGCTGCGTCAATCGCTTTGTCATCATCCCCGTCGGATTTACATCTCACCGAGAAGCCTAAAGCCAGTTCTGAAGAAGCTGTTGCCGTTCCTCCGGTTGTAACGGCGGAGAAGTCAACGAAGAAGTCACGATGGAACTGGAATTGGAGGCTCCAGAAGAAGAAGCGAGATGTTCATACTGACGTAGAGAAGGGATCGAAGCAAGCTCGTCCCATCCGTCTTTTTGCTCCGTTTTACGATGGTTTTGGAGCAGCGTTGTCGTTGTGTAGGTTTCTCTTTGCCAGTGGAAAGGTTGGAGCGTTTTTGACCGCCTTGTATAGACTTCATCGGTTCTGGTCTTTCGACTCTTCTTCAGGAATGGCGCCTCGACCGCGGTTACGAAAGGTTCGCATTGCTCGCCGCTAGTCCTTTGCTCTGCTGTGTTTCGTTGGTGGGTCTATCTCTGCTTTCACCGGTGTCATCTGTATTTAGTGAGTTCCGTTCCCCCAGTTCTTCGCCCTCCAGATAGTGACAAATGTCTCGTTTGTGTGAGTTCACGTCTACCATTCCGAGTTATAGTTCTGTTCTGATCCGAAACATCGTTCATTAGCATTGGTCCTGTGGCTCAATATCACGAAAACTCTTTCTACTACTCCGCGATTCCGCCTGAACCCAACTCAGATGTCGACTCACATCTCCCTCATGTGACCATAGAACTTCCTGTTTACAAAGAGAGTTTGGAAGAGACTATGTTAGTGCTCACTTTCGCTTTATCTTTACACTAGACATAAACTGAGTATATTTGAACTCTTAGCACGCCTTCGGTTCTTTCGCTCAAGAAGGCTATGCAGACATACGCCCGTCAAGGAGGAACATCGGCCATCTTTGTTCACGATGATGGACTCCAGCTTATCAGTTCAGAAGAGCGAGAGAAGCGAATCCAGTTCTATTCCGACCATAACATTGGTTGGGTTGCTCGACCTCCTCATTCTAACGACCCGGACGGTTATCAACGAGCTGGCCGGTTCAAGAAAGCCTCCAACATGAATTATGGCTTGGCGCTCTCGCTCAAGATGGAACAGAAGATTTTGGACCTCGAAGCGCAAGAAAAAACGGGTCAACTGCAGCTTGGCGGACTTTCTCTGGAAAATAAGGCGCTTCAACTAGCAATTGATGAAGTTTACGAGGAAAATGGAAAGAAATGGAAACCTTGGGCCTGTAATGGGAAATCACTTCGTATGGGCGACGTTATTCTGATTGTAGATTCCGATACTATCGTTCCCGAGGTGAGTCAAAACGGTGTCAGCTTTAGATTGTTACATCAACTGTTTTGTTTTGTTCTGTGTAGGATTGTTTCAGAGACGCGGCACGAGAACTTGTAGAGTGTCCAGAAGTTGCTATCATTCAACATGAATCAGGTTGGTTTCCTTGATATCAAGAGCGTCGTAATTGGTCTGACCCTTTGGATTGTTCACAGATGTCATGCAAGTTGCCCATCACTTCTTTGAGAATGGTATTGCACACTTTACGCGCCGTATCAATAAGTGTATCTCGATGGGCTGTGCAAACGGCGAAGTCGCGCCGTTCGTCGGTCATAACGCGTTCCTTCGGTGGTCAGCTATTCAAGATGCGGCCTTCGTTGACCCTGACGACGGTGTCAAGAAGATTTGGTCTGAATCCAATGTTTCGGAGGACTTTGACATGGCGTTACGTCTCCAGGTAAGTGGCTGATCTCATTGCCCTAATCGGCTAGCTCTCTGAGACCTGTTGTAGTTGAAAGGTTACATCATTCGATGGGCAACGTATTCGGAAGGAGGTTTCAAGGAAGGTGTATCGTTAACGGTAGATGATGAATTGAACAGATGGCAAAAATACTCCTATGGTTCGTTCTACACGATGGTCAGGATCATGAAATACCGTGTCTCATGCATCAATCTTTGTAGGATGCAACGAACTGCTGTTCAACCCCCTCGTTCGGTGGTGGAAAATGGGCCCTATCACGAAACAGCTCCGAACTTTTATTTGGTCAGATGCACCTGTTCACTACAAGATTACCATGATGGCATACATGTTCTCGTACTACGGTCTCGCTGCTTCGGCCCTCCTCTCACTCCTGAATTACCTCGTCCTCGGATGGGCGCTAGAGGTGGACGGTTTTTACCTGAAAAGTTTCGAAATCTGGCTAGCTTGCACTGTCGTTTTCCCCGGTGCGGGAAATATTGGCTTTACCATTCTAGAATACCGACTTGGCCAACGGAATATCGTTTCTTCCTTTGTCGAAAACATGATGTGGATCCCGTTCTTGTACGACTATCCGGTTTTCTCACGTGCATGAATAGTTTGCTGACTGTGTTTTTGATAGCTTCTTCTTCTTTGGTGGATTGAGTATACACCTGTCTGCCGCTATCCTTGCCCATTTGTTTTCGTACAATATTAAATGGGAAGCTACGAAGAAAGTTCGTGGTTTTGACTGGCTTCTCCAATGTTTTCCGTTACTCATTTCTTCCCACAGGAAGTTGAACGATCCAATTTCTTCATTGAGGTGCCTCGTATCTGGAAGAGGTATTGGCACATCATCATTATGGGAATACTTTCCATAGCCACAATAATCGTCCTGTCTTTACCATTTGTACCCGATGGGTGGCGGATACCCTCCTCTTCTTGGGCTGTGATTGTACCCTTCGCGTGAGTGTCGATAGGTTCCTTCTCAATGACCTTACCCTCATTGCCTTTTTTTCTTTTCACCTTAGTCTCGTCACGGGCGGACATATGCTCTTCCCAGTGAGTAATTCTGAAGCTCATTGTCCGGATATCGACTGTTTTAACTAATTAACTTTACAGGTTGTCCTGAACCCTTGGTTGATGATCTTCTCGTATTGAACAAAAACGGTTCCTTTTCTCGGACTTCGATACTTCTCACTCATTTACACATGTACATTCTTTGATACAACTGGACAATGTTCTTGTTTGGACGATTGTTCTTTCCTCTGACTGGCCCCTCCCTAGTTGTAGTCCGCCTTGTTTCTATTAAATACACCTTTGATATTTTGGACTGGGCTTACCCGCTCGCGTATTAGAGTAAACTACCGTAATCATGTACCATTATTTAACAATGTAATATTCGATTCGAGCGCATACATATGGCGTCAATAGACTGACGCGCGTTTGTTTCTTGTCGACTGCACTCATATGTATCCAGCCAAACTTTCGAGCAACGAGCCGATCCTTCTATGCAGATAAAATACCTTTACGGTCTCGAGCAACGTTTCTAATGGCCTTCATCTTCCTCGGTCATTGCGATTTGACGAATGGACAGAGACAGGTTGGCGCAGAGCACAACATACTACGCCCTTTGAATCTTACTCCATAACGCAAATACTCGTTCGTTATTGCTGTCAACGATTCCACTCTTATGTACAGAACCCAGCCCGCGGAGGAGATGGGTACAGATCTGCTGAATCCACTTGAATGCGAAAAATAGAAATATCTGGTCTGCGGTTGTCGGTGCGTACTTCATCCATGGCGGCTATACCCATTGTGTACTCTACTGTCTACATGGCTAACGCTCGGGTTTTCTTTGAAAAGGAGGACCCATAACTATCTACCGTGAAAATTTTACGTGACTGCACCTAGCTTTCCATGCTCATCCGACATCGGTACGCGTCCCAGATCCACCTGCTTGCAGCACTCGCGTCAGGGATACAGAAAAACGCGATTTTGGATGGCCAACCCCAAGGAATTGATCTGTAGCCTCCCGTTTCTTCCTGAGCACGATAACTCGAGACTCCCACACGTCTTTGAAAAGGCTATCATGACATCAGCCTTGGAGTGCCGATGGGTTGCTCCCGTGATGACCGGCGATGTTCCGAATACCGCTTTCGAAACTTTAAACCACGAAGGAGGAAGGACCGCTCGTGTTACTTGAGAACCGGATTCGGCTGGCGAGTAAGTCCCAACAGCTCGTTCCAGTCTTATTTTGCTCACCGACGAACTTTAGAAATGTTCTCAATTACACGACCACGTTTTGACATCTGATCGTGTAAGATGAAGAAATATTTCCCAGCACCACATTGCCATCGTGTTGAACTCTGTTGAACTCCACTCGAGCCCAAATTCAACCGATTCTCATTGGAAAGATACCGTAACCCCCGGCTCTATACTACTCTATAAAAGAGCCAAACGGTTCGAACTATTTCTGACTATACACGCCTTGCGACTCGTTACCCTGCATTCAGGTTTCCCCTTCCCCACTTCCCTTCACTGACCATCGATAATCCTGTGCGCTATGGGACATAGTAAAGACGAGGAATGTCCGGAATTCAAGTCAGAAATCCGCTATGAGGACTCCAACTCCAAATATGCAAACTACGAAGCGGAGGCACAGCAATACCACATGACCTTGAGAGGCAAAGCGTTGTCTTTCGCGCTAGCATTTGTGAGCGGAGCCGGGTTTACACTCTTTGGGTCAGTCTTATCTACCCGCGATGATGTTTCGTCGCTGATTCTGGACCCAGATATGATCAAGGCGTTATGTCTGCTCGTACGTAAACAGCGAACTCGTGGACACATGATGGAAGCTCATTTGTGACGATGTAGTCCTGACTGCATCTCAGGTAAGCGTTCTATAGTCGATTTCTCCCTAAGAGGATCCAGGATTGTTGACCACTCTTCCATTAACAGTTTGAGAAAGTCTTTCCACAAACTATTGTTTCTTCGGAACACCCCAATAACGCAACACTCCAGAGTTTTTTGGTTGCTATATATGTAGGTCAAGGTGATCTGCAAGTGTATCCGATACATGATTCCGTTGCTTTAGGAACTAGGTTGTCTCGCTGGCGCACTTTCGTGCCTATGGGTTGGTGACAGATTAGGTCGGCGGCGGACAATGGTAGCTGGTAGGGCGCATGCAATACCCTTTGCTTTCCTTTTTCGTTCTTATCTTTACTTCAGGTGCCGTGATCATGATAATAGGAGCTATCTTGCAGACAACTTCGTTCGGATATGCTCATATGCTTGTTGGACGAGTCGTAACGGGCATAGGGAACGGGCTAAATGTTCGCTTTATTTCTTCTCTTTATTCATTCATGACTCAACGCTTCATCTCTCAGACATCAACTGTGCCTTCATACCACGCTGAATGCTCCCCCGCTGCGAAGCGCGGCAGTTTGATCATGGTAGAGGGTGCTTTGATTACCTTCGGTATTATGATATCGTGAGCATTTTTCATAACAGATGTGATTTTCTGAAATGACCCGTTTTATCTTCCAGCTATGTGCGTCGAAACCCTGCTAGGTGGCTAAACTTACAGCTGACTTCACATCCCTCCAGTGGATTGACTTTGGATGGTCTGTCGACTCCTCGAAATCAAATTTCACGCTGAAACAGTTCTCAGTTTCTGGATACAAGAATCATCTGCTCAGTGGAGAGTGCCGGTTGCACTTCAAATTGTTTTTGCAGTTATCATGATTGCCATGATTCCTATCGTAGGTGAAACTACCGCAGTACCTGGTACACAGCCTGACGATTGTTGTTTATCCACAGTTACCAGAATCTCCCAGATGGTTCGTCTCTTCATTCTACACTTTTGTTGCAGGCCCACATCCTGAAACTTGAAAGGCTTCTAAAAGCGAAACGACCTGCGGAGGCTCTTGCCGTCATCTCCGCCTTGGATGACAAACCCACCTCGGACGAAGAAGTACGGAGGACATTCCATGCTATACAGGAGGCGGTCAATGCGGAGACCGGGATCGACGAAAACCCGTCATTGAAAGAGCTTCTGTCGGGTGGAAGGTCGCAAAACTTCAGACGCGTCACCTTGGGTATCGTCGTTCAGTGTTTCCAGCAAATTACGGGAATCAACTTGATCACCTACTACGCCGTACGTCGTTTTTTGTAGTCTTTCTGATTCATCTCATCTCACGGCGGGTAACCAGACCTTGCTCTTTGAGCGACTCGGCCTCTCGGATGTCAAATCCCGCATCGTTGCAGCATGTAACGGGACCGAATATTTCCTCGCTTCACTTATTGCTATCTTCATCATTGACCGTATCGGACGTCGAAAACTCATGTTGTTCGGTGCGATTGGCCAATGTCTTACAATGGTGTTATTGGCTATACTGGGGAGTCTACCGAAGAGTAATAACGGAGCGCAGATTGTCAGTGCGGTGTTACTATTTGTATTCAATAGTTTCTTTGCGGTTGGGTGGTTGGGGATGACTTGGCTATACGTGAGTGTTCTCGCTTGTTTCCTCTGAGATTCGAGGTGAAAAAATGTCTTGTTATTGTAGCCTGCCGAGATAGTCGGCCTAAGGATGAGAGGTCCTGCGAATGCCTTGAGTACGGCGAGCAACTGGACATTCAATTTCATGGGTTCGTTCACCTCGGCTTCGTTTCTGCGGGGCGAGTACTGATATTTTTTTCTCTCCCTAGTCGTCATGATCACTGGTCCCGCATTCGAAAACATTGATTACGGAACCTATATCATCTTCGCTGCGCTCAACGCCCTCATCGTACCTGTCGTATATTTCTTCTTCCCAGAGACCGCGGGAAGGTCTCTCGAAGGTGCGATTCGGTCCGGGTCTCCTTTTAGCTTTCCTCACTTAGATGGCCTTTCAGATATGGATGTTATCTTCGCATTAGCTCACAATGAGGGAGCTTCACCCGTTAAAGTGTCGCTGAGAGACGATATTCCTGCAGCTGGGACGCCAGAGGCGGATAAGATTTTGGGAGTGCGCGATTAGAATTTCACTAGTTACCTCAGGTGAAAATATAGATATCGGATACCAAACACAGTGGACCACCTTTATTGTCCTCGAGGCAAGGCATAGACTCGGAAGCATAACGATCCGTAGATTGCGTGACGGGTATGCAAGATATGGAGGAGTTTATGCAACAAATCATCCTTTTAAAATATTGACTATATATATCAATATAAAAAAAATATATTTTTCCTGCATTTTTTTGTTTTGCCAGAGATCGACCTGAAAGGTAATTAAAACCTCCTTTTATGGAAGGAGGTTCGGTGCAATTATATTTTCCCGACAACGTCGGTAAAATATGTCAGATAACTAGACCTGGGCCATTGTCGACAGAATCGAACTTGCGAGTCGGATCGCGACATACTCAATTTGTGTTTATGGTGGTCTGACTTATCCCGATTTTCCGGAATTTCACGTACGAGTATTCAGTTCAAAACAACGCCTACGGTGTCGTGTGCATACGTAAGCTATATACAGTCAAGTCAGTTTGACTTCACACCAACATGCCACCTTCATCACTGGAAGTACCTTGCCGTCAGTCTGCTCGACTCAAAGCTCTGCCTCAGAAGACGTTCAACGATGAATCCGACGATGAGCCTCAGGAAACAAGAAGGCGGAAGAGAGGGGTGAAGCGTCTCAAGAAAGAACAGGACGATTCAGGTGTGTAGGTTCGACCCATTTATTATGCTTCTCGAAACTGAGTCCTTACAGAACCACAATTGAGGGGGAAATGCACAAAGATTGTCAAACCTAGACGCGGAAGGCTGAGTTTACTTCCAACTATGCCCCTGGATATTCTTTATATGGTCAGAGATATCTTCCGTACTGCATGAACATAACATCTTACTTGTATCACAGATATTCAGTTATCTTCCACCCAAATCTTTACTGGCGCTCACCCAAATGAACCACGTCTTTCGCAAAACATTACTCTCTCCCGGCACCACTTTCATCTGGACTGGAGTCCGTAGATCATGCAAGGCCCCCGACCCATTTCCTGGGATGCCCGAGGTCAATTGGGCACGATTATTGTTCGGGAGTACTCATTGTCAGGTTTGCAAGTCTCAGCCTTTTTTTTTGCCTTTCGGGTTTTTCTGAATCGTTAGTGCATAAAGGAATGTGGGCACAAGGGGGTACAAACCATCAGTTTTATTCTCCAGAAACGGATCTGTTGTGCATGTGTGAAGAACACGTACGCGTTTCATCTGAAGTCGTTATTCTCTTGGTTGACACGTAGATTTGCAGTGGGCTGACCAAGAATCGATTCAAGCATCGTTATCCTGGAGTAGACAAGAGCGTCCTGGATCTAATCATACCTACGGATGGTAAGTTATTATGGCTCGATGGGTGTGATAATATTGGGTTGACCATCATTGAAGGTGGTCAAAGAAATGGTCACACCAGTTACTACAGCACAAGTGAAATCGACCGTGTCTTGGCACGTATCAATACATGTCGCAACCCAGAAGAGGTCGAGCAATACAAAAAGGAGCGTAAGGACTATCTCGAGCGTCTCAAAGTGGTGAGAATTCTTTCCTGCCCGAGCTTGAACCTGTAGCGTCACTGAAGGTACTTATCTCGTCTCGTAGCATGACCGGGCTTGCAAGGATTGGGTGTACGCCGACTATGCTAGACAGGTGGAAGATGTAGTCAACGTACGCGCGGCTCGTTTTGGAGCGTAAGTCTCCTCTGCAGCATAAATCTGCGTAACCTTACATTCGTCAATCAGTGTCAAATATCGCCTTGTTGCGATGGGCTACACAGATAAGGACATTGAGGGAGTCAGAGACCATCCACATGTTTCAAAGGATAAACTCCTCACCGATCATGGCATGTCGACGAACTCGTTTTGATATCATTCTCGACTGTTAATTGCTGCCATTAGGTTGGTCCATGATCAAGAAAGAAGTTACGAAAGCGGTGATGTACTATCGAGTACTTCGCCTGTTGGAGGAAAAGACAGACGCCACTACTTCACGCTGCCGATTAATCGCCCAAGCTTACGCCGACTATAAGAAATCTCTGCAGCCAGAAGAATGGTCCCTTCTTCCGTGTATAGAGGCTGTCTGGCTTCTCCCCTCGATGGCGGCTGTACTCGCACTACCCGACAACGTCTCCGTAACAGAGAGTGACCTGGTTGGACCAGCAGGTTCGCTACCAGAGGAAACGAGAGCTGAAATCGACAAGCTAAAAAGCGTTATCATTTTCGAATATCGTTTTTGTGACGCGAGTTGGTCCTTTCAACCCTACCGTCCATACGGAGGCATAGAGTTGACCGAGTTCCACCGTGGTGTTGCCGGCGATCGTTTGTGGTCGGACCCGGCTACTGTACAAGCACGATGTGATTTTTGCAGCGCTCTTTTGACCTCTGTGCTTACCCTCCTCCGCCATCTGACTGGCCCTTGCAAGATCCTTAAGGCTCGAGCTGGGCAGTCCGTCTTTCGGTTTGGCTTTGGTATATCGTACTCTCGTGCATCAGCATGTCTAGTGTGGGCTACGGGCTTGGATCTTACCACAGCGACAGCACATGAGATGGACGACCGAGGTGCTTTTTATCATTGCTTAAAGTGTCCAACCAGTCCACAGCCGTTTGTTGGAACATGGCGAGAATGTGTAAGTGCCTTCCATCTTCCGGGTCACCGTTGCAAATGAAGGTGATATATGGTTTTTCCCCCAGGTCGTCCACGCATTTGATCGACTTCCCGATCAATGCTCCACCCACAATGACTTCAACCAAAGCATAAATGATCCAATCTTTAAAGTTGCGGACGGCCAATGGTCGGATTCAAGAAGTTGTTGGGCGTGTAATCATTGCAATGCGCATATTCAGGAGCTTGGAACGAGGCAATGCGTTGTAGCGCACCTTCGGGATCAGTAAGTTGGGGTTTTCTTTTTTCCGGTTAATGGGATGAGGGTGGTTCTCAGGTACAACTTTTCCTTCTCTAGACACGGTATAACAGATGCCCATGTTCCAGAAGACTTTTTCTACGCGGCATATTCGTAACATTCATAATAAACGGTGACACAGGCACCGGCTTGTTCGATAATCTGTTGGAAACCCATCTGAACATGTTCATACCCCAGCGGTGATAATTATTATAGCACTTCTGAGGCACGGAGGATATCCATTATAGCGTGAAAACGACCGAAACTTTGTAACAGGTACGCTGTTAACCACTCGCAATGATCAACTTGTCATGGAATCCCTCCCATTGATGATATCCAACCCGAGGATCCAGAGAAAACCCGTTTGGCTTTGATGGAACCTGTGAGCTGAATCCCACCGAACGTGTACTCTAATAAGAAGTTATTTTCGACCTCGATTTTACCGCCATAGCGGAACCCCGTCCCATTTGACCATTCGTTCAGCAATGATGACCAGATCTCTCAAAGCGTCGCGTCAACAGTCCAACGTCAACATCAACTTCAGCGTTTAAAGATTCAAGGATAGCCTTCACAAACCAGACACAGCTCCGTAGATCCGTGGCTATATGTACACTGAAATTTCGAGCGGTAAGGTAAGTACACAACGAAATGTCACTTCAGTGCTACCCAGGTATCAACTATGAGTAATAAAATGAGTCTCCATCCAATACATAAGTTACAACGGAGTTCATTTCTCCATCCAAAAAGTTTTAGGAAGACCTGAAAAATGCAATAATCGCGAAGAGACATCCGTTCACTAAAGGTCCTAGTGTGAGCGCTGATGTACCTTTTTTCCACACTAAAGTATACAACAAGCAATGAATGAAGGAAGGGATAGTTGACGATGGGCGAGAGCGAATACAATCTTTGGCTCTAGGAGTCCTGGAGGATCAAAGATGAATCATGGACGAGGGATAACATACAGTGAGGGGATGCAGCGAAGTGATGATACGGACAGCAAGGAAACAGCCCAATAAAGAAAAGAAAAACAGGAAAGGAAAGCAAGACGTGAGACTAACAACAAGAGAATATCAAGTCAAACAACGGCTCAGGTCGTGGCTTGAGCTCCATCAATTTCACTTGACAATTTTTCCGTTCCAGATCCCGAAGTTGATTGTTGGACAGGGTAACTGTACGGAGCGGTCGTCCAAGCAGAATGATACCCATATCCGTATGGATAGTAAACGGGTTGTTGTTGTTGGATGCCGCCACCGGCGGTATTAGGATCATAGGGAAAAGGTACAGCAGGAGAACTATTAGGTGGATATGTACCAGAGGCCGGTGACGTCGCACTGTTTGATGGGGGAGAGGACGGGGAAGCGGCAGAGTGTACAGAGGATGTAGTAGGCTGTGCTGGAGCGGCAGAAGCGGCAGAAGGATGGTGATATGCGTAGATAGGAGGATATGAATAACCTTGTCCTTGGGCGTAATAAGCATAATGGTAGGCGGGTGGTGTTTGTGTTCGAGGCTGAGATTCAGGATACAGGGATGTGGAGGGTTGAGGGGAGGAATGTATGTTGGGTGGTGGGGATGAGATAGTGCTTGCAGCGGTGGAGATTTCGGCTGAATCCGGCAATATTGGAGATGTGGGCGATATAGCCGCAGCTTGGGTAGATGTCGTTGTTACTGGCGATGGTGTGGTATCTTCATCAATAATCGATTTCTGTCTGCGAGGGCGCGCGCTGACATAGGGCTCGTAGCGGTGGGCAGTAGGAGTAACACTTGTACTCGCACCCCTCACTACACCCTCTGATAATAACGGGGGGCCTACCGTCAATGGGGGTGGAGGTTTAGGAGATCGGGATATTCCTAACCCAATTTCAACGTCGTCTGCCTCTCCTCGGTAGCGTGGGATGCCGTCAGGGCCAGTCTCGACTTTAGGTGGATTCCTAAAATGTGTTTTATCGAGGTATTCGGGACTGATCGAGAGTGAGGCGAGTTCGGGAAGGGACGAGGGTGACCGAAGGCGACCATTCTCGACGTCTTCCACACGGTAGTAAGAAATCAGATGTTGCGCGACCCCCCCAATCGTTAAAGAGAATGTCTTGAAGAACGCGTTAGTTGTAATGCCACGACAAACATAAAACTATACCTTTTTCATGAGACCATCCGACTTGAACTTAGGGTTGTTAGTCAGACTACCCATCAAGTTTCGTTCTCGCTGTCTCTCCAGCCCGAGTTGGGAACCATCCCTGGGTCGGCTGAGCGTATTTCCTTCGTCACCGGCATCAGAGCTATCGCCTCCGCCTCCGTTGCACCTTCCTCCACGGCCGGAGGTCTTCTTATCCGTCTCACGGTAGAGAAGGAAGTTTCCGAGGATGCGACTGGGACTCCAGAAAAAACCGTCGGTCCAACGCTTGATTCCACTTTCGTCCTCGTCAAACACAAAGACCGAACCAGAATCAATCATTTTGCGTTCTGAATCTACCAGTCGGCGAGTGACACGGGGTATGAGACCTCGACGAGCTGCTTCCAGAATGAGTAGAGCATCGCCTGTCGTTTCAATCCAACCACACCACGGTGGTTCAGTCCAAGTCGCTGGGGCTGTCTGCCCAGTGCTGCTGGAGGGCATTCCTGCTTGAAGAACCGAGTAATGAGTTGATCATTGTGGATGTAAAGTGGATACCGAATGAGGAAGGATTCAAAGAAATGTTTGGTGACAGAATGAAAGGATCAATAAAATAAAGTTTGAAAACATAAAACGGATGAACCTTACCGTTGCAGAAAATTGGGTCGGAGGAGAAAAAATTCAAGAGGAGAGTTGTACCAATTTCAACCCCCGCCAGGATTTTCCTACGCCACCCTCAGATTGCCTGAGTCACTGAGCTCTTTTGTATTGGTTTTTTGGGTATTTCTTACACCAGCATTCCTCATGTTTGCGTAACAAATCTTAGATAGACATCGGGGAGGATACTGTGCCTTGTACAAGTCGTGGAATGTCCACGTCGGTTTAGTGCTGTCTCACGCTTATCTCAGCAGTACGTAATATTGCTAGGTCGGCCGCACGCTCGGCACGATGAGCCAGCCTGGTCAATTTTTCGAAGAATGTTTCCTCTTAGGGTTCTATCATTGACAACAGACACGTCCCCAGGCAGAGTCAGTCTAGTTTAGAGTGGGCACAGACGCCTACTGAAGGATATCTTCATTTCGGCACAGCAACATAATATTGGGTTACTACGTCGTCGGCGACGGCCAATCAAAGTCTACGTCGAGGAACATCGTCAGCATTTTGTGTCGAGGAGCCATACGCATGTGGATTCCAGGGTACTGGATGAATGTCCTTTAAGTGAGCTCGAAATCTCTCGACTTCTTCGGCTGAACTTACCTGTTTACTTCAATGCACATATCTGAAATTTAATCGATACGGATGTGGGTCACCATTCCTGCTGCCTTGAGCACAGGCTCGCTTCTTTCTCATGATCTGTATGAATATCGATAACACCCACTATTCTTCTCCGGCGCTCCGCATGAACTCCCTGGTCCTTCCCGATCTCAGTCCCTCCGAACTTTGAATTCCAGTATGTTCATGTACTTCTTCGGCGTATGGGCTACGTTCGTCTCCTGCGCTAGCGCCTTCTTGTCTTCCTCAGCCTTTTGTGCTTCTCTTGGTCGCCGATTCATGAAACTTTATGCTGGACGATTCGAGGAAGGTGAAGGAATAACAGCGGTATTGGAGGATATTGGCTGCCGTGTAATGATGCGATCTGCTCCATCTTGCTCGAAGCTTCTGAGGACGTGCGTTGGACGTCTAACACCATTCTTCGCCAGATACCCGCTTTCTGCCATGCAGTCGTAGCAATGTGAGGCCGATCATCGCACATGATGCTTGGTATGTCGAGACTCCAATATACGACGAGCAGACAAGTTCAAGGGGTAATTTAGATGTCAGTGTCTTGTTATTCGGCCCGAGCTACATTTATGTTCTAATACTCGTTTCCTATTCTCTCCAGACATTGAGTTCTGCTTCCCAATTTGACGACAGCTTTGACAACTTCTGAGAACATTCTGTCCGTCCGTTGTTCGCCCAGCTTAGCTCTGTCTAAATATACCGCCGTTCCGTTTCAGTTCGACACTGAAAATCACCTGCATTGTGATATTCCAGCGCACTAGCCGCAGCCCATTCATCATTTCTCGAGTTCACAACGCCGCCGTCCGCTCTTCAACCCTCTGGAACTCAAGGCACTCCTCCCTTGGTATTCCCTTTGGCGCTGTCAGCTGCAAAGGTGTTCGGTGCCTGTTTCACGAGTGTGTTCTTTTTCAATCTGATACTTGCCGAGAATTGGTTCCTAAATTTTTGACAGGAACGACAAGAGGTCACCAGTCGGAAATGGGTGTCTTACGGAGACCCGAAGAAGGTTGCTGAGCTGACCAAAGTTAGTTCTACACCATAGTTCCTGGTCTTTCAGAAGACGTTGACTCTAAATCAGTATCCAGTTGCGTGTGAAAGCTCGGTTTGAAGTGCCAACTGATCATCACGTTTGGGCCATCGAGAAAACGACATCGGCACATAAATCATCATGACCGTCACAACTCGTTATGGGACAATTAAGTACGCTCGGTTGAAAAAGGTATAAGTAAACGTCTGCTTAATCGATGGATTACTACTCAGGGCGTAAAAAGTGTCAGATTTCCATGTTCTCGAAGGCACCCGATCAATCTGCGTCACTACGACGGTGATGCGGAACATAGGAAATGCTTGTCTCCGAAGGGGTCGCCTTCCAAGTATTTGTGTCAAAAGGTGGGCGCACGCGATGTTCTTTCTTTGTCTGTGAAAGGTAGCCTAACCAGATCCATCAGTATTCTACGTAAGAACAGATTCTGAGGCTTACCCCTGCGGAATGAATAACTTGTACCTTTCAGGTGTTTATCAAATGGTTAGAGTCGAAACAATCCAGAACGTCAAATCCTGTGCAGGGTTTGATAGTATAAAAGGGATACCTCGAATATATCATTACATCCCCATCCCTTTTCCCCTACAAGTCCCCATACCTTAGAGATGGCCATCTCTAAGGCTCTTTCCGTGGCTTTTGCCCTCTCTGTCACTCCTGTGCGTATCTTCAATCCTCTATGTCTGCTTTTTGTTCCTTGACTCACATGCCCTCTCCATCGCCCTCAGTTTACACTCGCTACAACTCACACCCACACTCGTTCTACAAACACTTTCAGACATCGTCGTCAGACAATCCCCGCGACGCTTCCTGGCAACTGGACCTCTCAGGGCTGCTACACGTGCGTAACGTCGTTCGTTCTCTCTCCATCGAAACAATCTCATTCGTTCTTAAGCGACAATGTCGGAGGCGTAGGAAAATCGTTGACCGTGGCGTCTTTCACGGATGGCACCGCGATGACCATCGAAAAATGCATATCTTTCTGCGATTCTAAAAATCTCATCTATGCTGGTGTAGAGTATTCTGCCGAATGCTGTATGTTTCGATTTCTCGTGTCTTTCTTTCTTTTTCCACGCCGGCTTCCACGTCTACGATTGTTGGCATCTTTATATCATGTCTCGAAATTCGCGCGCTGACGTTGTTCTGATTTGTCTTGTTTAAGATTGTGATAACAACATTCACTTCGGTGTCAAAGTTGCAGCAACTGACTGTAACATGGCATGTAGCGGCAATGCCAACGAAGTATGTGGAGCAGGGAACCGGCTCAATGTCTTCTGGAGCGGTAAAACCCCGCCTGCACCCCCTACTACGGTCCCTAAGGTTGGGAATTGGTCTTCTCTTGGATGCTACGGGTACTCCTACCTTACGTTCTGACACCGGGTCCATCCCTAACTCATCTTCGTCTCCGGTAGTGACAATGTGAATGGTCAAGGCCGAACACTTACCCATGGGATGGCCATGACAACTCCAACCACCATCGAAGAATGTTCATCGTCGTGTTTCAAAGCCGGTTATCGATTCGCTGGTACTGAGTTTGGTGGTGAATGCTGTAAGTCTACCCCTAGAGAAAAAAATTTCGACAACTCGCTAATCTCCCGTTGAAAAACGAAGATTGTGACACTTCCATCTCAAACGGCGGCGTTCAAACCCCCCTTACTGATTGTAACATGCCATGTGCCGGCAACACTTCGCAGTTTTGTGGCGGTCCTAACCGATTGAATTTGTACAATTATACCGGAACCGATCTTCCTCCTGTGAATGGAGGCGGTGGTGGTGGTGGTAATACCAACGTTTTCCCAGTGACAACTGGGCTTCCCACCCCTTGGAAGTACGGAGGGTGCTATGTGTAAGTCAATGTTTGATTCCTTATCTTCGCGGAATTAGCCCTCAAAAAATCTTTTCCCCTTGAACCAGTGATAATGCACACGGACGTATCTTCGAAACCGAAATTGGACCGAGTCCAACCAATACCATCCAGTCCTGTATTGCCGCTTGTAGTGCCAAGAATTTCACCGTCGCAGGAAGCGAATTCGCTGTGCGTTTACTCTTGTGATTCTCATTTGGGTGGTACTCATACATACCCTTTTCCAGGACGAGTGCTGTAAGACTCAACGTTGTTCTCTATAAAACACACCGATCATTGACACCTACCTTTTTCTTTTTCTTGCAGTCTGTGGAAACAGATTAGTGAACGGTGCTGTACTCGGTGATGCATCGACTTGTAACATGGGCTGTGCAGGCAACGCGACGTAGGTCCCTGATTTTGTTCCCAAATAAAATCGACTTTTGACGTTGTTGGCTTGTATAGACAAGCTTGTGGTGGTGCCAACCGTTTGTCTGTATATTCCACCGGAAATATCACAGCCCTTCCTATCGCAGTGGCCAAGAATTCCAGTCTTCCGGGTAACTGGACCTATGCAGGATGTCACACGTCAGTCTTAAGACTTTGACTCTTCGCTTTGAAAATATTCAATCCCTTAACAGTGACACCAATACTCGAGTTCTCCAATGGCAAAACATTTGGCCAACCAATAACACGGCCGAGAACTGCCTGAATCAATGCGCGGCATTCGGATATACCGCTGCGGGAATGGAATATGGTCAGGAGTGCTGTATGTGGTTTTAATTTCCAGAACGAAGTCACCCCATTGAATTCTTTTCTCTTCGTAAACAGATTGCGGTGATGTCGAAGATATCACGACAAATGGATCGGCGGCGTCACCAGAGACCGAATGTAACATTCAATGTCCTGGAGATCCTCTTCACTTGTGCGGTGGAGGTTTGAGATTGCAACTGTACACTTGGCAAGGTCAGTTCAATGTTTGGAATCGGCCTACCAATATTGGGCGATACGAAGTACGTTTAAATCTTTCCTGTTCTTGCGAGCCCAGAACTAATGGTGTATTTTTCCTCCAGTTCTTCGGTAAGGGTATTGATGGACTCGAACTGCCCACCCTCTCACTGTATTCCTACCAACTTCTTGTTTAGTCCCTGGGTAAGTCGTTAGGTTTCGTACTCTGTGCTATCCAGATGCTAAACCTCCATTCCTTGTAGACTCATTGCCCCCTTGATTGCCACACTCGGAATAAACGACAAAGTAACCTTCCTCGAGAAAGGCGGTACTTCGTAAGTATAACCAGAGCTGAACTTTCGCTCTGTATCTGACTTTTTTTTTTGACGACAGCGAATTCATCAACTCCACTGGTGCTTATGAACTTGACCTTACTTTGGTTCACAACTTCTCTGCAACTTGGAGGGAAATGCACGTCAAGACAGACGTTTTCTGCGCCGGAAGTATCATTCTACCTGATAAAGCTGGGCGTCAGATCAACGTCGGTGGTTGGTCGCTTGATTCAACATTCGGTGTCCGTCTCTACACCCCAGATGGAAGTGCTGGAGTTAATGGCACAAATGACTGGGAAGAGGATGGGAAGTTGCTCAAACTTCAGGTAACGTTTGTCCAGTTTATGAAATGATATCAATCTCAAGGATTTCTTATTCCAGCGTGGACGATGGTACCCTACGGCTGCTATGCTTCCGAACGGCTCGGTTCTTGTCGTTGGTGGAGAGATTGGAAGTAACGATAAACCTCAACCGAATCTTGAAGTCCTTCCAAAGCCTGTTGGAGGCGATACTGTCGTTGAGCTCGACTGGCTTGCTCGTACTGACCCATGGAATCTGTATCCTTTCATCACCGTCCTTCCCAGCGGACACATTTTCATTGGTCAGTTTCTAATCAGCCAACTTGCGACGAAATGTTCATTTTATCCCCGCAGCTTACTACAACGAAGCACGAATTCTCGACGCCAAGACCTTCCAAACTGTCAAGGAGCTCCCCAATATGCCGGCGGCTGTGAATAATTGTTCGCATTTTTCATTTAAAACAAATGTCTATCACGCCTAACTAACTCCTACACTTCTAGTCCTCGGAGGTCGTACATATCCTCTAGAGGGTGCTATGATGCTGTTCCCGCAACACGCTCCGTACACTGATCCACTACGGGTCGTCATTTGTGGTGGTTCTACGCCAGGACCCGGTATGGAAATCATTTAAGAATACTTTCACTCCATTTCTAACTTTCGGTTTATTTATAGCTTCAGTTTTGGATAACTGTGTCTCCATTGCACCTGAAGCACAAAATGCAACATGGACTGTTGAACGTATGGTACGTGTTTGAATGGACCTTTTTGCTAGCTCCACAACATTTTAACTTGACTTGTGACTAGCCTTCCCGTCGTCTTATGCCCAATATGGTCGCGCTCCCAGATGGCACGTTCATGATCGTGAATGGAGCCAAGAAAGGTGTAGCTGGTTTCGGTCTGGCCGAAGACCCCAACTTAACCGCGCTGCTCTATGACCCCGCCCTTCCCGTCGGACGAAGAATTTCCATCCTGAACGAAACCATTGTCCCGCGCATGTATCACTCTGAAGCCATTCTTCTCCCCGACGCGCGAGTTCTGATTTCAGGCTCTGATCCTCAGACGCCAGGATTTGCGGAAGAAACGCGAATTGAGGTGGGTTAAACCATTCGACTGCTGTCTTTCTAGTGTTGACCTTAACGAAACTGGATGCAGGTATATATTCCTCCCTACCTCAACCAAGGTCTGCGCCCACCCGAGTATAACCTTCCGAACCACGACTGGGCTTACGGTGGTACATACACGATCAACAACATCAAGTTGTACCAAGGAAATATCGCTAACCTACGAATCTCTTTGATTGCTGGTACGTCTCCTTATTCATCCGTCTTAACCGGAGTATAGATTCATTCTTTATATCTGTTTCAGCCATTTCAAGTACTCACGGGAACACGATGGGTAGCCGCACGATCTTCCCTGCGATCCAATGCTCGGGGACCTCATGCACAATCACCGCACCTCCGAACGCGTTCATTTCGCCTCCGGGCTGGCACCAACTGTTCATTCTCGACGGTCCGACTCCTTCGTCCTCCAAATGGGTTCGTATCGGTGGTGACCCAGCGCAACTTGGCAACTGGCCGCAACTTCCAGGGTTCACGCCACCAGGAATGTAACTTTGTCGCTTTTGGTTACTCGTTTTGGTTGGAACAACGGACCGCTTTATTGTAATCAGTTATTTCTCTATTCCGGACTCATTTTTTCAAGCTAATCGATCCCATTCTTTTGACTACTATGCGTTTTCTTTCGGAGCCATTATACACTGTACGTGCGGACTGTAGGGTAGTCGAGTATCCAAACATTCAGACGATACCTGTGGTTCAATCCTACATGTACTCTCGCAGCAGATATACATATGTTGTAACAAATCATCTCCAGAATACGAATAATTCGCTCGGCGACCATCTACTGACTTCAACCAAAAGAGGTAGTCTGTTCTTAATTAGGAGATTGCACTTCGCACGGATGTTTCTTGAACGACAATAATGGTATCCGTGAGGCGTTGAGGCGAGCGGTTCTTAGATAATGGCGATCGATCATCGATCAACTGTCGCCGCTGCTTGAACTCCCTAAATTTACACGCAAAATAAATTTGATAGTGCTGCTGTACTCTCTTCTACGACCTCGGGGCCCTACTTACATGGATATCGGCGTATCAATAATAAAACAATTCCAAACTGTAACACCAGTTTTACCATAGGTACAGTTTCTAGCTATTCATGTCACTGACGCATTCCCAGACGCCTTTGAGGTTCTCCTTCCACAATGTAACTTTACCATCCCCACAACTGACTGCAAGGAGATTTCCGGCCAGACTCCACGACACTCGCCAAACAACATCAGGGAACTTTCCAGCGGGGGTGGTTGCTGCCGCAGGTGCGCCATTGACAGGTGAGGTAAGGGCGGACGCCGGGTCTAACGTTGTCTTAACCCAAGAGGAGGTAGGTGTCTCCTTCGTCCATATCAGGACTGTTTTATCCTGCGAGGCTGTGGCGATATAGCTTCTTGGGAGTCCAATATTCGGTGCCCATGCAACGTCTCTCACCCAGTCAGCGTGTCCCTCCAGAACTTCCTCTTCAACCCAGGATTGCGATTCTTCTCGGAAATGCCAAATCCTGACCAGATTGTCGCAGCCGGCTGTAGCAAAGCGTTTGACGGAGGGGGTAGTTTGAGCTGGTGCTTGACCCGGGATAGATGGTTGCGATTGTTGAGGGGTGATGAGGGATCCAGGTTGTATTGCAGGCGCCCACGAGACGGCATTGCATCCAATGGCGTGCCCGTTGAAAATATCGGCCACCCATTGACCATCATCTATTTTGTATATGAGGTTGGTATGAAGTAGGTGGTCGACCGGTAGCTTACCTTTGAAGGTCAATACCGAGATTTTGCCATCCGAAGAAGCACAGGCCAGTATAGGTCCGAGCTCGTAAGGTGCCCAAGAGAGGGCGTTCACTGTTATGAGGAATGAGGGCCGTGATTGCCGTAGAGTTTTATTTGCAACACACCAGACGCGGTATGCAACGCGTGTTCACGCACTTTCGTCCATCCTTGTCCAGGCTGCTCCTTCCAAATTAAAACTTTTCCGTCGTAGGAACATGAAGCTAGTATTTGGCCGAATTTGGGGTGTCCCCAAGCGATCTGCCAAACTGGACCTGTGTGTCTGAAGAAGAGAAAATGAAGACCCATTCAGCGCCGAATCAATGTTACGACCCCGTACCCCTTCAAGGTTTGGCCCGCTGCAAGTTTTTGAGAGTCTCCATCCACAACATCGAAAACTTTCACTGTCCTATCCGACGAACATGTGGCGAGACGCTTTCCGTAGTAGTCTAATTGGGCATCATGCTACAAAGAATGGTCTGAATTTGGTTGCATGGAAAAGGTGGATATATAACCACGCACTATCATGTCCTCGTGAGCGGTTTCGATGGGGACCGAGTCCGATATATTTGCTGAAGGCTGTAAAACCATCGGTAAGGGTTTAAAACGATAAAGAAAAACTCACCATCACTAGAGTATTTTGAGCTCGACAACACGGTTGACGACGTGGCTTGGGTCGGAGGTGACAGACGTGACAACATGAAGCGCACGTGACATCATCGCGTCGCATCTATGCGGTCCGGGTTGATCAAGGCAAGGTTCAGGTTCACACGCTTAAATCGTACATGGTTATTTCCAGCGAATACACCGGTTTTCAACTTCACTAATACACGTAACAAAAGCTGGAAGTAAACACGAACAGTCAGTCGTGATCTCAGGTACACAAGAAGATTACTTACTTCACATTTTGCCGGTCTGTCAAATCGGAGAACGCGGTCTCATTAGGAGTCGGAAGATTGTGCTTCCCATCTGTCTTTGATGCGTCTCCAGCAGTATCCTTCGTCTGTACACTGCGTGATCGGTTTTCCCTCATGAAGTAAAGTCTGAGGACAAGGAATATACAGAATTCAATGCAGTTTGAAACAAGCATACTGCCGATGCCTAGCCTATACCCGGGAGCATCCTTTTCGCGATAAAAGAAGGGGCCTAAAGAAAAGGAAGGTGAAACAGGCTCAGAGTGTGATGACGATTGCCTACCACTAATGTTGCCTATACAAGCTCCAAACCAGATCATTGCAGTAGTGATTTGTTTTTTAGTTTGACCGGCGACATTGCTGGTGATCAAGCTCAACGATAGGACAAATGAGGCTTGGTACGAGCCGGTCAAATAGTAACAAACGAGTCGTCCAGCTGCGGCATCGTGGGGTGCGAGCAGGAAACCCAATGTACCTGCGATTGTGGGGAGCATGAATAACATGCACACTAAAGTACGGGAGTTTTTCGGAAGACGGTCGTTGAGGTAGGCACTATGTACCAGCGAAATTTAGTTCCAGACCAAAAAGAGGAAGATACGGTGGCTTACCCAAGTCCAATCCAGATGCAGACTAGTGCACCTTGAGGGATGCCGAGTAATGTGGTCTCAAAAGTATTGAATCCAAGGCCTTTGATGATAAGAGTAGAGAACTATTGATTATACCATTGTGTCAGTACAGCGACCCAAGCCTTTATTTCGAATATTCACATTACTGATTCCGCCGTTCGGAATGTTGGCAACGAATCCAAGAAAAAAGAACAACCACGTTTTCACATCAGTGAGAGCTTCGATGAACTGATCCATTTTGAACTTTTTGTTGTCTACACCCGTCTGATTTCCACGGAGTCGTGCCACCGCCATCAGTCTTTCGTCTCGTGTGAAGGCGCGTGCAGTCGGTGGAGAATCCGGTAAGAAAATATACATGGTGACACCCCAGGCCGAGCATAGTGCACCGATGACGAGGAACCTGGAAAAGTTACCTTAAAAATCACGCTATGACAGAAACAGTGACAACTCACTCGTATTTCCAACTCGGTAAGGCACCTTTTATATGCCCAATAGCATATCCCAACAGTCCGCCACCGGCGACGCCAACACCATTCGCAGCATACCACATGGAAATCCGAGATGGTTGCTCCGCTCTTGTATAAAACATCGTCGTGATAAGCATGAACCTGTTTATCTGTGAGTTTCGATATGAGTATGGTTCAAGCGCTTATGAATTACGCAGGATCGGCAATAGCCTCGAAAGCCCCCGACAATATACGTAGCACAGCAAGCTCGGCGAAATTCCGAGCTGCAGCTTGGGCCCTAAAAAGGCATCAACATTGAGGAAAAGAAAGACGTCGGATGAATTCCCACATAAGTAATACACCCCAAAGGAAAATGTTGATGGAAAGGTACTTCGCGGTAGGGGATTGTTGCATCAGGAGGTTCGAAGGAATTGCCCAAACGAGCCATCCGAAGTAAAAGATCGACGAAAGCCAGCTAATAATACATGTAAACGAATCGTTCCAGAAGATAAGGACGATACATGCCTGTATTCAGAACCGGAAAGATTGAGGTCTTCTTTTAATCCAAAAATGGCAGCATAGGAGAGCGTCGTCTTGTCGATGTACTAGAAAGGAAGAAAAGGGAGGCCAGCCAGTTTAGATAGTTACCGCTATACATCCTGCCTCCAGGAACAAGCTCACGTAGAACGCATAACAAACAGATAAACTGAATGGGTGCCATACCGTCATTAGTATTATATTCATCCTGGGAAGGTGTTGACAAATGGGCCGCACTACACTTACCAGGGTAATATGCTCCAGTCAACCTTCCTCACCAACTTTTTCTCCACCGCGGGATCAATGAGCCCATCTTCACCATATTTCTCCAATGCTTCAGAGTAGAAGTCATCCAAGGGAACTCTGTTCCACAAACGATTTTTGCTGAAGTGATGCTCCCCAAATAGTGTTCTGTCACTGATCGTAGATGTTTGTCCACTTGTCCTCGTTGATGGAACGTATTCTAGGCGTTCAATATCGTCCTGTCCCTTCGTCATTGAGTGGATTTAAGGATGAAATCTTACACCGGCCACATGTAAGTAGTTTTTATACTATCGGTGTTCCCGTGCCGAGGGGGCCGCGAATCAGCTGACGCCTGGTAAACTAGCAAAATCTTTGTTGAAGCAACGTCAAAGTACAACAGGGTGTAGACACTGAAGTTGATTCTCAGAACCAAATCTGGTACTGAAAAGCTAAAGGGCCCACCTTCCAGCGCCTTCGAGCTTTGACTTGGGTATCTGAGATGGTATCTGGCCCCTCAGTTGCGAGTGTACACTTTTGACAGTCACCCAAGTCTAAAGTCTGGCGTGATACCGCCAGGCTCTTCAACCAGAGGTCAGAGGCGTGGCCCTGCCAATGCATTGAGCGAAAGGTGATAAAATAAGAGAGAGAAAAAGAATATTGAAAGCAATAATCGGACATACCCGGATGCTATCCACACCCGTCTGGTTTGCACGGAGTCGAGCCACCAGTCTTTCGTCTCGCGCGTGCGGTTTTCAAAGTATCTCTGAATTAATCTCCTGTTATGTAAATGATATTTGGATTCCACCCCAGCAAAGGCTGTAAGCGGCAAAACATACTACACACCTTCATGGTCGTATATCCAAATAGGCCGATGGAGACACGAATGAAGCTATGGGATCTAGTTCTGAACGCTCTAATGGTGAGTATACATAAATATAAACCAGAATCGACTGACCTTCCTGCTAGCCCAGAAATTTGGTGAATGTGGTGATCCCAGCACAGATGGTAACAAGATGGTAGGGAAGAGGTCAATATGGACGAGTGGTTCCTTCCCAGTCTGATTGGTTAACCGTAACGGGGTAGGAAGCGACTTTCCCACATTTAATTTGCCATTGTCTGACGACGCCTGCATGCGCTGAGGTCTAGGGCATCATGGTCAATGAATATGACAGGGCGACGACGAACTGCCGAAACGTTGATCCCTTCGAGAGTTGAAAATTGAGACATTGAGGTTAGAAATCATTTTTCCACTCTAAGCTCATTGACTTATTTAACCACGACTACAGGGAAAAACTAATTTGTCGTCTCGATGTCTCGATAGTGGAAGACGAAAACGATGCGCCAACTGTCGTTCTGTCCCAAAAATCGGGGGTTTCAAGACGAGCGTCGCCTAGAAAGAAGGGAATCCCAAGCATAGACCCAAGGACTCGGAGGCATGTCTCAAAGCAAGACGATGCGGTGCTTGTTTGAGAGACTGGACAGGGATCGCAACGAACTTGCTCGTTTGATATCGTGGTCACTACACATGGTACAACATCCGACCTCTCTCGCAAACTATGGACGCTGTTGATCGGATTACCAGGGAAGCTCACGAAGGAAGAGAAAATGTCGTCGCGAGTTGCCAATGTCGGTGATGGTACGGAGAGCGAGTCCGAAGTGGAAAAAAACATAGATGGTAAGGAGTCAGGATGACGGGTCCGAAAGCAAAGGTTCCAAGAGGAGATCAGGCCGAATAGATTGTAAAGGTTGCACCTCAGTCGACGATGTTACGGCAATAATAATCGAGACTTGCGCTGAGGACGCGTTTTCTGCTTCTCGATTCAAGGGAAACAAGCAATAGTTTTACACAATTCCACAGGTTTTTCGACTTCATCAATACACATAACGGAAGCTACATATAAATAACCACGACCAGTCAGTCACATCCTCATGCGCACGAAGACAAAAAAAAACTACTAACTTCAAATTTTGCCGGTCTGTCAAATCGGAAAACGCAGTCTCGTTGGGAGTCGGAACAGTCGTAAAGACGCTCAGGTCCTTCCCATCTGTCTTTGATGCCTCTCCAGCAGTATCCTTCGCCTGTACACTGCGTAATCGGTTTTCCCTCATAAAGTAAAGTCTGAGGACCAGGAATATACAAAATTCAATGCAATTTGAAACGAGCATACTCCCAATGCCCAACCTATACCCGGGAGCATCCTTTTCGCGATAAAAGAAGGGGCCTAAATAAAAGCACAGATTCAAATGAGTAGCAAGACTCAGAATAACGAACAACGAAAATGAAAAAACTCCTACCACTAATATTACCAACACAAGCTCCCAACCAAATCATCGCACTCGTGATCTGCTTTTTAGTCTGACCAGCGACATTACTGGTGATCAAGCTCAACGTCAGGACGAGCGAGGCATGGTACGAGCCGGCTAAAAAGTAACAGACGAGTCGTGCGATTGTGGCTTCGTGGGGTGCGAGTAGGAAGCCCAAGGTACCTGCGATGGTGGGGAGCATGAATAACATGCATACTATAGTACGGGAGTTTTTTGGAAGACGGTCGTTGAGGTAGGCGCTTTTTACCAACGAAAATCAGTTCCAGACTGACTGTAGGAGGAAAACCAATACGGCGACCTACCCAAGTCCAATCCAGATACTGATAAATGCACCTTGAGGGATACCAAGCAATGCGGTCTCGAAAGTGTTGAATCCAAGGCCTTTAATGATAAGAGTAGAAAACTACAACACCATCATGTCAGCAACCGAAGTTTTTACTCAACACCATAACTCACATTCCCAATTCCCCCACTCGGAATGTTAGCAACAACCCCAAGAAAGAAGAACAACCACGTTTTCACATCAGTAACCGCCTCCACGAACTGGTCCATCTTAAAGTTCTTATTATCCACACCCGTCTGATTTCCACGAAGTCGAGCTACCGCCACCAGTCTTTCGTCCCGGGTCAAGGCGCGTGCCGTCGGTGGAGAATCTGGTAAGAAGATGTACATCGTGACACCCCACGCCGAGCATAGTGCACCGATGACGAGGAATCTTGAAAAGGAAGAGGTGCCTTTAAAATCACGATATTGACAAAAACCAATGTTAACGTAGAACTCAACTCGTATTTCCAACTCGGCAAACCACCTTTGATATGCCCAATAGCATATCCTAGCAGCCCCCCACCGGCGACACCAACACCATTCGCAGCATACCACATGGAAATCCGAGATGGCTGTTCCGCTCTTGTGTAGAACATCGTGGTGATAAGCATAAACCTGTTTATATTATCTGTGAGTTTCAGTATGAGGATAAGCGCTTTTTCACTTACGCAGGATCAGCAATAGCCTCGAACGCCCCCGATAAGATACGTAGGACCGCAAGCTCGGTGAAATTACGAGCTGCAGCTTGGGCCCTAAGAAGAGAGGCCGTCAACATTGGGGGAGAGAAAGACATCGAATGGATTCCCCACATAAGAAGTACACCCCAAAGGAAAATGTTGATGGAAAGGTACTTTGCGGTAGGGGATTGTTGCATTAGGAGGTTCGAAGGGATTCCCCAAACGAGCCATCCGAAGTAGAAGATCGACGAAAGCCAGCTAGTAGTAATAATACATGTAAACTATCGTTTCAGAAGACAAGGCCGAGAGATACCTGTATTGAGAACCAGAAAGATGGAGGTCTTCTTTTAAACCAAAAATGGCAGCATACGAGAGTGTGGTTTTGTCGATGTACTAGAAAGACCAACCCACTTAACCCTATACACATCGCGGCTCCGGCCGGGGGATAGACTCACATAGAACGCATAACAAACTGATAAACTGCCACCATACCGTCATCAGTATTAGCTTTCTAAGTGCGAATTATGACTCTTACCATGGCAACACGATCCAGTCGACCTTCCTCACCAACTTCCTCTCCACTACAGGGTCAATAAGCCCTTCCTCACCATACTTCTCCAACGCCTCAGAGTAAAAGCCATCCAACGGAACTCTATTCCACAACCGATTTTTACTCAACTTCGATTCCCCGAAAAGCGTTTTGTCACTAATCATAGTCGCAGTCGTAGATGCTTGTTCGCTCGTTCTGGTTGTTGGAACGTATTCCAGGCGTTCAACGTCTTGTCCGTGTTCCTTCGACATTGAGTGGATGCAAAGATAAATATTACCATGTACTTTTTATATCGGTACCGTAGGTGTGTGGGAGTCGAATACGAAAATGAAACCACCTGACAGCCTTGTTGCTAATTTCGAATTCGAAGCTTGCTAACGCCTCCGAGTCCTCCATTGAACCTGTTGGGAAACCCCATAGATTTACGAAACGCGGCAGAATCGTTGTTACAAATAATTTAAGGTACAAGGGAGAGGGGGGCTGGTTTACGCTGGAATTAACACTCAGAGCCGGACTCTGTCCAAATTGAGGATGGGCTCACCTTCCATCCCCGTCCCTCCAAGCTTCAAGCTTTAGATTTAGTATCTCCCTCCTCATTCGAAAGTGCTTTCGCCACCGCATCGATAAGTCTCGAATGGGCACTTTTCACAGTCGCAATCACACCATGATTAACACCCAAGGTTCTTCCCAACCCAAAATCCAACGGCGTCCCCCGAGAATCTGTCACGATACCGCCAGATTCTTCAACTAGTAAGGATCCAGGTGCGTGGTCCTGCCAAACGCATTGAGTAAAAAAGATAATCTTTTTGAGAAATCGGAGACAGACCCATATCTTTTCTTGATATCCTACACCCGCTGGCATCCTCATATATGCACCTGCATCTCCACGAGCAAGACATCCGTACTTGGCTTGACTATCCATTCGGATAGGTTTACGAGTGATTTCCAACAACGTTGATATCTTGTCGTTCGTAGAATGGGAGGTATGAGCTGCTTCGACAGATTCCAAGAAGTTGAATGTTGATGGGTCGTATGGAGGCATGGAGAGCGGGGTGGGGTTGGCACCCATAAGAGACATCTGTCAGAGAATTGAGAATGAGACCGTATGAATTGAAGGATGAAACTGATGGAAGTAACCTGCTGAGCGCCTTGTCCTCTAACCGCAACGAACAAACAGCCTTTCTGGCCTTCAGGCTGCGATAGGTCGGCGGGTAGATTGGGGCATCCGATGACGCCGACTTGGACTTGAGCATCGACGAGAAGAGCAAGACAGACGGCGTATTGCTCCCCTCTCAGGAACCCTTTCGTACCATCTATCGGGTCGATGCACCACATCCCTATTATTACTCAAATCAAAAGACTAATCCCAGAACGAAAACGCAAACGCACGACCGGTTCTCCCTCCTCCGTAATTTCCCCTATCGATTTCGTCCATCAGTTGCTCCGGAGTTTTCGCTTTACCAGGCCCAATGCCCCATTCTGCATAATCTCCTTGTTGCAAGTCGAGAGTCAAAGCTTCGTTCGTGAGCTCTACGATACGTTCTCGGAGCGTCGAACCGGACTCTGCACGTAGTTCTGTGGCATCTTCTTCTCCGACGATGGGGTCTTGTGGATATGCGTGGTTTAGCATGCTACTAATCAGCGCTTGGGCCGCGTAGTCTCCCACTTGAAAACAAAGAACAAAAGTCTATCAGGATCGTTTCCAAGCGACATATAACGGTCTGCGCACCTGTGACGGGCGATTTATCACCCTTGGTCAATGTCTCATTCTTGACCAACTTGTTAAACACCGAGGAAGTCAAATGGCATGCTCTTCGGACTGCAGCAATCGCGAGCTGTTTCTCTGTTGTAAATGGTAACGACATGTTAGTCGTCGTCGTTGTGGTTATCGTGGAAAATCGATGACGGCCTCTGATCCGGAAATTAAAAAGATTCAGGTTCCACCAGCCCCGGTGTAGCATATGCTTGAACCAGTGACCCACGTACTACCACTTAAACGCCGGAGGGAACCAGATGGAGGATTCGGGGAGCACGACGTTGTTGGACTCGTCACTGCCACCGTGAGAGCGCCGAGGTCAGCGAGCGCTGGAATGGTAGTGATATTCAGGCCCAGGGCTGAGGGTCAAACTCAAGGTCACCCTTTTACACTTTCCCCTGTAACCCCCCTTTTTCTGTTAAGCTTTTTCATTCCCTTCGTTCGTTTGTTGCGCAAATCAAAAGTCTTTACATTTCTTGTTACACACGAAGCATGGCGAGTTGGTATGTTGTTCTTTTTTTTAATTTTCGAGTTGCGACTTTTTTTTTGACTGGACGTTGGCTTAGGTTCGACGTTATTTCTTTCCTTTTGGTAAAGCCATCCTGATTACTTGCGCTGGTTGGTCGAGGAAACTGAACTGTTGTTTTGTAGACTGCGCTCTTCTTTGGTGGAGTTATCTATGGTGTGCTCTACCTCGTTCGTTCTGTAACACAGGGTATCGAAACCACAAAGGAGAAGTACGTGGTCTTTCCTATCGAAAACATTGGCTGACTTGCGTGGCAGATTGAAGGAACGAGGGTATGATGTATCCGCAGGAGGAGTCAAGGTGAAGACGTCCAAGCGATTCGATCGGGATGACTATGTTGATGCGACTCAGCGGTGAGTTCTGTCAGTTTCCCCAATTTTTTTTATGATCTCACAAGTAGCAGTGGTTTCGTGAAAGCAATGGAAGCATCCACGTTCCGAAAAGGTGGTGCACAAACGACACCGAGATCCCAGTCATTGGGGGTTGATTCGCCTCCACTCGTGAAACGCACAACGTCTTCTAACAGCGTCAGTTCGGAGAAATCTGAGAAGAAAGGACTCTTTACGAGGAAGAAGAAGGAATAGAATTGACATTTATTCGCAATTTTGAAACACGTTACGGAGCTGGCTTCCGCTTGAAGGACATTGGGGAGTATTTATATTTTTAGCACGGTCAGCTCCATTTCTATTTATTTCTGATTTTGTATGCATCTCGGACCATATACGATTGCACATCTAAAAACGTTACACTCAACCATGCACGCCAGCTGAACATTCTGAATGAATCATTACAGGCGCTATTGGCGGTACCACTGTCCTTTTGGAGCCCCTAGTACCGATGATTCCAAACCAGTTTGAATTGATAGCGCCAGTTCATACTTACCGTGCCATTCTTCTTGAACAAATAGCCATCTGAGAAGATATTGCTCTCGATGGCGGAGGTGGAACAAGGGAATTCGGAAATCAATCAGTATGCAGTCAATCATCTTGGTACTTTACTGTCTTCGGCGAAACCTCACAAGCAATTACGACCAATGGTCGCATCCCAATATTCTTCCGGATCCACTGCTTGGAGTCTTATAGCTATTTCAGCCGAGGGTACAGACGATTATTCCTCAGTTGATGTGACATTGACGTGACATTGACGTAGGTGCCTTGATCGGAGCCACAGGTTAAGTCAAGGATAACCCTGATCACGAGGGTAGGTGGTAGCCAATAATGGACATAGCATTGCTAAGTACTTACGAGCAAGATCACGAGGGTAATAACTAACTGTTCTGTCTCTAAAATTGAATCTGGTAAACACGCTGCATATCTGGAGAAAGGAAAGAAGATATTATATTGAAGAAGTTTACCCTGATTTGTCGTCAATTTGTCGTACATGGTGGTTGTTCAAGTTACAATAGTGGCTGTGCGAACTGTACTGGTATAATTCATGCCGTAATACCTGCGTGGGAAAGGTTAAAAAATTGATCATAAGGCTACCATGATAAGTCTCTGTGCAGGTAGTGGTAGGGTTAGACCCAGACATATTATTGAGTAAATTCTTACATCCTAATGCCGGGTGAAGTACCCAAAACACAAGGAATAGACTTGAGAGTGGCTGTATGATTCATGCTGATTTCCACATGTGACTTGAGGGTGGCTGTGCGAACCGTACTGGTACGATTCATGCTGTAATGTATTGATTACCTGCAACTTCCCTCTTTGTGAAGCATCAATACAGTTCAATAGATGATCCAGAAAACATTGACTTGTATACAACAAGATGAGTTTCGCTGCTGCCTTTTCTCTATTAATGGTGGCAGAGAAAAACCCTTGTTGACGATTAATTATTAATTATTTAAAAGTAATTAAGCGATATTAATCATTAATGGTAAATTAAATGTGCTTCAAAAGGGTTTATCGATTTATTTTCAGCCTCTGTAAATAAATATGAAATAAATCACCACATTTGGGTCATTTTTGACTTGTTTCGAAGATGTCATACTGTCAACGTCACGTCAACTGAGGAATAATCGTCAGTGGACTCCTTTCAGCCCGAATTTTGCTTCCCCTTGGATGACCAACGATGATGTCATTTCGTTCCTCAGCCGAAACCCCGATTCCGATCGGCTGCAGTCCATTGGGTCATTTCTTCTTCCGTGTAATGACAGCTGATTAACGATTTACCTAGATACGTGATATTGCAGCTGGGCTTCGCTGAGTCCGCTTATTGTACATGGAGATATCAAAGGGGTACGGCTGACCTCTTGCTCCTCTCGTGGTAGTGATTCACTAGTGCCAAAAGACACAACATCTGGGCGAGGAAGAGTTTTGCTTACAGGGCACTATCAACTATACTGTTTCCTTCGTCCGAATTCAACTCTTCATGACATTGACACCATAAATTGGCGTGAACTATTGTGAATAAGAAGGCTAGAAGCCAGGGTAGAAGCAAAAAAAAATCGGCATGTGAGTGATCTGTGCATTGTCTGTAAATGGTCTGTTTTTCTGGTCCAAAAACTTTTTGTGAACTGTGGAGAGATTTTGTAGTGAATTCTCGGTGAATTGCAGGGGATTTCCATGACAAAACTTAAAAAAATGCGAGTCGTTGAATTGTCAGTGTATTGTCAGATAATTTCAAGGACTTATAGTTCTCTCACAATTACCCATGAATTCGGTCACCCCTGTGAAGCTAATGTCACTCACTAACCCTGTGGGAAAAAGCGTCACGCTTATACACAGTTATAAACCGCCGTCGATATTCAGACTAAGTCCTGCATTTTCCCCCTCATGCTCGTCCTCCTTCTGTAATGGACACGTCTAAACAAATATCTGTCACGGACGACGGACACATCCAGTTCCCAGTCGGAAGAAGGCTCCTACCCCAAGGAAATCCATTCTTCGTTGGCACCATTGTTGACAGAACTCTGCCCCCTTCCTCTACACAAGGCTCAAACGCTCCAACACAGGCTAATAAATCACTGGCTGATAAGCTGCACAGATTGGACCAACGTTCACTGCTGACGGCAGCGGTATCCAGTGACATGGATGCCACTCATTGCATCAATGCTGTAAGGAGAAATGAATACTTGAAAAAGGATGTTGTAAGTCTGGCAAAAACCAAACATCCGCTCACCGTCGCCTAATTCACTTTTATTCCCAGGAACGCATCCTTAACAGGCAGCGCATTCTCGGCGGCGACAAATTCGAGCTTGACGGGGTGTAGAACGTCTTTTTAGGTGAGCGGAGAGACTCTCTACTGGCGCCACACTAACTGTGTCTATACTAGTCGAAACCAACTTTCACCGGATGTACGACTCGCAGAATGGATTTGCCATTGTCCCCATCACCTCCCAACTGCAAAATATACTATTACTTCTTCAGGGTGCTAATGCGCACTGGGATTCCATGTGTTGCGCGAGCGGCGAAATCGTTGATCGCCCACTATCCTTTGGTAAAATTCCTGCGTTCAAGAACCCTACCTGGCGGATCTTCATACTCAAACCCCGCGTCTGGTTCAATGATGGACGGTCATTGGACATCTTGCAGAAACCTCATCTATACTCTCAGGATCACAATATTCCTTCTGTTTGGGAGCCCTACGTCACCCTCCCTGCAGACGACCATGCTCTTCTCCATCACAAGACACAAAACACCGAAAGGAAGTTCATTCATTCATGTCGCCATCCCCTTCAGGAGGACCTTGACTCTGGTGTGGCCTACATGCCCACCACCAGGGAAGAGTCGCAGAACCTGTCGGTGCTAGCATTTATACTCAACGCAGAAGACAAGTTCTGCCATGCCGAAAAAGCCTCATTTCCTATGTTGCAAAACCCGGAACTCCAAGAAGCCTCTAAGCTGTGTGGTCAGATTGTCGACGAGTTTTACTACCTTCTGAACTTGGCGGCTCTCAACACTACAGTCACTGTTCGTTCTTCACCCAGATTTTCGACCCTTGGTCGAGATGGGTCACAAGACAGTATTGATTCAGTAAAGAGTTCGGGCAGCACCGGCACAGTAACTGCAACTCAAATGGACGTGGATCAAGAAGGACAGCAAGAAAGTGACGACGAGGATGCAGAGGATGAAGTTTTTGATGGCTATATGCAGGGAGAGGACGAGGTAGACAAGGAGGATGGGCAGGTGAAAGTCGACGACGAAGACCAACCTATGTTCAATTCTTATGGGAGAGAATATCTCTCAGTGCGGGAATCAAAGATGGCTTTGGCGAAGGTGGACGACCCTAACGTCCCTGTCAGGGAGCGTGTCGAATTGTTCAAGCTGGTATTGAGGGGTGTGCAACGTAAGTAACATCTCCACTTCTAACCCACAACCTCAGTAACTCATTCTACTTTTGCAGCCTTCCAACCACTCCCAAACGTGGAGGCATCAGAGGCGTAAAGGGGCAGCTATCGAGTATCGATTGTCTTAGTTTCTTGAAGCTTGGTTATGAAGGGGAGGGTTACTCTTTCACCTCGATTTTGCCAATGTGTTATGTTACGCTCGACATTATTTCTTTCCTTTTGTTAAAGCCATTCCTGAAGACTAGTTACGTTGGTCGGTCGGGGAAATAGAAGCATCCATGGTCCAAAAAGGTGGTGCACAAACGACACCAAGATCTCAGTCATTGGGGGTTGATTCGTATCCACTCGTGAAACGCACACCATCTTCTAACAGTGTCAGTTCGGAGAAATATGAGAAGAAAGGGCGTTTTAGCAAGGAGGAAGAAGGAATAGAATTGACTTTCATGCTCATGTTGTCAAGGTTGCTGATGGCGAGAGTGAAGGTCATTTTTTGGTGCTGACTAGTGCTCTGTTTTTGCGTAGATCTTCTCATACATACTCCTCTGAAAAATAAGTGCATAGGGGTCACCCACTAACGTGAGAAAAAGCGTCACGCTTATAGAAACTGCCTCAAGTTTCCCCCTCACGCTTGTACATGCCTAACAAATTATTTATTACAGATGACGAGCGCGTCAAGTTCCCAGTCAGAAGAAGGCTCCTACCCCAAGGGAATCCCTTCTTCGTCGGTACCAGTGTTGACAGAACCCCGCCCCCTTCCTCTACACAAGGCTCGAACGCCCCCAATCAATTGGATAAATCACTGGCAGATAGGCTGAATAGACTGGACCAGCGTTCCCTGTTGACGGGAGTGGTATCCAGTGACATGGATGCCACACATTGTATCAATGCTGTGAGGGACAATGAAGACTTGAGAACGGATGTTGTAAGTCTGGCAAAAACCAAACATCCGCTCACCGTTACCTACTTCACTTTTTATTCCCAGGAACACATCCTTAACAGGCAGCGCATTCTTGGCAGCGACGGTGACAAGTTCGAGCTTAACGGGGTGCAGAACCTCTTTTTAGGTGAGCGGAGAGATTCTCTACTGGCGCCACACTAACTGTGTCTGTCCTAGTTGAAGCCAACTTTCACCGGATGTACAACTTGCGCAATGGATTTGCCATTGTCCCAATCACCTCTCAACTGCAAACTATACTAGCCTTTCTTCAGGTTACTAATGTGCATTGGAATTTTTTGTGTCGCGAGCGTGGCGAAATCGTTGATCGCCCACTATCCTTTGGTGAAACGCCTGCGTTCAAGAACCCTACCTGGCGGATCTTCATACTTGAACCCCGCATCTGGTTCAATGATGGACGGTCGTTGGACATCTTGCAGAAACCTCATCTATACTCTCAGGATCCCAATATTCCTTCTGTTTGGGAGCCCTACGTCACCCTCCCCGCAGACGACCATGCTCTTCTCCGTCACAAGACACAAAACACCGAAAGGAAGTTCATTCATTCCTGTCGCCATCCCCTTCAGGAGGACCTTGACTCTGGTGTGGCCTACATGCCCACCACCAGGGAAGAGTCGCAGAACCTGTCGGTGCTAGCATTTATCATCAACGCACAAGACAAGTTCCGCCATGCCGAGTGTGCCTCATTTCCTACGTTGCAAAACTCGGAACTCCGAGAAGCCTCTAAGCTGTGTGGTCAGATCGTCGACGAGTTTTACTACCTTCCGAACTTGGCAGCTCTCAAAGCTACACCCACCATTCGTTCTTCACACAGAATTTCGACCCTTGGTCGAGATGGGTCACAAGACCGTGTCGATTCAGTAAACGGTTCGAGCAGCACAGGGACAGTAACTGCAACTCGAATGGAAGTGCCAGGTCGAGAAGGACAGCGAGAAAGTGAGGTGTTTGATGGCTATATGCAGAGAGAGGACGAGGTAGACGAGGAGGATGGGCGGGGGAAAGTCGACGACGAAGACCAACCTATGTTCAATTCTTATGGGAGAGAATATCTCTTGGTGCGGGAATCAAAGATGGCTTTGGCGAAGGTGAACGACCCTAACGTCCCTGTCAGGGAGCGCGTCGAACTGTTCAACTTGGTATTGAGGGGTGTGCAACATAAGTAACATCTCCACTTCTAACCCACAACCTCAGTAGCTCATTCTACTTTTGCAGCCTTCCAACCGCTCCCAAACGTGGAGGCATCAGAGGCGTAAAGGGGCAGCTATTGAGTATCAATCGTCTTAGTTTCTTGAAGGCGAGGCTACTCCTGAATCACGTGTTTAACCTCGATTTTGCCAATGCGTTACGTTACGCTCGACGTTCCTTTTGCTGATGCAGACTTACGTTGGTCGGTCGGGGAAACTGAAACGTTGTTGGATTCGTGAACCAATAGACGCATCCAGGTTCCGAAAAGGTGGTGCACAAACGACTGCACCAAGCTCTCAGTCATTGGGGGTTGATTCGCCTCCACCGGTCACTTCAGAGAAACTATTTATTTGTATACATCTTGGACGATATACGATTACTCTGAACTCAACCCCAAACGTCAACTCCTATGATCCCTTGGAGCCCGGGATTGCAACGGACGAGATGATGCACATGAATGACGTCATCATCCCTCACTTATAAAACCCAACTGCTTTGAACTCCTCCTCCAACAAAAATGGCGCTCTTTCATGTCCAAGGTTTGCCCATCGGATGGGTCTCCATCATGCTCGCTCTCCTGGCCTCCATGGGTGGCTTCATCTTCGGCTACGACACCGGCCAAATCTCCGACATCCTTCTCATGGATGACTTTCTGCTCCGGTTCGCCCAGTGTTCTCAACCAGACCTACTCTCGACCTGTAAATTTTCAAACGTCCGTTCTGGCCTCGTCGTCGCTCTCCTCTCAATTGGAACCCTCTTCGGTGCGCTCTTCGGTGCGCCCACTGCTGATTTCCTTGGTCGTCGTTACGCGATGACCGTCGAGTGTATGCTTTTCATCGTTGGTGTCATCATCCAGATCACCGCTACCCGTGCTTGGCAGCAATTCGCTGTTGGACGCTTGGTCTCCGGAATCGCCGTAGGTGCCCTAAGCGCTGCAGTACCCATGTATCAAGCCGAAACCGCTCCTTCCCAAATCCGAGGCACTCTCACCGCCACATACCAACTCTTCATCACCTTTGGTATTCTCGTCGCTTACTGTATATCCATCGGTGCACGAGAATTGCATTCCCAAGGTTCATGGCAGATTGTGGTTGGAATTGGCATTGTTTGGCCTTTAATTTTGGGTTTGGGGATTCTGTTTATGCCCGAAAGTCCCAGGTGGTTGGCTAAGCGCGGGAAAATGGAAGAGGCTGCGCGGGCTATTGCCGTCACCAGAGGCGTGTCAAAGGACAAGGCAAACTCAGATCCAACCGTTGTCGCAGAGGTTGAAGAGATCAGAAAGAATGTCGAATGGGAGAGGCAGTTTGTTGGTCAAACGGGCTGGATAGACTGCTTTAAACCCGGGAACAAAACACTTTATAGGACGTTGTTAGGCGAGTGTTTCTTTTCACCTCAATAGATTATAGAACCCCCACTCATAATGAACCCATTGCAATAGGAATGAGCCTTCAAAGTCTTCAGCAACTCACCGGTGCCAATTACTTTTTCTATTACGGAGCCACCATCTTCCTATCTGTTGGCCTTCAAGACTCTTTCGTCACCCAAATCATTCTCGGCGCCGTCAACTTTGTGTGTACGTTTGGTGGTTTGGTGGTCATGGAGAAGGTTGGTTCTTCCCGCTCTTTTCCACGCTCTTGTCCAAACTCCACGTTCATCATCTCATCTTCATAGTATGGTCGTCGTATACCCCTTATCGTCGGTGGTATCTGGCAATCAGCGTGGCTCTTTATATTTGCAGCCGCCGGCACTGCTGTCGACCCAAAGACAAATCCAGCCGTTGGCAAACTCATGATCGTCTCCGCCTGTCTCTTCATTTTTGGTTACGCAATGACATGGGCACCTGGAGTTTGGATTCTGATTGGTGAAACCTTCCCCACCCGAACCCGAGCGAAACAAGGAGCGTTATCGACCGCCTCGAATTGGTTGTGGAATTTCCTGTTGGCGTTCTTTACGCCGTTTATTGCGAATGCTATTCAGTATCGGTATGGGTTTGTGTTTGCTGCGTGTAATTTGCTTGGAGCGGTGGTTGTGTATTTCTTCCTTTATGAGAGTTCTGATTTGACGTTGGAGGCTGTTGATGAGGTGTGTTGTTCTCTTTCTCTTTTTTTTTTTTTTTGCTTGTTATTCATGGTTTTTGGTAGATGTATAATGATCCTGATTGTAAAGCGTGGACGTCTAGGAAGTGGAGAAGACATATGGTAGCAGATGGGCGGTTGAAGTCTAATAGTCCTGAGGAGGGCCGAGTCGAAAATGTAGAGAAAGAAAAGAGTGCCAACTAACAAGTCAAAGTTCATGTGTAATATTATCCACAAATTTCTTGTATTGTACTGTAGCACGGCTATCATAATGCATGGGTGAATCTCCTCCTGATCACGAGCTCACCGCTGCTTTCTTTCCTTCTTACCATATTCGGTACTCGCGTTCCGCATTGGCAGTCACCAGGTCTTCTCGACGATGTGTGCGACAATCGAGGTCGATTTATCGGTCTAGACGGGTTGGTTTGGAGAGGTATCCCCAACTTACCTACTAACAGTGTATCATGAGGACGATCTATCTCAGGCTTTCACCGGTAAGTCTTTTTCACCCTTTCGGCCTACTTTCCGCCAACTAGAGTTCTCACAGTTCTCAAATATAAGGAGAGACCCCACTTTTCATCAAACCCAAATCCCACACCCTCCTTTCTTTCTTTCTCAACTATGAGCACCACACTGAACGGCCAGAACGGAACCCATGCCCATGCCCACCTCGAGTCGTCACCGGCACCGGTACTACCTCCCGCTCCTCGATTCATACCAGCAGAACCTACGAAAGAACCTCGTATGTAAAACTTCCTTTTTCCATTCCCCCCCCCCCATGGGTAACTAAATCTATTTTTATTTGTTTCCAGTGGACTTTGCAGACCTCCCTATAATCGATTTGGAAGAAGCCAAAGCGAACCCTCGCGTTGCAGCCGAACAAGTCCGGAATGTGATGTCTACCCAGGGGTTTTTGTATATTGTTAATCATGGGTATAGTGTTTCACAGGTATGTCCCAAACCCCCCACCCGTTTGGGCTTGGATTTGAATAACGAACTCGAACACGAACGGTATTCGCGCGATAGATGCAACGAATGCTTGATATTGCGAATGTACCGTTTGAGCAAGTTGCGGATGAGGAGAAGAAGAGGTTTGATTCGAAGCCACATGAGACGGGGTCGTTTCAGGGGTATAAGCTTCGTCAGTATTGGGTGCGTTTGTGTTTACATTCTTTCCCCCCTCGTGGTTGATATGTTTTTGATTGATCATTTCTAGCATCTTGAAGGAGGAGTGAGAGATCAGATTGAAGCGTATAACAGTATGTGGTAAAAAAAAACTAAAAAACTAAAAAACCAAAAAATGGAGAGCTGATTTTTTTTTTTCTTATTTGATAAACCAGTCAACCACGATGTGACGAGACGACCTCATCCGGAAGTGATCCAGCCTTTTATTCCTGAGATAGACGCGTTTGCGCGACATAATTATTTTAATGTCGCTCATCCTATCTTACGGTAAGTACTAGTATTCACTTCCTCCCCCCCCCCCACCTCCCTGCCCCTGTAATCATCTCGTTGAACTTTTTGGTTTTTTTTTTCTTTCTGTGGAACCAGTCTTCTAGCGCTGGGATTGGAGCTCCCTGAAGATACGTTTGTTAACATGCATGATTGGTCAAAGGTCTCAGAGTCGTTTGGTGAGTAACCTGAAGTCATTGACAATTTAAAACTTATGAGCACCGGGCAGTTCGATTTATGAAATAGTAAGTGGAAGTGGCGGAGGGCCTGGTATGGGTATTCGATTTGCTTATGCGTTTACTATGGCCCATAGCTATCCGCATTCTGAAGAAGACGAAGCAAAGACGAATGGGCTTTGGTTTAAAGGACACACTGGTACGCCGCCTCCTCGAAGCTGTGGATGTACTTCGACCTCCCTCTCATCCTTGCTGTTGTCCCCCCCCCCCCCCCCCCCCCCAATTTACAGACTTTGGCTCCATCACGCTGTTATACAGCCAACCCGTGTCAGCACTTCAAATCCTCGGATTAGACGGTAAATGGAAGTGGGTGAAACATATTGATAATGCGATTGTGAGTTGGTGCACCCCCCCATATCCTCGCGAACTGACGACAAAAAACAAAAAAAAAAAGGTCATGAACGCAGGAGACGCGTTGGAATATCTCTCAGGTGGATTTTATAAAGCTACAATTCACCGGTACGCCCCTTATATGCTTCTATCGTTTTCCTAAATCATAACCCCATCGGGGGGTCGTACTTACTACTTACTACTTAGAGTCGTAAAACCCCCAGCGGATCAACGCGGTGCCATCCGCCTCGGTACCTACTTCTTCGTTCTCGTAGACGACGACGTGAAACTATCTCCTCTCACTACGAGTCCGGTTTTACAACGAGTGGGTATCAAGAGGCGTCCTGGATATGAAGATTCAGATGCACCGACTATGAAAGATTGGAGATTGGGGAGGACGTTGGCGTATGGGCAGAATAAGAAGGAGGATGAGTTGAAAGGGGGTGGAAAGGTGGGTGAGGCAAAGGTAACGGAGGAAGTTATTAATGGGGTTGTTGTCAAGCATTATAACTGATGGTCGTGTATGAATATATGTGGAAAGACTACCCTTTACGCCCCTGATGCCTCCACGTTTGGGAGCGGTTGGAAGGCTGCAAAAGTAGAATGAGCTACTGAGGTTGTGGGTTAGAGGTGGAGATGTTACTTACGTTGCACACCCCTATACCAGCTTGAACAGTTCGACACGCTCCCTGACAGGGACGTTAGGGTCGTCCACCTTCGCCAAAGCCATCTTTGATTCCCGCACCGAGAGATATTCTCTCCCATAAGAATCGAACATAGGTTGGTCTTCGTCGTCGACTTTCACCCGCCCATCCTCCTTGTCTACCTCGTCCTCTCCCTGCATATAGCCATCAAACACTTCATCCTCGTCACTTTCTCGCTGTCCTTCTCGACCTGGCACATCCATTCGAGTTGCAGTTACTGTCCCTGTGCTGCTCGAACTGTTTACTAAATCGACACGGTCTTGTGACCCATCTCGACCAAGGGTCGAAATTCTGTGCGAAGAACTAACGGTGGGTGTAGCTTTGAGAGCTGCCAAGTTCGGAAGGTAGTAAAATTCGTCGACGATCTGACCACACAGCTTAGAGGCTTCTCGGAGTTCCGGGTTTTGCAACGTAGGAAATGAGGCTCCCTCGGCATGGCGGAACTTGTCTTCTGCATTGATGATAGATGCTAGCACCGACAGGTTCTGCGACTCTTCCCTGGCAGTGGGCATGTAGGCCACACCAGAGTCAAGGTCCTCCTGAAGGGGATGGCGACAGGAATGAATGAACTTCCTTTCGGTGTTTTGTGTTTTGTGACGGAGAAGAGCATGGTCGTCTGCGGGGAGGGTGACGTAGGGCTCCCACACGGAAGGAATGTTGGGATCCTGAGAGTATAGATGAGGTTTCTGCAAGATGTCCAACGACCGTCCATCATTGAACCAGATGCGGGGTTCGAGTATGAAGATCTGCCAGGTAGGGTTCTTGGACGCAGGAATTTTACCAAAGGATAGTGGGCGATCAACGGTTTCGCCGCTCATGCAACACATGGAATCCCAGTACGCATTAGAACCCTGAAGAACTCCTAGTATAGTTTACAGTTGAGAGGTGATCGGGACAATGGCAAATCCATTGCGCAAGTCGTACATCCGGTGAAAGTTGGCTTCAACTAGGACAGACACAGTTAGTGTGGCGCCAGTAGAGAGTCTCTCCGCTCACCTAAAAAGACGTTCTGCACCCCATCAAGCTCGAATTCGCCGCCGTCGCTGCCGAGAATGCACTGTCTGTTAAGGATGCGTTCCTGGGAATAAAAAGTGAAGTAGGTGACGGTGAGCGGATGTTTGGTTTTTGCCAGACTTACGACTTCCTTTTTCAAGTTTTCATCGTCCCTCACAGCTTTTAGAATATGGGCAGCATCCATGTCGCTTGACACCGCTCCCGTCAGCAGTGAACGCTGGTCCAGTCGGTGTAGTCGATCTGCCAGTGTTTTATCAATCTTCTTTAGGGCGTTTGAGCCTTGTGTGGAGGAAGGGGGCGGGGTTCTATCGACACTGGCGCCAACGAAAAAAGGATTTCCTTGGGGTAGGAGCCTTTTTCCGACTGGCAGCTTGACGCGCTCGTCATCTGTAATAAATAATTCTTTAGGCATCAGAATGAGGATGTACAAGCGTGAGGGGGGAAATTTGAGGCGGTTTGTATAAGCGTGACGCTTTTCTCACGGGGTTAGTGGCTGACCCCTATGCACTTATTTTTAAGAGGTAAACTTTTACAAAAGACGAGTGCTAGCGAGATCATGTATGAGAAGATATACGCAAAACAGAGCAATAGAATTGACTTTCGTGCTCATGTTGCTGATGGCGAGAGTGAAGGTCATTTTTTTGGTGCCGACTGTATTCCTTCTTCCTCCTTGCTAAAAAGGTCCTTTCTTCTCAGATTTCTCCGAACTGACACTGTTAGAAGACGGTGTGCGTTTCACGAGTGGATCCGAATCAACCCCCAATGACTGAGATCTGGTGTCGTTTATGCACCACCTTTTCGGACCGTGGATGATTCTATTGCTTTCACAACGTTTCAGTTTCCCCAACCAACCAAAGTCATCAGGTATGGCTTTAACAAAAGTAAAGAAATAACGTCGAGCGTAAGCAGTCATCAATTGGCGAAATCGAGGGTTAACCACGATAATCAGGCTTCGGGAAACTAAAACGATTGATACTCGCTAGCTGCCGTTGGAACATTTGCTAGCAGCCTAGCACACAAAAAACAATTTGGGAAAAGTAGAATTTGAATTGAAAAGTACATGAAATCGACACATGCATATGCTCCTAGTACAAGTACACATACATAACATTACATTTCGTACAATGTTCGCCTGGGTAGTAGAGGGATAGATGAGGTGTAAAAGATAAACCGGAGTATACCCTCACCTAAATACAAATACTTGTTTCAACATGATGAATGACACTTCCACTTACATCTCTCACATCTAACAATTTCACAGAAACATAAACCAGTTCAAGTAAACGCCAACGCCGTCCAAGTAACCACAGCTCCAACCGTGATGGCAGTGGCAGTCTGAGCTAAACGGATGACGACCCGCGACCGTTTACGACAAGGCACTTGAACACCACCGGCAGCAGGTGTCAACGTCGTCGTCGGGTGTGTGGACGAATCAGGAACAGGAATATGGGTGGTGGGTTCCGGGAAATCATCGATAAAACCGGTGATAGTAGAAGGCTTGACACCATCGACGTTCGTACCACCCAACACTTCAAGTGCTTTCCACTTCCTAACGCTGCTCTCAATCTCAGTATCGTTCTCATCCTCGCCGTACTTGCGTTTGAGGGATATTACCGTTCGTGTTTGAGTGGGTGGAAGTGGAGAAGGTGGTAGTGTTGCCATGATACTGTCAGCATCGTGTACGACTGCTGCTGTTGCTACCTTGGCCTTCATCTCCAGTTCAGCCCGCTCCATCCTCTCCTTAATCTCACTGACATATCGTATTTCACGCTCAAGGTCTGTACGGGCTTCCTTCATCTCTCTCCGATGAGATTCACGGGAAGAATGCATCTCTGAGTCAGAGTAAATGTAAGTGATTATCTTAAGAGTCGTGAAGAAGAACTCACCATTAAACATATCTTTCAAATCCTTCACCAGTCTATTACCTTCATCAGCTCGTTCTCTTAGGATTTCCCAGGCACCGTCATGGGCCCACTGTTCCTCATCCATCCGATCCTCTATTTGCACAACTCTTGACTGCATCTCATCCACATCCATCTTCACGTCGTTGACCATGATCGGATAGCTGTCACCCATCACGCGTAACAACGACACCGATGTCTCCAGTTCGTTACACGTCGCCTTAACGTCAGTCACATCGGCGCTCAACGCGTCGACGGACATCGCAACGTCATTAACCTTATTGTCCAACCGGGTGAAATTATCGACCTTCGCCTTTGAAATGTCCTTGAGCTCTCGGTCGAACCTATCCATTTGTCGGTCGATGCCAGATAACATGACATTGGTCTCGGCGCTAAACTTGTCAAGGGATGCATTCAGTTTCTATCCAAAGGAAGGCTAGTTGACCGCTGTAATAAAAACAATGAAAGTGAAATCATACCTGAATCTCCTCTGCATCGTTCGACTCGATGGAATTCCTCGCTTCATCCTGAACGTCCTCATCAGCTGCCTCTGGTTCTTCCTGTTCTTCCTGTTCGTCCTCATCATTATCAAATCCTGTTTCTTCATCCACAACCACAACCTCCTCTCTTCCCTTTGTCTCTTCTCCGCCGCAAGCATCGACACCATCTTCAGTGACAGGATCCGTTTCGGGAGTAGGGGAAGGTAGAGATTCCTCGATGTTTCCCCAAGGGTCGAAACCGGCCCCCCACCCTGCTGGTATTCTAGGAAGGGGAGTATACGGATGCGCGGCATTCCAAAGATCATGAGCATCATGAGGACTATCTTCATACGATGTTGGTGGAGGAAAGGTAGGGCTGTCATCCGCGTCCCTCTGTTGCGCGCACTGAATGGATTCGCTTGCGTGATTGTCCTTCTCGGAGGTTGAGGATGACTGTGACTCCTCACTTGACGAACGACTGCTTGCTTCCTTCTCCAAATCGTTGGCGTCAGTAGCTAAGGGAGGTGGCGAAGGCGTGGACAAGTCCATCGCCGACATTGCCGACGTTGCCTTGGAGTTCAATATCGACTCTCGAACTCTAAGTGCAGAGGAAGAGAATCCCTTTAGTGAGAAGAAACTCTTAAACTCTGATGAATTCTGCATACGACCGAGGGGACGAAATCGGGCGGATGGCGAGTCATTTGCGCTGTTCATGATGCCACTTTCATTCCAACTGACAATAGGAGGAGAGGGTGGATTGGCGTTGGAAGAGCCCGGAGTGTCACTTTGGAACCATAGAGGCGGCAGTCGACATCCAAAGGAATATGGTTCCGCTTGCGGTCGTGACTCGCCTTCTGCAGTAGGAGGCGTAGAACTGAAGAAGGAAGGTACGCTGAAGGTGAAATTAGATCCTGCGGCCTGAGTTGCCGGAGAACCAAAAACAAAGGCGGGTGGTTGTGATGGGGGACGGGTAAGTGGAGGCGGAGGACCTTGAGGTTTGTTGGTGTGTCCACCTTGGACATAAGTAATGGAGGGGAGAGTTCCACCATCCATCAACCTCTTGATCGCTCCTGTTGCCTTTCCGACGATTGATGTCGGAGGTAGAGCGATTGAAGGGGGCAGAGCCTCTTCAGCCTCAGATTGCTCCCCGCTGGAAGATATCTCCATCTCATCTGACGAATGCTCGGAAGAAGAGGACGAGGAACAGAATACACCATAGCGCCCGGAAGAAGTGCTCTTGGGGCTGGTGCTTGGAGTGTCGTTACTGTCGTCCGCCAGAAGGAATGATGTATTGGCATGCCTTTGAGGGTTTACGGGCCTTTCTTTCAGCAGAAGTTCAAGTCGTACAACGACTGGCCTCACAAGCTCCCCGTTCCTGCCGACTGTCTTGCCAAAGGTAATTACATCACCATCAAATAGCTGTGTAGGAGTTTCAGGCTTGAGCATGGTCGAGGTGAGGCTTCCATGTCTGCGAATATGTGTTCCGTGATGGGAATTGGTATCTGTTACAAACAACTATCATGGAAGTCCTGAGTCTAGCAATTCGATGGGTTAAGGTCCAGGTCAACGTACTTTGTTATCCTGTTCGAAGTGAAACTTTGCATGCTTTCGACTCACAACAGGACATCGGAACATGGCATTGCCAACGCCATTGCGTTGAAACCATGATCCTCCTGTAGACCCTGAAGGAGGAGGACTTCGCCCAACGACGATCACCCGGTTGCCATCGGCTTTGAGGTCCTCAAGGTTGCCAAAGACCATCCGACGCTTGAATTCCGTCGCAGCGCCCTCGACATTGAGAGCGAACCCTAAAGCGGTTAGTAATTGGTATTCGATTTCACTCTTGAAAGAACAGAAGGTGCCACTCACCAGTTAATGCTCTTGAGGACCCTGTCATTTGGATGTCGGCGCTGCGTTCCCGATGCGAGGACCCGATATACTCGATGTCGTCGTCAAACATCAAGTGTAAAGATAGAAGGATTTGTTAGCTCTTCAAAGAACAACGTTTGAAAGAGATGATGGTACAAGCGCAAGCAAGGGTCGGGGAAGAGGGGGCTGCTGACAGGCCGGGGATCCGGCCCCGGACAGCCATAAAGGAGTCATTCAAAGGCACCGTACAAAGAACATACATTGAACACAGAATACAGAATGACGTGTAAGCGTACAAGATTACAATAGTACCTAGAAACGTAGATATGGTGTACCTGGAGATATATGATACATAGTGCATCCAGAACGTCCGTATAATAGAGATATCAATGCGTGAAACAATAAATCGTTCACGTAGGTATGTCACCAACCATGCCGTCGGCTTATGAGGCTCGATAAGAAGTGAATCGGCCGTAGAGCTAAGTGGATTCTGGGGCATCATGCATCGACGGATGCGGTTTGGGCTGATTATCGACGAGAATGGCTTGAGAGTCATCTGCAGGTAGTCGGATATTTCCTTCCTGGCTCCTACAACACGAACAGGAGCACAACTTCTCCGTAAAATTATGACCTTTCTCCCATGAGCAGCGTTAGCTGGATTCTAACCAACGAGAGGAAGTAGACGCACGAAGAGAAGCGAAGTCGTAGCAGAAACCGGTGCACGCTATCAAGCACACATCACAGCAAGCAGCGATTAATACCTCTGACATATGAGTCTAAAATTGCATAAAGGGGAGAATGAGGGGCATTTAATAGGCTCGTACTGACCTTGTTATTGCCTTCTATCTCGCGTCCAAGAAACCCACTCCTAGCTGCGGAAAGTACCGTAACTACACTGAGCTTGAGGAGGTCTAACCGTGTTGAACAGGTCTTGACTTGTAAAGATCAATCGCCACGCAGAGCCGTGGCCGGGTAGAGCACGAAGATCTCTTTATTTGGTATCTATTTGGTCCACTCTACTTTTAACTTTTCCCTTGTCACGACCTCCTTGGCGAGAAGTCACATTTGGGCTCTCAGTCCTCTATGGAGACATTGCCTTCTGTCAAAACTCACAGAGGACGCGGATCTGGTTTCCACGATGGAGGAAGGAGACCCATTTCTCGGAATAAACAATGGGTGGCTGGACAAGACAACCGACATAAAACGAACACTTCGCATCAAGAGGAGCGTTGGGAACGCGGTGGGCATCGAGGAGGGAGAGGAGGGAGAGGTTCAGGTCGCGGTCCATCGCGAAGACATAGTCCAATACCTTCTACCAGTGACTCTTTTCATCGTGCCACACCCGATACCGACACCGACGAGCATGTTCCCGAAGAGGAACCTGTTTTGGAAACAGCGGAAGAACGCGAGTACTTCTATAAAGAGGTCAGCCTGAATTTATTTTTCTTGCTTTTGTAAATGAAAGTGGCTTATCTCGGTTTAGCTCGTGAAAGCTCGTGAGGCGGAGCGGAAGAAGGCCATCGCAGAGGGCAAGATGGATGACCCAGCTGTTCCGAAGAGGCTTGAGGACGCTATCACAATAGTTGGAACATGCCCGGATATGTGTCCACGGTTCGAACGGTACAGACGAGAAAGAGAGAACAATTTGTTTGAATGGGAGACGGTGCGTTCTTCGCCATCCCCCTTTTCCAGACCAGAACTGTGACGGTGTTGAAGCAGATACCCGGAACAAAACGCGTAGATCATTCCAAAGCAGTCAAAATGTATGAACGAGCTGCTGGTGACAAAGTGATTCCTTCGGACTTACGACCACCTCATGTGTTGAAAGTACGTTCTGCGAGTTTGGGTTGTTACATTATGGTGTGATTTCTGCTCATTATATCCTGCCCTCAGCGCACTTTGAATTATCTTTTTCACGAATTGCTTCCTCGAGAAGGCTTCTCCCCGACTTTCAACTTCATTCGCGATCGGTCAAGAGCAGTGAGGAGTGACTTCACAATGCAACACGAGAAGGGTAAATTGGCCATCGAATGTCATGAACGTTGTGCTCGGTTCCACATTCTCGCACTCCATCTCGAACGTGACCGAGAGGGATTTTCCTTCAATCTAGAACAGCAACAATTAATGAACAGTCAGTCCACCCTCCGTTCACAGCCTGTTTCGTATCTGAAGCTTCAAAACTATCCCCACACAAGCCCTTCAAAGCCTCAAAGAATTCTACGAGGATCAACGCAGCAAATACGAATCACCATACGAGCTTGAAATGCGCGTTTACCATCGTTTCATTCACATCCGCGATCAACGGGACCGCCCCGACCAAATATCAGTTCATATCACTTCCAACCCCGTGTTCCAACTAACCAACGACTTTCGCTCCCACGTCCAAAAAGTGAGCTCGCCGATAACCAAGACCTCAGCTCTCGTTGTTGATGCACGCGCGATGGAGATATTTGGCGAGTTAGCAAATGTTTTGAGGGAACAAGGCAACGTTGTTGTGATATATCTCATCGCTTGCCTTCTGGAGTCTTTATTCGGAAAAGACGCCATTGACGATATTGAATCTCTCCGCGGTGACATAGCGATATCGGATGTCATTGACGGTGCGATCAGCGAGAATATTCACGAGTTTGATGACGCAGAGGACGGGATGCATGAGGAGATTCATGATGAAGAGCCAGAGGATGCTGGGGTGGAAGAAGTTGAAGGAGAAGACGTAGAAGTTGCGCCTGCAATGCAGGCAACATCAAGTGTGTTCGGCCCGGGCTCCACATCAGTTTTTGGGGTCAACAACTCGCATTCTTTTCCATCGACAACAGGAGCCTCGTCTGTATTTTCGGATCTCAAAGCTACACCCAGTCCGTTTGGAACTTTTGGACAAAGGATTGACCCACCAGCCACTCAGCCCTCGAACCCACTTGGGATGACTTTTGGACCTCAAACAAACGCACAGTACCCTCCCGCCTCTGCTCCAGCGTTCCCTCCTTCTAACCAACCCGAAAACTCGACTACTTCTCCCATGGGCAATGCAGCTCGTCATGTTTCAACCCAGTCATCACACATCTTCAACACCTCCAGCACACCACTGTCTTTACAGGCCCCTGATATCTCGAAACCAAACCCTTTCGCAAGTTCAATGTTCTCTTCTGCACCGCTTGCCCCTTCGTCTCAACCGCCTGAACGTCCTGTCCCCCCGACGCAACCGTCACAAGGCAGCTTGTTTGCTCCTGCTTCAGGGGGGCCTGCACTTACACCTTCAAGATCGGAACCCACTCTCAATCCTCAAGCAACACCGTTTGTTCCACCCCCAAATACCACTACCTCGGGGACCGCTACTTCAACCTCCCCTTTTTCAATCAATTATTTCCCTCCACCTACAACTTCATTCACTCCACCTACCACAACATCAGCGCCTTCACCCTCTCCCACACCTCTTTTCCTACAAACAACGAGTGGCCCTGATCCTCGCTTTTCCGTGCTTCCGAGACTCGATACGAGTCCCACAACATCATTACCACAGCCGCAATCGCAACTCACCCTCTTCCCAGAGCAGCCTAAAACTCCCAAAACTCCCACTGAACCACCTCGGTTACCCCGTCACCAACCAATCAGTCTCCCCTCCACTCCGACGTTGCCACCTTCAGGACCCTCAAATCCTCGGCTGGACTTACTTAAAGGAAGTTTACAAACCTCGAACTTATCGCGATCCACTAGCATCGAGATGTTGAGCCCGATTCAGATACAGTCCCCTTCAGTTTCAAGGCAGGGCTCCCTTCAAAATTTTACAGGTCTCAGTACGCCAATCGTGCCTCATGCCACCTCCCGAGCACCCTTTATAACAGAAGAAAGTCCTTTACGTGGGAAAGATAAGGGAAAAGGGAAAGCCGCGGAAAGCCCTAGACTTTCGGTTGCACCCACTCGGGATGAGCTTGAAGAAGCGTTATCGTTCGAACGGAAGTCTAAAGTTGTGAAGGATTGTTTCAACCTTTGGCGGAACCAAACTGCCGATCGGGTTGCCTATCAGAATGCGGTACGGCACAGTGAATCTTATCGAGACAAGATACGGATGAGCAGGACACAAAGGAATTCCGTGAACGGTGTCGGTGATGATGATGATCAAAGGTCGCTCTCGAAGTTGCCTGGAGATGCTAGAAAACGCCGGATATCGTTGGTACGGCCAACTTCGTCGACCGATGGGGCGGTAACGCCATTGAAGAAGCGAGCTAGGAAGCGGGTATCTATGGATTATCGGCCTCCTAGGACAGATGAAGAGCTTGCAAAACGTTTGAAAGAGGTGACGACATTCGTTATCTGTGGCATTCAATCACTATAAATATTCACTCCTATCCTCTTTCTTTCATAACAGAATCAAGAAGAATACCAACGCCGCTGGGCGCCCGAATCGTTTTTGCAAGTGCTTCGGATACATGTCGGCCATGTAGCAGGGGGCAAGATTTCGGTGGTGCTGAAACATTGGCGGTTGTGGTTGTCATTGAATCCAGATAGTGATGCCACTGCGATATGGATGGAGAAGAAATTTGGCATACCTGAGTCTGGACGATGGGCATCGGATAGTGTGTTCTCGATACCTATACTGCCCGGAACTGGGGACGTGAATGGGTATCCGGGTATTATCGTGTTTGAGTGTACCCCGTCAGATGGTGTTGAGGATGAACTGGAGAGGTAACAAGTACTTTGAGGTGCCTCATTATGGATACTGACCGTAGCTGTGGATTACCAGGAAATATCGCGTGCTTGACGACTGTTCCCGTCTGCGGAACATTTTGAAGACTTTGCCTCCGCAACGGTATTTTGTTCCCTCCATCCTAATTGTATGGTGGAGCGAAGGAGAGGCACAGATGCCCGAATCGGATCTGTCAACCATGGTACGCCTACTTTTGATTTGTCAAGGCTAAGCATGACGAGACGTCCATTATACCAGCTAAACAGACTTGTCCATGATTCGATCGTTACATCTTTCTGTATTTTCTCGATGAGCACATCCACGAAGGATCCCGACTCCAAGTTCAACGATGCATTACAGTCATTGACACTCGATGTGGAAGGTCGACTAGTCAGAGCATTATCCCTTACTGGTATAGTTCACTGTCTTAAAGAAGCCAAAGTCACCAGCTGATGCCTTCTCTCTAGCTGTCTTTCGTCTATTCGACGATAAAATCCGTCCATTCACGGCTGAGTGGATCGAAAATTGTGCACATAGCGGAGACTGTATGTACTTTTCTCAACCAATCATTGACCACCTCTTACTGACCGCGATACTGCTTGTTAGTTAACTGGATTGTCTACGGGCGGCTGGTACAGTCGGTTGTGGACCTTCTTAAGACGGCCGTCAGACTCGTGTCCAACCTTCTGGACAGGCCTTTCGAGGAGCACACCCCAACATTCGAGGGAACGAATATCGACGATAGCTAGTAAGGTGAACCAGCCACCCATCCCAAACTTTTACTTAACGTTATTCAACACTCAGCTCCGCGTATGATGCAGTGTTTAGGTGGCTTTCGCAAGTCTCTGTGCAGGAATTCAGAGACGATGTGATCGTCGATCTGCGGGGACATCAAACGCTGGGGAAAGGTAATCGACACTACCTCCTTGTCAGATTCCTCTACTCATTGTCCAAATCTCCTAGTCTTTCCATCAACGGTGTTCTTGGACCATCTACGCGTACTGGCTCAATATCAGATTGCCAACGTTATGGGGAATCCACCACCTGAGACGCCATTCTATGTTTTGTCCTCTGGAGTAGAATCGTCGTTGCACGAACTTCAGCGAATCATTCAGACATATCAGTCTTCGCTTTCCCAAATTCTTAACCTTACGATTAGGAGGTCACCGAAACGGAGAAGTCTCTCGAACGCAGACAGTGAAAGCGGCAGGTTGGTATCCAAGAAGTTCATTATCTTTCCATCTTTCACTCACATCACCCCTGCAGTAAACGACTGCGACTGTCGACTTCAGCCTCTGACGCCAGCTCTGCGGCATTCATTAGTCGAAGCCCAACTCCAACGTCGACTCCATTTGTGAACGGAAACGGAAGAATGAGCATTTCACCCGGTCCGAGTGAAAGTGTGGAATCGGTTGCAACGGATTCTACGACATCTCCGATGATTACAGTCGCTATGCTTCGTGCTTTGACGAAAGATTTAAAAGAAAAGTATAAAGGAGGAACGTGATATATTCACATTCTGTTCTGTTTTGATTGATGCTGTCTTTTCTTTATTGCATACCTTGTTGAACGTTATACTTCTATATCCTGTATCTGTCATTATCTATCGCGGTATCGAACAACTTTCACTGTACGGAATTGCGGAGCGCCTAAGTTGCTTTGTCCGGATCACGTGTCGGCGGCATTTCAATATCTGCTGGGAACCTCGCCGCCTCAAATCATCTGTCGAACAATGACTCTCACCGAACAAGTTCGTCACGACGAAATCAATCTTTCAAGGCTTATGCGTAGGCTAGAGAAGTCTGTTTCGGGCGGTGCATGGGATGAACCTCATAATGATAACGATCCTCGAACCTCCACATGTTTCAAGTCTTTGGAAGCTCTACAGGCAAGAAAAATGTGTTTCTCTAGTCCCTCGCTGACATTCGGTTACACCCCTAGTATGTCAAGTTCGCGAAGAAGCTGCTACGAAATGTTGAACAATCTCATGGGTCGTCGTACGTCCTATTCCGATTTTCCAAGCTTTACACAAGCTAGATGCTGACACTGTCAATTCAGCGATAAAACTCATCAGATACGACTATCCCTCAAACGAATGCAAGATTTCCTACAATCAGTCAAGGCGGTCAGTACTCGTCATTCTTGCCAAGGGAAACACGTTGAACACGCTTTACAGGAGACGACACCGAAAATACAACGTCCTGAACCGATATTACCCTCGATATCTACCCCGATGCGTGCGGTTCCCCCCGAATTTTCAACCGAGCCTTCGCCTGAAGGTACAAATCCGGGCTCGTCAATGTCCCAGGATGGCCTCCTTCCTCTGCCGTCGGATCCTCTCTTACCCATAGCACCTGCATCTGATTCGGGACCTAACCTTGCCTCAGACATTCCGACACTCTTACCATCTTCCGCACCGTCCACTGCGTCGAAATCGACGGCTATTCTTATGGAAAACTCGAATGCACTCCAGCAGGAGCTTACTGACCAGCTCGCTGAAATGAGCGCCCGAATGAGGAGAAACATGCTTCATTTCTCTGATTCGTTGGCCAAGGACGCTGCTGTCGTCGATGAGACGAAACAAAAGCTGGAAAGCAACGTTGACACGATGTCAGAACGCAAGACACAGCTGAGTGCTCATCGAGGCAAAAGCTGGTCTACGACGTGGTTAACGTTATTTGTTATGATTTCTGTGGTGGTCATGTTCGCTACTATGGTTTTCCTCATACGATTTACTTGATCGCAAATGATGTAGCTCGTTCAACCTCTGCGAGGATCCCTGGATGGAGATGTACGACTCCTCGGACTCAAGCTGAGCATCCCGGTGCCGCTCTATGGAAATATATACAAGTTCGACCCAGGAGCGTCAATATGACCTGGTCGGCTAGGATCACTCGCTTCCCCCCCCCCTCTGTATAACTGCCCCTGAATTGAGATGGGGTCTTCAATTTGGGATGATACATTCATCTTTATGAATACTGTCGACGATACATCGAGCAAGTGCGGATCGGCTGCCTCTGCGGGTTGGAGTTGTGGTGGCATCTAATAGCATTGTACATTTCCAAAGTGACTCAGGTTGCATCCCCGTCGCAGTATGCTCGGACACGATTTGTGCGGCTCGATTGTTGTACATGGCGTGCAGCTCCTCTTCTCTCTACAAGTTACATACTGCAATGAGTGTGTTGATGACATTGGGGGGCCGCGTTTCGTTCTACTGCTCGGTTTTTTGAAGGCAGGAGATCAGCGGGACTTCCTATTTGAAACGCGGATCTTCAAATCTTGTTTTAAGTTTTCAGGGACGTCAAGAACTCAAAAACTCAGACGAGGCAGAACATAAAAGCGAAAAGTCATGTCCCTAGCTGCGCTAACCCTTTTGTCACTCCAGGACGCCGTGACGGAGGTGTCTGTGGTCGCCACGTGTCACCTTCGTTGGTCCTCAATCTGAGTCTTCTCTTTCGCCAACTCCCATATAGCGTCGTCAAGGTTGATCAACACCTGTACGCTGTATAGCTTATGAAGGTTCCTTGCCCTTCGGGCTAGAACGGTAACCGTCCCTCGAATACCCGCTGACCCACTTACCGACACGTATACAAGGCATGATCATGTCGATTTTTGGGTCGTTGAATATCGGATCCTCAACATTCCACCGGTGCGGGTGTACAGATTTTATGCCATACCGAAGAATTCTCTCAATAAGTAATCAGGGTAATACTGTTCTTTGGGTGGTGCACGCGTGCGATCGTTCGAGAGGCCAGTGGCTGGACTTCACCCAGCCGGACGATGTCACATCTACGGGATTTTGAAGAAGTCCGATTCTGCCTGCCACTAGCCACAAGTTCTTGTGCAAATAAAACTCAGTCCACCCGCCAGGACACACTGCAGTCTTCGTAGTCCGATTCCGCTTCCTACCACGTAGCCAGTGGCGACATCACTGGTGGTCGGCTTTTCGGATTTTGTCGTGCCATTGCAAGCTCCGGCAGCTTTACCCTGACGCCTCGCAACCGAGCATCGATCGCCGGAAACACAACATCATGGAATAATTCATTTGACGACACTATTTGTGCGTGGCTTTCACGTATACTTACCACTTATTATTGATGCCTGATGAAATTGTCACCAGTGCAGTTCATGGAACTACGGTGAAACAGGACACTGAAAAACAGTAATCTCAAAGGCGGCTATTCATTCTTGCAGCCTCCACAAGTATACGCCACGATGAGTTTGATCATGATCGTCGGGAGGCGTTCATTTCGGTATCAGCGGTTTTTCGTCTCGTTAATGGAGTTATATTTTAAGTGGCAAGTAGCTTTAGTTGGCTAAGATATTTTTTCTCTGAATATTACGACCAGGTTCACGCCAATCTATCGGGCGTATCGGTATTATTTTTTAACCCTATAATACCAGTTACACCACAAACTCCTCAGAAACCTCTTTCTATGTATAATGCTTGACCCTGTTTCAGGGATTTGCCCCCGTGTTGTCTACGCAAGATTGTTGTTCAGATTAAGCGTAGTCTTTACCACTCCTGATGAAGAGCAGCACTCGGGTCAAGCAGAATGGGGTTCTTTCTGTGGCTGTATTGGAATCCAATACCTTGCAACTCCTACCGGAACAATACCACAAGCCTTCTCTACGCAGGCGATTACACATAGTGCGTTAATGCCGAATAAAACTCCAATTGATTTCCACGCAAAGTGTGGTATGTTGGTTCACGTTTCTCTAGGCTTATAAGAAGCGGACATTTCCTGCCATATTCTTCCCATCAACTCCTCCTCATTATCGTTTCTTTCCCCTTTACTTATGGCGGACCAAGGAAAGCCGATACCAAAACTAAAGTCGCATCAGTCTGCTGATACCCTCTGCTCCGTCGCTACCCTCTCCAACTCGATCAATGTCGACGATCGTTTTCGTGGCGAAAAGGATGCCTTTGCCTTAGACAAAAAGGACATTTCACAGGAAGACTCGGATGTCGCTACTCCTCGACAGAAGAGTGCGACTGAAAGTGAATCTTCCTCAAAGGAGAATAACGGCTTACAAAATGCTGGAGGAGAGGAGACAGTCCCAGAAGGCGGACTCAGAGCGTGGCTCGTTATTGTTGGAGTAAGAACGCGGCGGTTATCAGGTGGCGGAATTTCTGATGATCACTACCTTTCTTAGATTTTCTGTTGCATGTTTACTGCGTAAGTCCTCTTAACCCGTTTAACCTCTAGGGGTTACGGACTTCCGTTCATAGGGATTCAGTGGCAATTACTGACAACCAGTTCTGTATAGGTTTGGCTTCACGAACACCTGGGGTGTATGTTGTGGTATCCGGAAAGCAAATCGAAACTCATGCTTTGTGTCTAGGTCTTTCAAGCCTATTATGAAACTACAGCTCTCAAAGCTTCTTCGTCTACGAAAATGTAAGTGTTCGGCGTGTCGATTTTGACATCTATTTTAACCTCAAACTTACTGATCTGCCCTTGCCCGCTTAGTGCATGGATTGGTTCCGTTCAGGTTCGTCGTTTTTGTGAAACAGGTTCATTGAGCACCGAGTTTATTGACGAAGAGGCGGTAATAGTATGCACTAGTATTCACCCCAAGCATGATCGTCGGCCGCTTATCCGACAAGGGCTATTACCATTCGCTGTCAATTTTCTTCAGCGTGACTTTATTTCTGGCTACTCTTTTGTTGGCACAGTGTACCGCCTATTGGCACTTTCTGATCTGCCACGGATTCATGACCGGAGTAAGACCAATTTTCATCTCTCATTAAGTTATGTCTCTTAATCCTACTAGCTCTCATGCGGTGTCATCACGGCCCCAGCTCCTGCTATAGTATCACAATGGTTCAAGGAACGGAGAGCATTAGCATTGGGTATAACAGCCTGCGGATCTGCGGCTGGTGGAACAATTTTCCCTATTTTGATTCGGGCATTGCTCCCACGGATTGGGTGCGCTTAGTCTACTTTTCAATGACTGGGCACTCAAGGTCGTATCTGTAGATTCCAATGGACAATGCGTACTGTCGCGCTGATCATGCTTATCTGCCTCAGTTTTGCTTGCCTGGTAAGTTTCGTTCCTTCAAACAAATACATTTAACCACATGTTAGCCGGAATTTAGACGACCAGAAGACGCCTCCCGCCGTCTTATCCAACTGGTCCTCTTATTGGTTTAAAGCCTCTGAAGACGCCGGCCTTTGTCGTATGGTGTTTTGCGACTTTGTTCGTGTATATTGGGGCCTATACCTGTGAGCTTTCTCAAAATACTAGTAATATCCAGCATTCCTTCGCCTTACGAAGGTGTAGTCCAATCCTATGTCGCATCAATGGCCGTATCGAAGGGTTTCTCTACCAACTTCTCGTTTACTCTGGTCGCAATTATGAATGGTAGCTCTGGCCTTGGGAGGATGGCAGCCGGAGTCATCGCCCGTTATATAGGTGCGTGTTCTTTTTCCTTCCTTGAACGACTCCCAAGAAGTCCGACTGTTCTCCTTGGCATTTTCTACATCACAGGACCTATGAATCATATGATTCCTTCGACGATTATCACCGCTGCGATCGTGTTGGCATGGCCTGCTGCTTTGACCTCATCGGGCTTGATAACGATTAGCACTTTATACGGGTATGCATCCGACCTTCTGTTAACAACGTTTCTTTTGTCACACTGACGTGAAATTTGTTCAGCTTGTCAGCAGGTTCATTCGCCGCCCTTTTATGGCATCCAATATTAGATTTGGGAGAACCGGAAGAATTGAGTCGTCGAGTAGGGATATTGATGTTGTTTTTGGGTTGCGCTGGACTTGGTGGACCTCCGATGTTGGGAGAGATCAAGTCTACTTTCGGTTTTCACGCTATGAGTGCCTTTGGAGGTGAGCCAATAAAAAGGAGGTGTCGATTACACAGAGGTTAATTTTTCTGATAGGTGGCTGCATGCTGTTCGGAGTGATACTTGCGCTCTTCACGCGGTACATGTTGCTCAAAAGGTTATGGGGAAAGCTATGATGGATATATGTATTATCAAACGTTGTTTATACCTTAGTTTTCTATTTAATTAGAACATACTTAGCTACCTAGCTTATTATTCGGACTATCGGGACAACACATATTTTATGTAAATAATGTCTCCGAGCCCCTTCAGTCCTCACCGGGAAAGCGGATATTACTGTATCTACCAACTTCCGGCCGCCCACCTCTTCCGACTTTCCAAAAAGGGCAATTTATTCCGTGAATACGCTCAATATAATATTCGAGGGACAGAACAAGGCAATGTAACTGCATGTCTGGTGTAGACCAGGAGGCGACGCACATGGAGGTCCTCTCAGACGCCGCCGAAAACACTTGATAAGCGGCCAGAATCATATTTTGGCCAAAATAGGTCGAAATAATACTGAGGCACGATGGAATTCGACGTGTGTCGCCGTGCGCATTCGGCTCAGTAGTGGAACTTAAGGGGAACACTCTCAGGAAGACTTTCATGTATCAGCACAGAAAGGTTTCAAATACTACATGTAAGTCCTTAATAGCATACCGTTGCGTACTCGAAATCCGAGGATATGAATATGCCAAGTACTTCTCAAGAGTATCCTGCATGGTACAGGAACAACGGCGCGAGGATGACGACGTTGTCATACGTTCCTTCCTCTTTGTCACGCTGCGCCGAAAGTATGTCGATTAGTACTAGTAGTACAACGGGCGTAGCGTGACTTATGTTGGAGCCAAGAAATCCTCCAGATGGCCAGCATGAGTTCTGTGTCAAAAGGATCAATATTGACAGAGTTCCGAAGGGTTCATTATAGCTTCTCATTCAGGTAAAACCAGGCTGCTTGGAAATTTTGAGTGGTACACTGGTCGATAACCAGGTCGAAAAGGTAGACCATTTTAAACACACATATTTGAGATGGTATGAAGTTGCGTTACGCACCGTTTTGTCCTTGCTCGCCATATTTCCTTCCACAACGAGCCACGGACTCTGGAGCCCCGCCAAAGTCCAGCAGTGGACCGTTGACGTCTAGATAGGTATGGGTCAAGTAATGGCGGTCGTCGTTGCGGCTGAGCTCGTCGTTCCTGATCCAGCTCAGACATGGCCTCGACGAGTAGAGCAATTCTCGATTGGAGTAAGAAAGCGGTGAGGTTCAGAAAGCCCCAGGCCTTGAAGCTTGAGGCCTTGAGGCCTCGAGGCTCGAGCCCATAGATTAGAAAAGCACCGAGAGAGTTTGTAAATTGTGAGGTAAGAAGAGGTGTGGTGGTGGCCACGTATTGTCATCACTTCCGTCTTGATACGATTTTAGCCGAATCGGTTGAGGATTGGCGCGGTGGACTCCACAGGATGCTTAGCGAGTGATAAAAACAGCCAATGGAATTGGTTGACCTGGTTGCGGGTCGAGTCGGCGGTCTTCAAGGTCTGTGACCGAGCTGGCTCCCCAAAATATGGCTGCTGTCGAGACAGATACTGCTACGAGATCTTTATGACCGTAGCTTCTGGAGGAAACTCGAGAAAGGGAGTAGGTAGAACCTCGTGTAAGGTGTCAGAAAACGGTGATCGATAAGAGTACGACGTTGCCACCGTGCACGGTGGGGCCTCCATTGGGTATACTGTATGGTGATTCGACAATTGGTGATAGGCGGTTACTAGCGTTGTCGTATGCGGACAGTGGGAGGTAACATGAGGAGCAGACCGAGGCTTGCAGCCCTGTAATTGAACCATCAGCCGTTTCTGGGATTGCCACTGTCCACTTCGCGCACAAACCACAGAGTAACCATATTATTATTAGGAAATTAAATCCTTCTCAGGACGCCGTAGGATGCCGCCATATATACTATCATCGATCATCGATTTGGACGGATTGAACGGAAAGCTGGCGCTTGTAGAAAAGAGCAGGACGCGAGGCTGTCACTATCAGAACGCCTTCGCGTGAGGAAAATTGGTCACGAGTTCACCCCGACACGGTGGGTCAGCTGATGGATCAGGACCTCAAACTGTCACCGATATTTTAGTGGGCTGAGCTCACATTACTGCCAGGTTGGAGTAATAAAAACTATAGACATAAAGAACATTTTTCTATTCTGCTGGATCCATAACGGACGGTACAAGTACATAAGAGCGATCGAATTCACAACAGCAGTAAAGATATCGAGGCTGAAAGACCGAACGAGTTCCCAAAGTTGCATCCACGATTGATGCCACTACCTCCTGGTCGATGCAGCTGCAGCAGCTTTCCGTTGTCTATCTAATGCCTCTTGCTCTTCGTAGAATTCCCATGACTCCTTAGGCAACGTCTGCAGTGGCTGGAAAAGCAGTGGCCGATTTGGATCGATTGGTGGAGGGCCCTTGGGTTTGGATACCACACCCGCAGAAGTGGGGGTTGGAGTTGGGGGGAAAATCGCGTTTGGAGGCAATTCCAATCCAGCGAGAAGACACTCGATTGCATCGTATGTAGGGTAAGTGTTCCCGTACCAAGGCGCAGTCAAGTCTTCTATACATTCATCCTGGTATCGTTTAGCTGCAGCTTCTGCCTCCTCGCTGAGCTTCCGGGATTCATGGAGGGGGTTGGAACCAGAGGCTTGTGTGCACGATGGTGACTTGGAACTGGTTTACGACAATGAACTTCAGTTGAGTTGGCCGATCGAAGAAGATACTGCCTACCTCATTGTAAGAGTACGGCGTTCTCCAAGGAATGGGGAAAAAAATCGGGCGATGGGATGAGGGTTCGTCGTTCATGCAGACCCAGATATATAGTCCTCGGTTGTGGGTGACAGGAGCTTTGACAATTGATAGTGGCCGATCATGAGTGTGGCTGGTCCTATGTGGCTTGACTAGAGTCGACATAAAAGGAAACAAAGAGGCTTTAGGAAAAAGGATTGATACAATTTAAGAGTCACAATGAAATGATGAGCTGCGGTGGATTTTTCTCGTGTACGGTTGTTTGTGGTGCCGCTTGCCCTGTGGTATGGTAAGTTGTGGCTCTGTTTTGTTGATCCTGATTCTGTGGCTTGGGAAAGAAGAGGGTGGACGAGGCGAATCAGGAATGAAAGAGGTGCATAGAGTAACCTCAACACGTCTTTGTTGCGATGGCGAGCGAAATGTATCTGGCATCTTGGCTTTTTCGATTTGCTTACGCTTCACCGATAATGGTGCGGTAATAGGCATGGGTGGTGGAGAAGGGGATGATATCGATGACGACGTAGATCGGGCAGAGCCAGAAGAATATCTAGAGAACTTCGAGGAACCCGATGACGATGAATAGTACTCCTCGTCGTGTTTGGTGAGCATGTTATTTTGCCCACCGTGATGATGGAGCTCTGAACGAATTCTCTTGGAGGTGGTCCTGAACCCAGTCCCCCTCGTCGAAAGGCTCTCAGAATCGGAATCACGTTCTAGTGGCGGTAGCCCTTGTACCGTGGGGCATGATTGGGAACGGCCCAACGAGCGATGAGAAATGCGGGGGTGTTCTGCTTCGGATCCAGGATGGTAGATCCGCCATGGAAGATGTATATCGATATGCGTACCCTCGGATTCGGACACCCTGGCATCATTGCTCTCCAGAGTCGCTCTCCGGGATACTGTTGAAGAGGCAGAACGTATTCCTTCTGATCTCTTTACATCTGTATCCGAAGGCTAAGATAGAGGTCATCATAACGTCAAGTCCTTGAAACGCACAACTCGCCTGTGCGCTCCTGTTATACGCTTCAATCGCTTTCAGCAGCTGCTTTGAAGGTTGTTTAGGCAATGGTGGACGGTTCGTTCCTACTCCTGCTTGTCGAAGCTTTCGAATCAGTGCTGGTCCATTTCGTGAACTTGCGCGCAGCTGCGGAAACAATGAGAATTGGCGCGAGATCCAAGCACCATCGAAAATTTGCACACCTTTGAAGATGAACCCATAATCAACTATATATCAGTATGAGGGTTTTGCAAGGGCAGTTCATCGTTAAAAAGACTTGAACGTGAAAGAGTTGACGGCATGGCTCCCAAGGAAAAGACAATTAGACAATAGGATTTGGTTACCGACGGGTGTGGAAGACAAAAAGACGGTGACCGTCAGCTGTGACTCGTTCGTACTCTTATTAGCGACGTCGATTCCGCGCAAAAAGTTGTAAATAAGCTGGAAATGAACTGCAGCTTATGAATTGCGACTTTTTTTTACCGAACGGGACTAAAGGGTTCAACCTTACACACGGGTCGCGGGAAAGCGTTCTCAATTCAATCATCATGTCGTATTGCTCAACAACTGCCACCTCAACATATACCCTACAAAAATATTCTAGGTCATACCCAAACCCAAGCCAAAGCGCTTCTAATGAATGGCAACACTTCACCAACCCACTCATACGACTCATTCTCGACGTCCAAAAATCTGCCTCGGACAAGCTGGAGTCTGTCAGGCTTCGCATAATATGGTCTATCGAGGGTGGTACCGGCCCCAATAGCACGAATGAAGTTGTATTTGTGAGTATTTACGCGCCTTCCTCCAGTGTACAAGCGGGTTGATGGCGAATTTGCAGGAGGACCTCGACCTGTTATCGTTTTCCTCGATTCCTTTGCGCAACAGGTCCGAGAGGACCCAACAACCCGAAGGACTCCCTCTAAAGGCTGTATATCGCGATACAATTGTTGGCATACGGTACTTACATCCATTGGATGGCTCAGTAAGTCTGAATATTGCCCAAAGCTATCCATTGTTTGATCTCAATGTCAGACTTACCGAAGATTCCAAGTGACGTTCTCGTCCTCCTCTGCTGTATCACAGTTCATACAATCCATTGAGGCGATCTGTCCATGCAAAGCTAACAACAATCCAACAACGATGCCGTCGATCGCGCAATCCCAGGCCCAATCATCTTTTGTTGCGTCAAAACCTCCAGCAAGCCAGGCTCCTATTCTTCCTGAATCTTCGCTGCAAATTCCTAACCGTGCTCAAACAATGCTCCGTTCCAAACCATCCTTCTTTATTCCACCCAACATACCACAATCAAGTTCCGGATTACCTGCTTTCCTACCTCCGTTTCACCCAACTTATCAACCAAACTTTCTTCGAAGTCATCTTCCTACAGGTGCTCATCTTCTACCTGAACAGTTATCTCTGCAATCGCGTCTCTCAATGCCTCGAGCCGTACCCATGTTTGCCCCGCATTGGTCTAGCCTACCTCCAAGCTCTAATCCGTCGTCAACGCCCCCCTCCGAGAGTTCCTCGTCTCCAAATCTTGGCTCTAACCCATCTCAGGCGTGCGCTAACCCTCCTCCAGGCTCAGGAACCCCGTCCGAAATGGCGTCTTCCCAAACTCTCGGCTCAACTCCTTCTCAGTCGAACATGCCACCACCCCTTCCTCCACCCTCAATGGAACCGCTCCTTGCGTCGCTTCGTGAAGGTACCAGATTGTATGATCTTCCACCACATAAATTAGAAGCTCTAGTTGCGGAAGTCATTCGAGAAGACGGGTTTGTTGGTTTGGTAAGTAACAATTTGGGTTGTTCATTTTGTACTTGCTTGAGTTCTGATATAACGGCTACCAGATGGAAAATATATCGACGATGTGGCGATTGAAGGGGTATCTCGGACAATGATATACGACCACGAGGTTCATCTTCATTCTTAACTTCAACATGAGGTGGTTAGATTACTTTACTTGCTATGCAGTCCCGCGCGCGGTAACAAGATAGATAGATAGATAGCTGCACAGCGTGGACCCTCAACGGGATCTGCACAATGAAGTCAATACCGTGTGCTGTAAATTGCTTATATAGTTCCCTGGTAGTATATCGGTTAGTACATGCGCCTGTCATTGTCCAGACATGCAACGCGCGAAAGCTGGGTTCGACTCCCAGCCAGGGAGCGAAAAATGTGACAGGTTCTTTTGTTAGAGAAAATTTGAGAAATTGATATTCCAGATTTTTGTGCAATGACTGATTACTAATAAGTTGTGCTAGAGCGGTTTTACGGAGCTATCGGCTAGATTTAGTATGATATTGGCAATATATACACTGCTAGATACAAGCTAAGTATGGCCGATGTATACTGGCTGAATGTTAAATTTGTTCAGACCTTCCTAAACCCATGCTGTGGCAATCAATTCTGCAGCTCTTTCGGCGATGATATACACAGGAGCTTGAGTATGCGCACTCGGAATGAAGGGCTAAAAAACAGTGAGGAAGTGAATGGCAGTGAGTTATATAAATGCTACCTCGAAGGGGGGGGGGACTCACGAAGACTGACGCATCCACAACCCTCAGCCCTCGCACACCTTTCACTCTCAGATCAGGGTTCACGACCCCATACGTCGCGTCCTTCGGGGACATGGCAAGCGTTCCAACCGGATGCGCAGAACTTCCAGTCAGTTGTCTCACATACGCGTCAATCTCGTCATCCGTAGTAGCATTAGCCAACGGTCCGTAAGGTCCCAGCACATAGCGGTTCCAGACAGGGGCAGCCAGGAATTTGATTGACTTTTTAATTGATTCCCTCATAGCTACGATGTCGAATTGGGTAGTAAGGAACCCTGGGTCAATAAGCGGGCTGTCGAATGAATCCGAGGTGTTGAGTTTGACTGAACCTCCTAGAAAAGAAACGCGAGAGTCAGTAATTCATTGATCGGAGGGGAATAGAACCCACGAGATGTCGGTGATATAACGCGAGCGGTAATTCCAATGAAGTTACCAGTGGTGGGTAAGTTGCCAATGAACCCGTTCTACAAACGGGAAGGAGAGTATAGGTCAGAAAAATGTGAAAGCATCCAATAATCAACGTTACCGAAACCCCAAGCTCGATGTGACCTGAGTTCGGGCCAGCCGCAGGATCTTCCTGGTCGAAACCGTGGGCTTTCATAACGCTATCGTCCAGTTTCATGAATATGAGATGATTGATGAAAGTATCCACCAGCGGGCCTGTGCCGTTTGTCTTCCACTGCTCCAACAGCTCTTGCGAAAGAGTGGGATTTCGAGAGATCTCGTCAAAGGTGTTGGTAGAATTTACTAGAAAATTGTTTCCTATCCGCGTATGGTCTGAGAGGTTCTGACCAACCCCAGGCAGGTCGTATATCGGCCGAATCCCGACCGATGTTAGGTGTTTAGAGTCACCGATGCCAGAGAGAAGAAGGATTTGAGTAGATCCGATGGTTCCTGCTGAGAGAAGAACCTCTTTACGCGCATTTATATGGTGACGGGGTCCTGTTACGAACTAGAAATTAGAGAAGACCTATGAAGACTAGGACAGCAATAAGAACAGTACTCACCATCGGGACTTTGAGTGAATTCCACTCCTCTAAAATCCAGCGTTCCAGGCCGAACCTCGAGTACTCGGGTCACCCTTGCGTTCACCAAAACATGCAAGTTCTTCCTTGACAAGTAATATGGTGCAAGGTAAGAAGTCGCAGCACTACTCCGTTTGTTCCCGTTGATAGTCAGTTGCGCCCATCCTTGGCAAAGAGGAGAAACGTAAGCGAACAAGCGACAAGTACTCAGGAACCGGAGATTTCACCCAATCCAAGTTCGTTTCCGGAGTTATGGTCCAGATTGAACGAAAATTCGCCTCCGAGTTCGTGAGAGGCTTGTATCACGGAGTCGTCTATTGGTCGAGGCCACCCGGGAAGACTGACAGAATTGATTCCAGTTAAACTGTGAATGTCGGGGTCGTATTGGCCCGTAGTATTGTGGCGATCTGCAGGCGGAGTAAGTTTTTCATTCTATAAAAGCAGGGTAAGTTTGGAGTGAGAAATCGTTGGGAAAAATATTGGTTCTCAAACCATTGCGATGTACGGTCGAAGACTATTCCACGACCATCCTGGGTCCCCGGTGACGTCCGCATAACGGTCGAAGTCATCTTTGGTGCCACGAGAGTAGAATAGCCCGTCTACATGGGGTTTGCTTGATTAGCCTGGTCGTATTTGATTACGTGGAAGGATGACTGACTAACGGAACTGCTTCCACCGAGCACAAAGCCACGAGGAAAAGAAACTAATCGACCATCGAGCCCAGTTTGAGGTGTTGTCGTATAATTCCAGTCAAACTGCGGATGTATTGGGTTGCAGAAGAATGGGACTTCAGTGAAGGTTGAGGTAATGTTGCTGTATTACAAGGTATAAATTCCAGTCCCTTTCTAGCAGAGACGGAAAAGAACAACCTACCTTGAACCAGCCTCGAGCACAAGAACATGGAAGTTTACGTTTTCGGTCAGTCGGTTTGCGAGAACGCTTCCTGCCGTTCCGCCTGACGCAAACAAGGTCTAACTGTTGGCTAGTGAAAATATCGAATTAACGAAACTTACCACCAAGAATGATGAAGTCGAAAGGTCGTGAAGGAAGCCTCGTAGCATCTTCGTATAATGCTCCGTGGGATTGACCTACGTACAACGCAAGGAGTGTTAATCCTACCTGGGCCGCCGCAGACATTACTTGCGTCATCCTTTGGCTGGGAAGCAGATGAACTTTTCTCGTCAGAGCATGACCTTTAAATATGTGAATCCCAGTTTAAATTGGAGGTCATGTTATCAGGTTTCAAAACGCCTACGGAAATACATCGTCCCCTGAATTGCGAAATAGGCGAACATCAAAGGCGCTTTTAGTAACAATGAGTTGAACTTGAGCAGTGGGATATCGGTTGAGAGTGGTAGCGTGACGCTGTTCGAACGTCCGACCCGAAATTATTAGAGTCCTTAAACGCTCTCCGAATCCCAATTACAAGGAGGGGCAGTGTACCGCATGTTCTGCCAGCTGTGTGACCCCGTCACCACATTCCCGCTACGACCTAGGTAAACATTCAGGCGACCTATAAGTAGCATCAATTCAATAACAAGAATAACTTACCATCATGCTACCGGAAGAATATGGTTTTCTGTCACAAGGTGCCTTCCGGCGACCTTTTTTGAGCACCTGTGGTACCCTTATACGTCGGTTCTTTTCGCGTTTGGGGGAGCTCGTGGTCTTATGGAAACTGGCTCCCCAGCATTGCCACTATCGTCGCACTTGCCATCGTCCGGTCCTTCATCAAGACCCTACCTCGACAATGAGACTTGTCACTGAATGATAAGCGACTGGATTGAACACTCACCCTTTCTTTAAGGGGCCAAGGTTCGACAGAACATTAACTCGCTGGCTAATAAACGCTGCTTTGAAGAGACCGACACTGAAATGTGATGCATTGATGTGCGACAGCCGCAAGATCAGACTCATCGAGCCGAGTCAAGATTGCGGACCCTGGGAAAGAAAAAAACGCGTGACGTCACACCGTGCTTGTCACACTTCTTTTCACTCACGCGTCCACGATGGCCCCTCGTGTTTCAACTCGCAGCCAAAGAGCATCAAAGGGGTTTTCAAGATCTCAACCTCAACCAAGTCAAAGTCAAAGGAACGCGGTAGCTCGACGTAGAATAGAATCCGATGAGGAAGAGGACGAACCTCAGACTCAGGACGATGGATATAACGGCATGATTGACGTCGACGACGATGAAGGCCCAGGAGATGTAACGCTCTTCATTGAATTGATTTTACTGAAATTAATTTTCTGTTTTTATGAACGCTTAGGAAATATCGAGAAAGGCAAATCAGCTAGTTAGGTTGGCTTTGTTCACGGAACACAGGAAGGTTCCGTTACGCCGAGATGACATCACGAAAAAAGGTGGGTCTAGCACATTGCTCTCCTTGCCACGAATCGATGAATCTTGACAGTCCTCGGCACGAGTTCACGTATTTTTAATCGCGTTTTCGATAGCGCAAATGGGATACTCAAAAAGACCTTCGGGCTGGAACTCGCAGAACTCCCCTCAAAAGCTTCACTGGATGAGGAGGCTGGACCGAACTTAGAAGACGAGGATTTGGAGGAAGCAAAGAAAGCTGTCGGTAGAAAGAAGAAGGGTACGTCCATCACCTGCGCAATTCGTATCATGACAACTGACAAGTCTCAAGCCGTCGTTACTGGTTCAAAAACCTATATTCTCAGATCGATACTCCACCCGGGCCTTATTGAGTATGCCGCGCTCATGCACGATAAAATACTCGAGGAAGAAATCGCCGATCTGCCCGATGATTCCGATGATGACAGTCACGGAATTCAAACTTATGGGACCATCCTATCTTACAGCACTTCCGACCAACTGGAGTCCGTCGGTGTGACTTATGTGATTCTTTCTCTTATACTGATCTGTGGTAGAGTGATAAGTGATGGTAAGCTGTTCTACACCTACTCACGTCGAATAACCTTGCGTGCTGATGTTGCTTGCCCTACAGGTGACCTTCGAAAACAACTCAAACGGCTCCACCTCGCCAACAATAGCGAAATAAGACTCACTTCCCTCTCAGTCCAACGAACAATTCCTCTCGACCGGTTCCTCGATAGTCTTATCAAACAAGGTTATATCGACCAGCGTGCAATTGGAGAGAAGAAAAAAGGGCCAGGGAAACGTGCACGGGCTACGCAAGGCAATGACGAGTCTGGGATTCAATACGAATGGCGTTGGGGACCTCGAGCCCATTCAGAAGTGGGTGAAAAGGCTATTGCACAATTCGTAGCCGAATTTATGGTGTCGGAGGAGCAACAAGAAGACGAGGATGCAGAAGAGGGTCAAGGGAGCAGTAGGGGAGGCACACAAAGGAGGCGAGAGAATGCTATGAGTAAACTGGAGAAGATGATGCAAGGGATAGAAAAGGTAGTGGGAGGCAACCTCTTGAACCTCAAATAATGAATCGTACGACTCTTGTGCTAAGGCCATATTTTTATTCGCGACAATTTTTTGATTTTAGTTCTGTGGTTTTACTTACATCCCGTCCTTGCTATCTAGCCTGTCGATGTCACGGCTTCAAGCTTGTACACCCTAGGCTCGTTTATGACATGCGGTCCTTCCTCTCTAGGTATTCCACCCGAACGACCCCGACGACCATTCATTATCTCGATAACTTTTCCTTAACGTAGGTGCTAGACTGGCATCCTTACATTCACTATCTGAGGGTTTACAGCCTTATCGGTCTATTGGCTTGGGCCGTGAATGACGGTGGACCGATACGGAAGTGGAAGCAACCCGGACAGTCAATCAATGATAAAGTCGGGTGTTTTGGATTACTTCAGTCTTATTAGGTGCTTGGTAAGTCTTGTACGATCTCTCGTGCGACCTCATCGGTCGAAGCCTCTTACGAAAAACCATCCGTAGCAGTGGAACGCTGGGTCAGAGCGATTGTACACGATGTGCGAATCGACCATGTAACTCCGTGCTGGACAGTCGTTCTGAAGCTTTTAACCGCTAGTGGTACCTACGTATACACTTCCTCGAATGTTTGTCACGCGAGTAAAATTCATCTCGATTTCCAACAGAGCCTCTATTGTTCCTTTCCCTACTAGTAATCCTTTCACCATCATCGTGGCTTCAGACTTCTGTCCTTCTGTGTCTTCCGTCGCCAGCACGTCTGACCCTCATCTTAGCGGCAGCTTCCTTCGAGGTATGGGAGAAAGTTCTTTGATATGTGCAGAAACTGGCGTTCAGTTCGAACGGCGTGTGAGTAGTTCCCATTTAAACCATAATAAGTCCTTATGTCCACCTGTGCCCGACTCCAACAGCAGATTCTTCGCGGCCCTTGCACGCAATTAGGTATTAGCATCGTCTTGGATTCGAACAGCGGGAGCATGAACATGAGGTACGTCTACAATCTCACCCCACCGACCCACTGGAACTGGCGAATCTCAACATCTCAACTCGGCCATCATTCTAGAACACTGACCCGTTCGAAGGATTGCTTTATCCCTCTCTTAGGGACGCTCCTGAACCGTTAATCATCTTTCTCCTAAATATCTCAACATCCGTAGAGAGCATACACACGCGCACTCACCGGGTTCGCCTCCAACCCCTGGCAGTACCTTGTTGACGCCAGTACCTTCCTTGCCGTCTTATCCGGATGGACCGTATTCCGAGCGTTCTGGTTCTCCCGATGTCACTTCACTCGTCCGGATCCCTACGCCGATTGAACCGAGATAACGAGATTATAGATAGCACGACATGTTGATCCTGTTATAACAAGGAAAGGAAATGTGGCGCGCGGCAAAGAAATGTGCCTGGGTATGTGCCAGCACTATCTCAGGCTGGCGTCTCGACTCTCCGTCATTTTAACTTTGCTCATCACGCCGGGCCCGCTCTAGCGAGAAAACATCCCAACTGACTCAAAGTTGATGCCAAACATAAATTCAAAAAACGAAGGAGGTACAGAGGGAGGTGCTTTTTTTTTCTTTTCAAGTATTATTCCATATACTCTTGACAACACTAGTTTCGTTGGTTGCTGGGATGTCGTCACCCGAGTTCATGTGGCGGTCAACGTGAACTCCGACTAATTTTGTCATCAGCGTTGGTGCGGCTGCTGGCAAGGTTTGCAACTCTAGGATCAGGCCGGGATCAGTTTCAATATGGCTCCCACAAAACCAATGATGGTGGTAGCCAACTGGAACCCTTGTGTAACCAGCGTAATCAGGGTTTGGATATTCTGAACCGTGATAAGGCTTTGAAGAACGGAGACAATTGCCCCAATGGCCTGCATCACGTTTTATTAGAGAATCAACTGAAAGAGAGAAATGTTACGAACAGCCCCAATTTCATTGATAATGGCCTGGACATCGACTGGAGATTGGCGACGTTTCAACCCCAAGCCATGGAAAGGGTTCAGAAGGTCCATGAGCTGACTACCTGCAGTTCCTAGAGCACCAGTGACCTCATTCACAAGAGGAGTCACTTGAGCTTCTGTGGCGTTTCCAGTCTGCTGAAGTGCAACTAAGAAAATAGATATATCAAGATGTTGTCAAGATCTAAGCATAAGTGTCTGGAAACCTACCAAGCTGAGGTTGGACTGTATTAAGGTTGCCCAACAGTCCTTGGAGAATGGCCACGAACTCAGAACCAAGGTCTCTTTTCTCTACTGGAGCTGCAATAGATGCAGCAGAGACAAGGCCCAAGGTAGCAAAGAGGAGAGCAAAGAAACGAACAAGCAACATAGTTGACGATAGAGAGTTAGACTAGAGTCGCCTGGAGCATATTTGCTTCAAGACGGTCAATCTTTTATACTCATTTGACTCAGAGCGGGGCCCGGGCTATACGGTCGCCATCTACTTTGTCTCACCCCAGAGTCGTGAAAGCTTGGGAGGGATCTGCCAGAGTAGAGTGGTAGTGACAGCTACCTGGGGCACACTTGCATCCATCTTTTCTACTTGACAGATATGAATCGCGGCCGTAGTGTTTTCAGGAATTCGGCTTCATTCGGCTCGAGCCCCCACATGGTGTCGACCCCGGGTTATGTGCCTGAAATGCGGCCGGAAGCCTGCAAGTACTACTCGGCTTTGGAATTACTACGGCCTCGTCACTACAGTCTAAACCGAAAAATCTGAGCTATTCGGCTAATTTCGGCTTCAGTTCTAATATCAGTGCCGATTCGGACCATATCACTGGTAGTCTCCCACGCGTGACAGCCGCAAAAACTTAAGCCTCAACCACGACGTTTCTGAGTGACTCAAAGTCGGTAATTCCTTCTTTTAATCTTGGGGTGACATCTTCTAAAGATTGTAGACTTGATCTCGAAGTTCCCGGGAAAGAATTTGGTGAGAAACCAAGGTCAATACCTAGCTGTCGCGACGTCTCGGATGATGAAATCTTTTCGGGGCGCAACTGGAATCACCATGTGGACCTCCTTTGTCCTTGTCTTCATATTCTGTCAGAGTAAGGCTGGGACACGTTTGTTACCATGACTCAGATATGATTGCAACCGGGACACCGTGTGTACCTACGTTTTTTTGCTCTTGATTCTGGAGTATTTTTTACAAGCCTCAATACCATCAGCAAAACAAAGGGTGGTGCCAAGAACCATGAATACTCTGGTTCGACACTTACAGGCACCCAAATTCATTGATTCAGGATGGCACGGGGCTCAGAATATGCATCGCGACAAAGGATTAATCATGCTCTCGACCGCGATTGTATTCACGACCAAGAGTTGTTCGAGTCTTGACAGATCTATCATATATAAGATTAGGCACGTCGATTTTGTACGTTGAGTCCTTCGGCATCCTACGGGGTCCTGAGAAGGATAATAACAATAATGATATATCCGAGGCCAAGGGGAACTGATAAACGACTCGGCGACATGATTCGCCGATACAACTAAGTTTCCCGCCATTTTCCCGCTTGTAGCCAACCTCTCTTGCTACCATCAGTCCCTCTCCGACTCCACTGGATTTGGCCCAGCTGCCGGGGTAAAGCTTATCGGTCAGTCACCTAGTTGCCGTGACTTTTACACCTCCATCATTAGCCCGCTCTACGACACATCGTCTGACACTACCTACCGTTCCAAGGCCTCAATCGCTACCAACATCTCAGGTTCCAAGCTGACCTTTCGCTGGTATTTTATGTGATACCCATTGTGAGCCCATAGAAAGAAGCTCGAAGACCGCCATCGATACCAAATCGGCTCAATGGTCACATTTAAAGTTCTTCCCGTGAGGGACCATGCCGTGCAATCCATTATCCATCTATCTATCATTTCATTCTCGGCAAGGACTGCCTCCAATGCGACGCCTCGATTAGATCTGTCAATTCTGATTCTTGTTCACAACTTGTTCACGACACCCGTCGCAGTAACGAATGCTGCTATTACTCAGCTCGGAAAAGAGGCCCGAAGTTTATGGGTCATCTTGGGCCCTATCCCTACTATCCCGTTCTTTTTACTCTGGTGCGAAGTAATGGAATGCGTCTCGACATCCTGCAAGTCTTCCAAGTCTTCCAGATCTTCCGTTACCATCCATGACATTGACTGCTACACTGGCGACGGTTTTACGGTTCAAGATATAACCGGGAGGTCTCTCCGGCACAATTCCAACGGATTCCCACCTTCTGGTGCTAACTTAGACATAAAGGACGGCGTCAACAGAGACCCAACTCTAACTCTGGACTTGCTTTAATTTGCTCGGAACAACGATTCGTTTCTCTGACCTATACCTAGCGGAGTCTACCTTGAGTCTACCAATGGACAACCTCAGATCTGACTCGCAATCTCAACAGCTAGAATCAGTTTCCCTGGGAAGCCTGAAGGTCGATTCCAAATACGGAGTCGGTCGACGGTAAGCTCGAGGTTTGGTTCAATTTATGTGAGCTGCCGTTTCGTTACTACTAGGACATAAGCTCACATTATTGTTCTCCTCTAGACTCTAGTCCCCGCACCTCCGAATTTCCTCTGCCTCGCCTCCCAAAACATAGATGGAGCAAAAGTGGCTCCTGCACTTTTTGAAAACCCCTCTTCTACCTTCCCCAGGTAAATCGACCTGGATCGTCCCTCGTGTCACCCTCTATGGACCAGGACGTACGACGGTTCCAAGCGTTTTGATTTATCACCTGAAGACGCATCGAATGGGTTGAACTTGCAATGAGGAGAATCTGAATCAGATATAGTCGACTGAGTCGCTTATTCCTAAAGACAGCCAAGTATAAGGAGCATTGGGAAAGAATCAAGATAAATGTGTGGATCGAAGTTTGAAGCCTGACTTTCTTCTACCCCGCCTACTATAACCTGGCAAGCCCGGCTCGTTACGGAAGAAGGTAGTCGTTCTTCCTTGTATAGACCCGCCTACCAAGCTCAACCAGGCTCAACCTCTTTCCGGACCGCGGATATTCCAGAATCCATAGTTGCTCACAATTCCATATGTTTGCAATTTTGTATTTTGCTGATTCCGCTCCTCGACCTGGCAACATTTCTGCCTCGTAGTTGCTTCCTTCCGTCAAATTTCTGAATTCTGGCATACTCGACGCTGTCTAGAGCTCATGTATCTCAGTTTTTTTCCACTGTAATTCGACGACATTGAAGCTTTTCAGTCAATGGTTGATTTTGGGTGAAATTCACTGGGCGACGCGTTGTTGATTTTGAGGTACGTTACTACACCTCCATCCAGCTCTTATTGTTGACTCTCGTTCTGCTCCAGTTCTGAGCAGAATACGCGACTTTCATCATCGCTGCAGTTCATCCATTCCACACGACAACGAGAAGGCCAGACACGCTGTTTATGTTGTTCTATGTGCTATCGACAGTCGCGTAAAGGCCTGAAAAAGAGGTGACATGGAACTTGTCGTACTAATAAAAAATCCCCTCGCAAATTGAAAGCCCACCATTACAGACTGAGGTTGGAGTGAGCAACAAGCCGTGCCACGGCGAATACATTTCAAAAATCCAACTGTATATGTACATAGACTATGTGAGGACTCGGGGCGTGTAAAGTCTTTCTTTCGGCACGTAGGCGTCGTGTGCGTCGTCATCGCGCATCGAGTCGACCCTCATCGTCTTCGCCGGCTAGTAGGTGACTAGTCGGGTTGAGATGGCGCCGACAACACCGGTGGACGGAGCGACTTTTACTTTGTTGGGTGGTATTCCGTATGTTTATTTACGGACAGAATTGTAACTTTTCTTCCCCTCTCACCCCCATCAACCGCTCAGTGCCCTGACAAAGTCCCCGTCTCAATCTCTCATTTTCCTCCGAATCCCAAGGCTGAACCGCCATTGGATCAGCGTCTGCGATGGACGACGTCAACGAAGCTGTTCACGTCAAGTTCGACATCACTACCGACTTTTCTGAGCCGCCTTCATTAGAGGTATCCAGAGCTGCGTCTCCATCGCCTTTACAACCAGAAAAAGGAGGTATCTATGACACAAATGCCCCAAGATACCACGATAGCATGCTACCTCCAGGAAAGCAGCCATTGGATATCTACGAATCAACATTGTCATGGTGGAGAGCTGGGATTCGAAGAAAAATAGTAAAGAGAGTCAGAGTCGAGTCCAAAATCGTTGCGAAATTGCAGGTGAGGTTTATATGGAATGGACAGGTTCTCATTTATCGAGTCAATTTTGGTTAGGATGTCATTCGAAGGCCTTGGTTGGACGCTTACTTTGTCTATACCTCCTCTTTGGGTACCCATACTTTCTTCATGGTCATGTTACCCATCATGTTCTTCTTTGGGTATCCAGAAATGGGTCTTGGGTCAGTATTGTCTGACTGAGGGTGTGGCTGGGTACTTAGGCAACTCCTCGATAGGCTTATCGCAGTACTCGCATCTGGTGTCTACTTCAGCTCTTTCCTCAAGGATCTTTTTTGTGCCCCTCGACCCTTTTCACCACCTGTAACGAGACTTAGTAAGTCATTTACGTCGTATATTACCCCCCTATCTTTAACTTTTGTTCGTAGCAATCGGAACACACCATCTTGAATATGGATTTCCCTCTTCTCACGCGACGAATTGTGTCTCACTTGCATTATTCTTCTTCACACATGTCCACAACCTTGCTACACCGACATCTGATCATCCCGCATCGATCTCACCTCAAATATACTCCCTGCTCGTCATCTTACTCTTGTTATATACGTTCTCCATCGTCTTTGGCCGCTTATACACAGGGATGCACTCTTTTACGGACGTTATCGCCGGGGTGCTCCTTGGCGCCATCCTATGGTGGATATCTACGGATTTTCCTGGATTTCCGGTAGAGGTGCCCACAATTCTCTACAATATGCTCGACCCGCTTTCGTGGTGGGCCGGTCTAACTACGGGTTCCTCTCACATGGTTCTTCATCTTTTCAAAGGCTTGGACTATTTCACGAGCCTGACAGCTTGGGTAGACAGTTCGGGATGGGAGGTTCCTCTTATCACGGTACCACTCACTCTATTGCTTGTCAACCAACATCCTCAGCCTGTCGATGATTGCCCGTGTTTTGAAGACGCTATAGCCTTCAACAGCGTTTTCCTCAGCACGCTCCTCACCCGTTGGAGTGACACATTCTTCCAAACGCACAACTTTATCGAGCCTTGCCTCATGCCCGGCTCGGGCTGGATCAGGGTTATGGACCTACCCGGTGTGGGTTGGATCAAGAACGAACGAAATCTGAGTCACGTCCTCACCTGGTGGTTTACTGCCACACTCAAAATGGTCGTTGGAATTTCTGTCATCTTCGCTTGGCGTATCCTTGCCAAATCTCTGCTGCACATCACACTCCCGCCTACGTTCAGGTTCCTTTCGCATCTGTTCACACTACCGAAACGAAGGTTTTATACTCCTGCAACGGATTACAAGAACGTACCAAGCGAATTCCATTTCGATCTTGATCAACCTGGGGGTGGTCTTAGTGGATTGAGATCTATTCCTAGTGTGATCGATTTGCCGAGTGCGGTAAAAGTCGGCGTTGAAGAGGATGGCGTTAGGAGCGGAATGCATGTCGGTGGGTTGGGAAGCGAGATGAAATTGAGGGGCAAGAATGGGGTTGTAAATGGAAATGGAACGTTGATGAATGGGAGGGGGAACTCGAGCGAAAAAGGTCGAGGAAGGGAGGAAGGTCTGGATAAACCAGATGATGTCAAGCATTACGACGCTGAAGGTGTGTTTTAAAAATCCGCTGTGGTGTTACTTTGACTTATGTTCTCGTGTGCTAGTTCTGACAAAAGTTATTGTGTATGCCGGTATTGGTGCGCTTGCTACAGGTGGCATTCCAATGGGTTTCGAGTTGCTAGGTTGGGGTGTCAGGTCGACACCTCCCGGGATGTGATATCAAACCTTGTTTTGAAGGCGGACCTTGTACTATTTTTCTGTATAGGCACATATCTATTCAATACCTCAGAGATTTCCAGGGGCATACCATGCTGGAATCTTTGTATACCCCTTTTATACAGAACTTAGTGCATACTTCGAGTTACTCCTGCGTTAGGAATAATTTTGTGCGTTGGACGAACATTATGTAATAAGGCACCCACAATGATCCACAGTAATCCGTGAGAAAGCTTGTTGCTGTTCCTTCCCTCGCATTTTTTTTTCAAGTTGTTCAAGTTCATCTCCTGCGGGTGAATTCAAAACTAAGAACTCGCGTCGGCCGGTGGACTCTCTGCGTCTTGCACTTAGATTTTTTCGGTTCAACCGACCTTATCTGGTACGTTTCTCATTACTTTTGAATATAAAGCGCATTCATAAGGTGTTATTTGCAGGCTCTGAATTATTGACGTCAAGACGCGGTGTTTTGAAGCAAGACGTACATCTCCCGAGTGTCGGCGAACCTCCTGAGGGGCTGGAATAGGAAAATCGGTATGTTGTTTCCCTTGCCGTCAGACTGACTGTTCGGTCCCGTTCATTATTGTTCCCTGGAAAGCAGTCGATATATATTCGATGCAGTGGAGAAACCCGATTTATACAACAAAATGTCGTTGAATCACCCTGCTTTGGCTAAGGCACGAATATATGAATAAAGCCGGGAGTTTCCTCAGTACCACGCCGTAAGCGAGCGTCCAAGGTCTCTCAATCCAGGATTCCGATCACGCGATAGGCGACAAATACATTCTGGAAAGTTATCTAAGTTACTTCAAGCTTTAGCGTACTCGCGTGTACGACATATCCAAGCGGTTTATTCTTTCCCCGTCTCATCCACCCTTCATCCCTTTGCAATTGCAGTTCATCCGTGACTCTCGGCCTCTCCATCGGTATGCTGAATGCCATTCAGAGGTGGAAATCTTCATGCCCCACGCCCTGAAGCGACGTCCCTTTGTTTACAGTGAAGCTTACCATTGGACAGAGATGGATTCAAATACATTTATGGGGATCTACTGTGCTTGACAGCCTGGGTATGTTGCATAGACGCTCGGATTGGCCTGATAGGCGTTGACGTTGAGTCGCGATTATCATGGATACGGCGCCTGGCACTAGCGAGCTCGTACTTTATTACAGGGGAATATTAAAATGTTCTTCAAGCTAGCCTCCTTGTGTTTCCCTCCCTCTCCTCTCGAAATCCCACTGTCCAAGGAATTACCATGGACCCGTCTGCTCTTACGTCGCCCGAGGCTCTCAAGTCTTTAACAAAAGCTTATGCCCATCTGTATGTCTTTCATGCTTCTGAGATTCCATTACCATCCAACTGAAGAAACGTCACAATAGGTTGGCCAGCAAGTATCATGTTCTAGCATCCACCATTATGCTCTGCTACGACCATATTCTTACCTTTGATGTGCGTCGTTTTGTTAGTGCTTTGGAAATCGCGATGATGCAACCTGAAAAATGGAACCTACCTCCTGACTTCTTCGCCTTGCCCAGGACGAACTTAAATACTTTTGGCAAAGGAAAACGACTTTTCCGTTCTGGCTCTTCCTGACTTTTCGATACGCTTCGCCCATTGTCTCGATTATCAACTTGGTCGCATCACACGAACCTAACTGGGTTGGGGACGCATGTAAAAATTGGATTTGGTTACCAATAGCTATCGGGTCTATTATAAGGTTTGCAACCGGAAGTGAGTCACCTTTGATTACTCTTTCAATACGATAGTACTGAATTCCGATCCGCTCAACAGTTATTATGAGTTAGTGCCTTCATTCAAGTCCGTCTTGGGCCTCGTTAGTAACAATATCTCTCCTTAGTTCTTCGAGTCCACGCAGTTTATGCTGAAGGTCTGATATCCGCGACAAAAATCGTCTCTATTAACTGTTTCTCCCTGGCTCAATCTACTCCCTTACAGCAACCTGGGTGTTGTGGCTCATGCTCCCAATCTTCATTGGACACCTTGTCGTTATGGGGGTACGTTATCCCAGTTTAACCTTGGGGCCGACGCTACCACCATGACAGTTGGTGCTGAACGTTGAACTCTTCTTATAGTGGGCGATCCCAGCGGGTGGTCCTGCAAACCTACCCCCAGGATTCATTGGGTGTATACCCAAACCTAAAGCAGGGACTGGTCTCCGTATGTCTCAAAGTCTTCTTTTAACTCTCAGACTTTTCTAACGCATGTCCGGACTCCGGCCATGGGAATCTGCTCAGGGTTACCTTCAATCTATATTGCAGCCCTGGTATTTGACGCCACGGTATTTGCTTTGACGCTTGGCCGGGCGATATACTATCGTGCTAGTAGTCCATTGATTCCGCTCATGACCTTGGTTATCCGAGACGGAACTTTGTATTTCGCGTAAGTCGACATTCGCTGACATTTCAAATTCACTATTCCCCTGTTTCTGACTTTGGAACAGTGTCATCTTCGTCGTCAACCTAACGAACGGATTCATGATGGCGGTAAGTTCTCTTTTCTGGTTTACAGAAGACGTTAATGGTTAAACTGGACCACTGGCTTGTTCAACTATCCATAGCTCGCTCCGGTAATCTCTCTCCCTCACCGTGATTTTGACTAACGCTCACACCTACTTTTTCCAGCCCGATCTGAGTGTTATCAATGCCCCGTTCGCGTCAATGTCGGTAACTGTATCCGCATTTATCCATCCGTGGTTGCATTTCAGTACTGACTTTTGGGATATCTATTATCCAATCTCCACAGGATAAGAACCATACTAGTCTCTCGGTATGTACTACATTTGAAAACCTTAAGAGCCGCTCCGCTTACCCCTTTCTCTTTACTACACTGTGCAGGCTCATGTTTAACCTCCGTGCTGCCGCCGATACTCAAGTGGTTTCATGCTCCAGCCGTGACCCCCAGAATCACATCATCTTTAGCTCACATGGGGCCACTCAAACGCTAAGCACCTTCGGCGCTGTCGGTCGAACACCGACTTTCTTCAGCTGGATAGGAGCGGATGAGTTTGCGGTACCCTTACCGGATAAAATCTTCAAGTTGGAGGATCCGTCCGCCCCATGGGTGGACGATGGTCGGGATATGGTTGAAGAGTATGAGATGCAATCTGTCACTGCCAATTAGATTCTGGAATTGGCTCTTCTTTTCTTTTATCCTTTAATATGTGTATTTAGTTCTTCGCTGTGATACGATCCTTCTTGTGGTGGTCGTCGCTTCATTGCCTGAAACAGCCTCTATACTACCCCCGAAGGAGGCGACGGTCTACGAGATACTTAAGTTGGGACGGTTCGGTGCCTACTCGAGAACTAGAGCTTCTAGCTGAAGCAGACTTGTTCCCATCACTCTCCCTTCGACAGTCCTTCGGTTCTGTCTCGTTCGTGTTGTCTTCGGCGTTTGGCTGTGAGTTTAACGAGATATTCGGACTCGGAAGGAGGTTGGGACTCTGGAGGGGCTGGCGGGGGACCTGTTCAACTGCTCTGTCAGAAGTAGGTTCTGCTGCCTGCAGAAGGTTGACACACCTGAAACGAAGATAGACTTCAAAGCGTTTGTACACAGAAAGAGTAAATACCTGTGTACAAGGAGAGGACGTCAGGACGTAGGAGAAAACCAGAGATAATAGAGGGAACAAAGGGACGCCGCCGACCTTCAACTTGTGTGCCACCGTCGCCATCGACGACAATGAGCAACATCATGGCGCAACTTTGCCGCCAAATATGTCGGTCAACGTGCATCATGAAAATGGGGAGAGAGGAAAGAGGGAGGGAGGGAAGGATTGGACTTTGATTGGACTTGTGGTAGAGGATTCGGACTTCTGGGGAGTCGGGACTCGTCTTCAGAAGTACCCTGCCATCATCTTCAGTCTCAAGGGCTCATATTTCGTGTCGGAATATATTTGGAAGGTGAGAACAAGAGGAGCAAGTGGAAAAGATAGGGCCAGGGTGAGTTGTGGTCCATGGACACCTCCACCAGACCGGGCTGTAGCAGGCCTCGCGAGACAATTCACAGGTGTTCGTTCGTCGGTGAGCTGGTTCGGTTCGGGTACTAGCAACAGTTCAACGTACATCGTTCTCATAATATGTAATTTCAGATCTCAATTCTTCATGCAACGGATTTGACGAAGTGACAAGAGTCACAACACCCGACACTGGCGAGCATATGCCTTCAGTTTCGTCCCTTGGGCGCGGCCCACTTTCCCTCCATCTCATCATGCCTTGATACTTCTCGACCTTCAGGACACCTACGCCATCAAAAAAAAAGTCAGCAAAGATTAATAAATGTACCATCCAAGAGACATTCGAGAATGACCTTCACGAGGGAACACCCCCGGCCAAACATATTTGATTGTCTACCTTCATAGATGAGCGGGTCTACTACTGTAGCCAACCGTACTCCCATTGCCGAAACGCAATCCTAGACCTCCAGCTGCATGAGCAAGTTTTGGAGGACGCCAGCCATCTCAGGGGATCAAGTTGAGCGAAACGGTGTCTACAGTTTCACAGCAGGAGCCTGAAGAAACACCAAAGAAAAGCACTGAGGAAGAGGAGGAAGAGTACGCCGCCCTTCATCACTGCCGAGTATCAACTGTACACTGAATTACACCTTGCAGCGTCGTAGACTCTAGAGAAGTCTTCGGGCAAATAAAAGTGGGAGATTTCGGGGCTAGAAAAGGATGGGAAAATACCGGGATTGTCTTTTCTTTCGTTTCTAATCATTCTAGTCCACATATGCCAAAGAAAGATGCACTAGTACCCTGCCACCAGAAGCTTTGCCATCCATTCGAAGCATACGGATAAATCTCCAACCCTGTTGAATATACTGGAGCCGTCCGACGAACACAGCAAGGGGTGTATCCTTGCCGAACTTATCTTCCTTTATCGATAATCTACAGAGAGTAAGCATCATGTAAAATGCAACAAAAAGTAAAATAAAAAACAGACCGAATGAACGCCAGTTCATCCTCTACAAACACCCACTCAAATCGTTCGTTCCACATGGCGTCACTCCCTACGCCCACAACGTCGTTGCTTTTTACTGACTTGGATTTCCATTTCTGATTTTGCTTTGCATGGAACAGCTTTGCTTCGACATACGCATGGAAGGAACTCCCTTCATCACCGCTTGGGCAAGGCAATCCGCTAACCCCAATAATCTCAGCACTCAAACATACACGTCTTCTCGTTCCCTTATCCGCGTCACCCCCGCCGCTGAGCATGTGTCTCGGTTTGAGAACCCATCCAGGAGTGCCGACGAACATAGCCTCATTAAATTGCGTACCCTTGTCGTACTTTTGCCAATTGAGAGAGACGATTTGGGAGCCATTGCGCCAGACCGTGAGTGGATTCATATTCTTAGATGTGATGCGTAGACCGCTCGGGTAGACTCGATGTAGATACCTCTCGGCGTTGACGATCAAATGGAGGAGCGAGGCTGGAAGTAGTGAGAGAAGGGAGGGCTCTGAGATGTTGATTAGGATGTTTCGTGGACCTGTAAGGTCTTTGATTCATTGTTCAGTATAAAAACGGTGGAAGGGAGTAATATAGGTACCATACCTTGATGGAGCCAGTCTTTCTGGGGCTTCATGCTTCGTGCGTAAAAACCCATCTCAGCAAGGTCATCCGAGATGAGACCTTTGGCTTCACGCCCCGTTACTGGCTTGGGAGCATCATCGTCATCGTCCGATGATGATGATGAAGACGAGGATGAATCCTCTGTTGGACAGGTTTTCAGAGGACAGTATTCGACCTGAATAATATCCATGTCAACTCTGTAGTAGGGAAACAGCGGGTTTGAGGTAATGGTCACCATGAGTAAAATTCTGCCACGGACATCTTTCGGTGAGACGAAGTCAAGATCCCCTAGCTTTCCGTGAACAAGCTTATTGCCCCAGACTTCCTTCATGACCTGTACAAGCTCTGCTTGACCTGCAATATCGACATGACACTCCAGGCTAACAAGAACGGGCCAATCTCCCTCGCGTACTGCATTGCCGATGGCAACGCAGACACTACGGAAGGTGACGCTCTTACTGAAAGTATGCCCATGTGTGACGATAAGACCTTTGGAGCTTGGCCAAACGTCTATTTCAACACAACGACCGTTTCGAGAGATGATATGTGAGTATGAGGCGGCTGAGGAGCGGCCCATGAGCTGTCCAGAGAGTAAATACGTATTGTGAGACGACCTGTATTGAAAGGCTTGGATGAGTACATCATAACATTGTGTGCCTGCACATACGATATAAAGTAGTGTGTAAGAGGAAAAGAGTCGTCAACTTCGGGTGGAATCAAGAATGCGGATCGTTCTATTTCATCGAGGGACTATGTTCCTGAGTCAGTTTCCTCCTTGGTTGTCCCTTCGAATGAACACCGACTTACAAGGTTCCGAGAATCCATGAACCCCGAGATCGCTGGACTGACATAGGTGTGCTCATCGGGTGGTCGGATATTGTGAGCGGTGTCAACCCGATAGACTTCAAGTTGCCCCTTTTCCTCGTCTTGAGTTTCTGCCATTATTCGTATGGAAGTGAATTCTGGGCCGTTCCAGCTGTCAGTCTTGTTTGACTAGTGACGTTGACTTCGGGTTTGCTAGGAACCAGAGATAGGGAGCCTCCCAAGAAACCCTTCCTTCCCAATAAATAAATCCCTTGTGTGTGTGATAATTCAGACGGAACGAAAGCGATGAGCTATCAATGAAAAGGCGGAGAGTATTGAATGTCACGGTACTAATACTTTCCAGCGGGCCACCATTTGAAACCATCGCTCGGTTAGTCAGCAAACAGGGGCAGTGCTTGCGACTCCGTACTACACCGCTATTGTCAGGCGGGTGTAACTCATCTTGAACCATCATGACAGAGACAAAGGTGTGTGGCCAGCGGATACTTGTCCACTCCACGCTGAGTTCTATCTAGCTCGACATGTCTCGAGCCCTAGGCGCTGCTTTCCTCAGTCACCAAGTTGAACAACTTGAGAAGTCGCTATCGAAAGGCGCCTCCTCGGGAAATTGGAGAGATCGACGATATACTCAACATAACAACAATCTATATTCTTCAGGAGCCAATAAGAAAGCTCCCAGCTCTCCCAAGAATGCCAACAGCCGAAAGAAAGTGAACGAAGCACAGGCGATTGGTGTGCGAGAGGCTCCTTCGGAGGCAGGAAGTAATAGGAGAAAATCCAGGGAGGAGTCGGAAAAGGATGCGGATATTATTGTGGTTGATGCCAGTGTGCTGGTACATTCTTTAAACCAGCTGAAGAAATGGAGCAGGAATGGCAGGAATGAGGTGGTTATCGTACCACTTGAAGGTGAGATCATGTCTCGATTCAAAGATCTAGAACCGAAGCTGACTCGATCTTTAGCTTTGACTTCGCTTGACCTTCTAAAGAAGGGCAATAACTCGGTCGCCCAGAAAGCCAGAGCTGCCTCTCGCATCCTTGAAGCGCAAGTTGGCAGTAATCCTCGCATTAGAGTTCAGCAGGATGATGCATTCGTATTGTGGGACAAAATCCATTTCGCCGACAAATCAGCAGACGAGAAGAGTTCCCCTCAAAGTCCCCCGGAATGGGTCCGTAAGACGATCTGCTGTGCTCGATGGGAAGCGGACAACGCTAAAGAAACTTTGCCGTCCGTCAATAACGCCAAAGTCGTTCTTGCCACTTGTGCCCCATCCATCGGCTCGCCACAATTTTCTACCGTCAAACTTTCTCAAGACAATCACAACAGTATGCTTTCACCTGTTCCTGGCCCTTCACCCTTCCACGCGAACAAACATGAGCCCCGCGTTGCCGGCGTTCAGGTCGCCCACTGGGCTGCTAAAGCTGGCCTAGAGGTTCTCAAGGTTGAACCTACCGCGATGCAGCCTAATCCCAATAATCACGCTCGTTCGTCCTCAGAGGATGAAAAGCCCAAGCGTGTCTCCATCAAAGGACCCGCACGTCGTGGTGGTCCTCCCCATAATTCTAGGGCGGATGTGGACAAGCTTCGGGGAGGCCTTGTTGAGCGCTCTCCTGCTGTTTTGACAATGATGGAGAGGGTCAAACGTCCGGACAGTAAGGCCATACGAGTTCTCGCCCGAGGCGAAAAACTCGATCCTTGAGTTCAAGGTCAGAGAGCCGTTACAAGTCGCCATTGTCATCAATATACCGATGAAGCGTTCCGAATATTCTCGGGAGTTGTCTTTTCAGCCCCCAAACATATCATCACACCTGCCATCATATCGCTTCATTACGGTTGTCTCCGGTTGTCAGTTCATCCACCCGACTCTTTTCTTTTCTTCACTCTCTCTCACTCTCACTGGATTTCCTGGATATGGAGTTGGGTTTGGAGCGAGTTGCGTGTTTGAATGTTCTATAGGTATGTGAAAACCATGAAAACCGCGGATCTTCCCTAACTCACCTTCTGATAGATGAAAATGAGTAATTGTTAACAACTCGTTCTGGCTTCCTGATCTGGTGACGGTGAAAACGGACAAACCTTCCAATTACCTCGTCCTTTACCGGTTTTGTCTATATCTCAGAGATTGGCGGACTTGGACAGCCTCTTTCGTTGATGCGAAGACTTTTTACGGGAACGACGTGTATCTGGCGGTTGTGGCAACTTGGATACTTTTCATCCTCCTATGTTCCTGACCCCTTGACTTTCATCCTTTAGACAGTTCTCATATGATTCACGATATGGATAATTGATACTTCCCCCTTGTGTTACTTTTTCGGTCATATTCTTACTTTTCCCCCTCGGCTTTCCGACAAACGCCGTTTGATACATGACATGGTTCCACGCTGTACTTATGGCTGTAAATACAAATATTTTTCTCATTTCGCTCATGAAAGCATGCTGTCTAATATGAGGATCTAATATGGCTAAAGAATTCTACAACACGGTCTCATCCGAGTACTATGATATTATTTTACAAAAGAAACAGAATATATCTTGTATCGTACTACTGTAAGTAACTTAAACTACGGGCTGGCAGTCCGTTAGTCCAACCATATACGTGCTCTTGAATTTGTCATTTACGAAGGTCCCCGTCTTCCGGTATGATAGAAATAGGCTGACGCGAGTGTTAAGAAGGATCCAACAAACATGAATGACTACGAGGGTTATCTGTTAGTGATCAACTTTTGCGTGGTGAAGGATGCCACTCACGGCTGACACCGCAACCGATCTAATCCAGGCAAAATCTTTTCCTAAAACTGCTCCTTGAAGTGGTGCCGAGACGAGGATACTACAGCCAACAGCGCCCAAACACACACCAGCTCGTGCCCTAATTAAGTTTGAGACTTCTCACAGAGAAGGTTGTTCATATCGAGAAGAGACTCACCCTATTTCAGATGGAGATTTTGACAACACCGCGGTAGCTGTGATGGATAAAGATAGAACTAGAATACCCGGTGATTAGTTGGGTATAAGGTGGCTTGGGAGGAGAAAACATACAAGCTCCTGAAAATATTCCATACAAGACTGCGACCACAGCTAACGACGCGATATTTTTGCTGGAGGAGGGGGATGTCAATTATTTCAATCTCGACATGAATCGAATAACGATGATCGTGAACAACTTACACTGCCAATACGACCCAGATGAGTGCCGCGGTAGTGAAGAGACATGGAACCAGAACGGGAAACAGTCCCAATCCATCCGCCAAGTAATTGGCTATCAAACGTCCGACCACACCAGAACCGTTCAAAACAGCGATCTGTTCAATGTCTTTAATCAGCATAATATCGAATTCCCGCAGAACCGAGATGAACGGACACAATAGAATGCAAAGCTTGAGTCAATGTTTTGCTGGACTGCGTAAAGTTGGAGATAGATGACTATCACGAGGTCAGTTGTGAGGCTTTGCCGTCGAAGAGGAAAGATTATGACTCACTCGGGAAAAAAAAGCCAAAGAATGAGATAACCCCCCTGAGGATGAGCTCAGTCAATGCAAATCACAGAAGCGTCTTGGAAAAGTCTCCTACCCGATTACAAAGGCCATGAATGCGGGATCCTTGAAGAATTTCATGAAAGGTGTTTTCCGCGGGGGCGGGAGCTTTCTAGCCGGCAACCGAATGAGAAGATTTCCCACTACCAGGCCACCAAGCGATATGTATCCTGACGCGCGGACTGCTTGCGGAAAGCCAATCGAGTAGATTAGACGACTATTGGTAGGATGTCATTTCTCGGTTTCTAATAACGAGAACGCATATCCTACTTACTTCAAGACTATGTAAAAGGAAAAATCAAGATGTGGCGTCAAGGAAAAGAAATCTTGACAAACCGATTGGATAAACGATACTGCCAACGGAAGAGCCAGTCAAGGCGATGCCATAGGCAAAGCTTCTTCTGCGAGTGAAGTGCCTGCTCACGATCGTCGTCGCATGCAGCTGAATACAACCGACGCCAATACCCATACCGAGACCTTGAGTTAGAAAGACCTAAGGAATGCATAGAGTATCTATATGAGGAGTTAAAACACAAAGGCGAGTCTGAAATACCTGGTAATATTGGTCCGGCTTTGTGAGGGAAAGCATATAAAGGCTAGCCTTTCGTCAGTAAGCAAGATTTTGCAAATGGTAGCTGGGTACCACACCAAAAAATGAAAAGCACCGATCCCGCCCTTATGACGGAATGTACATATCCTGCATCAAACAGCCGTCCCGCTGGTAGACCTAACAGAAATGGTAGCGCCAATTGAAGGCTTCCCATCCATCTAAACGTGGCGTCAGAAAGGCCCCTCGTCATTGTTAACGCAGTGAAAAACGTACGCAATGCTGCTGGTGCTGGACGACGGGAGGTATATTCGTGTGTAGTAGTCTTGAGGAACATGGATCAATCCTGAGTAGTGATATTCCCGTCAACACTTGGCTTACCTTGGTAGACACCCCAAGAGTACAAGTAGCTAAAGGAAAATTGAACGGTAAGTGGCATACGCGTATCGTCCGACTGGAGAACATACCCAAGGCTGCTGAAGAGGACGAACCACCTAATAATGGATGAACGGTGAGTAAGTAACGACGTAACTTCAACGAGCCTGTACTAACGATCCTGCTACTGTTGACCATCCTCGAGTCCCACCGTCTACTATTACAGGCTGCGGTTCTTCTCCCTTCTCTTCGACTTGAATGATGTCTGGTTTTGTTTCGCCAGCCTCGGATGGCGGCACAGACATGGTACGAACAATTGAAGACAGCTCGGTCTTCCCCCCGATAGAGTCATTACTGGCAGTTCGTTTCTCGCTACTCGCGAGTGGTGGAGGCATGGTGCTAGGGGAAGGTGTACTGCGAGCCATCTCAAACTGATGTGTGTGAGCATCATTAGTTATATTTGTCTTTCCGTCCTATCAGTGAAAGTTAGCACGGGAAACCCGAGATAGGCGGTAACCAAAAAACCGTTCTCACCATATCTTTCCCAGTCTCAGTTGCACTGGATGTTGGACACTCGTGGGTGGTTGACCAGGAAGATTAGTAACAGAACGATGGGGCTTTAAGAATTATTTCCTCTTACTCACACAGGCACATGTTATGTTACTCCCGCATCATTACCTTCCCTCTCGAATCGAACATGGGGGAAGTCGATCTGCAAAAAGGAGACAGGGTTAACCGGGTTATATGGAGTAACTGAGTCCGTGACATGTGTGGAATGATTGAGAGCGAGGCTATAACCATTGAATCCGAGGACATGCGTCGCCACCATGGAAGAAGAAGCAGAGTTGAGTAAGCAGCGTCTATATGTTGTTTCCAGACGGGAAGATCAAGTTCATCTGGAAAGATTTCTTTGAAACCCGAACACCCCGCCACGGAATGTTCCGTGTCAATGTCGAGGCATCTACAGTTGCTTTTAGTTCAATAATGAAGGAAGATAGCGCGAGCGTTGGCTTACTGTATTATAAGTCCAGTCCAGGCAACCGCCTCAGGACATGATGCACGCAGTGTGAGTTGGGTCCATCAATCCATGCGTTGTTCCGATTCCACTTCGCACGTGGTGCATTACGTTATTTAGGGCGCTTATGGGTCCACACACCCAGAGTTGACTGGCTTCTTTTCAATCCGGACTTTTGGTCGATGGTATCTACCAACTTTTGGTTCTACGCAGCAAAAATGTAAGGAGGAGCTGGCGGAGGAATTGAACCGTAGCAGAAATGACCGTTACTGCATCAACTCCAAAAGCTAACCGAATTCGGTCCGTCCGGAGAGCGGCAGGTGTTTTCTCCGACATAGTAAACAGCGTCCTCATGTTAACACTACCGTTATCATTCATGCCATCGGTCATTATATTGCTGTAAAGACCTGCGCTGAGAGCAATGGAAGCATACTCTTAAGTCGTGTTCGCAAATTGTGAATATATATGTATATCATCATAACTTTTTATCGCATCAGATGGTTTTCAAAATCGGTTGGGTATCTGAACGCGTGCACAAGGGATATAAGTATCTAAGTCGTTGGACACCAACACTTCCACCTCGTTCTCAATGCGTGGACATGCAAATATTCAACCATAACCAAACACTATCCCGAATAGATCCTTCCAACTTCGCTTGATCATAATGTTGGAGCCGCCCCCATACTCCCGAGCTAGCCATTCCAGATATTGCTCGTCAGAGGTACTATACGGCCCAAGTTCAAAGGTAAGAACATCCTTTGGTGTTAACACAATGTTATTTCCGTCACGATCCTCGGGTGCAGAAAGGAACGATTCCAAAATTGATAATTGGAATAATGTGTGGGCATGGAAAGTTTGAAGGAGGGCTAAGGTTGTCCGTAACTGGCTATCATCTCGTTCGTCAGAGTGATGAGAGGGGGCGTGTGGAGGAAGACTGGGATTAGATCCAGATACGGTTTGTGATGGGCTTTTCGTTGACATGGAGGTTACTGTCCCTTGGCCACTGGACCAAGACATCGCACTTGAACGTCGCATAGATCTGGATGTGGTCGCGGGCGCGGGCCTCCCTTCAATACCTTGTCCTAAGTTACGCATCTGCCCCCCCTCACTGAGTCCATCATAAGAGAGATCGTCATCTCCTTCTAGGCGAACGGTACCCCAATTTCTTGCACCATTCGCCGTAGAGTAAGATGCAGTCGAATTACCGCGCCACGATCCCATCCAAAGCCCAGCACAGACTAGGCAGACATCTTCGTACACTCGCCAAACATCGGTCCAAGCTGCGACATATTGCGATTTTAAGGCATCGCTAGGATTTAAGGGTGAACAACAACCGCCGGGGTGGGAACATGAAGGGTCTAGTTGCAGAATGCGATCTAGTTCATTCCACTGTGGACAAGGTGAATTAGACGATCATGAGACTGGAAAGCGTCGAACCCACTAATTTTACATCGCTCCAAGCGAAACGGATGGTTGACAAACGATGAGTAGGTCCTCTGGCGGTGGTTGGTTCTGTAGCTCGTGAAGAATAAAAAGTCGGGCGTGTCGATTTATTGGGCGTGGAGGTTGTTAGATCAATTAAGAGATCGTAGTGTGAGGGTTTCTCGAGGAAAATGGCATCAGTTGTGCCTACCGAGATGAAAATCAGCGTCATGAAAATCGTCAACGACACAAAACTCACAAGCGATCCAACCTCGTCCTGTCTGAGTCTCAGCTTGTAACTTGTCAAGGTCGGACAAAGTTATCATTCCGAGCACACTTATTGGTTCTCTATTCTTGCCAACCAAACGACCAAGCCTGCTACTGCTGGCACACTCAGGTGATGGTTCAACCTGTTCTTCGTAGCAGAAGTCTGCTGCTATCTGACAAAGAATACACGCCGCTTCGACAGGTGGGAGGGTGTATATTAGTATCCTCTTGCGGCCGACAACATGTTTATAGAGAGTGAGTGTCGATGGGCCAAGTATACGCAATAGATGTGGGAGGTGGAGGGTTGGATTGGAATGTGAACGATCCGAGTCGTCCTGCAGAGCCCTTTAGTAAGTAGAAGTTAAGTTGAGAGAGTATCGCGCACCCCATCAAGTTCATAACTCCAACCTTTCCATGAGCCTTCCCCTGCCCCTCCCGTGTCGATGCCCCGAAACCTGTGAGCTTCGAAATAACGTTGCGATGGGCCCCAGTCTGCTTTGGACGGTGCAAGAGGGTTGGAGAGTTCATTTCTTGAATAGAGCATTGCAATGAGGTCCTGAAGGGCAGAAATATGTAACCAAGGTTTCGGTCGTGCAGATTTCGCAACTAGGATGCCCAAGGAAGATAAACGAAAGCCGCGTTGTCCCTCTTCGGCGGTCTTTACCCTCCTAAACGCACATATCCCTTGATGACCATTGTTCGAAAAGTATCTGCAGCAATCCAAATAAAACATTGGACAGAAAGCCACGACGGATACGCGGAAAGCACTGACATTACGTCTTGATCGACCAGATGTAGTCCACTAGGAAGCGTGCTGAACTCGAGATTATCGAGTTCGATATCTGAACCGATTTCAGAGAGGGGGGAGTCTAGCTAAATGAACTGAAACGAACCGTCGCTCGCCTTCAAGGACCAATCTATGACATTACCCCTGGTAGGATGAAATGAGGCATGGAAAATCGCGACTAGTAGATCGTTTAAGAAGTTTGAGACTCATAAAATAGTGAATGTGCACACCTAAATCTTGTGGGGACTTGTGTCTAGAGTCAAAACCGTCCATCGAGGGCCGGAGTGATGGTCGAGAAGGAAAAACTCGCGCGGGAATTCGTCGAAAGATCCGTTGGCGTCGCGTTGCCTGTCACACAGTGGTCTTATTTGTCACACCTGCTCGACCTCGGACCCCTCCTTTTGTCCGAAGGCTTCCTTTGCAACTTGCTCAATGTCCTCAACTTCATCGCAGCCGCAGGTGATCAATCTCTCCGATCTGGACATGAACCAGCTTGGCGATGTACGCAGACAATTAGAAGAAGTAACTTGTCCCGATTTCTCATGGTCTACACGGATCTGATAGCGTTGAACAGGAATTGAATCATCTCACAAATTCATTCACCCAATTGAAGCAAGCTCAGGCAAAATTCAAAGCATGCATGGAAAATGTGAATGAATTGAAGCCCCAAAATGAAGGTTTGTGCGCACTAGTTGAAAAGCCATTGTTATTTGGCTCATACGGTTTCATAGACAAACCCATTCTCGTTCCGTTAACGAATTCTCTTTACGTACCGGGGAAAATATCAAACGCTGAACATGTTCTGGTCGATATTGGGACGGGTTACTTCGTCAAGAAAGTCAGTAATCGTTATCCTTGTGCGCATGCAGGACACTTAATGCGATGAGGTTACAGACAAGAGAAGAAGCGATATCCCATTACAAAAGCAAGGTTGAATACATACGAACAAACCTAGAAACACTGGAGGACGCTATACAGAAGAAGAAGGATAATGTGAACGCTGTCATAAGTGTATTGCAGGCGAAGTTAAAAGCCCAGACACAACCTCAGAATACAACAAAGGCTTGATGGGGGACTTGGCCTCCTGGGGGAATTACAGCAGACCGACCAGAGCCCAGAGCCACCTCTCGAAAATCATGCGCTTATCACACCCGGAAATGGAGGTCCAGTTGGCATTCAGCTCCAGTATCCTTCAATCATCGCGTTCAGATTTCATCCCTTTTGGTGTACACCAAATAGCGGAGAAACGTCAAACTCCTTGTGACCACAGGACTCGATTATATTGCTTGTTATCCTTTGGTGGGATCGAATACAGGGTATCCTAATGTTAATATTGGTTTGCCTTATCATCGTGAACTCAGTTCCGTTGACAAGAATCACAGTACCCATCACTGTGCCTTAGCTCAACCAATCTACTGCTCGTTTACTCCAACTAAGCATCAGCGTTTTTATCGCATTGTTAGCAACATGCGATATGATGGATATCACGGCGCCGGCATCGACTGGAGTGAACTGCATCCTCGAGGTTGGGGCAGTGTACTTCATTCAAAGGATGGCGTCTTGCACTCACGATCCAATCTCAGTTCCTTTTTGGTCCTTCGACTGGAACTTTCTGCGTAGTGCGATGTTCAATCGTCCTGTGCAGCCTATTCCGAGTCAAAGTTACTCTACTCTCACATCCGAAGTCGCATCTTTCCGCGCCACTCAGCGTCATTATCTCACAGACTTGTACCCTGAAAGGACACAAACAAGGCGGACGCGCGACGTGGCGACGATGATTCTTGTCAATTAAGAATATGTAAGACTCTCCTCTGGACACCCCCCCCCCCCCCAAAACAGTAACGCAGCATTCTTCGGAAGCCAGTTCGATAGACCACATGTATAAAGCAAGTATAAAGGGTTCATTTGCGGCGGAGAACGACACCCAGCCGGGAAGTGAAGCGTCATGAATCGAAGTAAGTAAAGCGTTGGCCTGTAGTAGAACTCCACTGATTGATTCATGGCAGTGCCAAGATCTCATATGGGTGGCTGCTACACTGGAGGGTTGCAGTGCTCACCTTCAGGTAGCCTCACCATCGATATTTCGTCAATATCATGTACAGTTAAACTACAGCAATGTCGAGGGGGACACGTCTGCGATTGAAACGTCTTTTCCGGCCAATGTATCAATTACCAACAGTACAGATTACCTTGGACCTGGGAGGTCTAGGCGGAAGTGGAAGTGATGTTGATTTCATGAGAACCGGGGAGCCCTATTGCGAGCTACACTTGGATCACAGTTCGACTGTTGGATCCGACCCTCGTCGTACGTTCAATTCGCGTTCCAAAGGAGTTTCCTTGTTACATACTCCATCAATCCGCTCAGTCTCCAGGTATACACCATTCGACCCTGTGATTTCGTTTTACGAGTCTACGGAACAACGGTTAGAACAAGGGTTAAATGTGGGATGCACTACCTCCTGTCATTGAAATTAACTACTCCGACGTCATGAGTTCTGCCGGCTTATACGGCAAGGCAAATTAGCGGATCTGGGTGCTCAGAGGAGAACTGCGTTCTTGCTCACATGAATGCTGATTACACGGCTGGACATGTTAAAGATCAACGATGCTCATGGGAGGGATACGGCCTAAGGTTCAGCACTGAGGATTTTCGTAAGTCTTTTCTGATTTCGCCCCCTGCAAGCTAATATCGATATCCGAATTCAAGGTACGGATCCGCCCTCGGTGCGTTTGCAGCTATGTCCCCCGGCGTGAGCATATTATGTTCTCCATCGTCAATCTATGTTCTCGTCGGAGCATGACGGTATCAGGACAAGGTTCATTGATTGGTTACTGACGAAGTTATGGCCGAGTACGCGCATTAGGGTTCTCTAAAGCTGTTCCGGAATTTCCGCTGATCATATCCTTTTGTACAGTGAGATGTTTGGGTAAGAAAACACCTACAATGGTTCTTCAAAGCATCATGCCACGAAGACGGCCCGGAAGCTTGTGCCTTCCACGAACCCTCCATCAAAGCAACGGAAAACAAGCCCAACGGAATCACAAATCCTTGAGCGAACCCCCTCTTCCCGTTCAAAGCGATTTATGAGTTTCATCCTCACCTGAGGGCTACAACCTACTAGTGTCGTTCATTTGTCCCTCATAGCTAATATACAGTATTTCTTTCCTTTCATAACGGTGAGATGGGAATCGAATGCCGCGATTTGTAATATACTTACCTTCGATGAGGGATCGACGAAGTGTTTCAACCTCGTTGTCCTTTGGGTCTTCACGATTCGTCTCCGCCATTGGATGATCCGAATTCCGAACATTACTGAAGAAAGGTGTAACGGAAAAATCATTAAGTTGAGACTGAGTCGCTGCCCAGTGCCAGCTACTATTCCGCTTCTGTGGCCGCCAGATTGGTAGCCTTTGTGTAACGAAATATCGACGGTGTTCAATCTCCTCGAGACACATCGACAACAACTAAAGACATAAAACGAACCGGTTGTCATCGTTATCGTCTGGATCCGAGAAGTCTTCAAGCTTCAAGCTTTCACTGTCAGAATGACCTGCGTGACAATACTGTATTAGCCGGTCCGGACCGGCCTGTTATAGCGCCCGTCTCGCAGGTTCAACAAGTGCATCTTTTGGATAAATTAGTCAAGACACGGGGTTCGAACGTCCAGGAGTCGTAAAGCAGAAAAGCAGTGACCGGAACTAAAAGACGGTACGCAAAGAGAATGAGAACCAAGCTGGCAGTAAAAACCCTGTTGGTTGGCTTTCCCCTTTAACCATCCTACCCTCCCTCGACGCCTCTTTCCCCCCGGACCACGCGACTATCCGCCGTGTTTTCTCCACAAAGACGGGTATTCGAGGTTACATCGCTCTTAGAGTCCCAGTTTGGGTTTGACTTTGCATTGCCTGCAGCGACACCAAACAGGAGCCACGCGGCAACGAGAAACTTTATCAGTGGTCAAAAGGTGATAGTGCGCCAGGTGTTGCAACAGATCGACAAGCAGGTGTTGCAAGGACTGCAACCGTTCCATATCGGCATTTTTGGGGTTGGCGCTAAGGACGGCCAACCCTTCTTCGACAGGAGCAAACCAAGCCCTGAACTGCTCGTCCGCTTTCCATTGTTGACAGAATGTTGCATACCCCATGCAACGTGCTTGTCCACCGTCCTCCTGGGGGTCTCGCACGATCATGATCTCACTGATGGCACGTTGCTCACCCGACCATAGCATGAAGGGTGAAGAGCCTGTATCAGTGAGAAGGGTCATGCGGATCTCCTTCAGAATCCTGTTGGTTTCTCTGCTATCAAAGTCGCCATGAGGTGGGGTAAGAAATTGTGTTTCCTGATAGAGAATTTGAGCCCAGGAAAAGAATTGTCCGATAACGTAGGATGTGTGGAGAGTTGCATAAGACCTTTGTCGTTCGGGAGAGTCCTCGGAAGCGTAAAGTGAAGCAAAGTTGTGGCTGACAATGTTAAGAAGCTTGTGCGAGAGGTCCTCTGCTGCTCTAGAAAGAGGGTAGCGGTACTTGGCAACAGTCTGTCGGTGCTGGTCCTGTTGTTTTCTTTCCTCTGAGTGATAACCAATCCAACCACCAATGACCGCTTGTATGATGGTGCCCAATAGCGCGAGAACAGCAACAACAATTGCAGCGGTGTCAACCATGATGTGAGATAGTAAACTAGGGGGGAAAGGTATGTCAGACATGTAGACCAACTCGGCTTCACCAGGCTCCTCAAGAAGTGAGAGGATGAAGGTTTTATCCATACCGTTAAGAATGCTCACCTCCTTCAACGCACAACAGTCTTCGAGTCGGTCTAGGGACACCCCGGTATTATGCGTAACGAAAAGTCAAATGAGTTGGCGACGAAGGTAGAATAAATAAGGAACCTAGTGGCTGTCTCTGAGAAACATCTGTCATGGGTATCGGACTCCCAACTGATCTATGGAACAATCAGAATTGCTGTATCTCTATATCAGATTCTTCGGCGCCTGGCTGGAAATAACGCGGGACTCGCAAAGGGCCCTCGGAAAAGACTGACGGACTCTCCATGGCAAAAATGAACGGCGGGGTTGATCCTTGCGTGCAATAGGACTACCCTAGCACAACGTCATTTGTGGTACGAGAGCTTGGAGTACAATCGGAGCCCTTCCCCAGCATACGATTGGTTCCGGAGACCGCTTGATGCCGCAGTGATCATAACAGACGACCCAACACCAGTATCTGTCTTGAAGAGAGAAGGTGCGCTTTGCACCAGATCAAAGATGGTGAGTCATAGACCGCTCACCACTGTCTCATAGTGGACGGGCATAGCTTCACCCTTGAGGACTGAAGTCTGAAGAGGATCCGTGGTCAATCAGAGCGCCGGCCAAGTGCTTAAGTATGTGGATAGATAGTGAAACCATTAGCTGGCTGACAAGTAAATACAACTTTGGGAGCCACTTCACGATTGCAATCGCTGGAGTGTCCTTTCAGGGCCAATGACTTTCATGATATCAGCCACCGCCGGACCGTCCTGACAGAGGGATGAGTACATTCAACGAAGGTATGTCGGTGCTTAACAAACCTTCATGCCTGTCATAGCATGCCGCACCGCCATTAAATATGTCCTGAGCCCAAGTCTGTCGCGTTCTGCATGGAACAGAGCAACAATTTCTGGAGCGGTCATTGATTCCCATTTACCTGAGTCAGCCAACCCACGTATGACACCCGTTGCCGATTCAAGAATGCGAGCTAGTAAAAGTGTCAAACGAGAGGAAAATTTATCAACATTGAAAAAAGTAACTGACAACGATCGTCTCCAACACGTTTCGCAATTTTTTGGGCTTCATCAGTTGAAAGATCCGGATCGATAAAAAGATAAGGTGCAAGATCAGGAACGTCGTTGACAGTGATGAGTCTGCGCTAGTGGGAGATGACTTGTCAGGCTTGAGAAGGACCTGGGCACAAGACACATGCCTCGAGTAGACGGATGGCGTGCATAATGTTCTCCACAGTGGTGTATGGGCTGTTTGGCATATTAAAGAGGATCCTGGACGAGGTGACGACGTCGATGCACCAACCTATGTGAAAATTTGCTTTTCACCAGTGAGTGAACTCTTTCAGCCAAGCGGAGGAGCCCGTCCTGAGATTCCCGGATGCGTATGAGATGATGTTTGTTGATGTATTCGAGTTTGTAGGCATCCAAGGATGAGCTCCGCTGTGTGACAGCGGAGAGGTCAAACTCTTCCATCAGTTCTTGGAACGTCATAACTCGTGTACTCTCCGGCGCATGTTGAGACAAGCCTCGAAAAGGGGAATCTGACGGCTTCAATTCCTCTAAGACCGTTTCAGCTGCTTCCTCGTGTCGCGTACCCCACCCAGCCAGCGCCAACCAGTTGAGTATGGCTGCGGGTTCCCAACCCCGCCTCTAAGAAGGGGTTAAAACAGAATAGTATAAGAAACCCATGAATCACACCCACTATGTAATCGACAACCTGTACGTCCCCGTTACGCTTGGACATCTTGGTACCATCAGCATTGAGGAGAACGGGAAGGTGAGCAAATTTTGGCGGGGTTATGCCAAAGTGGGCGTACAAGTCGAGATGGAGTGGAAGAGAAGGTAGCCATTCTTCGCCACGAAGTACATGGGTAATTCCCATTTCATGATCGTCGACTACAGAGGCAAGATGATAGGTGGGGAATTGATCCGACTTGAGTATGATTGGGTCTGTTGATAGAGAAGCGTGGGCGTCCCTAACATTCCCAAATATCATATCGCGTGTTGGTGCCCGCTCCGGTGGCGTGCTATCCTGTGGGATACGGGTGAGATAAAGTTTGAAGAGATGTAAACGTGTAACGAACGTTGATCCGAATGGTGAATTTCTCCCCTGCTCTCACTTTTCTTGCAGCCTCTTCGTCGCTAAGTCGTAGGCAAGTCTTGTCATATGATGCATTGGATCCAGAGCGAGCCAATCTTTCTCGTATAGAAGAGAGTTTGTCTTGCGAACAAAAACAGCGATATGCGCGACCGCTCTGTACAGATGTGAATGAATGTCTCAAGCACGCGTGATTCTATGTTGCTACCTCGAGGAGTCTGTTCGCGTAAGAACGGTATAAATCGCGCCGTTCTGACTTTGATAGGGATTCAGGGTTTGAGAGGTAAATGACACGAAAGGAAGCAGACCTGATAATAAGGTGCATATTTACTATCCTTCCTAGGCCCTACTCAAAAAAAAAAAAAAGATCAAAACACGCTCGAACGCCTACGAACGGGTCACACACCATAGTCGTATTCGAGTCCTGCCCATTCCAATGCATGTTGAATGCCATCCACTGCACCTGGCACGAATCTTGTCTAGATCCAACCTTCAATAACTAGAGTCTCCCCATATCGTTGGTGCCTCTATGAACGTACAGCATCGGTATCCTCGATACGCAGAATCCATTTACCACCATGCTTTCGTGCGTAAAGATGATTGTATAGAGCCATGCGGAGACCGCCAAGGTGAAGAGGGCCCGTTGGCGACGGTGCAAAGCGCAGTAAAACCATTGTTAGAAAGGTCGTTCAAAAGAGAATCAAGTTAGGTGTTAGGTACTGTAAGGAGGGATCCAGATTCAATGTTTACTCATGTGTACCAAAGGCTTGAAATTGACGGACCCGAGCTGAGTCATTCTTGAACTTAATTTTTTTTTTTGAGCAGGACGCACACGTCGACTAGCTCCGAGCCTTTGCTTCGAATTTCCCTCACCTTGAACTCCTCAGCACCGACATGGCGCCCTTTTCAAAGCCTGAGACAGTGCTCAAACAAGCCGAGGGTCTGGTTTCTGTGGGTCAGGCTCATGCAGCATTGCAATCCCTTACAGAAATGTTCTCCTCAAAACGATTTCGATCGACTCCATTGACCTCACTCGAACCTATAATGAACCGATTCATCGAACTCTGCGTCGATATGCGAAAGGGCCGTACCGCAAAAGAAGGATTAATGCAATACAAGAACATCGCACAAAACACCAGCGTTCAAAGTATCGAAACTGTTATCACGCGATTTGTTCAATTGGCCGATGGCAAAGTTCGGGAGGCGCAGGAGAAGGCTGCTGTTCAGATTGCAGTTGATGTGGATGACCTTGAAGCCAGCGAAACGCCGGAGAGCATTTTGTTAGGCGCAGTCAGTGGTGATCAAAGCAAGGATAGGACAGATAGGGCTTTGGTAACACCTTGGTTAAAATTCCTGTGGGAGAGCTACAGGACTTCTTTGGAGACTCTGAAAAACAATGCTCGTTTGGAAGTTATATATCAGGTACATACCAAACACGTCTTGCTGAAAAGTCACTTATAATATCTATCCAGCAAATAGCCCAGCAAGCCTTCAAATTCTGTCTTAAACATCAGCGGAAAGTGGAATTCAGGCGACTATGCGAAACTTTGCGTCTACATCTTGCTAATGTCGCCAAATACTCCCATCAACCACACTCGATAAATCTTTCGGATCCGGACACTCTCCAGCATCATTTGGACACTCGTTTTGCGCAACTCAACACTTCCGTTGAGCTAGAGCTTTGGCAGGAAGCCTTTCGCTCCGTGGAAGATGTTCATAACCTTCTCACGATGGCCAAAAAGGCACCTCGCCCTGCTATGATGGCCAACTACTACGAGAAGCTCACAAAAATATTTTTAATGAGCGGAAACTCTTTGTATCATGCTGCAGCATGGGGTAAGTACTATGCTATCGTCACCAGTATTGGAGGAAGGTCCGATCAAGAGTTGAGCAAGCTTGCTGGCCAGGTCCTCGTCAGTGCTCTTGCGGTTCCCGTTGGGTTGCATACCGAAGAGCCTGAAGAGGTAAAAGGTCGAACTGGTCGCTTGACTTCACTACTTGGATTGACCAAAACCCCCACACGAGCAGGGTTGCTGAAGGATGCTGTGAGGATAAATGCCTGCTTTATACTTGTGTCTTTCTCACGTTTGTCGACAGCTATCTCGTGACGTCTTGAAGCTTTCACCTGCACCCATCAAGGCGTTATATCAACTTCTCGAAGTAACCTTCGATCCGCTTACCTTATGCTCGACCATCGCACCTATCTTGAACTCTCTATCCATATCTTCCGCCTCCGAAATCGACCCATCGTATGCACCTTACCTTCCTCTTCTTCACCAGGCTCTTCTTTCTCGACTGCTATCTCAGCTTTCTCAAGTATATTCTTCGATTAAGATCAACAACCTTCTTTCGCTCGTAGAACCCCTCCGCGACGCCAAGGTTGAAGGCGTCTACGACAATGAACAAATAGAAGCCTACGTCATGGGTTGTGCCAGACGTGGTGAACTCAGCGTCCGTGTCGACCACCTTGAGGGCTCTATCGTCTTCATTGACGAACTGTACGCCAACAATGGAGCCGATGATCTAACTCGTCCTTCCACTTCTATCGCTTCAACTTCAACATCTAGAGATACTACACTGATCCAACCTAACCTCTCAGAACTTGTTCGCACCCGGCTAGGAAATGTAGCTTTGTGTCTGCACAATTCCATACAAGTCCTTGATGCTCCTACCAGGGAGGCCCAATTACCTACCGAAGAGGAGCAAAAAGAGAGGTTGACAGCCCTTGTCGCTGCAGTCGAAGGTGAACGCAAATCATTGCAGCTTCGTCGTGCGGTCGTTGCTCGACGAAGGGAACTCCTTGGTGAACTGACGGCGAGAAGAGAGAAGGAAGAGGTTAGTCGGCGAGCAGAGCAATCGAGAAGGGAGAAGGAAGAGGAGGATCGTAAGACGAGGCTCGAGATGCAAGTGAGAGAGAGAGAGCGGAATAGAAAAGAGCTAGAGCAGATCAGACAGCAGGAGACCGACAAGCTTGCTAAAGGAATGATCCAAACGGGTATGCTGAAGGCCGAGGAACTTGAGGTCATTCTCCCTTTCTCTATTTACATGTGGTTGCTGATACGAACCTGTTACAGCGACTACAAAAGGATCAGCGCTTCGACACTGGTGATCTCATTAGCCTTCAAGTTCAACACATCGAGAAGGAGAAGAGAGAGCTCAATCAACGCCTCCGTGTTGTTGCCAAACGAATCGACCACCTTGAGCGGGCATATAGGAAGGAGGAGCGACCTCTTGTAGCTCAGGACTATGAACGACAGCATGCAAACGATAGGGACACATTCGAAGCCGTCCAGAAATTACGAAAGGAAACCGCCAGAACGGAACATCAACGGGCCCTTGAGACAAAGAAACGTCTCTCGAGGGTGATGGAGGACTACCTGAAGAGGAAAGATGTTCTCATTGCAAAGAAGGGAGAGGAGTTTGCGAAGAAGAGGGATGCAGCATTGCGGAAGATTGAGGAGGAGAAGACCAAAAGGAAAAGGGCTATCCTTGCCTCTAGAGAGGAAGAGAGGAAGCATCGCGAGGAGGAAGAACGTATCCGTAGAGAGAAAGAAGAAGAAGAAAGGAGAATCGAAGCCGGTGTGTATCCCTGGTCTCCTTTACTTTACCTGGTCTAATTCCTCGTCAGAACGTATAGCGGAAGAGGAACGGATTCTTGCTGAACAGGAAGCAGCAGCAGCCGCTGCCGAAGCCGCCAAACGAGAGGTTGAAGAAAAGGCCACTGCTCTTCGTAAGCAGCGTGAGGCCGAACGCGCTGCCGCCGCCGAAGAGGCTCGTCTTAAGCAACAAAGAGAAGAGGAGGCTGAGGCGCGTCGTCAAGCACGTCGTGCCCGGGAAAGAGAACAGACACCAGCGGCGTCGTCAAAGTCCAGTGTGTTCGGCAAATCAACGGAGGGTGGCGGGGCATGGAGACCGCCTTCAAGTGTGGCCAGCACACCGTCACGGGTCGCTGAAAAGGCGTCAACTCCTCCTCGAGCCGAAAGTCCAAGTCCAGCCGTGCCAAAATACCGTCCAGGGGCCTTAGGTGGAGGTTGGCGAGCACGAGAGGAGGCCAAAAAGGCCACTACACAAAGTCCTACACCCCCAGCTAATACACCTCCTACCAATGGCACTCAACAAGATGACGAAGGCTTCAACACCGTGCCCGAAAGAGGGAATAATGTTTGGCGCCCGCGCAGAGGTCGCGCTTAACGGGATAGTTGTAGCTATAGTCGATTGCTTCGATTACATTGCTTACATCTAGGATACAGTACACATGTAGGTTCTAGCAAACTGATGAGTTTAGCTGTCCATAAGAACATCCGGCAACGAAAACTAATGCCCGTTTTGATTCTCCGCATTCATAGCTTCAGACATCAAATCTGAGGGAAGGTTGAGAAAAAGAACAAAGATTTGGTTCATGGACTGACCTCCCCACATGGAATTCTGCATAGATGACAGCACAAGTTGGGGATCTTCGTCAGATATTGAATCTCTCCTGTTCACGGAACATGAGTAACTTCGGTTGTAGAATCCTTACAATAAGACGCACGGGTATCTTGATCCCAAATCCGTCGATAACATACTGATGTCACTAACACGCCGACTGCTTCTTTGAAGGCCTGAACCTGGACTGCCAATGGAATTTCTATCAAGAGGAATAGAATCATGACCGGGAAATCTCCGATCAGGTGTTGGTGAAGGTGGGGCTGAATCATATATAGCCGAAATGTCCCGAGTCGATTGGGGAGTTTCGGGTGTGGGATCCACGATAATAGCAGGAATGTCTGTTCGTATAGAATTGATAAGTCTTCGTGTATAAAGGCACACGAAGGTTCCGTACCTTGTGACTGTTCAAGAATCAACAAACGTTTGCGTTCCAAGTGTGCCAGAAATCGACGGCGATGGGAAATAGTCCGGAGTAGGGAGTGAACACGGTCGAGATTGACCAAGTCAGTAACCAGTCGGTTTGTTTCCGTTCTGACTACTAAATCATTGAGACTAGATGAAGGGAACCGTCAGCTAGATACACTTGCGGAAAACATGATAAACGAACATTAAGGCGTCATGGTCTACTATTAATTTGTGATGGGCAAGAAGGAGAAGCATATCAGTGAAAGAAATGCCTTTGCCCGGTTGATAGGCAATGCAAGCTTCATGGTACAGTCGACTGTATATGGCTTTCCGTTTCCTGATTGCGGCATAGTCGATGGAGCTTAAAATTCGGTTGAGCATACTCATATTGAGTCCGTACTGCATCGAGGGGTCCTTGCAGGCCGACAAAATACTCGGAATACTGTATTCCAATGGATATATCCGGACTTCGAAGACACCACTGAGTTTCTACGGTAATGTGTCAGGATGAGTAGGACACCGAGAGGTTTAGCAGGTATACCCCAAAGAAACGGACGAAGTCCTGTCGTTCTAGGTGCTCTGTTTTCGGATTGGCGAACTCAGCCCAAATTTTCTTGAACGAGCGCATCTGTTCTCTAGTTATGGCTTTTGCGCCACCGGTCGTTTGAAAGACGTAAGAAAAACTGTCGACAACAACACCTATGAAATTTTTCAGTAGCGCTTGATACTCCAAAGCAGGACTGGAAGATACCAGTAAACAGGTTAACGAAAATATACTAGACGTTGGAAATTAAGTGATGACTGACTTCATTAGGTCGTAGAACTCACCATGCTCAGAATATTCCAGGCAATGAACAATGCGAAAGCCCAGGCAATGCTTCCGCAATCGGACTCCGTTTCGAGTTCCGAGGAATTCGTGCACCGTGGATATTCCAATGCACTGCACGAACACAATATTAATCAACTGTAGCAATGAGGAAACGACGGGTACTCAATAATCGTGCATATACTGGTTCCAGCCTTCCCTGTAATAGCAAACACAAGGTTCATTTTTGAGTCGGAGTAAATTGAATTGACTTACCCAGTACTCATAAAGGATAGCATCACCAATGCAGCACTTATTGATGAGTAGTTCTGGTTGACATTCTCTCCCGAACCCCACTTCGTCAAACCAAAAACTTCCACCTTGAGAATGGCAAAGAATCCGAAGAATATCAGCCAGAGTAGCAGAAGGCTCAATATGGATGGTAAGCTCGCCCTAAGAGGTTGTTAACAGATTAGCCGTTATGAAGGAAAGATTGTAAAAAATACACTTACATGGCCGTCTTGAACAATCTGTTCAGACTGTTCGTACGTTGCACCAACTTGAAGGCAATGCTGACGAGGAACAGCTTCTGTAATTGCTGAGCCAAAAATCCCGCGTTGCCAAAGCGCACGATAAACGTTGATAGGAAACTGCCCAGCATGACAACTACATCAAACAAATTCCAACCGTTGGACCGGAAGCTCCTCCAGCCCAGCCCAATAAGGCGGACGAACACGTCTATGATGTAGACACACGTTATGGCAAGGAAGAAATCATCTGTTTCATTAAATTCATCAGTGGGACTGCAACAGCGAAAAGCTCTGATACTAACTTCTCAACGTGTCCGCAACTTGTTGACTCGTATATGTCTGCGTCCTAGCGAGTGTGTCAAAAGAAATACGGCGGGTGATAAGGATACAAAACGAACATCAGTACAATAACATGCAGAATGAACAGAAAAGTCATTCCTCTCGACCACCAACCGTGTTTGCGAACGGCCCGATCGAAAAACCAACCGCGAACACCAGCTGGTCGCTTTGTGGGCCGTTTAGAGGGTCGTTGTCGTTTGAATAGTTTCTGCAAGTCAATCCATTCTCTTTGCGCCTGGGTAAGGAAAGCGGTACCAGTTCTAGAACTGAAATTTCCGATAATGATACTAGGGAAAGGAAAGAGGGTTAATAATAAAGAAAGTCCGACAGCTTGGATGTGCATATTCTCACCTGACGAACAGTGTTAATATCACCACTCCTCCTATGAGGTGATAAACTAGGAAGAAAATGGCATTTCCTTGTGAAACATTCGTCTGCGGTTGTTGATTTTTCCCCACCACACTCATCGCAATCCCCAAGACATCTATCCAACCTTCGAGCGAAACGATTTCGAACAGGATAAGAAGGGAAGATCTAAAGTCGTCGAAGGAAAACTTGGTGGACGGTGCAGGATTGTCCCAAACGCGGGGAGTAAGAAACCCAAACTTGCCATCGACCACCGGAGTGTTACTAAACTCCCCGATACACGACAATGAAGTCTCTACGTCGGCATCGTTACACTGGTTCATCGTTCCCGCGAAGATATTGAGACCCCATACTGCATATGGAATCATGTATAACAGCGCCAGGACGGCAGCGTCTAGGATACGGCTGGCACCAGATATAATCAAGAATTGGAAGGAATTTCGCATGCGGTCGAATAGAGTTATGAGCCGCAGTACTCGGAGAGCTTTGAGCGACCGTGTCAGCCTGCTCAGTCCTCCAATCACCAACAGGCCAGTAGTGACATTGACTGCGAGGCCGACAAGGATAGCCAAATCAATGCAATTCCATACGCTCTTGATGTAGGCATTGGGTGTGAACATGAAACCATCGGCGACCACTTTGATGATATATTCGATGAACAGAGTCACTCCGAACGCGGCTTCAGCGTAGTCGAACCACGCTACCTTCCTACCGTATGTTGCAAAGTAGTTCCGACGATATATCGGTGTTGCAATGATCTCCGTGACTATACCACCTACAACTGCGAAAAACACGATGATCTGGAACACCGGGTGCCCGATGGGAGAATGCGGTGTCCCGAAGATACGTGGGCCATTGGCAGGTTGCACAACTTTCTGGCAAAGGCTGCGAAGACGGTTCTTCTGAGAGAACAGCCAAAAGGTCTTATCATAGGTGGGGTGATTCCGAATAAAGTCAGCCTTTTGAGCTCTTTTCTCGAAGATGACGTCGTCAATATCGTCGTCATTAAGGACTTCAGGATTGACGGAGGCGAGGAGTTCCCTAATCGCGTGTTTTGAATTCATGCTACTTAAACGGGGAACAACGATAGAGAACTCACAGATGACGCTCCAATGTCTGGTCCCCCGATGCACCCAAGGTTTCGCTTCGGTTATGCTTAATCGTCGCCAAAGGAACGTCCTCAGTTTTCGGATCTCCCGCGAATAACTTTTGCAAGGTGGTTAGAGACTTGTTCGTATAGTGCCGCATTCCATGGCGAGCACTACTTCCGGCAGTGCGGTCCTAGAAAAATGAAGGAAGTGAACAAGTTATTATTGACGTCGAGGGGAAGCATCTACTGTGTTCGAGCTCCTATCTAGTCGAGAGGGTCCACTATAATCTTGGACGAGCGTTTTTTTCATCGGCAAAACAAGATTGGAGGGAAGATTATCAACTTTGACCTTCACAGGATTTGCTTTAACCCAGCGATAAGGATTAAGGCGACGCATCCACGTAGCTCTTCCGGCTTGTACTCGATGAGTCGCCCAGTAGTGTGACGCCTGTTTGCTTTTCTTCTGCTCCTCTGCCACTTGAAAGTTCTCGTTGATGACAGCGATGAACATCTGCAGAACAATGACTGGAACAAATGCGAATTAAGCTACCTGCAGTAGAAATTCTTTGGTGAACTTACAGTTGGCGAATAACATCCATCCTGACAGAAACAAGACTGCGATGCTCGTTTGTCCTAGCCTGATTTCCGCATCCGCAGCATCATACAGAACGTCTGTCCAATTCTCTGAGGAGAAAATTTGGTAAACGCCCAGGTAAGCATTGAAGATCTCCCCGAAGTTAATGGTATTGTCGTCATTCATATCTCCACGAAGGAATTGGATAGCAAAAAGTGCCACGATGTAGTTGGCTAGAATGACGAAGAGGGACATGTTGATTAGACCATACATGTTCCCGAACACTGCGAGCTTCAGGAATAATGAGTGAGCCAACCGGGGCGGGGTAGGGGATACTTACGAGCAACGGTTTCATCCTTGGAACGATTAAGATGACACGATAGAATCTTCCAAGTTGGAAAATGGTGAACCACGGGTACAAGGTCGACTTTCTGATAAACGGTATTTGAATAATTGACGACCCAAGGGCCAAGGTGAGATCCAGCCAGTTTTGAGCTCGTGACAAGAACATCCTCCAGTCAGGTAAAACGGCAAGAAACCTCCAAACCATCTCAACGTCGAATAACAGGGTTATGACGAGTTCGCCCCAGAACATGAGTTGCTGATGCATGTCAGAGGAATCCGGAGTCCGAGTGGCTTGAAGAACGAGAGAGGTGAGGGCAAGCAGCACCCAAAACCATTTACTGTAATAATAGCTTATTTTGAGCCAGTTTGACTTCTTCTGGCGTCGCCCATCTGGCCATTCATCGTCCTGATCCTCGGGTAACGGTGGTAGACTACATGCTCGTCGGTAAGTACATGAAAACTAGACAAGGGTATACTTACGCAGCAGCACCGAAGGCACTTCGTTTGGTTTCCGAACGGATTGCAGAGAAGGTGTTCGTGATAACAGCAACGAAGAGATTAATGAGCCAGAAATTGAGAATGACGACACAGATGATGAAGAATATGCTCGAAACGAAGAACTCTGAGCTTATCATATTATACATCAGTGGGCTCCACTGTAAAAAATCACATAAGAAACACTTTTAACTGAGTGAAGAGTGACAACGTACCCCATTTGCAGAGGCAATAACAACAACCTGTAACGCAGCGTAATAGATGGTGTCGAAGCTTTCAATGTTATTGTGAGGATTCTCAGCCTCTCGGCAAATCTGTCCGAGAGGACAGATATATCCCTTGGGTTGAGATTCGGACTGAAAACCACCGCTAGTAATGTATGAGACCGTTCCAAGCGTCGTGCTGTTGATGTAACCTCCACAAGTTTGTCCAAGGGCGTTCTCTTCCTCTCCCAGGATAGGGGATACATAGCACGCTCGTCGATATGAACCCTTAAATGACTGGATACCGATTACACTGACGACCTCATCAAAAATGAGGAAACGAGTGGAAAAGGCGACTTACGAGAAGAGAACCATAGCGAAGAGAACGAAATACGCTACGCTTGTCAATAACGGTCTTGCAGTCTTGAGAGAATGCATAATCGTGGTGGTACCGCTCGTGATAGCTAGCAATCTCGCCGTTCTAATCACGCTCATTGCTCTGAAAATACCGATGTGATGTTTTCCAAATTCTTTTCCGGCCATTGCTAATGCGAAAGATATCCAAAAGCTGACAATCGCGACAAAGTCAATTCTACTCCAGCTATGTCGCAAGTACGGCACATTTCTTGCAGTCTTATCGGTTACTTGTTCAATGCTCAGCCGAAATGGGAGGGAGATGATGTCGTTGGAACTCTTTGTATCGGATTTCAGTAAGTTGGAGAGAAGTGTACGTTGGGGAGGTTCTCGGATAACATTGTGGACTCCTGAGAGTTTCTCGGTGAGTGAGTTGGAGATTTGAGGTTGGTGGTTTGGTGCGCCGTTAGCGGCAGAAGAGGCAAGTCCACTGTGGTGACGAAGTTGCCAAGGTCTTTTCAGGTTTCTCTCAAGCCTGTCCAGACGTTGCGAGATAGTGAGGCCACGCGAAAGTGGTCCTCCAGCGCCCTGAGTAAGTGAAGCTTGTCGAGCTAAACTAGTGGAAGTGGTGGTAGCGGAGTGGGTGGAGGACATAATCGGCATATCGACCTGAGATGAAAAAGGAGCAGTAAAGAACGTTGAGGCGGGTATATCGGGATCGAACAAGAATCCGGAAACACATATTCGAGCAAACGCTTCGAAGCTTGAAGTTTTTCTTGGTGAATCTTCATTATGCTCGAGCAAAAACTAGAACTCACGTGAATATAGTAAATAAAGCAAACAGGACCCAGTCCTCCCATGTACGAAAATAACCCTTCCTTTGCGGTGCATCCAATGTATCGTCGAGAGTCAAGGACCGAGCACCTTGTATTGTCAACACTATAGCGTTAACAATTATTAAGAAAAGTATGGACGGTTCGGTCCATCTGGCAGCCCAATTAACGAAGCTTGATAAAATGGCGGAAGCACTCACCGATGAACCAAAAATTGATAAAGGGCCAGTCGATACCTGTTATTGGGCCCAAAACAGCAGATAGTTCTTCCACGTATAGGCATACTCTTGCTGAGGTCTGGTAAATCCTCTTCTTCGCCCTTGCTCTCGGTACCATCATCATCTGCTAGTCTGATCTGGTTTTCTAACCCAGCTCCTCGAAGGTTCACCACGCGAAGGGACATGCGTCGCAAGTTATTTGACACCGTCTTCAACACGGTCTCTGTCCTTTTCATCGGCGAAGGTGTAGCACTGTACGTTCTAACCGTTCTCCTTCGTAGACGAGACAAATCACCTGCTCCCTGCTCCATATCTGCAGAATCCCTCCATGCCTGTTCTGTAGGATTCCTCGACATGTTCGTTGTCAACCTAGCCTCATCGTCCTCTCTTTGTCCTTCCATCTCGTTAGGGATGACTCCGGCTAGCAACGAAGTTGTTGATGGTCCCGAATGCGCGGTAGAGTAGCTATGAGATTTGTAGTGCCGAGAAAGGCCCGGGAAGCGACTATAATGGTGAGGGTGTTCATCCGTAGAAGAATCGAAAGGGTCGTCACGGTCACTGGAGCTGATAGGATGAAAGGGTTGGTCTCGGTACGCCAGTTTAACCTTCGGCAGAGGCAGTTCAAGTTTTTGTAATGGGGTAGGGTCCGGCCCAACAAAGTCCTGCCTTCCACGGCTGAGTCTACGTCGCGAGAAAGCGTTATCTGGTTCGAGGGATGGTGAGGGCGGTGCGGAAGCGATACCAGCAGGGGTCCTTGTCAAGTCGATTGCGGAGGAAGAAGATAATTCTCGGAAAGCTTCACCTGTTTGTTGCGGATAAAACTTATCCTTTGAGCTCATTCAGAGGTGAAGATGGAAATGAGATGAAGGAAAGTAAGAGAAATGCTGGATTGCTGACTTCCATGATTTTACGTAACCTGAACGAGAATGACATCCGCAAATGGTAAGTGTATTACGTCCACAAATATAGCTGTAACGCGTCGCGATCGAACATCTTCGAAATGCCACGCAGGTAGATGCGAACGACTTACTTCTCTGTAAAAGCTGCTGTTGGGGCGTTTGTTACTTTTGAGTTCTCGAGGGGATATACGAATTGAAGTTTGAATGATAATGTATGTAAAGAGAGGTAGAGTGATGATATCAAGTGCTCCTGAATACTAACGAGAGACAAGTTTCCTGGAATGCTCTTCCATTTTGAACTCTACCTCTCCATATCTTTTACTTCCTAACAAAATAGGCAAACATCATTGGTTGATCACGGTAAATGCTAAAGGTATGAGATAAGTATGTGCTACGATGGACAAGAAAGGTACCGTAAGGGAGCCCGTGATGGACGCTCGTGCGGGAGGAGAACTTCAAGCTTCAAGCTTCAAGTTTCATGTCGAGTAAGTGCCGTCCATCTGCTGTGTTGTCTCATCCTCAAATAATCCCTCGCAGGCACGAATTCGTTAACACCCCAGCCTGCTGATTTCGGTACTTGTTCTGAGCACGGTGTATTGCTGTCTTGAGGGGCTATTGCAAAAAATTCGGAAGGGAGTGCTTCGCCGGATTTTTGCGTGCGGTTTGAATCGGAGGACATTTAGCGTGATTTGATCTCAATAATATGAGCGGGAGAGCAGAGGGAGAGCATACCCTCTCCTTTGGAAGGAGCAAAGCCAGTCACTGTCGATCTGACAGTGTAGAAATTTGAAACCCACTGGGAAGCTGAAGTACAAACTTCTCAAAATTCATCCGAATACTATATATGTATCTTGATATACGCAGATCAGATATCTCTTCAAACCCAGAATTTTATCGAGCAGACTGGCCGCGTACATGAACATCTTCTAATTGTATCAATAGGTGGAGTGGCAATGATTCTTATCATTAACATGCATATCATAACAAGGGTCGTTGGTCGGCACTTCAACCTTCAGTTTTAGGAGGTCGGGAGAGGTGGCTGGTCAGGGCAACGCTAATTAAAGCAGGCCGAGTGATCAGTGTAGATTCGAACAATCAGTTGATATACACGTACAACCAGCCTGAATCGACAAATCTTGTATCCACTTGCGCCCTTGTCTTCGAAGCACTAGAGTGAACGTTAGCCTCATGTGCCACTCGAAAAGCAAAACCAAACAGGGTGGTGGGCCTTGATGAAACATCAGCGTAACTGCGTTCATAGAAGGTACGAACAAAGGTTTCTTGGAAACCTAGGAATCAAACGCTTAAACTCCTCCATTGCCCTTACACCCCGCGGTCAAGTAGACCATTCTTATCTTTGCGGTGCTCAAGGACAAACATTACCTCTGTGACACTGTACAAGCCATCGTATCGATATCTATTCGTATTTGGTTTGAGTCAACATGGCGTATCTCGGAAAACGGGGCTTGGGCCGAGAACTCACATCTGATTGTTACCTTTCGCAAGTCCTGGGGCATATTTGGAATAATGCGAATCCTTTCGAATGACACGAATCGGAACCTTATGTTTGCATGAGTTCTAGTGGCCTTTCAGAAATCAAATCGGATAGTAAACAACTTTGAAGATACCTGCAAGGCTTTGTTAGCGTCGTGTTCGAAAGTTTGATCTTGGACTTGAGGACCAGGGTTCTACGAGGAGAGGGATTGAAGCGATCCCGGAAGAGATGAGGAAAGGAAAAGTACGTTGAAAGAGTCGCTCTGACCACCTAACCAATTGCAGATATCAGTTGTCGCGGAAGGCCTTCCAAGTCTATCAAGTACCTGTCCCTGTATAAAGACTGGGGTTGATCAATGAATTAATTAATGAATGAAAGAGTGACAGTGAACTTCAAACGCACATCTCTTCACCGCCATCTTTGTCATCCTCGTACCGACCAGATAACACGATCGCAAATGCGAATCCATTATGATGAGCTATTCCAGCGAATGTTGAATTGTGAAGTCCTGCCTCCCTCACGGCTTCACTACGAGTAATTGAGATCACCATAAGCCATGAGACAGCAGACAGATTGACGAAACGTACCGACTGGGAAAAGTCTCGCCGATCTTCACATTCTTTGGAGCGCCAAAGCGAGTATCAAAGCGATTGGGGACTTTCTCCTGCGTGAGTGCCACTCCAAATAGCTCAGCATTTTGAGCTAGCTGTCTACGCCTGAACAGGGAAAAGGAGTGTCAAAACAGATGATATCTGGCGGATAGAGTACTCACAAACGTTCTGCCATATGTACTGTGGAAGTTCTGGTTGAATACACACGTCCAGTGGCATGGGGGAAATGAATCTGGGTTACTTGAAGCGTGACGCGTGACAATCGCATGAACCATGTGATCTCATGTGATCCAGAATCTAGGTGTGACGCTTTTCACTTGGAATTTCATCCTTTTGGCGTCATCCACCAATTAGAAACATGGCTGAAGAGCGGAAGAAGCCCATTGCGATCATTACTATTGGAATGGCTGGAGCAGGGAAGTCCACCTTTGTTCAACGAATAAACTCGTATCTTCACTCCCAAGATCCTCCCAAAACTCCTTACATCTTGAATCTCGATCCCGCCGTCACACACGTCCCGTTCGAAGCAAACATAGATATCAGAGACACTGTGAACTATTCCGAGGTCATGAAGCAGTGTGTAATCAACACTTTCTTCTATCGAGCCGGAGCAGTGATAGAGACACCTTGTCAAGGTACAATCTAGGACCCAACGGAGGAATTCTGACTTCGCTCAATCTCTTCACGACCAAGTTTGACCAGGTGCTAGAGCTGGTCGATAAGCGAGTGGACACGGTCGAGTAATTCATCTCTCTTTACTGCCAACGAGATTCCGTGTCGTTTATTCTCTTAAAAGTTATGTGATTTTAGACACTCCTGGGCAGATAGAAATTTTCACTTGGTCGGCATCGGGAGCGATAATCACAGATGCAGTAGCGTCTTCATTGTCAACCGTCGTCGCCTACATCATTGACACACCGCGAACGAGTGCTCCGGCGACATTCATGTCGAACATGTTGTATGCTTGTAGGCAAGCCTGGTTTCTCTTTCAGCATAATGCCCTTGCTGAACCCGGTTGGTAGTATTCTATACAAAACGAAATTACCCTTCATTCTAGTCTTCAACAAAACTGACGTCCAGTCCCACCAGTTCGCGCTGGACTGGATGCACGACTTTGAGGAATTTCAAGCTGCACTAGCAGAGCATGGCGGCACGAGAGACGCTGAAGGCGAACCGACCTATATGAACAGTCTCATGCATAGTATGAGTTTGGTTCTGGATGAATTTTACAAGCATCTCACGGTATGTAACTTAATGATTCAATTCGAGGACTGTTGCTAAACCCCACTGAAGGCTGTAGGTGTCTCTAGTATGTCTGGGGATGGGATAAAAGAATTTTTTGATGCTGTGGAAGCCTCGAGAGAAACCTATGAAACGTGAGCATTCTCGTTCTGTATCACGCTGCTCCTCATATTCCTGTAGAGACTACCTTCCTGAACTCGCTCGTGCACGGGCTACGCGTGAAAAGAAACTCCAAGACGCCAAAGACGAATCCATGAACAAATTGCTGAGGGACCTTACTATGGACAGAGCGAAAAATCCAGGTGGTGCTCTCAGTGATCGTTGGGATCCCAATGCCGAAGAGGATGACGATGACGACAACGACGACGAGGATATCATTGATCGAAGTACGTCCCCGTGCACATTTATCGCTTCAATTCGATGCTAACCTATCGATAGCTGAGGAAGCTTGGCCCGGTCAATATATCGATGTTACTCGAGCGCAACGGCATCCAGAAGAAAGAATAAATTGGCCCAGACCAGGATAGCGGTCAAGTGAAATAACAACATCAGGCCAACATCAATGTGTACTGATAGTTATACAATGATCATCCTAGCTGACAGTGATGGCGAGTCGCCTGGGACCTCGACAAATTTTCGCGACCAGTCGGAAAGGGGTTTGTTCCGTCTCCATCGTCATGGAACGGAGGTGGTTTAGACTTCAAGAGAAAAATCAGAATAAATCAGTTCCCTAGCTCCCTTATTTTTCTGTCTTGAATGAGGAAATGAATATCACTATGTGCTGTATGGTTTGACAACGTCCGATGACAGGAGATACTATACTAATCACTGTCCGGCGATATGATGTGACCTTCAAAACGACAGGCCGCTGTTCCGGTTTGCTTTTGGTATATCTGGAATTCGGTATTTCCGGCTGTTGCTCAGTCGCAACCCATACTGTGCCCAAACTAAATACCCAAATATCGGTCGGGTCCCAATCGCGTCCGACCAACCCGATACAGTATGTCTCCTGGCGATTACGTGATCCATCAAGCTAGGCGGTATAATTATAATTTCACTCAGTGACCTCTGCGACAGGCTTTCGTCCACCCCACCTCCACGCCCTCCAAAGTCCAGTTACTTGAATACACTATTTTCTGTACATCGGCATACACGAAGACGTCAGATCTACTCTCGTCAACGACACGATAGTTCCCCACTTCAAAGATTCTCTAAAAATTCAAACATGGATCGGTTAGCAACGGATCTCCTGTCTAATATCTCTGGTGATACTAACGATAGACAATCGCGCCGAATCTGCAGATATACCAAACTAGAGAAAGTCGGTACGTAGATCGGTGGTTTTAGTTGGCGGTCTTCGGTAACAGACGTCTTTTGTTGGGTCGCTTTTCCATAGGCGAAGGTGAGCATCCATTAATCAGTTCACTATTCTCTGCTCATGCAGCCTTGAAATCGTAGGAACCTATGGCGTCGTATACAAAGCCAAAGACAATGGCACGAATGAGGTGGTGGCGTTAAAGAAAATTCGACTCGAAGCTGAAGACGAAGGCGTTCCAAGTACCGCTATCCGCGAAATTAGTCTCCTGAAGGAGTTGAAAGATGACAACATCGTTCGGTGCGTCCTTGCTTCAATGTTAAAGTTTTACTTAACTAACACCGTGGTATTAGCCTTTTGGATATTGTACATGCTGACCAAAAGCTATACCTCGTTTTTGAATTCCTAGATGTTGACTTGAAGCGTTATATTGAACAAGGGAATCAAAACCGAAAACCGATCTCACTCAACATCGTGAAGGTATGTCGTCTCCTCTAACGCCTTGATTCTAATTCGCCCTTTCGCCGGTGCAATCATGGCGTTTTTCGCGTTGCTTTCTCGCGTTCGACGCGTGTAACATTCCGCCAAATGCAGTGCTGAACGTTGCCACTGATAGACTGTCTTTACGGGTACCGTCTTTATCCGACTCTATTCGCCGCTATCTAGGGCCATTCTCACCTATTTTTTCGACACGCTTTCTCGTGATATAACTGGCGTCGTCATTGTCGACGGGGAGCAACACGGTCATCACGTGGTCATGTCGTCTGCCCCTTTCTGTCCCATCTTTTCTTCCCCCGTGTTATTTTGTTTCTGCTTCGTTGCTGAAATTCTACCAGAAATTCTTGTACCAATTAAACTCCGGCCTACTTTACTGCCACAGCCATCGGATCCTGCACCGGGATTTAAAACCGCAGAACCTCCTTATTGACAAACATGACAACCTCAAGTTAGCTGATTTTGGGCTTGCGCGTGCCTTCGGTATTCCGATGAGAACGTACACGCATGAGGTTCGTTACGTCTGTATTTATTTTCGTTCATGCGCTCACACGAACTTTTTGAATGTGTAAACTCAGGTGGTCACTTTGTGGTACCGTGCACCTGAAGTTCTACTTGGTGGACGCCACTACTCCACTGCAGTTGATATGTGGTCCGTGGGCTGTATTTTTGCAGAAATGGCCTTGCAAGGTCACCCACTCTTCCCGGGCGATTCCGAAATTGATCAGATTTTCAAGATCTTTAGGTGCAGTTGCGCAACAGTTGTGCTTCTGCCTTCCATGCTGACTCTTCGAGCTAGAATCTTGGGAACCCCGAATGAACAAGGATGGCCAGGTGTTTCTCAGCTTCCGGATTATAAGCCAACTTTCCCTCAATGGTCACGACAAGAGCTTTCAAAGATTGTGCCAACTCTGGATGAAGCCGGCCTTGACATGCTAAAGGTACGTTTCCCAACCCGAACATTCGATCCGTACACATTCAATTTTTGTTCCTTTCAGAAAACGCTCACATACGATTCGGCTAAGCGTATCTCAGGTTCGTTATCCTCGAGTCTCCCCCTCGTTATCCGACTCGACATCTAAATTCTTTTCAGCCAAACGTGCCCTAGATCATCCATACTTGGCCGACTACCAACCTTGATTACGGACATGTTTTGTTTTTATCGCCAGATCGTCTTTATCCTTCCTCGCTGTGCTCCTTGCTGTCCTATGTATGTATCAGGAGAGAAGTATTTTAGATCTTTAGGCTAGTTGTGTCCCGTTCTTTTTCAAACTTTATCATGTTATGCATTTCCCTCCATTATTTATCTATACTCATAACGTAATCATTCGACGCACGTATCAAGTTTTTGCGCATTTTTTTATTCGCTTCCCCTGCCGTCCTAAGAGATTTGAATTTATGTGTAGCCGAAGTGTTCCTTGAACTAAATGTAACCATTGTTTTACCTGTATGTCTAGTAAACATACACCTTTTTTTCAACGCAATTCCTGATGATACAAGTCCTCCTTCAATACTTACAGTTTTATATGTCATCCCACTTCTGAATGACCACACTGTTTTTCAACCCCGCATTTTCTATCGTCGCATTGTTGTCATCTAAAACACGACTTGGGAATGTGGTGGCAATTGAATAGGGTCTTGTCAGATTTTCTGGCCTCGAGCTGGTGCGATAAACGAATGAGCTGGGCATCTACAAAAGGACTAAAAAATGACGCACGCATTGATAAAGTTTCTGAGATCAAGAACAGTATGTGTAAGGTTCATTCGGCAAACCATGCTAGATAAATAGTTGGTCAACGTTTCGCACACGAAAGGAGATATTTACCGTGTTCCGTCGGCTAGTCGAATTTGAACACTAGTCGTAGGCTTCGTTTGATCGACTTCAAAAACGGTAGATATGGACGTTCTTGTGGTGTTAGGTCCAGAAGATGCGGAGGAAGAACCCGCAGGGAAGGAACCTGGCATCGAAACACTACTGCTACCACCAGATGTACTGCCAAAGGGGACGGGTGCCCCAAGGCGATTCCCAGCACCATGGAAAGCACCCTTTTGCGGTGGTGCATAGTCCTCATTTGTACGTTTTTGAACTCTGAGTTCTACCGGCTCCCCAGGTTGCACGTTCAAAATCGATGGCGGCGCGCGACTGGAGTGGCGGTATCGGCGGTATCAACAGAGAGCAAAGGACAAGGAAACATGTTGGAATGACACACCCTGAATGGATCTCTGCCAGAACAGCTTCGTTGTTCGGATCGTCGTATCTCATGAGCTCACCGTCTTCAACAGTGAACCCATCCCGCCAGAATATGAGGTGACGAATTGTGGGCTCGACTAGAACAGAGGTTAGATTGGGTCGAGATCGTCACAAATCCGACATACCGTCATTCTCCAAAGAGTTAGGATCAGGAACGAAAGAGCTTTGTACATCATCACTACCCAAAGTATGTCCGCCACCGGAAAAAGCGGTAGTCCGTGGGCGTTGTTCGGGAGGTGGACCACGCCTAGGATAGAGAAGAGTACGAGTTAGAGAACTAAGCCTGTCGTGGCAACAGCGAGTTTCCTTACTCCGCTGCCCTTCTCAGAAGATCCCGTACGACATTGCCTCCCGGAACGCCAGAATCTCCTTGACGTCCTGGGTTTTGCACGGAGATCCCACTAAAAAGGGCGATAAGGTCACCAAAATGCGGGGAAACAGGAATTGCGTTACCTTCTCTCGCCTCCAGCAAACCAATTCTCTCCCCCTTCAGGGTTTTCATCATCGGAATCATCTTGATCGTTGCCACTAACCGGTGGTGGCCTGGGGGGGGCATTACCCGATGTTATGTCTCTGAGAGTTCGCATTCTTGGATCGTTAGTCGAACGAGACGAGTTACTATCAAGTATCCGTGAGCTGAACGCTCCTTCATAAGATTGGGTATTTACTACTCACCCCGAGTTAGTCCAGTCCCCGATACGACCAACTCGAGCTGGGTTCGATTGACCCCATGAAGGTGGCAATGATTCACCTGATCCACCACCTAGAGACCTTCCACCATTGTTATTGTTGTCGCCAGACATGATCGCGAAATGAAGAGTGTTGAAGCGTTGAAGCGAGTACGTCGGGTCTTAGATCAGTAACATATTCTCACAGTCTGGGTGACGCCAATCTGGCTATGCATTACGGCAAGGCTGACCCCAATGTGCATTAATTGTTACAGCGTCGTTACAGCGTCCAACTCAGCAATAACATACATACAGAGAAATACACATTTAAATAAAGATACAACAAGGAGTTTAGTCCATAATCAACAAAGAGTGGATGAATCACAAATAAGACAATGATTTTAAGCAGTGTGTCGCCGGAATTCCAAACTGACACGATGCAGAACCTGTAGATCGTGTAGAACTTGCTTCACATTCGGCCTCTCCTCCGGGAACTCCGCCCAACATCTAGCTATCAAAGCCCATTGTGCGTCAGTCACAAATGAGGGTGCGGGTCGTCGTGGTTTGTTGCCCTTGTGCAATTCAATAACGACTTGAGCGTCACTCCTAACATAGTGATAAGGTATGCGCCCAGAGAGGATCTGCAATGTAAAGAAAGTGATTTGTTTCAGAGTTGTTGGAGGAGGTAAGAGAAAGTTGGACGAACCTCAAGGATAACACTTCCAAGCGAATATATATCGCTACGGGTAGTTAGTCTTGGCATCTGATCCTCTTCATACTCAAGCTTGTAGAAAGAGGCGTCTGCCCACCGCACTGCCCCGCCAAAATTTGAACTGAAGTGACCGTCGTGAAAGTCGGCCATCAGGCTAGATAAGCCAAAATCACCGAGACACGCTCGCCCTTTGTTGTCGATCAGAACATTAGACTATCAAGGAAATCGATTAGGATTGTTTGGGGAGGCGGATTGGGGGTTAAAAACTCACACCAGTCAAATCTCCATGCACGATGCCGAAGGAATGTACTAAACGTGTTCATAAGCTCGTGAAGGACACTCTAAGAACGGCAGACTCACGATAATTGAGCCCTTCCGCAACTTCGCAAAGCTGAGCAGATTTACACGGTATAGAACGTAAGTTTCGCTCAACAAAAACAAAAGTTGAGAAACACACCAGCTGGAGTCGATCGGTGATGGAAAGAATATCACCACAGCGCTCCATATACTGACTGACGGTCCCGTTCTCCAGCCAAGGGCATACCATGGACTGGAAAGGTCCAAAATCTGACACCGTACCGTACAGCGCCACCACATTTGGATGATCAAGCTTCGTCCAAACCCTCAGTTCTTTTTCGAGTTTCTGATTTATAACTCAGAACAAATGGATTAGTCGATCATAAATCAAAACTGACCTTCTTCATCTTCTCTATTTCAGGATTGCCAAGCCGACACCTCAGCACCTTCACAGCGACCTGCCCAAACAGAAGAATCAACACCCAAATCAGGAGGGGGACTCAGGATGCTGACCTTTACTTCGCAGCTAGCATTATGCCACGTACCTTTCCAGACGTCTGCGAAACCGCCATGCGCCTCGGGGAACCTTCCGTCCTTTGTAACATGGCCAGTAAGATCGGGAATTGCAAGTAGTTCCGGGTCATCTACTGTGAAGTCCGGATGTCAAGAACCTCCGAAACCATGATTACTCGAAACTTACGGGAACAAATCTCTGGTGAGTGGGTGAATGTAAAGGGAGCAGACGTTTCCAACTCGAGTGGTTCAGTTTCGTTCATCGATAATGATTTATCGAAGAGGGTTGGAAGAAGGGTTGGACTAAGCAGTGTTTCGTTCTCGTGAACAGCTTGACGCATAACGGAAGACGCCTCCGAGCGTGGGCCTTTGCGCGCAATGAGACTCCATGGACGTGGGCGAGTGCGACGTCTTCCATCACAACATTCTTCTTCTAGAATGAAATCGTCAAGATAGGTGAAGATAGATCACTCAAAGGGCCGGATTCACGTACCTGAGAAAATCACATTGTCAGAAACTACAACTTCAGCTTGCTCCTCAAGGCTATCCGACTCCGGTTCGCTCTCTTCCTCATGTAGCGTAGACAGCGCAAAAAGTTGCAGAATCGAGCACCATTGTTCGTGTTGCGCTTCGTATGAAGAAACAAATCCGAGGGAATGTGAACGTCCCCTGTCATCAGACCATTCCAGGTCGAAACCGTCTACGATACAGCCTGGGATGAGAAAAGCAAATCTAAGCGGGTCGGCACGCACTTGATCTATATATTCTCAACAGTTTCACATTCCGTGTCGGTATGGCGTACTCCAAGTTGAGTGGGAAAGTCTTCCTGAGCGCCGGTCCAAACACCCAAGGTCTGATAGGATAAACCGGCGCATATTCATTCGCTGCATTGCGAGATTCTGTGGTTCGCGATTTCTGGCCTCTTGAACAACATAGCAACATTGCTTCGAACAGGAACACGTCGTACACCGTCCCAGACTCCTGTATTTCGAGGTTATCATCCAGAAGAAGGTTTCCGAGGTCATCAAGGTCAACGTTATTAGACCAGTGAAAAGCACGCCGTCTGATGATATGGGCGGCATGGACCGTCCGCAATTGTCGGGAAATCTCATCAACGGTGTTAAAAATTTCCTCAAAATAGAAAATAGTTGTGCACAGGGAATCAAAAGCGTTTAGAGGGCAGTGGAGCGGGGCGGGCGGAGTTGGGATGCTGAGGGCCAGGATGTTCTAGAAGATGGAATGGATCATTAGCCCTGCGTTTGATCCTTGAAAAATGTGTGCACTCTTACTTGCAACTTTAAGAGATAGTCGGAAATACGGGACGGAATATGACAGAGAACATCGAGAAGAATTTGAGCATGACCAGCCAGAACCGGCTTAACACTAAGTCAGCAAAATCAAACTCTGCGGGAAAACACGCACCTCGAGCTGATCCATCTGTTCATACAAATAATCATGTAGCGTGATATAATTGACACAAAGCGAGCGATAGAATGTCGCGATATTGTACCTGGTAGCTTGATCCTGCACATCCTACTTGTCAATGATGGTTTCTATTGGAATCGTGACTTGAACGCGTTACATTGAACCCAAAAAATTGTTCCCACTGCTCCAGTAATTGACCTGTCGTAGTAAAGGATTCCAATTTTTGAAAAACACGATCATGATACTGGCGAAGTCGAGTAATATTCATAACAAGGCCTTCTAGCGCCCTTTCATATGACTTGCTGCCTGAAGAAAGTGCGGCAGTCGAATTCTGAAAGTCGTGTTAAGCGGAGAGAAACTACACTGAGGACAGAAACTCACAACGACCATCTTCAGAAAGGAAACATGAACGCGCTCCGTTTCCATAAGTTCATGCACCCTCTCTCTTCTCATAGTTTGGTAGCCGTCGGGCACGGAGAACAAACCAGGGTAAGACGCATGTAGGGCGTCCATAATTCTTGATACTGTTTTCAATACCTGTACGGTCGAATGAAACGGAACTGTCACCGCCTTTATAACGCAAAGTAGATGGTATGACACGCACCTTCAGAAACCCTGCAGTAGAACCCCCAAATAAATCCTCCGGTCGTAAAACCTCCCCGAAAGGAAGTCTCCCCTGCACTTCCAACAACTGCAGCCTGTAAAGAAAACTTGAAAAGAACTTTTCACGCTCGGCCAGCGAAACTCCAATGAAATCAAACGTCTCTACATCGACATTGAGATGGCGCGGTGCGGGTGATCCCAGTAGGTCGAGTAGAACGCCTAGGGACGCACCCAGTGCGAAACAGTCGAATAATAGCTTGTATGGTGGCTCTTCCTTCCTGTGACAGTACGCTTGAGTGTATTCCAACCAATGCTTGAATTCCAGTATTCGTCGGAGTTTAAAGTAGACTTTTTTGCTTTCCAAACGCAGCTGGGCTGATGGTACGCCCAAAATACGAAGTTGCACGGTCATCGAACGTTGGTTCGCATGGAGGAGTGCTTCAAAACTGGTTTCGCCAGGAAACAGAGTAAACCGTGGTCCCTTCAAACGATGGGGTTTTAAATTTGAGTCACGTCAACGCCCGAGCCCGATTTATGTATGCCAGCGGTCCAGCGCTAGCCTTTAATATCATTCTGCAATTGATAGATAGGCAACCGTCAGTCAGTCAAACTCCGTCTATATAATGTTGCCGGTCGGAAAGCACAGCTAAGCTGTGAGCTTATTATGAACGGTAACCACGAACTTGAAGCGACGCTGGATTGTGTACAGTGACATCCCGGATAACTTAAAAAAGCTGGTCCGACGGTCGACCGATTGGGCACTTTGCAGACTACACTTTTCAGACTACACTGATTGGAGTATTGTAAATAGATCGCCATCAGCATCGGTCAACAGCCACGGTACACCTCAATCAACCTTGAAGGTCTTCTTTCATGTTCAACAGTCGTCCTTTAGGATATCGTTCAGTGTACGGGTTTCTTGGGATAATGTGAGGGCAACTTGCCTTCCATTCCACCCGTTACGTATGCAACTTGACCTGTAACATGCCCGGAAACTTTGGCGGAAGTAAGTATTGCGATTTGTGCGGCTATGTCAAATGGATCGCCGAATTTCTTCATAGGGGTCCTATGAAGAGTCATTGAGTACATTGCAGTGACTGCGAAGAGGAATAGAGTAATCTGACGTTGCTAAGCTCTGATATACAATCGCTGGGTCTTTGAGAGCATCAGCGGCCATTGGGGTGTAAACCCATGCTGGTGCAACACAGTTAACGCGTCCTTTCGGCGCGATCTTAACAATTTCATTCTTGAGGCTCAAGGTAAGTCCATACATCATTGCTAACAATTGAAATTAATAAAGAAACGAGGGAGAGGGAGAGGGAGACGATGCACCACTTTTGGCCGCAGAATAATCTGCATGCATTGCTTCACCTATTCTACCTCCGTTCGATCCCACAAAAACAATCGAGGCTTTATCGATTTTATCGGGATCTTCCCCTCGCGCCTTTGCATCCTCCAAGCCCTTGAGAAACTCCCGTGTAACTAGGAATGTCGATGTAAGGTTGATATCCATAGTTTTCTTCCATCGTTCCAAAGGCATGTCCTTGAGGAAAACATCATCTCTAATCCATAAGCCATGGCTGACTACAAGAGCGTGAACAGTTCCCAGACGCTCAACAGCAGATCCAAAGATAGATTTGGTTGCAGACTCCGACGTTAGATCAGCCCCTACCAGAAAGAGGCTAGGTGAGTTTTGAAGATCTTGTAGAATGTCGGAGGTCATGTTGTGATGTGCGGTGACTTTGGCACCCTGCTCTAAAGTTTAGTCAATAGCTTGACCTCTTTACATGCACGATGATTGTAACCAAGCAAAAGTCTTGCGGTTGCGAGCCCAATACCCCCGCTTGCACCTCGTATAAGCGAATCAGAATAGGACCACCCGTACGAAAAGCGTTTCTCACCAGTGATCAAAACGTGCACATTTTCTAGGTCGAGATCCAACATGGTGGTAAGCCTAGGTTAACCGTGGTGCATGGCTGAGATCAGAACTCCCGGTCCGGAAACGAGCGCTAGAGCCCCAGATCCAACCATAACGCGGACGTGACAACCCCTTCTCTGGAAACCACCATGTCCCTGCTCTGCCTAGCTTGTTCCTCTTGTTTACCATCGCGTTCGGCTGAACAGAAATTATTTATGACACCATGTTGCCAGCACCCGATATGCAATCCTTGCATCTCGTCCAATCCTCGTCTAGCTCGTTATAATCCCTGTTTGATGTGTTTAGCAGGTGTCGATGCGGTCGGGGCAAATATCAACGGCAAAGGAAACGAAAGTCAAACTGCGGTTAGAAATATTGACGGAGCTGTTCACGATGAAGATATATTTGTATTGGGAGATGATGACGAAGAAAACGATGACTTCCAAAGCTTAGAGATTGACGGTAGGAGTCATATCCTCGCAGCCGCTTCCAGTAACGCAAGTGAAGTGGTGTGTGGTAATTCTTCTCCTCAACGTGATATACAAGCAGAGCAAGAAATTCATACGAAAATGGATAATCAAACGACTCGTCGACAAGCGCAGTACCATATCAAACGTGGAGATACATTACAGGGTATAGTTTTCAAATTTGGGGTCAATGTGTGTATATTTTTTGGTGCTTTCGATCGTTTTCCTTGCAACTCATATTTATGTAGCCAGAGGAACTTTGCCGACTCAATAAATTGCCCTTCAGTACCTTGACTACGACACCTCATCTCGTCCATACTCGTACGGTTCTCCTTCTCCCACCCTCGGCTAGAATCGTGAATAAGGACAACGTCTCGTTTCTAGACGAGTCTGTGTCCTCTTCTTCAAAAATCGAAGAGGAAAGAGCGGTGAGAAGAGCTCGAGAAAAGGCAGAGAAGCGTTTACAAACTGTGACTAAAGAGGTAGATTGGGCGATAGCCAAGGCTTATATCGCTTTAGCTGAACTTCCTGGGGAAGAAGATGTTTATACCGCGAAGATAAAGGAGGAACCGACAACCAAAGGGGGTTATGGCTCTCGTCTAGAGGCAGTTGCTGTAGATCGATATCTAGATGATATGGAATGGGAGGCCGATCAACGGAGGGCAGGACGGGGCGTATCGATACTCTCCATTCCGCCACCGTGGCTGTTCCTAAAGAAAAGTTGACGGAATTTCTTTTGACTCTATCAGAAGCTGTACTATCTGAAGCCTGTAACATAGAATTGGCTGTTTCAATATTACTATGGAGACCTCTCAGTTCGCGTGAAGTCGAAGTTATTTAAACGCGAGACGCGGTGAAGAAGCCGATTAATGGTCCGTGCGCAATGGGGATTATAACTTCTGACTAAGCTCACGTGACTGGAGGTTAACCTAAGTTCAACTTCAGCACAAGTTCTTACACCCCTACAACCCGCCTCTCCCTCTGACCTTCACCTAGCCATCAGCATAAACGATGGTAAGTATAGCTTCTTGGATTCTTCCCACACGTTACTCACAACTCGTTGAAATAGTCTGTCTCTCCAGCAGCAATGCGCCGGCTAATGCGCGAAATCGGAGAACTCAAGAAGAGCCCGCCAGAGGGCATACGCGTACAGACGAGTGATGATAATCTTCTAGACATTATTGGTATCATACAGGGTCCAGGTGAGTTCCTTCTGTACTTTCTGGACGCGCCTTTCTTTCCTCACCAAGTTTTCCGTTTCCTTAGATGGCACACCGTACGCAGGTGGATACTTTAAAGTAAAGTTCAGATTCACAGAAGAGTTTCCAACGGCACCACCCAAATGTACGACATTACTCTCACCCGAGCCGAATAGTGGCATCTAACACCTTCTAATAGGTTGGTTTATCACCAAGATTTTCCATCCAAACGTTTCTGCCACTGGCGACATCTGTGTCAACACGCTCAAGAAAGACTGGAAGTCCAGCTACGGCATCTGTCATATACTGGTTACGATTAAATGTCTTCTAATTTATCCCAATCCCGAATCGGCTCTTGATGAAGAAGCCGGCAAGTTACTGCTCGAAAACTACAAAAGTTATTGTGACCGGGCGAAATTGATTACGAGTGTTCATGCTACACCTCGTGTCAGACCGGTCGAATTCGATACACCATCGGCAGAAGAGCGACAGACCGCTGAGAGCTCGATCAACGCTTCAATAACTACTTCAGCGTCCTCTTCACCCTCCAAGCCCACAACCCACGCCTCATCGATACCTAATGCCAGCGCCCCTACATCGGGCTTCACTCTCCCCATCTCTCTATCTACACCGACCGCAGCTCGTAAATCTTTATCTCCTGCACCAACTACTCAGACCATCCCTTTGACGTCATCGCCGTCCAACATTTCTACTGAAAAAACGGACGACATGATGAGCAGGGAAAGACACACTTCACCTGCTCCCTTGAGCACCGCTGACTCGAATGTGGACTCGACCGCGAAAACTACGATTTCTAGGACTATGGCCAAAGGTGGCGTTACTGGCCCGTTACCTCCCGCTAAAGCAGTGAAAAGGGCAGCCACCGGAGCCGTGGCGACCAATGCGGAGAAGAGGAAGAGAGCTCTCAAACGATTGTAGGGTATCAAGGACTTACCTTATCACCTTTTCGGTTGGCCCTGTTTTTGTCGTGTCGTCTGATTTAGTCCTTTAATTCCGTGTATCACTCGTGTTGACGGACGATTCGTTTGACTACCTTTTCTCTCTGGATCTCACCCTTATACATATCTAACGTCGTATACTCAGCGATTCGAACCTTTGCCACCTGTTAGTGAAAGGATCTACTCCTCGGTTGTCAATCGGAGGTTATCATACTCCACTGGCGTGCGATACTAGTCGGTTGAAAAGAGAAAGAGTAATGATATTTGGCTGGACGGCTTTCCATACAATATACATTAGTAAATCAGAATTTGGTTACTACTACATAGGAAAATCGAAACGATATCGATACAAGGAGTAAAGCTACATCCAACTACAAAAACATTTATGGATCATGGTATGGAACGAGTAAATATTTCATAATTTACAGGGCATCAAAAGCCTCCTGGGCTTCATCCTATTAACGTGAGAGGTCTGCAATATGAGGATGATATATAGCCTCGTAGTCTCTCTTCGAAAGAAGTCCGTATTTCGGGTCGACATAATAAGTTATCGTCCCTTCGTCAGCATGACTATCATCTTGCTGGTCGACATGGGCGACGGTATCATGGTTAATATTGACGAGTGGCTGAACGATTCCGGTGGTGGGATTGAATGACATTATCGAGGAGTTTCGTGTATGGGTGTGTGGACGATTGTGATCAGGGACAGCCAAGGGGGTGGACGTGCTGGGGGTAGTCATAATTAAACTGCTGCTATCTGGAGAGGGAGCAGAGATGGGCGAAAGTTGGACCTCGTCATACTCCGAGTCTCGTACGGAGTGGGGGGTGTCATTGTTAGAGAAGGAGGATGGTTTCATAGTTGAAGTAATGGAGGCAACTTTCGAGGAGCGAACAGAGGGCGAAGACAACAAGCGTTTGGCACTAAAGGTTTCGTTGTCACTAATACCAGCCATCCATTAGTTGCGGGTTTCATTCGACATCAAAAGAGGTGGACCGGAACTTACCCAACAACGGTACTACCACTCATGATACTCATGTTGCTCCAACTCATCCATTTTGGTCTGTACCGGGGTAGCTGTTCATCGCGCCTCTGCACTTTCTTGACCAACCACTTCCATGCGGTCGAATAGCTCTTCCGAGCCTCCACTGCAAAGCCGAACAACAAAAAGAAGACTAATCCGCAGAAAACTGCCATCCATCGGTTGATCTCGACCATTCCTTGCCATATTCTATCGCCTCTCCATTCTTCACTTGGGATGGTCCGCACTTTGCCCCAGTCACGGCGAACAGAACCCTCTCGTGGATCCATCTGAGTCGCGCCGGAGTATATTGCAAAGACACCAGTTGGAATGGTACACATGACATGGATCAATGCCAGGACTATGAGACGGAAGTAGCGTGATACGGTGAGAGATGTAGTGTTTTGTTTGCCACCAGCCATCAGGCGTGAGATTTCTGCACGGCGAATGTGGTAGAGACGGAGCGCAAGACCTATATGAGATGCCAATTAGAACCGTGAATCTTGGGACCCATAGGAGTAAACGTACAGCCGTAAATAAATGAAATCAGACCCATGGCAATGGGCCACATAAAATGTAGGACGTAGGCCAAGATGGAGTTATACGTCGAAGGATAGCACCCGACGTCTTCTAAGATGTCGAAGCGATACGGCTGCACGATAAAATCTATGCAAACTTTCAGCGGTTGGGTCAGGAAGGACATCGGCTACTCACGCAGAATACAAACAAGAACAGGTATTCCTATCGAGATACTCAAATCCTTTCCGAGAGCACGGAGTCTCTGAAAAACGATCAGCAAATAGCTAACAAAGAAAACACTCTGTTTACCTCTTCTCTCGTTGAATAGAGACCCCGAAGTGCCGTGATCATGTACAGCCTTCTGCTGATACAAACGGTTGCAGCTGCGATTCCGGCATTGGATGCTAGAATTATTTGTGAAGCTAAAAAGAAGGATAGTTCAGCACATCTTCAAGAAGTCGAAGAACAGTGAACTCACATATATCGCACCATATCGGTGCCACATTCCTCGTATTTCCATGCCAAATTAACGAATTAACGAACGAGATCAGGCAAATGATCGACGACCAGAGCATGAAAAGACAGGTTCCGGTATTCCATTGCTGGAGATGCCACGGAAGGGGTATGAGAACTAGAATGGATGTAATTAAGGCGAGGATGGGAAAGTATGGAAAGGCTGGATCTGCCATGGTAATACTTCGAGTGGGAGGTTAACGGTGGACGTTGGAAAGAAAGATCCAAAGCGTATCCGCTGTTGTATTTATTGCAGGCCGATTGTGGCCCATTACCATTGTTATGTTCATTGTCTGAGATTTCATTGTCCTCCTTCAAGTTCCGTTACAATTATTTCTCGGAACTAGTCCATTGTCTTCAGATATCGACGTAACTGTTTTAATGGTTCATGAAAACAGGGTGTTGAGTTGAACGATGATTGAGCAATTCCCCAGAGCCGTTGAAGTGTCAGGAAACCGAGCCTTGAAAGGAGAAATTGGTGATCGCGACGGAGTCTTGATGTGGCTGTGTAAGGCTGTGCCGGTCCCGGAACAATAAGAAGAGTTGCTTATCTAATCGGAGATAATCTTATCTCAGACAATGGTAAGTAGATAAGACCGCTTTGGATGCGTGGGAATTATTGAGGATTCAATTGATCCGTCAACATCATTGTAAGTATTGACGGATCATTGTAAGTATGGTGACACCACTGATACTTGAGTGTTTGATGAAGGGGCAAACAGGGCATGTTGGCATACAGGACCACGCTATCGCAGTTTTGAACCGTAACAAACGTTCAACGTACTTACACAAAAACCATTGATAAGTACACTGCCGCTACAAAGTAGGCATCTCCGTCATCCGCAGCTTTGCCGCACCGTAAGGGATCAGCTTAATTTGCTGCCGAGCAGCCTTGCAACTTGCAGGAGAGTTCGGAGGTGAATCCGCGGTATTGGTCGCTTCTTCCCAGTCGACGAGACAGGCACTTGCGCTAATTGACACGGGTGCGGCGCTATTTGACCACACATGTTGTTGGAGGGTCACAGCATCCCCGCTATATTCCAAGCTCGAAGTGTCTAACGCATATTGCCAAGGGGCTGTGGGATCGAAGCGCAGATCTTTAGAATTGAACTAGGCGGATAGGTGAGTTTGTAGTCGCCTTTGAGTGTTGTGCAACGTACTACATAAGTGTTGAGGACAGTCGTACTGAACGGGACGTCCAGTGAATATACCAATGGCCCTCGCGTCACAGCTTTGGATCCGTTATACCTGCTTACATTTTGAATGTTCATGGGGATGTTCACAACGAGTGTGTGAGACCCTGCCGGAACATTGATGACAATATAACCAGCGTTATTGGCAGACCCCGACTGCTGGCTACCGCCATCGACGGTGTACGTAACCGAACCAGAAGACCATCCTGGTACACGGACCCCAAAGTTGAAGGATTTGGAACCAGATGTACTGTATTGGATCAGAGAGCTGAAAGGATAATTTGTTCGGGCGGTGACCGTTACCGCATTGCTCCCAGACAGTGAGGTAGACACTGTCGTGGGGGAGAGAAGAACGTGATATAGAGTGGAAGTATCGGAAGAGGTCATATAAGCATGGCTCTGTGCGGTAGTCAACTCACGTAGCAATCGAGACCATATTTGTACGCACAATGAACTTGGGCCATCCTTGTCCATGATTGACAGCACAGCATGGCTATGGGGAACGATTAGGTATCGTACGAGTCTTTTCCGGTGGTAGACTTACATAGTTTGGTGCCAAGCCAAATGTATTGGAATCTGGATCGATTGTAAATCGAAACGGTTATATGGTGATACACTAGACGTACCAGGCTATTTGGAACGAGAGATGAGATCGGTTACAAGGTCGAAATGGAGTGGAGAACTTACTCCATCCGTAGCAAAAACGCTGGGATCCATATGTCTCGCCCAAGGTTGATTACTCTAAGCGATAATCAGAATTTATCCCGTGCTATCCGAGTAACTCACCTGCTGCAGATACTGGTGGGCCCACATATCGTCCGTCAAAGTCCCGGGCAAAGCTGAAGATCCAACGAGGAAGTTCACTTTTCAGGAACGTCGCGACTCGGTTTTGGGGGATCCTTACCGTTGAACGCAAGTCTCTCAACCTTGTCAGCGTACTGATTGTCACCAAGGACAGAGTACACGTATTCGTAGCTGTACAACTGTTCCACCACAGTACACTGGAGTAGGCTCATTTAGAACAGCACGCATCGTTACAGATCTAAACACATACCAGTTCCGATCCCCTGGCAGGATGCAGGCCCGCGAGATGTTCATCTGCAGCCAAAACGCCACTCACGCGTCCGTGATACCTTTCGATGAGGTCTATGCGATTCCGAGTGGATTCCAAGTCGGAAGCATCATGACTGAATCGATACGCTACCGCTTCAGATTTGATTGCTTGCGCAACGTTTACTCCTGACAAGGATTCGTCAGACATAAAGCGTGATCAGATACAATGAGCTTACCGTGTGCTTTGATATCTACTCGGTTGATTGCGACGGTCGGGAAGTTGCCATCGGTGAAAATTTCTTTCTAAAACACTCTCATGAAGATGTTCCGAAACAAGTGACACAGTGATTTACCCAATTTGCGCCCCCGTAACGTAACAGATTCAGTATATTGGTGTATGTTGATTCCTTTATCCGGCAGTCAATAGAATTTGGCAAGGCATCCGACGATAGAGACATACCTGGCCATTCGGGTGGTTCTCGAGAAGCCACTGGACCACAATAGATGCATCTTGCCTTTCCAGAACGAGAGCGCCGTTAGCGAGAAGGAAGAGCACAAAAACTCGGTTCGCACCATCTCATAATACCCCACTCTTCGAGTCCACTTCCTCCGTTCTTCAACATGTTGTTCATCTGCACAAAGAATCTCTGCAAGCTATTCACTATTGTTGGTGTGGCGGTGGAATTGGCTTGTGCGTATTGCTGTTAGATCATGGTCTTGAATTAGAATTGGTAACTTTAAGACATAGTCGAACGCAAACCATCATGGCTAACAAGGCGGGATATCGACCCCACAAAACTCGCGGATTACTATCGGGACCGATCCAACCGTCTGAACCTTGGTGCTGTAGGATGTAGTTGATCCAAGAGCCCACGGAGCCCAAAAGTCGCTGGTCATTCGTCTGGAAGGCAGTTGGCACAACGCCGTTCAACCTCGAACAGATGTGAGCGTACAGGCCTCTAAAGGTTAAGTTTGACTTACCAGTACGAGCCCGCCTCACTGAGGAATGAACATGTCAGAAGTTCCTACTGTATATTTAGTAATATCAAAGTAGGCTTACCCCAGGCTGCTATAGTCGTCAGAGCCGCCGATCCACTTGGAATTCTGGATGGGTCCCCAGAAGTCCTGGAGATGTCCGTGAAGGCCATTCGCTTGGGCCTGAAGCTGATTCATGAGCCAACTATCGGAGGTAGGTTTGACGGCCCCAAGGGGTAACTCCTTGTACTTGAAAGGTTCCACTGTGCATTATTCAGCCTTTCGAGATAGAAACGGGAAAGGAATAATAGCGTTACGCGGTAAAGAACCCCCCTGGACCGGAATTGGATTTAGCACCCATTGCTGGCGACCTGGTTTCGTTTCGCTGAGTCGAAGAGAAGTCATCAGAGATGGGGGGGACACTTACCGGAACCGTCGTCCTTGGTGAACAGATCGACGAATGTGTCCTCACATGCTGAGCTAGTAGAAAGGTAAACACCGCAAGAGGCATCTCGTCCTCCTGCGACACGAATCGTGTAGGTATTGGCAGCACCAGATACGGGATTTAAGACCCATCTACCCAGGATTTAGTAGATCCTCGAGAATACAGATGGTCATAAACGCTACCTTTGACGGCCACTACCGTCATCCATACTGTAAAGGTCGGTCGTAGTCTTACCTCCACAGTCTTGACAACTGAGATATTGGGCACAACCTTGAGTAGACTCGGTGAGCTATGAATGGAACCGCTGAAATATCAACGAGAACGAACCCGTGACGATGTTGAAGGTATTAGCCATCCCTGGAACTGGAACAAAACGATAACGTTGATTATGCGTTCCGTCGTCTGTGTACTAAAGATACAAATGAACCAAGCATATCATCACAAAGTCGTGCGGGGACGAACCCAAAGATCCTGCGTGGTTTGGTCACAGCCTTGATTACTCAACATGTTTTTGAGAGGGCTACATCCCGCATCCTTGCCTTTCGCGACTGAAGGACTGTGAGTGAATTCATTGTCAGCAAGTAAAAAGAAACGACCCACGGGTAACGGTATAGAATATCGAGGGATCAAGGCTAACGGCCTGAGCATGAACGAGGCTCAAAGCACTCAAAGCAAGAAGTTTGAACGAAACGCCCATTGGTAAGACGCACGAACATAATTTAACAACTGCTTCCCTTTTATACCAGAGCATGTGAAAGGAATGATCCGTGAGTTTTATGGTCAGGGGGCTGCCGTGGTCGTGTGGTGGCTATCGTGAACACATAGTGCAGTTCGGCGTGAAACATCCGAAGTTTCTGATAAAGGACGTATGGACATGAAACGCTTCATCACCGGCGCATATTCAGAGAAGGTAGCCTAATAAAAGACTGTGAGCACAGCTTGATGGAGGAATTCATCCATTCATGACTTGCCTTGTGACCGACCTACAGTCTCGACGTAATAGAAACTCAAGTGCCTTTGCGCCCATTGAGGAAACTCCCTTCAGGCCGAGTCTATTCGTCAGCTTGATCCGAAATAGAAACCTTTGAGTACAAAAAAGGAGTACAAACCGCTTCTCTGATGTCTGCTGTAACAGTAAGATACTTTATAAGCATTCACGTATTATTGATGTCCTCAGAGCGACAATGCGAGTCCTTGTTGATTGCGAGTATCTGCTGTTGATTTCAACTCTTCAGCCAATGGCTGGGATGATACGTACCACCTTTGGAATGAACTGAAGACCATCATTTTTCTGCAATTTGGGATTTTCTGAACCTGAATCCTCGTTGAGCCTCTAGAAGCTGAGCTACCACCGAATTCATTGACACTCTGGCATTAGGCCAAGGGAGAACCAGCTTGAGAAGGAAAGTGGAAGGAGGATCTTTGTTGGGTTATGCCGTGAGTTGAGTCGCAAATGACATGACGGTCAGCAGGACAATACGCCAAAGGAAAGATAGCGAAGAACAGACGGATCGCAATACATACACTGATATAACATTAAATTATTCTGCCCCACCATGGGCTTACCGGTCGAGCCTTACGTCGTCTGCTGCTGATTAGCCTTTGCCGCCAGTCTAAGCCCTTCTTGTACCGCAACCGCCTGAAGTGGAAGAAAGAGTCCAGTCAGCGCACGGGATATACAGATGTCGGACTCGCCAAGACATACCTCCTCGACCCACGGTAATTTGAAGAACTCACTCCTCCTCAACTCTTCCTGCCGAACGGTCAGCCCTTCCGTAGGTCCGCTCCCGAGTATCGTTTCTAAATCTCTCGACTGGCTTTCCAACCACGTTTGGATAAACAACGCCGGATCGTTCGCGAAAGACTCAAGGAAAGTTCGCTTCAGGTGTGAGTTGTGTAAGGATTGTGCGAGCAATGCAATCTGATTTGTTTTTTTTTTGTAGTGAGTGGGGTTTCGGCAACTCGAGCAAAAGAAATAGAAACACACCTCTTCATCCATCTTAGTGATCTGTACGGTGGCTTCTTTATTCGGCTGTATTAACACCCCCAGCCTGGCTTTGGCTGCTGCATCCTCCATCTTAATCTCCACATCCCAAGCTGAAGGTCTCTCCGGAGGTAACATAGAGGGGTCAAGTTGATAGTGTAGCAAGATGGGCTCGGGAGGCATTAAATATCGTGTTACGAACTCGGGAAGTTTCGCAAACGGAACAGTTTCGTGGCCACCGAAGATCTAATGTGTGACTTTCTTGTGAGTTTGAGGAAGCAAAGCCGGAAAAGGAAACAGGAACAACGAACCGGTCTCAATTCTGCATTTGCATGAACCATCCTCCTGTCTGCCTTATCCTGTAGTCCGTTGATTTTGATGTAACTCCATAATGCCTGTACAACGCCTAACCGACTTTCTTCTTTGATTGCGAGTATATTGCCTGTTGCCGTCCGAGATTGAGGTCAACTATTTTTCTTGGCTGACTGAAGCCCAAAGCATTGAACCAAAAGAACCCACCAAGTTCTGGGGCAACCTTGAACTGTTCTGGATAATGGTCGAGGAAGATAACGACTCTAACGGCGGTCGGTGTATCGCCTGTGCGTCGAACAGTGAATCCGTCCATAAGAGGATTTTGGGACCCGGTTGCCCGTGGCCACTATTCGTAAGAGGTGAGTCCAAAGCCGGTAAGAAAAAAAGCGGAGTGAACACACCTCAACAATATTGCTTTCTGGATACAATTTCGTATCTCGATCGAGTTCAACGACCATCCTCTTTATAAACGTCGAGAACTTTCTCGGTGGCGTTTTATCTTTTGCACGTTGATTCGGGAGCTTCGGAAATCAGTGGTTTCAGATGAAGAGTTTCCGCGATTGTGGGGTATACAGACCTCTAAAAGCCGTCCTTCAATTTTGAATTGCCATGCGGGGATGTTCTCTCCATTTTCCAGGTTCGCGTGCTCATCCGTTTGCCAGGGTTGGCAAGATACGGTGTGACTGAGAAATATCCGTAATGTTCGTGTCGTCTGGGGAGAGAGCGAGAAAGTAAAACGGGGTGGACGCGTTTCCTGGTAAGATATTGGTTCGTGGAAGGAAGATAAGTTACACACAGTGGGAGTCCTAGACAACGAATCCTGGATGTCTACCCTCTTTCTCGTCATTGTCCAGTCTAGTTTTCTCTCCATATCTAAAAGGCTTTGATACATCTTGGAGTCCTCTGCGAATTCAGGGTTTTGAAGGATTACATTCGGTAGAGATTTGTCGGTAAGTTTTCTTCGCCTGGTAAAATTCGAGTGAGTAATCTTGAAGGTAGGTAAACGAGCAGAGAACGGAATACTTTGCTGTTTTGACGTCCATTCTGTGTGAGAGCAGCTGCAAATATTACCTTCCGAAGAGTTCGTAAGACTGGTCGCAAAGTGCGACATGTCACAGACCGTCACATCTACATCTCTTGCCGCTTTGGCGCCTAGTCACCAGCGTCTAAATGACGCATTCTTTCTCTCATCTAGTCAAGCTCTTGTCAAACTCTTTCGCATCTGCGCCTCCATAAAGGCTTATAGGATGTTTGAATGTCTGCTGTACCTGGATGCTACTACGAAACCTATATTCCCTGCAAGCAAGCTCTCACTGTCCTTCGTGAAGTCAAGAGAAGATATCAACTTTGATCAGCATTGACAAGGGATCGCGACCCAAAAACGCGTTTATCTCTCTATCAAGGCCGAAGCGTATCGAAAGTCCTCACTCGAAGTCAGATCTGAAAAAAAAAGAGATTGTCGTCGATCCGGGAAATCCGAGGAAAAACAAAGATTGTGATCACTGCCCTCGATTGTCTGAATCCGTAGGTCTTATTTTTAATTCCAGATCCTCACGGAAGAGAAAAGGCAACGAACCGCGTCCGGATTCCCATTTTTTTTCTCCCATTCAAAAATCCTTACACTGACCCGCCGCCACAAAAGTTCTCATGGATAGGGAATTTGAAAAGTTCCTTCCTACACGGACGGACCGTCCCAACCATTCGGCGGATTTTGATTATCCAAAACGTTGGTGACAGGCACGTCAGGAACGAGCTCGGTGACTCAAAGGTCCTCTTGGGGGACGAGATGCCGATCCCAAGGATGGACCGTATAAGTGGTGGTCCCCAATTATCATCGGGCCAAAAGATTCCGCATAGAGCAGCATCTCCCTTGGTACATATTCTTGACCCTTTTCACCGTGCGCTCGACTGCTACTCTCGAGGTGGGTAACCACCAATACTAGGGCATCGTGGAGATCGAAGTAGATATAGGAGAAACAAGTAAGTATCTCCGCAAGAGGATGAACGCCACAAAATCCGACCTTACGTCGCAACGACGAGACCATATTGCAGTAAGTCCTTCATCAACGGTTGTTTACCTTTACGCTTGGCTTATGGGATTAACTCGTAGGAAAAGCAAGAAGGGAATCATTTCACACGTTTACTCGGCCTCGCGTGTGGCGTAATGGAACTCTGGCGTTGATTTCTGGTATAGTACATACATATGCTCGACACAACTCATTCGCGGGCCGCTGCCATATCATAAGACTGGCAAGGGAGGAAATTGCTTTGATTCACCAATTCAATTTTAGCGACGCCGGAGAATTACAGTCCTTACACCCTGCTAAAAAAAATGCGAATGCGAGAAAAAGACTAGAACTCTGGGTCAACTTGTGATTCGCCAAGCTCGCCACTGCAAACAAAGCAGCTAGAATGGCAGCCCACAGCTCCCGCGCGGATGCAGATGCTTACGACGCTTTGACAAAGCGTTCTGCTGGAATCTCGTCGGGCATTCTATCCCTCCAACGCCGGATCTATCTATCTATCACGTATCTCGATGATGAAAGCTTTTAATAGACGAGGCTAGACACTGGCTTGGATGGCAGGCATCTCCTTTGGACCCAAATGGAGGACGCTCGTTATAAGCCTATGCACACGGCGACCGGGTCTTAGACGTTCGAGACCATAGAGCTGTTGGAAACCATGAGAGTAGGTGAGAGGGGGACGGATTCTGCGGCTTCTTTCTTTCTTCCTGTTCTTGCTTTGCTACACTGTTACACTGGCAGTTTTCCAGTTTCCCCCCTCCGTAAGACCATAGGCTGCCCCAGGTTTGCGGTTTCGTCGTCTCAGAGTTGGTTTATCATTATGATTGGCCGTCCAATGACAATAGACCAACGGTACCTACTTTTGTTGTAATAGGGTCTAGACCCAACAGCCAATGGGAACAGATCGAGAGATGATATCAAGCGGTGTTCTAGTCAACGGATGGCAGCCAATCAGATTGCATCGTATCGCCGACACGATGCCTGGCCCAGAATTCCCGCTCGTAAGTTGAATCATGAAATCCACGTTCTGGACCGTCCGTCGTATGAAAATAAAATATAATCCCTAACTGATTGTATGTTTTTCCTCTTTTTCTTAAAGAATTTTCTCCTTGCCTCGTAATGTCCCTCACCACCAATTTTCTCTTCGCCATCACCCCTCCGTCCTCGTCCTCGTCCTCATCGATGTCCTCAACCCGTAATACTAATCCTAATACCACATCACGGCCACGGCGACGAAGACCGAAGGGTCTGTGGAAGGCACGCGTGACATTTACAGTAACAGAAGCACGTTTTCTCAATCTACCCCATCCCCATCCCCATCCCCATTATCGCCCGTACCCCACCGACGACCTCCATCGACATCGGTCGTCGCCGCGACGGATTTGGGACGATCACTATCACGACGCGGATACTGACGAAGACGACGACGACGGCATCTCGCGGTGTTCTTCCACGTCTACCTCTGCGACCTCTTTCACCAACATCAACGACAACGACAACAAAAAACCTCGTCTTGGTTCGCCTGTATCTGACGAGGAGAATAATAGTATTTTTTTGTGGGGAGATCAACAACACCACCTCCAGCCTTTCGTGTTACCCTCTGTATCACGAGCACGCATCATGGACATTTCTTCCCTCGCTACTGCAATTGCTACCAGCTCATCGGAGGGTATCAAATCTTCTACGGCTCTATTCAACTATGAAGATTGGGAGGATTTAAAAGACCTGTTCGCATCTGCTGCTGAGCAGTACGAAAGTGCGTTTTCTCTCAGTGCAAAACTTTTTTTTTACTAAAAATTGTATGTATGTACAGCAGCAGAACCTTCAGAAGCTATCCCTTTGATAAGAGGTGTTATACACGAATGTCACCGTTTCCAAAAAGACTATCAAGATCCCTCTACGTTGTTTGCGAATTCTACGGGATCTCGAACGCATTCTCCGATTAGGACGCCTCCCGAGGATTGGAGCCAGAAAAATACTAGTCCTACTACAGCATCGTCGGAGCGGAAGAAGTGGTGAGTCTAGACCAGGGGAGAGAGAGAGAGCCCGCATGACTAAGACAACGTTCGTATTAGTACTTGCCTGGAACTACCCACAGCGTTTCACAACATCTTCGGCACCGCCTTATTCTTGTTTGGGAATCTAATCGCTCAAGATCCTTCACTCTGCTTACCTGGTGAACCCAACTCACCAAATACGTATTGGATGGCAGCGCTGGATGTGTTTGAGACGGGAGAGAATTTGCCTACGCGGACGCATGGGTTGGGAGCGTGTGAGGCGCCAGAGGATTGGAGGATGGCTATTGTATGGGGGAGGACGTTGGTGTGTCTTGCGGATGAGAGGATCGTTAGGGATAGGGATAAGGGGGAGGGGGAAGGGAGTGAGAGTGCGTCGATGACGACAAGTTATGGAGGTACAGCAGAGCCCGAATGGGCACCCGACAGCCCGTTCAGTATCATCGCACAACGACGACCGCCTGTGACAGGACGAATGTCGTTGAGGACAGCGAGTCCGAATGATCTGTTGAAGCTCGCGATGGATCAGTTTAGTAGAGGAATATTCCATATGCCCCATCCGGAACAACAAGCGCCGGCCTCTGGGTCTTCGTTATCGCAGCTGCATCATTTCTCTAGGGCGAAAGAGCTTTTCACGATTGCTTCTGAGGTTCTTCTGGTGTCGGAGAAGCTGTCTGGGCCTGGTGAACGACGATATTGGGCTTCATGGGCGGATTCGGTGTTTGATCAGATGAAGATGGAGTCTTCGTCGCCTTCAGCTGTGTATGCTGAGAAGATTGATCATGCGAGAGGGAGGTGTTGTTTGATTGCAGGAACGGCGTTGGCTGAGGAATTTGAGGAGGCATTGGAGAGTGGGGAGATGGATGTGCTTGATAGCGAGGATGCGGAGGAGGCGAGAGAGATATTGACCGAGGGAGTAGGGTTCCTTGAGAGAGCTAGGAGGGGGAGGGAACAAGAAAAGAAAGAGAAAAGAAAGGCGACTCTTAAGAGGAAAAGGTCGGACACGGAGGATGATGAATATGGGGATGGGAGTGGGAAGGTTGCGAGTGAAGAGTCGGAGGATGATGAAGATGATGATTTGCAAGATTTACTGGCAGAGGCGTTATTGACGTTGGCCAATCTGACTGGAGATGAACAAAAGAGAGAAGAGCTGTACGCTAGGGCTGAAAAGGAGAGCAGGGGTGGACTGGGAATGTATCCATGAATTTTCGGGTTTCGGGTTTCGGGTTTCGGGTTTATTCTGTTGACGTCATGCATGTATCGTTATCCGTTGTTGTCACGTTATATTTATGAAGCTCTGTATCATTTGAAGGACGGTACGACGTGAAAATGGGCCAGAAGTTACTGATGGGCCAGACCCCGTTTATGATTCGGAATCGTACAAAGTGCTAGATGGTCCCACAGAAGCCGCGCTTGCCTGCTGCTGCGTTCGGGACGCCAACAACTGGAACGAGTCACATTTCGCCAACTCCGTGCCTTGACATCGGATAATCCCGAAAAAGTGGGTCAGTTCCCTCTTGCTGTTAGCATCTAGTACACCAGCTGGTCAACTACTCCGGCCATATCGCAATATGCCAATTCAGTTCAAAACGTGATCCGTCACCAGCTGACACTATGAACTGCAACAGTTTAAATACCAGCGTTCCCCCTCACTACGCGACACCATGGCTCTCTCTTTCCCCAGATCAGTCGTTAACTCCTCTCGTGCGGGTATCCCCCAAGCATCTGCCATAGCTCGTAGACCGCCCAACGTATTCATCACCCCTTCTCTAACAACCCCCAGTCTTTCTGAACCACAAACCGACCAACACATCATTCTGACGCGTAAACGCCACTCTGATTTCAATCCGCACGCCATACAGAACGACCACAGACACGCTGGTCAGTTCCTGAGATGGAAAGAGTGGAATCTCAAAAACCAATCCATGCTGAAGACCAAGATGATCAAAACTGGGGACATCTTGGTCGCGGGGGCTGCGACGGACATAGCATATACACACACCGCCCAAGCTTCGACACTCCTCGATTCACGGATATTCAAAATCCAGCTTCTCGATCCTCTAGATTCCCCAGATTGTCTGGGATTCCGATGTAGACTCATTTCGATTGGGGATACTGTGCTTCCCCATACACCCAGTGCTACCTCCAAGTTCATCGTCAAACTGTACGATGATCGGTTCTTCCCATCCCCTAGTCTGGACCAAGGCTCGATCTGGTACAAGCCCGGGGATAATCACTCTTCGGCTGAAGATTATATTCGGAGCGAGCTAGTGGCATATAATCAACAGCAGAGAGGAAGATCGAGGTGCCATGGAGCGTTCAAGGTGATTCACTCTATTCAGAGTCTTTGGCTTTTTGAAGCTGACACTGTTTTCATAGTTCGTGCTATCTCGAAATGGACATTGGTTGAATGGGCTGTTGGTGGAGGAGGCGTGAAATGTACACATAGACTCGGAAGATTATTGCAACCCCTGTACCAGTATCAATTAGCCTAAAAATACACTAACTACCCTGTTCCTTTCATTAAGTCCTTACCTTGTTACCCTCACCTGTTGAATTCACCCATATGAATAAGGGTGACCATCGTTTGATTATCACCGTTCCGCGTAACCGTCATAGTGCCACTCCCCCCCCCTTTTCAAAGGTACGTTTCGTAGCAAACTCGTTGCGTGGGTACCTTGACATCGAAGCTAGTAACTGGGTCAATGCGGTGTAGTGAACCGGGGTTCCTGTGTGGAAAACCGTGAAGTTACTGCTTGAGAATGAAGCCCTTCAACGGCAAAAAAAGTAGGTTGAACGTACTAGTAGCACCGAGGGATTAGGAGAAGCAAACGTTTACTACCTCGATCTGTTCAGAACATCATCGAACAGACCCTGTCAGCCAGAAGGTCTTGCCTGCAAAAAAAAAAAAGGATTGATATCAGATTTTCTCAGTCAGCGTTATCGAAGGATAATCGATAATCCCGCACCTCAAGGCACTAACACCGCTTCAGCGCAGACACCAGAGTATAGAACATTCGACGGGAAATTCTTCAAGATCATAAGGAGGATACGTGCCACTAAAACCAGTCTCGAGGCCTGGGGAGCATTTGGATATTGAGCTACAGAAGGCGCCCGGGGTTCGTCTGGAGAAGTTCTCTGTTAACCGCCGACAACGCGAAGGAAAAGGGTTAACCATGTACCCGAGAAGGAGGTTGAAACTTTGACTTGGACGCCGGTAGTCATCGTGGATTGTTGAAATCGAGTGAAGACAACGGTAGTCAACTTCGAACAGACAAAATAGGAGATGGGAGATGTATTGTCTCCACATAAGCACTGTGAGGAGGTGGAGTGTGAGGGACATATTGGGATTTATCGTCCGACCTTGTTTAGCCAAACCTGGGATACCGCACTAACAAAACCTCTTGGGCTGTGATAGACCGTGCTGTAGAATGCCCTTCGTCTCCGGTCGTCGTTGTATGAGCCCAGAGGCCCACCGTGAACCCGTAGCTGAAGCACTGGCAAGGAAGAAAGGTAGCCTCGCCAGCCGGAATGTTGGAGTTTGAGATACAATCGAGTGCACGAATCGGATGCATTTTCACTCCGGACAGAGAAGGAGGGTGGAAGAAGGTAATTATCATCGTGAATTGTTGAAATCGACGCGAAGATAACGGTAGCCAACCTCAAACCGTCTCGCTCACGTTGTGGAGGTATAGCCGGAGAAAACCGTTAAGACTAGGCACCCAACCACCTGGATTTGAATGCCGAAAAGCCAGGGTTTTCACAAGGACGAGCCCGAGCCATGAACTAAGTCTAAGCCCGACTGCAAGACCTGGCTTCAAGGTCCAGGCCAGGATCGCAACAACATTAGTTTTATCACCGCAGTCCTAGGCACATTGAAGCCTTCATAGAGATAACATACGTCTCATTTTAGGTGTCCCGGCTCTGATTTCCAAGCGACGTCTGTCTGTCCTAGGATAGGAACGTTCCTGTGTTGAGTACACACTCGGACCCCCCAGCTTCAGGGGAATATCCCTACGAGTGCCGTGAAATATGCTCGGGACTTCAAGCCATCCGAGCGATGTGCCTCCTCCGCAGGACACAATAGAGTTCCTGCTTGATGAACTTTTGGAATAAAAGCAGGCGTTGAAATTTGAACCCCTCAGAAGCACAGAACAGTTACACCACTTGCCGGTAAGCCCCTTCCTCAAGAGCACAAAGCGATAACACGGCTGACATTTGGGCTAGAGTCGCTTTACCCTGCTCACGAGAGAACCATGGACCCAAACGATCCTATCAAGACCGCAACTCCGATGCTCGACGCGATCATCGAGTGGGGGAAGGACAACCACATCAAAGACAGAATATGGCGGGCGCATCAGCAACGTGGCGGGTGGGAAGGTTGGGTACAAGTCGAGCTCGCCATCTACCTCGGAGAATTTTTCAAGAATACCTTATTCCCTGGCCGTGAGATCAAGGTCACCCGTGAGGAATACACCTATGGCGAGACTCAGCAGAGATCGGATATCCTCTTCACAACTATCCGAGAGAACGGCACCGTCTTCTACAACGCCATCGAGCTGAAATGCGAGACACTGAATACCGGGAAGGCAGGGTTCAGACTCGAAGTCAAGAACGACTGCACGAAGGTAGACAACGCGAAGCCCAAGGAATCTTTCGCCCCTTGCGCAGCCTGGGTCCTTGCATTCAGCACCACTCCGGACGCGAATCTGTCTGACCTGAAGGTTGGCCAGCGAAATCTGGAGCGGTATAAGAACACGATACCAATCGCGCATGGTTTGGAAATCACATTATGGTGGGGAACCAGAGACGTGAAGGAGTCCGAGATGGAAGATAATTGAATAGTTGCGACATAGTTTCTCCCGGTAATTGGTACATAGGGTTGAACAGGAATGTGTTGATAATGAGAAAGGACGACAGTCAGAGCCTTCGCTTCGCTAATGCCTTCTTTTTGACTTGAGGACTGGTACCGATAAAATTAAGGCCCGAATGAGGCAAGGGATGGGTTCGGACAGAAGGGGCTGAATATTGGGAGGTTAAGTCACTCGGAGGTGAAGCGTTGAAGTCGTAGCCGGTTACTAATGAATGTTGACGTTAAACCCTGACGACGAGTCGGTCGTTTAAACACCTAGGATATGTGCATGGCAAGCTCAATTTGAGATGATGGGCTTTGGGGAAAGCATTTCGAACTCACAGTTGACCCTTGTCTTGCCCTTGTCGCCAATGGCATAGAATAGATATACTCATCGTTGTGCCGAAAAGCCAGGGCTTTCACAGGTACGAGCCTGAGCCATGAGCCAAGTATAAGCCCAAATGCAAGGCCTGGCTTCAAGGTCCAGGCCAGGACCGCAACAACATTAGTTTTATCACCGCAGTCCTAGGCACATTGAAGCCTTCATAGAGATAACATAGGTCTCATTTTAGGTGTCCCGGCTCTGATTCCCAAGCGACGTCTGTCTGTCGTAGGATAGGAACGTTCCTGTGTTAAGTATACACTCGGACCCACCAGCTTCAGGGGAATATCCTGCGAGTGCCGTGAAATATGCTCGGGGCTTCCAGCGATCCGAGCGATGTGCCTCCTCCGCAGGAGACAATGGAGTTCCTGAGATGCATATGCTTGATGAACTTTTGGAATAAAAGCGGGCGTTGAAATTTGAGACCCTCAACACACAGAACAGTTGCACCACTTACCGGTATGCCCTTCCTCGAGAGCACAAACACGGCTGACATTTGAGCTAAAGTCGCTTTACCCTGCTCACCCAGAGAACCATGAACACCACAAACCCGATACTCGGAGCGATCATCGACTGGGGGAAGAACCACCACATCAAAGACAGAATACGGCAGGCGTATCAGCAACGTGGCGGGTGGGAAGGTTGGGTACAACTCGAGCTCGCCATCTACCTCGAAGACTTTTTTTTAAACAACAAATACCCTGACTGTGAGATCAAGGTCACCCGTGAGGAATACACCTATGGCGAGACTCAGAAGAGATCGGACATCCTCTTTATGACTACCAAATCGGCCTACCATATCTTCTACAACGCCATCGAGCTAAAATGCGAGGCAAAGAATACCGGGGCGGCGGGCTTCAAACTCGAAGTCAAGAAAGACTGCGAGAAGGTAGACAACGCGAAGCCCAAGGGATCTTTCGCCCCATGCACAACCTGGGTCGTTGCATTCAGCACCACTCCGGACGCGAATCTGTCTGACCTGAAGGTTGGCCAGCGAAAGCTGGAGAAGTATAAGGACACGATACCAATCGTGCAGGATTTGGAGATCACATTATGGTGGGGAACCAGAGACGTGAAGGAGTCCCAGGTGAAAGATGAGGACTCTAAGATGGAAGATAATTGAATAGTTGTGACAGAATTTCTCCCGGTAGTTGGTACGTAGGGTTGAACAGGAATGGGTTAATAATGAGAAAGAACGACGATGCGTGTGCACAACGGGTCATTCATGATAAATTGAAAGAGCTTCCGTGACGGAACCCTTGCCCTTTTGGTCTTCTACCTGAATAGACAATTGGATAGCTATAAGCACGCGGGAACGAAGGTGAAAGCCGAAACTTACCAGAGATCGGGTTCACCCTAGCTTCTAAAGCCTTCTTGTTCGTGGCTTGCCACTCTTCGCTCATCGGCTTTTGGGTCTCAGGACCAACATAGTCGCAGTATGTCTGCAATCAAGGAATAGGTGGAAAAAAGAGAGACAAGGCAGGACGTCAGCACGACAAGAAAGAAAAGCAGAAAAAAATAAGAAATGCCCACATAACGAAAGTGAGAACCCCTAAGACCAATGAGAGCAGTAACGGTAGCAAAAATCTTACGTTTTTCTGTGTTACGTGCCCAAGGGCTCCGGCAACACAGCAAACATTTTGGCGTACGATAAATTTGCAGAGGGCAGCACTGATCCTGAACGCGAGGAGGAAGCTACCAGTGGAATCGTCCAGCGCCTGGAAAATGTACTGGGAACGGTTTTGGCGACCAGCGTATGCTTCTGTCTCCGCAACGTTGAGTCCACTTGGTTTGAAGCAAAGAGCCAAAATATGAAGGGTCCCTGACTCATGAGTCTCTTTTGGCAAGAATTGACAGCAAAGCACTCGTCTTTCTAAGGTCCCCAGCTCCATGCACAAAGATTCGCGCAAACACTCCCATGTTCTCGATCTCCCCCCGTAAAAGCAACCTATTTGACCCCAAATCCCTTATTCTCCAGAGCTCCAGGTCTATACGCCTGTAGAAACACATCTGCATCACCAACAACTCCTTCAACTTCTTCGTTCCTTGACCTGGGATAGCTGTGATAGAGTGTGGTACACGAGCACTGGCAAAGGAAGAAAGGGAGCCTCGCCAGCCCGGATGTTGGGGCTGAGATACATTGAGAGCATGAATTGGCCGATGCTTCTTGGCCAGCGCAGCAGTCGCTCCTTCCAACCCGTTTCACATAGTTGAACAACATCATTCGAAATCTTTGGATTGAAAGTCCGGAATCAAGTCGATCCGAAACTTTTCGCCATCTGAACGAAATAAGTACAGTTATAAGTATGTATAGCCCGCGTGTTGAATTGACACCTGAACCCGACCTGAGAAAGTATCGAAGGATCCTGACGGCGCTGATACGTTGAAATTTTGAGGGATCTATGAAAGGGCAGCAGGAACATGGGTTCCGGTCCCGACTGACGCTGGTCGACGCCGCACTGCTGATATAATACGCTATCTTGGCGATTGAGAACTTAATCGGCTTGAACCCGAACCACCACCAACAGCGCCTTAGTGTGCGCTCAACCCTCTGCAGCTCTAAATCTTCACTTGTTTTATGCCCCATAGTTCTCTCAGAGCATCACTCAAACCAGAATTTCAGAAACCAACTTCACAATCCTCACAATCAAATTCTAATCAATATGGATTTGACATCCTCGCAAAAGAGAACCTCACCCATGTCACTTCTTATCTTGACCCAGCAAGTCTTTTTGCGGTCTCAGGGGTGAACAAGTTTCTCCATGAGCATGTCAAGGACGACCATACCTGGCGGAGAGCTTTTCTCCTCAATTTTTTAGGTGTCAAACCAGAAGCCGACTTGGATCCGTCAACAGGGCTTTTGCTCAGGAGATCAGAGTCCTCTTGGGCTAGGGAATACGTAGCTCGGTCTAATATTCGCAGGTAAGGGGAACTATAGATTTTACATATATGTGAACTGAGGGGGAAAAAACTGATAATTGTGATAAATCTAGGCGTTGGGAGTCCCTACGAAACTCGACTATCGCATACGCTCCCGTGCATTCATCAGTGTCTGATGTTCACTTGTTGAACAACGCAGTACCGTCCTTGTTAGCATCCTCTTTACAGTACGGCATTGTCTCGCGCTCAGTCTTGTTGACCGGTAAAGTCCTCCGAGGCTTTCTTTCCCCGTCTGCAGCAGGAACTGGGTTGGGAATAGGCAATCCCAACACGGAGTTTGCACCAGATGTATCTGCGTGTGCAATGTCTTCAGATGGTGGTACCGCGAAGATCGCATGGGGTATGAGGAACGGAGAGGTTGCGGTTTCAATTGCTGCGAAGACGATGGATACGAATACGAGATCGGCTGCTAAGCTGGGGAGATGTACCGTACAGGATCAGCATGAGGGGGAAGTGGTGGATGTCGTTTGGGATGATGGAGGAGGTTTAGTTGCCTCTGGCGCCAAGGATGGTCGTATCAAAATCTGGGATGCAAAGACTGTCCGATGTTTTTGGACGTCTGAATATCTCATTCCGGAATATCCCACTACCATTCGTCTGGTAACAGGCAAGTCTGGCACCGCTGTCGTTGCTGGTACGAGTAGCGGGGATGTGATTGTATGGACTGGACTTGCAGTAACGGCTGTAGACCGGGAGACGATTGGTGGGACCAAAAACAAAGTATCGTGCCCTGTCCAGGCCAATGCTCAAACTCCCGAGGATTCCCACACAATCCTGACCGATCCCATCATCAGGGCCCTTCATGTCGATGTTGTTACCGACACCAACTTTATCTGTGTTATAGTTGCCTACGACTCTCAACCTGAGTTCTATCGAATCGCCATCCCTTTCGAGGACCTTGGTGCGCAGCCTAACATTACCACATTCAAGGACCAGTCCTCGTTCATAGGCACAGTCAGCTCGGTTTTCCCTTGTCTCTGTCCAAGTCGTGAGGGCGAAACGAGTTTTATTATCACCGGTACGAGTCTAGGTTGGGTGTGCGTATACCCTTACCCTCCCCCATCTCAGTCCACTGCCGTTAAACCTCTCCGGAAATTTGAAGCTCACACTGATGGCCAGAGTGTCACTGCGTTAGCATGGAACTCTGTTACACTCGTGACGGGATCTGTGAATGGGAGTACGAGCGCGTTTGATTCGTATACGTTCGAACGGTTGAGGACGTTTGGATCTCCGATGCCAAGATCTCGACCTCGTGGTGGTGGGGGGAATGTAGCGGAACGAGTTGAAGGTGTCAAGAAGATTTTGCTGGGGCCTGAAAAGGATGTTTTGGCGATCAGTGTAGGTGATCGGGTGATGGGGTATAAGGCGGATTTGGTACCAAAGACGAATAAGATGAAATCGAAGCAGGCTGGGAAGAAGAAAGCGAAAGGGACGAGTATGGCGAAGGGGCATGGTAAGTGTCTCATCAAAATTGGGTTTTCACTACCATACTCACAAAGTCATATTTTAGATCATCACATCCTTAATCAACTCATCTCGGATTCAATGCAAGAGCAAAACGCTGAATCTGAGTATATGAGGGTCATTCACGGGAGGGAACGTCGACAGAGACTCAATTTGGAGAGATTGGGATTAAACGAGGTCGAAGCTGTGGAGTATGTGCTTATGTTGAGTAGGGACGAGGCATTGGCGCGTGAGGCTCAGGAGGCGCAACAGCAACAACATCTCGTTGAGGAAGGCGTTTTCGAAGGGGATTTTAATTTTGGGGATGGGATGATTCCGAGTACTCGAGAACTGCCGACTTCTACGGCCACCAGTCCACCAAGCTCGAGGAGTTCCAGTCAAGGTTCCCCGAAACCTTCATCACCAGGACTTTCATCTTCGTTACCGCAATCACCTCCCCGATCCTCGAGGCCGATATATTCTGCGTATACCCCACCCCGGCCGTTTTCGAATGAGAAAGTCCAGGTTTCTCCGAGGTTCCGACAGGAAGCTAGGGAAGCCGGGTGGGGTGGTGGTGGTGGTGATCAAGAATCTCGATCCGTTGGGGGCGTTTCACAATCATGGAGCTCTGTGGCGAGTTCTGTCTCGGACATCGATCTGGCCGGGGTTGCGGGGAGGAATGTAGACGAAGGCTCCGACCCGTTTCCTTCGATTTCGCCGAAGTTGTCGAAGAAGAGTTTTAGTGAAGGTCCGAGTAGGAAGGGCGCCTGGGCTGCTGGGTCTCCATCCCCGTCTTATACGTCGGCTGAGGCATCAACATCAACGTCTTCGAAACAGAACAACGCTCCTCACAAGCCTGCGACGTTTTCGGTTTGTGGTGTGAGTGATGATGAAGATGAGGATCTTAAACTCGCTCTTCAGTTGAGTTTGGAGGAAGCTAGAATCCGGGGGGAAGTTGTTTGAAAAGAACGAATTTTGACTCGTATAGATTTCGTGTTTTTCTTTGATTATGTTTGATGTCCAGCTTTATGTTAAGTTAGATACTTCAACGTGTTCCCCTTCCGTATCATGATTCGCAGCTCCCGCAGTAATGTCAGTTCCGTTGGCCAATTAATACCAGTGTGTCATGTCTTATCCTCAATAATGTGTTCCCCCTTCTATTATGAACTGATCCCTGCCATCCGTTGTGTTAGACATAAAGTTAACGTTTCTCATATTTGATCGTAACATGTAAAGTAGTAATAGTGTGTACAAATGGTTACAACGTAAGCGCATGTAGTAACGGATCATGTATTGTAGAGGGCATCGCAAAAAAAGGGGGGCTATACGATAAGGAGATGTAGGGGTCAACGAAAAAAAGAAAACCATTACCTGCGCATAAGGTGAATGGAAGGTGTAGAATGGATATCTAAGCAGTCCTTGAAAATCCCAAAACACACTGAGAGATAATAATAAGGATAGTCGAATTGCGGTATCCAAGAGAAAAAAAAAAGAATGCGGGAAGTCATTCATTCATTCATCATCATCGAAAGCGTTGGAGCACCGCTCCGCGTCGACGAAAAACCGGACAGCCTTCTTCGGGGAGGGAGACACGACGTCTATGTCGGACACGCTTGCTCTCGGAGAAGTGGGGGCTAAAGAGGAGGGCGTCGACTTTGAGCCGACGAGTAGACGAGACATGCGAGCCTTGAAAGAGGATGACATGCTATTGGACGAGTGAGGTGTAGATAGAGAAGTGACCGTAGTCGATGAAGCCGAAGGTGGAGCTAACCCAGGGTTAGCACCAATGCTATTTGAAACTTGTGTCTTTTTCATAGCTGACCGGGCTGGTGGTGGTGGAAGGGTGAGGGAAGTGGAGCGGGGAAAGGCGCCGCCAGGAGGGGTATGATATTGATTTCCTGTTGTGTTACCACGTAGATGAGGTGTGCGTGATAGGTGTAGACCCATGGCAATTTGTTCGATGGTTGGGGGGGAGAAAGAGGGATCATCTCGTCTGAGACGAGAGCAAGTGTAAGTTCGTTCTTCCGTGGTTGACGAATGCTTCTAGATAGACTATGAACAAATGAAGAGAACTATGCATGTACGAGTTAACACACCTTGTGTTCTAATTGCGATTGAGACTTCCTGGGGGTAACAGAGAGCGACCTTCGTACTGAGGTCATGACTTTGGATTTTGATTTTCGAACGGTTAAAGAGAAAGGCTGAGATGATGTTGGCAGTGTTTCGCAAGCGCTAGCCGACCTGGAATCGGATGAGGGTGCTGGCATGGATGAGTGACGCCGATGAGATGGTGTATCCATAGGAGATGTTGCATAAATGGGGAGGTTTAGGCGAGGCAAATGCAGCGTTGTCGAACAACAGGTGAAAGTGTTGTGTGTGAAACAGCGGTCGTGGACCCACGTACGAGCACGTGCCGTATGTTTCAGTGAATTTCATTCTCCGACAAACCTGCGCAATGGAAGTTTCAATCGAAACGGCCGCCGACCTGCTTCAATCGTTGGACGACGCCTGACAAGGCCAAAGGCTGCGTAGCGGAAGTTCTTACAAACTGCTGCGAGACTCTCATAGTTTGAAATCGTTGAGTAGCGATACCCACAAGGCGCGGAACATAGTATGACAGCGACAGCGATTTCATCACTCGGTGAATTAAAAGATGAAAAGTGCTGCAGATTATGGTATGGAAGCTAATGTACAAAGAGGTACGCCTTCTACACTATTTGATAATTAACTCTAACTTACATCCTCGCATGTATTTCGGGTACTGAAGCTGAAGTGGTACCCTTCGGCTTCAAATCCATCAACGCTTCCTCCACAAGTCGCAGAACATCACCTGCACATCCAAATGACAAACTCCACCCTGCGCCACCATGTCCGTACGAATGTACAATGCGGCTTGGTGTTGTTCCCGATACCGGGGACCTTAATTCTCTTTCTACACGGATATTGGTTCCACGGAAAGGCCGCAGGCCTTGTGCCATGGGATATTCGGGATCAAGCCGAGCATTCTTTAAATCAGGCAGGAAGGCTTCGCAACGCGCTTTCATCCGCTGCATAACCGGTGAATCGAGAGTCAAATCGAGGTTCCATTGGTGAGCCTCAGTGAAGCCTGTATGAAGAGTATGTCAATTTTCTGTAAACCCCGAAGCTGACGTTGAGACACTCACCTCCCATGAGAAGAATGTTATCGGTTCGCGGGACAATGAAGACAATCTCGCTTGCTACATCAGCAGAGATGGTCATGGCGGCCTCGACCTTTGGGAAATTCTTTCCGTCGTTGATGACACGAAGAAGTCCACCACGGATGGGATAGCAGGAGTTGTCAGCTGCGACCTCAGCTCCAGCGATACCCGTGCAGTTTACGATGACATCCGCCTGGAATCTCTCTCGAAGCTGTTGTTCTTGCTTTAGGAGATCATCACGAATCGTTTCTGTGAACAGCTTCGCGCCCTTGGCTCTGACGAGTGCCATGAGCCATGCCATAGCCGTATCAGTGTCGATAACGGGTGCCATAATCTCGTATGCATCCACCCCCCCATGTGCTGGATCAATCCTCCGTTTATCTATGAGATCCTTCCCACCGTGATTGAACCCAACAACACCACTAGCCGCAATCTCCTCCATCTTCTCCCTCTGGAAATCGTCCGAGTTGACGGGGTCGGGGAAATAAAACGCGCTAGGCATCATTCTCACACCAGCCACCTTCGAAAGTTCTTCATCGGAAGCTATCGCGTTCCAGATGTGATAAGCGACCATACACCATTTCTTACTGTGCTGGAGGGAGATCTTGTCTGTGTGTTGACCACAGACGGCTGGTGGGTATTCCCAGAGGGCACCGGCGATTTGGGAGGCGATGCGTTGGGATTTGCCCCAGGAGGCCCATTCTTTGGAGACGATGGAGACGCGGTAGCCGCGATCGAGAAGAGCCCAGGCCGTGGTGAGACCAATGACGCCGCCACCGACGACTAGGATGTGTTTGGAGTGGGCTGTTGGCTTGTTGAGAGGCTCGGAAAGAGGGCTGATGTCGCGCCAGAGAGTTAAGGTTGACTTGGACATGTTTGACTGGTTGTTTAGAATGGGTTGTAGTAGGTGATTAGAAGAATGTGTTCGCTAGTAGTGCGATGGATTTTGGTGGTTCAATTTTTGTCCTTTTATATATCGATGATAACCCCCTCCCCCTTCATGTCCAGACTCGCAGCGGCGGAGGAGCCTTCGGCAAATTCAACCTCTACCATCCCGTGTGCTAACGTTCCGATTTGGTGAAGGGTGGACTTCACGCGCTTGTTCCCATACATCACGCTTGTTATTGTGGGATTGAAATACTGAAGGATCAATGGAGGGCGGGCCCTGTTCATTAAAGTCGAGTGTAAAGTCCGACGTAAACTCTGCTTTCACTGACGGGTCAAATCATCAAAGGTCCAGGCCCGTACTGACTGACCGGTAGTCTATTACCCCTCATTTTAGATTTACCTTTCATTCCCGCAATTATATTTTCTTTTGGCGGTTTACGCTCGGCTTTCCCGCGAGATGAATCGTCTCTTGACCATGGTTTCTCTTTCAATTGTTCCCCACAGGACGGACGGAGTTCGTGCGATGGGGTTCCTCGGAGTGGATGGAGGTCTAGGTTCGAGCGACCGTCATTGCACACATTCTGAGGATCTTTGAGAATCGACACACTACCGCGGTGTACATACTCAATACACGGCGAAGGTATTGGTCTTGTAATGGGATTCCGTTAATCCTTTTTTTCTTGGTTAATGATACATTGTTGCTCTGAATAAATAACCTCGGGGATATAGATACAGAATACAACGCTGAATAAGCAGGAACTGCAACATCATGGTCATGAAGAGGCTTTATGGAATCTAACCCACAAACCGCCCTATCCAAAGATTAAAGTAAGTAAAACTATCAACACAAAAACAAAAAAACCAAACCACTGACCTTGACATAAAGCGTCAACGCAGCCCCAGGCCACAGCTTTTCCTCCGCTTGACGGCCCTTTTTATACTTCCACTCATCCGGAGGGAGTGACCCACTCGGTTGAGCTTCCGGTGCGAGTGTGAAGGAATCGTATTGTTGTAAAAGTCTAACGAGGAAATACGACGCTTCGTTGTACGCGTAATTCTGTCCTACGCACTGAGAGAGGAGGGGGCGGGGGTCAGATTGATCGATAACTGCAGAAGGATAAGAAAAAACCCACTATACGTGGCCCAACACTGAATGGCATAAACATCATCGGGTTCTCAACAAACCTCGCCACTCTGCCTCTGTCAATCCATCTCTCAGGGTCGAATTTATCTGCATCGGCACCCCAAAGGGCTTTGTTTCGTTGGATCAAGAGCGGGAAAAACATCAATGGGGTTCCTGATGGAACATACATCGGTCTTGGGTCTGAGTCTTGGCGGTGGTGGTGGTGGTGGTGATGGTGATGGTGATGGTGGCTAGATGATGATGATGGTGATGGTGGGGGCGATACTGAGGGTTGGTGGTAGGTGGGATCAGAGGGAGGTAAGGTACACGAGTGACGACATTCTCTGACGTTGAGCGGGACGGGGGGGAATATTCGGAGGGTTTCGTTTATTACGGCGCGCACTACAATCATCAGTCAAACGAAATGATTTGGGGTATTTGGTATTTGGTACTTACTGTATTTGAGATTTCGTATCTGTTCGTACGTGGGAGGATGTTCAGGCCCACAGTGTTCGAGAACTTCGGCTCGGAGTTTTTCCGCTACTTCAGGGTGGATAGCCATAAAATATGTCACATAAGTTAATAAGCACGCAGTCTGTGCTTTGAAGGTAAGCATGGAGTGGGTTTATTGCCGACACAGGCCAGGACGTACCGTGTCTCTGGATGCGAGAAGAAGGCTGAGTAGTTGATCACGGATAATGACTGGATCTGAATCATACAACATTCAACAAGAGGGGCCGGATTCGATATGACCAGACATACCATCAGTGCTCTCGGTCAAATGTTGAAGAAAGTTTTTCTCTCCAATAGGACGATCGACACCTGCAATCTTCATCCGTGCCTTTTCTGAGAGCGCGCCTTCCACGAGAGGATCCAACCAATCATGAATAACCTTTCCGTTCTTCTGGTTCTTATCCTTGAATAGCTCAAACAACGGCCAGAAATACCCGAGTCGGCCTCTTGAAGTGACCACTTGCTGTGCCATCTCAAACGCATGGGCAAAGGATCCCCAAGAGTCCTCAGTCGTACTAGCAGAGCCTTTCGGACTCATTGTCGTCTTTCCTGGAGTAGGCAAGGACCCAGAGAGCGTATCGAGGTTCTTTCCGAATAGAAAATCGGAGGCAGCGTCAATCGTGAAACGAGAATAGAGGTCTTGAGCGTCAACAGGGACAGGTATATCGGAGACGGATTGAGCGTCTGTTATGATGGACAAGGTACGGGAAGAGTATTTTTCGAAACATTCGAAATCTGATATGCGTTCGCGGGCAAAGAACGGGCGGGTGTTGGAACGATGCTGAGAGATAAATGGTTGGCGAAAGGTAATTGGAACATCAGAGTGAAACCAGATAACGAACCATACGCCACATCTAAGGGGAAGGAGAAGTCAGGTGTGTATTAGGGAATAGAAGAGAAAGGGGCGGGAGGCGGGAGAAGAAAGACTGACCTCGTCATCTCGATTGAAGATACCTTGTCCCAAGAATTTTTCCCTGGATGGGCGACCCGTCGTGAGGACTGATGCGCGCGAGGAGTGAAAAAACATCCGACACATACATTCTCTCTTTCTGAGAATTTCCTCTCCAGAAATTATTAAAACCGGTGGCCATGATGAATTTCGAGTGTTCCTGGTCCATTGTGATGATCTATAGATGATCAAAGGTTACTATTAGCCTAAAGTGTAAATATAAACGTGAGACGTACGTTGTCGGACCAAAGAATTCTAGTGTTCAACGTCGTGCATTGATACTCTTCGAACAATTTCAGATACACGTCGAGGATGTAGCTGGTGCCAAAGGTTTTCATCATTCTCAGTAGTACGTCGATGTTTCCTGGCCATTTTCCAACCACACAGGGTATTTCCTTTGCTCCTAGTTGGTATCTGGCTCTTGCATGAACCAGACGAGTAATTTGACCTTTACAAAAGGCCCAGGCGACGATGAAAAACAAATGACACGGAAGTGTTAGAATCCAACCAAGGTGAATGTCGGACAGACGGAGGAGGGTGGTGAGGGCGAGGGAGGGAAGGAGTAGAAGACGAGTGAGATCCAATAACAGTCTGGTCTTGTACGCCCCCGGATGCATGATGATTTGGTGAGGATGGGTTGCAACTCGAACATTATTGGTTTTATAAGTAAGTAGGTGCTTGGTATGGAAAAAAGATAATGAATCATGTGAGTAATATTACTGTAATGGCGGCCGGCAAAAAAAGAACCGACTGGGATAATTCACAAGGCACAATCCCGGGTTTATATTGATCGCCCACGCTTATCGAGCACCTGCAGCTGTCACCGTCGGGGCATTGTTGCGGCCGATATCGAGCTGAGCAACGGTCTGATATCAACCTCGCTTGACGCTTTCTTTGGGGAATTCCGTGCCGTCGTGTGAGCAACTCTCAGCGGCGTTGAGAACATACCGCGGTGATGGCTCACGACGTTGAGCATCACTCTTAGTCACTGGCACAGTGCTGCAGCGCGTCGTGACTGATTCCGACGGGAGTGGCCATCTCGGCGTTGTACCTGGTCGTTCGACGGGTTACGGTCGCCACCTAGAAGCGCCTAACGCTAAAACTGAGATCAGAGCTACGCAACATATTCGAAATGCGGACCTTTTTTCACACCGATGAGGACGTTCGAACTTGGTCGCAGGATTTTACGCCCTCAGCATCATCAGAACACCGTGTACTGAGATGATTAGCACTCCAAACGCGGTTCCACATATACTGTAAAGGAAAACTCTGTGACGGCGGGCGATCACAATCCGGAAAAAGCCGAAAAGCCACGTGCACGTTGGCTCGGTTCCTGGTTGACACCGGTCTGCTGATCAAAATAGTCTCAGCAGTATAAAAAAGATACACCGTTGGTGAAGTGGTTATCATGCTTGCCTTCCATATTGCATTAGAACTCTCTCTTCATAGCAAGCGGCTCGGGTTCGATTCCCGAACGGTGTACAATAGAAATATTTTTTTTCGTGTTTCATGATCAACTACTTCCCATCGTTATCCTTACCACCTACCATGACCATGGCCACTTTGAGAACTTCGACACATAAACGTAGGAGAGTCTCATCTCCCAAACATATTGTCTCCCCGGATACCTCCACTAGACCGACGACTTTGCCGAACACCACCACCGTTGTGGCACGCCTTTCCTGCGTTTCTTGCTACCGAGTCTTGAACGCGTCTCTTAGCCTCAAATCTTCTTCACCCACTTTCTGTGCTATGTACGCTGCTGAGCATGTATTCTCTTCATGTATGCTTGTCCAGCTAACAACGAAGTAGATGCCATTCCCCGTCATGCACCATCTGCTCCCGCACATGTAATGGTTTTGGCTCTGCACCGTCCCGAGCCTCTTCTCTTCCTGCCCTTGAACAAGAATCCATACCAGAAACACCCCATCTGACTTGGTCTCCTACTTCACCGGCATTGACTCCGACACCCTCGCCCCCGTTGGCATTCTCTCCAAAGCGTTTTGCGTTGGCTTTGAATGCTGCCAATACAAATGCCGCTCCCAATAACGCTACAGGAAAGCGGAAACTGGGTGATGAAGACTCTGTGGACGATGAAGAGACCAAGGCCGGGCGAGGATGCGGGAGAACGGTTTGTAAGAATTGTTGTTCTGAGAATGCGTTAAGGTGTCGTCACTCGTGGTCTCTTTCCCTCTTTTTATTCACTCATTCGGTTTCTTTGTATTGTTCTAGCACGGTATGCGTCGAGTGTCTTCGACGGGCTTAGAACGAGTCATGCGAAACCTTCCGAACTTCCCGTCAATCTCATAATCTGCACTGTACCACCAGTCAATTCATGCTATCGCTTCATTTATACTGACACTATTCGCCACTTTATCGAACATCCAAGACACACACACACACACACCATCCATTACTTATTTTACATGATCCTCAATGTACATGACAACACCACGTGTCCAATGGTTTATTGACATCGATTATGCTCTTATTCGCCGGATTGCTTGACAACCGAAATGCATGGCCTTCGAGAACGAGCTGCCTAGTGGCTAGTCCTGGAGCTATGGGACTAAACAGAGTCAGAGCGCTGAACAGTGTTTCGAATCGTCTTGATGGCGCGGAATGACCGGAATCGAGGTTCCAATTCCTCAGTCTATTTTTGTATCCCCCGCCACCGAGGCGAACGGGTGGAATCCAGGACTAGAGCGTGTAGCTGAAGTTTGACCTTAGTTACAGGATTCCGGAGTGTGTGTTCCAGATGAAGATCCCACAAAGTCCTCCTCTTCTTTTTCCCGACCTGTTTCACCCATAATATTAATGGTAATAGCCACCGGTACTTTTGATTTTGAGGTTTCTGGAGAGAGAAGAGGAATTGAAGACCTGGATGTAGACGCGAGGTTGGACGGCGTATCATTGACGAGTGTGTCCGCCTTCATGGGGCCAGGCCTTCAAAGCATCATCGGCCATACGATTATTTATTTATTTATTGTAGAGCGTTGTCAAAATGACAGGGGCGAGCAGACGCCTAGCTGTCCCACCTCAGGCTGGAGTTTGACAGCTAACGTAAAGGCCTGTAAGGCCCCCAAAAAAGCCGTGAGAAAGGGGGCCTTAAAGGCCTTCTACGCCGCCAAAGTTCCCAAGGCACCGCGTGTTACGGTTCTACCTATTCCTACTACGACGCACATTCTGCTTCGCCAGTGTTGCACCGACCCCGGGTCAGACCCTGGGTCGGGGGTCGGGAAGATTTTTGAAAATGCCCGACCCCTCCCGACCCCACCAGCTGGAGGGGTCGGCGCCAAAAGTCGTGTAGAAAAATCTGGTATCATCTACGGCTATTGTGACATGTAGGAGTAAGTAAGAATAATTCAAGAAAGTATTTCTATGTTGTCTGAGTTGGCGCTATCATTGCTGTGAGCAGTCTCTGCAGTGTTGTCGTTGTAAGCCTTCAGCTTGTCGTCTATAGTACGCTTTCCAACCACCTCATGCATCCATAATGTCCTAACCCACGCACTTTTTGGTTCCTCACGTTCCTTTTCCCAATCAAAGATGTCCCGGTCTATGAACAGGAGATCCTGCACAGATTTTTGGGGGGGTATGTACGGACAAAAAAAGAATTACGCCATCATCGCTGACCCCCAAAAAATCGGCCGACCCCAAGGCTGGTGGCTGACCCGACCCCTACCTTACCCCCGACCCCAGGGGTAGGGTCGCGTCTCCGACCCTACCCGTGCAACACTGTGCTTCGCCACTCCTTTGATTTTATTTTCTCCCCTCTACCCCTCGCATCCTCCACAGTTAACATGGACAGAATACATGAATCATAGCTTCAGCAACATCTGGATACTGCCGAAATCACACACCGACTCTCTGCGCCACCCAAGTTTCCCAGTGTGCCATGGCTCTACTTGCTGCTACGACTCACGGAAAACCTGCCATACCCAGAAATTTGAGATCTTCCTATATGTTACACCCGGACAGGTAAGTAGGGATACTAATTCCTTTCCTTTCACTGTCTGACTGTTTTTCTAAGATGATATTCATGGATTTTTGAGGCTGAATGACATTCAGATGTTTGTGCGGTTGTTGAGTATCTTGAATTCTCGGTGGTATTTTTTTGGTACGCACCTCAGATTTATTTCCTTCTTCTGCCTATCCCTTATCTCGGTCATTTCTAGAACCTTTTTGAGAGATGGAAGATATACCCTGTGTCGGATGGTTTTACTTAGCATGAAATTGGCCGATGTCACAAACATAGAATATTATAGGACCCAGGTGCGTTTGACCGGAATGTCCTTCATGCCCATTTCATTCTAATTATTTCCCGACTACTCAGAATAATCACTACTGCCCAAACTATTCAGAGGCAGCCAGATCATCCCTACATGCAATCTAGTACCTCCGCTTGATGGTTCAAACATTCAAGCTCAAGCTTAAGCAGTAGTACCATGATATCTGTGCGTTGTATATATTAGGGGTATATAAATTATCTTGGCATCAAACCAAACTACTTTCACCCTGGCAGTCTGATTCGAACACCGGAAAAGCCAAATTTGAGCGTCCGGAACTAGCACCGGCATTCCGGCTATTCAGTAGCCGGCACTCCTAGGAGACTTCACGCAACATAGTTTGTTTTCCTGTAGATGTAATACTCACTTGATTGCTTATTCCTGCGGCGAAATACATTGGCTTTATAATATCATCAGTCTATAAAAATTTTGAGGCAACAGTCAATCAGAATGTAGAGAATGAAAAAGTAAGAAAACTGGCGCACTTTGACCCAGAGTTTCACGCTCTAAGTATGCTGGTAAATCATACCGAGGTTCGTCGTGTAAGTTGTGCTGGATGGTTTGTCACCAAATTTGAATATATACTCTGTGACCTTCAATCAGCTCTAATGACTGATTTTTGAAGGCCAACGACGTTCATTATGCACCAGTAACCAGATGTATAATACATAATAAACATATAATGTGTATGTCAGAATGCCAATCAAAAGCAATAGGTCCCGAGATTCCGGCTACCCATCCGACTGATATCGGGAGGTCAATAACATCCAGCGTATGGACAGCTAGCTTCATGATAAACTTAACGCATAGTAAATCTGGGTCAAAATGGTGCAGAGTCGGAATTTTCGTTTACCATATTGTGATTACCTGATTGTCATACAATTCTGATAGATCAATTATACAATAAAACCAATGTATTTAATCTTAGGAATAAGAATTTGAGGGAGTATTACATGTACTGGAAAAACAAACTATGTTATACGAAGTCTCCTAGAAGTGACGGTTACCGAATAGCCGGAATACTGGCGCTAGTTTTAAATTTCTGGGATTCAGGTGCATAACTTCCACAGTACCTGATGTCGTTGGAGGCCGAATTCACGTCCTATATCCCATATAAATCATGGATGATGCAAGGGAAAGAAGGGAACAAGAATTGATGAGGTAAAAAAAGTGTGACTCCCGCCAGTGAGTAGAGGCGTAGCATTTTCCGACCTCGAATTCTGGGATATGTCGGGTGGTTTCACTGCAGGAGGGCTTGACATGTATTTTGTCTCATATAAATTGAAGAGGATGCGAGAAATAGAGGGGAACAACAGCAACGACGTGGAAGAAGCGCGAGTCGTAGCCGTGACACGAGGCTAGAAACATGGGTGGCGTAGAGAGTCAGTGTGTGATTTCAGCAGTATCCAGATGTTGCTGAAGGTATGGTTCATGTGTTCTGTCCATATTGATTGTGAAGGATGTGAGGGGTAGAGGGAAAAAATAAAATAAAAAGAGCGGCGAAGCGGAATGGGTGAGTTGTAGTAGGAGCAAGTAGAACCGTAACACACGGTGCCTTGGAAACTTTGGCGGCGTAGAAGGCCTCTAAGGCCCCCTTTCTCATGGCTTTTTTGGGGGCCTGACAGGCCTTTATGTAGCTGTCAAACTCCAGCCTGAGGTGAGCTGTCCCTGCTGCCAGCAGCCAGTGGGCTGAGAAAAAGACGGAGCCTGTTATGCCCAGCGCTAATAGGTGTGAGTCTGGGGATGGAGGGAGGGACGACAAATTTCGAGAAGCAGTGAGATGAGGACCACTGTGAGAGTCGGGTAGGTTGATAAACAACCTAATTTTGGTTATTTATCAACTCTCAACCAATTTTTGGCTACTTGTTGGTTGAAGCGATATCAGCCTAAGGCTTTGGCTGACCTGAAGCTGGTTGATTTTCAGCCAAGATGTTGGTTGGTTTTAACTTAGACAAAAAAAAAAAAAACACACTAGACAGTCTGCGTGTGGGAACTGTCACGCCTTCCCAAACAGTAAAACCCTGTGCCCACACCAATGACGTAGCCAATGCACTCTTCCCCATACACCATCTCCCGCTTCCCCACCCACGCTATACTTCCACCTTTCTCCTTTCTTATGGATATGTCAGCAAGACAGTGAATGAGCAAGTATGGAGAAGCAATAGCATACCCCAGCCTATGTCAGGTGCGCCATAAGAACATGTGTTCTGATTTTTGAGTTCTAATAGCGTTTCCCAAACAGGTCACTGAACACAAATACCTCGAAATATCGTACTGACTGGCAGTTTTTGTCATTCCACATATCTGTTGAAAGCGAAGCAAAAATACATGCAGTGGTGGGTCTTATTTTTCTGATTGCTATATTCATTTACACGAAGTAACAGTGCCGTGAAAAAGTGGTAAAACATCGTCTTCGAAAAGTACTGTTCTTGTTAAGCTATTAGATACCCAGCTGTTTAATAGCTTGACATTGAATACATGGCCTCTTCTCCTACCTATTACAACAATGAGAATTTGAACCACTATATCTGTCCGAAATACAACCAGTACAATCAACCTAATATTGGTTGAAGTGCAGCCCAAACTTGCTTGACTACCGTAGGTTGAGACTGGCCTTAACTGACTGAAAATCAACTAACGATATCAGGTTGATAATCAACCTGGCATCAACCAAACATAGGTTGTTAATAAACCTATGTTTGGTTGATTTTTCGGGTTGATTTTCAACCAATTTTACGGCCACAGAGGACGCGTCGAGATTATCTGATGCGTCAAGTGCGCTTACTATCTCACTGCCACTATCCTCCGATTTGAGCCTCGTGCCTCTTCGCTCATCTTAGTCTTGCTCCTACTAGTAGTCGTCCCATCGGATCTAGCCATCATACTTCCTCTAGTAAAGACATACCTCAAGGAACCATGTCAACCGCACACTTCCTGAAGTCCTTCATCTCTTCAAATCTCATCAAACCCAACCTAGGCGAGGTGGTAGTGAAGCTCATCAAGGCTACCCGCGACAATGGCATTGGCTATTACTTGGTTGGTGGTGTCGCTGCGATTATCCAAGGCCAGCAACGAGCCACCAGAGTATCTATGCTCTTCAAAACCCTTCATAGTTTCAGTTTACCCCTTTCTTGCAACGATTTTTTTTGCCTAACAGGATGTCGATGTTCGATGTTCGTGTGACTCGGATGGGTGATATAGAGAGGCGGGCGATCCAGCGTAGGGCCAACTGGAAGCTCTGGTCGAGCCGGAAGAAACCACATCAAGTAAAAGCATTTATCCAATTTCCCACAGGGCAAATCAAAATCGATGCTGTGGTTGTCCCCCCCCATGAATATCGAATCTACACCGCCCACAAGATGATCGTGGAAATCCGCGGGATCAATGTCGCCACTCCCGCCCTCTTAGCGGTGATCAAGCTTCAGTCAATCGCCATTCGAGGGAACATATGTAAGGTTTCACAAGATGTTCGAGACCTCATTTGGGCACTTGAGAAGGTCAAGGAGAAGGGGGAGGGCCCAGACTCAATGATACCACAAGATGCCTTAGAGGCCGGTTTTACAGCAGGATGACATAAATTTTATTCAAGGTTGCAGGAGGCTACTATTCTGGTTTCCGATGTGCAAATGACAAGGATATGCAAAATTGGATAAAACTTGGTCTTCCCATTTATTTGTGGGCTCGGCAATTTTTTGTAGGATCCGTAGACTACACATGAGCTTGTATGTACAGTTGTAGCCACTGAAAGACAAAGGATATGAAATGAAATTTAAAATATAGCTCAGATCTGGTTGTGATTACAGCGTGACAGCCCAGGAACGGTACATTCCGGAATATATCTCAAAATTTTAGATACGTAGTTAAGTGTAAATGAAAACACTAGCATTAAATACAAGGTTTCAGAGGCAGGGGAGTGAACGGTAGTGTGGAATAAGCCAAACGATACAGCAGAGGTCCCAAATCGACCTGTAAGCGAGACGGCAGTGAGCTGGCCTGGCGCGAGCTTTGCTACTTGCTGAAGTCTTGCCAGACGTGACAATACGTGACAAAACGCTTTGCACTTCTCGAATCACCCTCGGACACTCTCCGAGGCTTCTTACAGCTATCCTAAAATCCTCATAAATTCAGGTCAATGTTTTGAGCACTATTAAAATACTCTAGTCAAATTTTTGATACGGTAAGTGGTGTGTGGAAGTGGTACTCGAAAATGTTGCATATCCCTAAACAGAACAGGAATATCATTTCCCATGATTAATCCTAGACTCGAAATTCAGTAGATTCTCGCACTGTAGTTTAATCCTATTACTTGTATATAATCCTAACATAATTCAAGATGTTCAAATGTAATCCCAACTCAAAAAAAAAGGACTATAATCCTTGGATAATCCTATGTAATCCTGAATGGGAGGTAGGATTAATCTAATTTAATCTATGATCCAACTGTAATCTAATCCTGTGTAATCCTAATCTAATCCCTAATCCTAATCTAATCCTAATCTAATCCAATCTGGGTCAGTTGCTGAAACACCAAGTAGTGCTCTTGGAGTTGAGGTTGGCTGCCTTCAATCAAGTTTATTATAAAAAGCTGGTACCCAACATTTGCACTTTGCAGTTAGCATATATTTTTTGGGTGCAGACAACAACTCACCCTTCCTTTCACTTCCCATTTGAAAAGCATTTCTTGGCTTATTTTTCTCAGTTCTTCACTCACTTCTAACCCTTCTTGACCTTGCAGACTTGTAACTTGTTGTGATAAATTGGGAGGGACATCAAGCTGACTTGATGTGTTAGCAGGTGAGATGGGATTGAGAAGAAGAGGCGAGTGGCAGTTGTGCAGCCGTGGCATGACTGTTATAGTCCAGCTTTCCCACGAATCTGTCAACCTGTAGCACGTGCAAGTCTTGTTGATGTCTGGCGCATTCCTCTCTTCTGCATTACTTCCACCATCCCCAATATGGTGTTTCTCCTCTGTGCATTGTTGTCAACTTTCAAGTGGCTCAGTAATTGGCCAATATAATGTGAAGGAGTTTATTTGGACTCTAGGTGTGTAGTCATTTTATTTTTATTTCCAATAAATTCTGACTGCTTTGAATTCTTTTCATGTTGTATTGCATAATCACAAGGACCCATCAATCATGCACTACCTGTATGCTGTGAGGAAGTGGCTGCAGATAGGAAATTCCAGAGTGAAGTCTACAGACCCCCAGTGATGGTTGATTACACTAAGTCCACTCACAGATGCTAAACAATGTCACATGCACAGTCTGGATTACAGTAGGATTAATCCAAGCTTGGTGGGATTATGGTAGGATTAATCTATTTGGTGAGATTAGTGTAGAATTAGATGCCAATAAAATTACATAGGATTATATAGGATTAACAAGGATACTAATATGTAGAATTAAATAGAATTATAATGTGATTAATCCTTATTTTTGTTGGTTGGGATTGTACTTGCTTCTCCTCAGATTATGATAGGATTATATTGTAGTGATAGGATTAATTTACAGTGCGAGAATCTACTGAATTTTGACTCTAGGATTAATCATATGTAGTGCAATTGTTGAAACAGAATAGTAAGTTGAATGTGGCTAATGTGGACCGCTGGAATGTTACCGAGCTTCTCAAGGATGTGGGGCTGAAACCTGTTAACGTTGTCCTAGTACATGATCCAAGGAGCCCTGTAGAAACACCTTCCCACTGAAGAAGATACAATACTTTTTTTCTTATCTGGAATGCCAATTGTACATTACTTTCTCTAACCTGGTTTTTGTGATCAGATTACAATCCACTGCCACTGCCGTAATGAATTTGGCTTGGGACGGTAGCGGCGTCACGGTCCATTAATGTTTCATCGGAGAACAGATGGATTCATTAACATCTTCGGAGTCTCCGCTTTAGTAACCTCGTCTGTCTGTGTACTCTACTATCCGAGGAGGTTCTCTAGATGTTAGTCGTACTTTAGTCTCCTTGATCGGCCAGCATACTCAACCTTTACTGCCTAGAGCTTATGTACACTCCTTTTTTTTGCGTTGTAATACAACGACATTCAAGTTTTCCAGTCAATGTTTGATTTTGGGTGATTTCAGTGGTCCGCGTCGATGATTCTGAGGTGCGTTATTATATCCTCTATCCAATTCTTATTGTTGACTCTCGTCATGCCTCCAGTTTTAAGCAGGATACACGAATTTCACCATTGTTTAAGCTGTAATACCTCCATTCCACGCGACGACGACACACTACAAGGCCAGACACGTCGTTTATATTGTTCTAGATGCTATCGACAATCGCGTGAAGGCCCGCATGAAGACCGTGCATTACCGTTCATTATCCGACTTCCTCGCCGAAGAAAGTGTACTGAATGCCATATCCTGTTCCCATTGCAACACTTTCGGAATTCTCAGTCTCACGGACCGTTACATGACCGTTGTCTCCATTGTCGCGTTCAGCCTAAAACATGTGGCCTGTGTTGCAAAACCTTTTCATTGAATCGATTCCCTCCACACGACTCCACCTCTTAGGATCCTGTTCGTTGCAAAAAATGTCAGAAAAAGAGAAAAAATGCCGCAAGTGCAAGAATGTGTACAGGTACAAACATTTTATACCACAGTGTCTGCAAATGAATTCTGCCGGAATAGGATGACAAACGGTATCCGTGAAAAGCTTCTCGTTACCTGTACCAAGTGTCGAAAACATGCTGCGGAACAGGCAGGTGTGTCATCTGCACTCATGTTTTCGAATCGACCTTGACCGTGCTCTTTTGTGAAGGTTTGGCCTGGTGCAGCCATTGTCAGAAGGGTGTCACTTGACTTGATCTTATGGATGAGAGAGGGAACGTGTTCCAGAGTTGCAAAACATGTCTTCAGAAGAGAAGAGTCACTATTGAGGAAGCAAGCGAAGTGGTCTTGGACGAAGAGAATGCAATACCAGACAACGAGCCCGAAGGTGTCCAACAGGTCGACAGGGATGAATTTGATGATGCCCTTGATGAAGGATGGGACGAAATTATGGACTTCGATATACCCGAGGAAGACGCATTGTCTGCGCGAGAAAGACACTGTGTTCAGGTGCGTATTAACCTTGAGGGAAAGAAGGGAAGACGATATGGAACTTGAAATTAACTGACATTGTACTACTATTCAATTCTATTTCGTAGTATTCGTCCTATTGTTCGTTCCATCTAGACTGGTACTGGCTGTTAAAAAAGCTAGACAGAAATTGAATCAGAGGGAATTGTAAACATTATGGAGAGCATACCATAGAATGGTGTCGGAAGTTTTCGAACCTTACGAGTGATAGCTGAACTGTGTGGCTAGATGTCGAGCGAGACGGTGGAGACGATGCGGAAAGAAAAAAAACTGGGCGCTCATTGGAGCCGAACGGCGAAGGCATTTGACGAACAGCTTTCCTCATTTGAACCCTTTTTACACCATCTACTGAGATTCGGAGTGAGCAATAACAAGCCGTGCCACGGCGAATACATTTTAAATTTAAAGCCCGCGCCCGCAAGCAGCAGGCGGACCGAATCCAACGTGCTGAATCCGTGGAAAAAAGCCGAAGTTGATTCGAAAAAAATTTACGCTTGATTCGAGTTTGATTCGAGGTGATAAAATCGAATCAAAGTTGAATTAAATCTCAATCAAACTTTGACGTACCCTATTAAATATAACTTAAAGAGACAATCGCAGATATTGTATAATGTACCGTGACGTTAGCTCCTGTTCTCCACCGTCATCATGGCTCACTTCGACGACGACTTGGACGAGCTCCTGGACTTTGAAGAGGTGAAGATTGACAGACTACTGTTAGTCTATCCAATGTGTTCCTACTCTAAATATATTCACTAATAGACAAGCCCAGCGAGGATACTGCAAGCCAGTGGAATTCCGCTTGTCGTTTTCGGTCAGGACGCTCTGGCATTTGACGATTTCGTCCCGAACTTTTTCGACCTTACCATTCTCGTTCCATGCGACCTCGTCCAGACCTCTGTCGACGTTTTGCAGAGACAACTCCCTCAGTGTCAGGTCACCCAGGAGAGGGACAACACCATGATGAACCGCGATGGAACCTGTGCACTCCCTCGTGCAGTCAGACTTCAAGGGCACCTCTCGAATGTCATCCCAACGTTTATACACGAACCAGGGAAGATACTGATAGTTCCTCAGTCCCATTTCCATTTCGATGTGAACGATTCTACGCGGACGCACGGTCTCATCTCCCCGTTCGACCCTAGCGGCGAACCTATTCTTTTTCCTACGGTGCCAGCGCTCCTCGATGCAGTCATCGATACCTTGTTTGAACCAGTTGACGGCGTCTTTCACTTTAAATTTCAAGTATACCTTTCGGCATTCTTGAGCGATCTCGTGCACAATACTATTACGTCTGACGAAGATGGGTCTGACGAAGATGGACCTCTCGATCCCGACACTGGGGAGCTCCTACCAGCTGCGAAGGAGCTGTTGGACGGACTCAAGCCAGAGAATTCCAGTTTTTTGGAAACATTTATGCGGACTGGCTCAATCGGGGTGACCCCTGAAGTCAGAGCCGAACGCGCAAGTCTCAAGAGTGCCTGTATGCCTAAACAATCCATGTGAGTTTGCCTATTCTCCCTGTGACAACTCTTGACCGATTCACAAGTAAAAATAGCCTCTCTCTCTCCAATAAGACTCCTCGTAACACTCCATTTCCTCCCAAATATCAAGAAGGTCATCAAACACCAGCCGGTGGAACTGTTGGGAACAGACCACTCCACTCTCGCTCCTTCTCGCAGTATCATCGACCACCCCCTCGCCCACTTCTTTTTCAATCAATTTTCCGCATGCTCAACGCCAAGAAACTTCTTACTCGTTAACTTGTCTAAATCTTGGAGTACAGACTGTACTTACAGTGTCGGTCTAATTGGAGTCAGTCGTGTGTGCCAAACACGAACAAATTCTCCTCTGTTCGACCGCCGCTCACAATTGCAAACTTTTCATACATAAAGCAATATAATGACCTAAACTGTCCATACTTATAGCCTCACGGTGCCAGGTATAGAAATCATTACGAGCGAAGAATCCTTATCAACGTGACTTTAAGCGAAAACTACGAAAGAGACCAGACTAATTCGTGACTATAGAAAGCGAAGATAAGATAGCCTAGTGTCAGTGGGTCGATAAATCGATAAATCGGTTGAACGAAAAACTTACCGATTCTTGAACGGTGAAAAGAATACCGGTGGTTGTTAAGAATCCGATCAGTCACGTGGGTATTAGAATATTTTCATGCTAACTCGTATACTTCATGTGAGTGGTCTGCAGGTATAAATTCCTGGACTATGCACATGAGATTGTAAAAACAGTACAGGTCGTTCATGAAGTTTTGGCCATGGGAAAGTCATCCAATTTTTTTGAAACGCCGTCACTGTCACGCTGATGTCAAAATATCCGCTCATCCGGCTTTCCCACCAGCCAAGACCTTACCAACTATCATAAGATCGAAGTGATTCATTTCCGATTTTCCGAATGCACACAGAAGGAAATGAGGTATAAATCGACGAGGATTCCTATCTCATACTCCATCTCCATATCCCCAATATACATCCTATGTCTGCTACCACATCAATGAAAGCGGTTATCACGACCGGGGACGGGAAAGTAGTTCTCCAATCGATCCCTAAACCTAAACCAGGACCTGGCCAGATCCTCGTGAAGGTGTTTGCTGCAGCGCAAAATCCGTCAGAATGTACGTTGTTTTGATCTTTGCAAACGCGCGGTTCAGTGTCTCATTTGGCCGTTTTTCATAGGGATGAAAGTTCAAAACTTTATTACGAAAGGCGTCGTCACAGGACACGATTATGCAGGTGTTGTTGAGGAAATCGGAGATGGTGTACCAGAGGGCACCAGACATATAGGTGAAAGAGTCGCAGGGTTCGTCAATGCTTGTGAGTATTCAAACTTCGTGTTGTCATTTGGATGTTTGATGGACTGTATCCATAAGGTATGTCTAACGACCTCGGAGGATCTTTCGCCGAATATACCGTGGCCGACGCTCAGATATTCATCCCATTGCCGGATGATGTCTCCTTTGAAGATGCTGCGACATTGGGCCTTGCTGGATTCACCGCATGCCAGACGCTCTGGCAGTACCGAGACCTTCCTACTCCGCTTGAGCCGGTGGATCAAGAGAACAGTTTTCCTGTGCGCTCGTTTTATACCTTGCAAAACGATGTCAGTCCTGATCAATCATCCGGGTGTAGATTCTGGTATGGGGAGGCGCAACAGCCGTTGGTCAATTCACCATCCAACTGGCCAAGCTGTCTGGATTACGCGTTATTACTACCGCTTCTCCCAAGAATCATGACCTTATGAAACAGTTGGGCGTCGATGGTGTGGTTGATTATAAAGGTTCGGATTCGGAGGTGGTGGGAAAGATTAAAGCGGCCATGGGGAGCGATAACCTCTTCCAAGCCGCCGACTGTGTTGGAAATGAGGACTCTGCACAGAAGATTAGTTTGTGTTTTGGGAAGGAAGGCGGACATGTTGTGTCGGTATTGCCCACGAGCAGTGAAAGGAGTGATGTGAAGAGTGATCTCCCGTTCGTATATACTTTGCTTGGAAAGGTTAGTAGTTCTCATTATCTCGACGAAATGACAACGCTGATTCCGTCTTGCTAGGTGCTCGAACCTCCGTATCCTCCCATATACCAGCGCCCTGCAATCCCAGAACACTACGAGTTGGGAATGCGATTTGGGAAGATTTTAAGTCGATTGTTGGAAGAGAAGAAGTTGAAGACGATACCCGTCAAGTTGGTGCCGAACGGGTTGGCGGATGTTCAAAGGTGGATTGAGTATCAGAAGGAGGGAAATGTGAGTTTTTTCTTCGTACACGAATTGTCAGGGATATCTGATGTTCTTATCTTGTTAGGTTAGTGCAGAGAAGATTGTATATCGAATTGCGGAAACTCCTTGAATCGGATAGTTGGAAACATTGGGGAGATTCCGCATCTATATCTTATCATATATGTATTCGTCTGTCGGGATTCAATAATTATAATTAGGGTACCGTGGTTCTGATGAGTGCTGAATCACTCTATCTATCGATCTCGTGATGGTGATCCGGTCTCGCGTTACGTAGCGCGTCAACGAAGCGCGCGCCACGTCCTTTTGTTCTCTACTCCTACTTCTGCCACCCCCATCTTTCTCAACTTCCCATGCAAGCCAGTCAATCTGGCGGGACGTCCAAACTCTTGGACGCCCTCAATAGCTTTCACGATCCATCTCCAGGAGGACCTAATGTACCTCTTGGCAACGGGGTTTCGAATTCAGTCACCCCAGAACTGCTTCATCATGCCCGAAGGGAGCAAATGAAGCAGCAGTTGAACTTGGGATCGAGTTCAGGTGTGTTTGACAGTTTTATAACGCGTGTTTTTAAAAAAAATATATGGGCTAATGGTTTACATCTACGGTCGTCAAGATGAAGACCTTTCGCTTCTCCTCGTCGATCCCCCAATGCGAGGGAAATCGGCTGTGCATGCTAAAGTGGCAGGAGGATTTAGGTTGAATTATGACGATGAAACGCTTATTCGAAGTATTGACATCGGTGAGTTGCGCGAGCAATATTCGTGACGGAAGTCGTTGGCTCAACTTGTATCGTCATTTTAGGTGGTGCGGACCAGGCACAAAAGTGATTTATAGTGTTTTGCATTACGTGTTTGTTCCAATTGATGAATTGGTCTTCAGAATATCCGAGTTCGTCACCAAGGGGATCAATAATGCCAGTCATGGCATTACTGTGAAGATCGGTATGGAGGAACTAGGTCTGAAAAGGTGCGTCTTAGGATGCGCTTCTGTCACGGTCAGGTTCGAGTTGGTTGACCACTTTGTTCTCAGTCCACAAGATATTCTCCCCGGTCTTGATGTGCGCCTTTTGCGACACCAGATGATTGGTGTGGCTTGGTATGTGTTAGTTGTATGGTGACTACGGTTATCTAAGTTTGACTTGCAGGATGCTGCGGAAAGAAAAGAGCGACGACAAGGGCGGAATTCTAGCGTAATGCGTTCATACAAAAAAGAAAGTTACTTATGCTGATGCTTTCCCCCTAGTGATGACATGGGTCTAGGTATATTAACACATGTTCACGAACAACATTCTGTCTTACAGAACTCCACTTTGTACAGGAAAAACCGTTCAAATGATTGCGACCATGGCAATGAATCCGCCCGCTATTGATGAGAAGGAAACCAGTCAAACTACTCTGATCGTAGTCCCAGCAGCACTTTTACAGCAGGTACGCGCCATCCTCTTTCCACCCATTCTCACTGAGTTCACGTGTTGTAGTGGAAGGAAGAAATAGATACAAAGACTAATGGTATCATGACGGTCCATGTCCATCATGGAAAGGACAAGTTGAAGGTATGTCTTGACGAAAAGTTTGCCGCGTCTGTTTCAATTCATGTTGTTCTGTCATAGAAAACATCAGAAGTCAGATCAAAAGACGTCGTGATTACGACGTACCAAACCCTTTGTATGGACTTTGGGCTTCCGAAAAATGTAGAAGATGGTATGGAAGAGGAGTGGCTGGCCCAGCACGGGTGAGTCTCTTTAGCTTTGATCGTGGATTTTCTTTCAAATATTTATATTCAGCGGAGTCCTCGCTCGTACCAAGTTCTATCGGGTCGTTGCTGACGAGGCTCAGTACATTCGTAACCGGTGGGTCCCACTCGAACAACTGCTTTTCCTATTGTTGTGGGCTAACTGATATGGTCGACGTGTTCCCGCAGCGCAACGCGTGCTTCTATTACTATGACTTTAGTCAAGGCGAAACATCGATGGATGCTCACGGGAACTCCGGTAACGAATTCCCTGTAAGTTTTCGCTAGTTAAGTCAGGAAGGCATCTGACTGGCGACTATCTGCAGTGCGGATATCTACGGTCTCCTGCGGTTTGGCAGGTTCAGACCCTGGAATGACTGGAATTCTTTCAATTCCCATGTGGTAAGTCATTTTTTGTTGCTCCAATTCTTTCCCTTCATTGACGTATTGATTCCTGTAGTGTCGAGTACAATCGGAAGATGCGCTCCTTGCGGGAAACCGTACACAGACGATTCTCGCACCAGTACTAATGCGGCGAACCAAAGACTCACAGTTGGAGGGAGAGCCTTTATTGAAGCTGCCTCGGAAGCATATAGAGATCGTCAAATTACAGTTTTCTGATGATGAACGTGATGTATGTTCATGGATCATCTTCAATTCGAATTACGTCTGACTCGCCACTTTTTTTCTGTAGTTATACGACAATTTCGAAGATAGGTCGAAGGATCGTATCAACAAGTTCATCAAAGAGGGCACACTATTGAAGAAGTATGTCTTCCATCTAGACTCCGGTCCGCTCTGCTGACGAGAGAGATGGTAATCTAGCCATGCCTTCGTCCTGGTCCTTATCCTCCGTTTGCGTCAGATGTGTTGCCATCCCAACTTGATTTTGGCTCAGGCAGAAGAATATGACGACCCCACTATGTTGTTGGCGGGAGACGCTGATAAAGAGCGTGCAAGGGCCATCAAATCCAAAGGTAGAGAGTGGGTAGAGACAGTGAGTGTAGTTTCGGTGCCCATTCTCGTCAGCTGAATGACCTCGACATCGATAGGTCAAAGAAAGGTTTCTGAAACGATCAGAAACCAAGGTACTCTCCACTTACTCGGAAGACGGAGAGACTTCTGGGTCGACATGTCCTCGGTGTGACGAACGTTTGTTTTTTTATACTTTTCGACCTGTTGTCGTCACTAATCGTTCATCACCATGTTAGCATTGCTGAAAGTAAACGGCAGGATATTGGATTGTGGACACGAAATCTGCGCTGAGTGCGCGGAAGATATAAGGAATGCTTCTATGGACCATAATGGAATTTTGTAAGCATTCCCGTTCATTTACTCGTACTGTGGATTTTCTTTCTAACCACTATCAGTGGTTATGGGTCCGAGAAAGAGAACATAGAAGCCGAAAGGCGTTTTGAGCAAGCGAACGCAAAAGGATATCGTCCATGTGCGTTGATAATATTACTAGAACAACCCATCTTCCTGAACCTAGACTTTTAGGCCCAACCAACGGATGTAACCGGATCCTCGATATGGCTCCTGAGAAGTTATTCAAATCTATCGCGTTTGAACCTACCGAAGACGACTTCAAGAAACTCGCAGAAGCTAAACGAAAAGCCCGGCAACTCAAGAAGAGGATTGCTGTTCAATACGGATCCTCGGAGGACGAAGGCTCGGATTTCGGTAGTAAAGGGAAAACCTTCGCGGAGCGTGGCCTGGACGACACTGACGACGATTTACCTGAACTTGGTTCCGTTCTTGCCCCGCCACCGCCCGTGAAGAAGCGCAAGGTTAGTGGTGGTAAGAAAAAGAAAGGACAGAACGATGTAAGTGATATTCGTAGTTTAAAATTTAGCTTATCTCCGTTTTCCAAGGACGACGAGTTTAATTCGACGATGGAGGACATTACCAGACCTCGGCACGATGAATCCTCTACGGATGAAAGCGACACGGCGAGCTTTTCAAAGCGCAAGAAATCCTCCAAGTCGAAGCGAGCTGGTAATGTCAAGCCTAGCATGGCTAAGCAGTTTGGCAAGGATAGGGAAACTCTTCTTGCGACATGGGCAAAGGGCGACGATGATCTGGAACCCAGTGCAAAAATGATCAAGCTCATTGAATATGTGAAGGAATGGGAGGAACTCGGTGATAAGACAATCTGTTACTCTCAATGTATGCATTCACTTCACTTCCGTATCAGAGGGAATGTGTCGATCAATCGGTGTCATTTTGTTTTTGTAGGGACATCCATGCTGGATCTTGTGGAGACGTTGTTCTTGCGTTATGGAATACGAATTGTTCGGTTTGATGGATCCATGGACAGGACTTCTCGAGAACATGCCTTGTCTGTTTTCAAGTCTCCTGTTGGTCCCAAGGTCATCCTCATCAGGTACGTTGAAACTTCCGTCTGGTTTATGTACATCCATTTCATTTCATTTTTGTGTAGTACGAAATGTGGCGGTGTTGGGTAAAGTCACTCGACTTCCTTCCCTCGGACGAATCTGACCTTTGAAAAATAGCTTGAACCTGGTCGCCGCCAACCGTATTGTGAAGTAAGGCTTGATTCTTTTTCTTATATAGCCTCATGAAATTGACTGTAACCCGTTAGCATGGACCTTTCGTGGAATTATGCGGCGGAATCTCAAGCTTATGACAGGTACGTATTATTTTTCCTGCAGTTCCCGCTTCTACTCACGGAACCTACACGATCTACTCCTCTCTCTCTAACATCTCAGGGCGCACCGAATAGGACAAGAAAAAGACGTCTTCGTTAAGCGGCTCGTGGTCGAGAATACTATTGAAGAGCGGTAGGTCTTTTTTCAATAAACTTTCGGCGCGGCTTCATTTGCCTACATGTAATTAATATTAAATTCTGTCTCGCCCGTTAGGATGCTCAAGCTCCAGGAGGTCAAAGTTGGGCTCGCCGAAGTAGCATTGGGCGAAGGAAGCGGTACCAAGTTGACCAAGCTTAGTATGAAGGACATTAAATTTGTACGTTACTTTCCGAATAGTACTCCATCTCGCCTTTCGGTTTTTCTCTTCTTCTTTGGTTGGTCTCATTACGTAGACTTCCATTACTGACCTCCTTTTCTAGTTGTTTGCCATGAATAGTGTGGCTCCTAACCGGGCCCAGGCTAGTGGGAGCCATACGGCATTGGGCGGAAGCAGGGTAAATTCAGACGATGAAGGCGGAACTGACTGATTGTTATTAGACTATTATGGCTGTTTCTCTCCTTGACAGTGCGCTCATGCTATAATGTATCAAACAACTCCTATGTGGTTACCTTACCTTGGGTTTGCTTGACGCCGACGTACGACAGGACAGACATTTGAGGAGAGAGTTTTGACAACACCGTGTATTAGACTGATGGATCTACGCTATGTGGTATACTGAGTGAGGCCCAAACAGTCCATCGATTCCTCGAAACGAAAGAGAAAATACGCCGACAGTCCGAAAAGTAAACGACTAAAGACGTCCTCATGAAGTTTTTTACAAAAGAGCAGCGACAACGATACCAGCACCCAATCCAAATGCCAGACCCTCGGTCCTAATGCCAGAAGCTCCGTTGGTGCGATTAGGCGAAGCGGTAGAGGAAGTGCCGGTGGGTTTTACAGATGAATTGATAAGGGAAGACGCGCGGGATGTGGCACTCCCTACAACGGAAGTGGCACTTCTGATGACTGAAGTTGCCGAGTTGAGGACGGAGGAAGCGTCGGAAAGGGCGCTGGAGATGTCGCTTGGGACACCACTGGTGGAAAGAGGAGGGGGGGGGGGGGGGAGAGCTCGTCAGTTCCCAGCTCTGAATTGAAACGAAAGAAATGAGACGTACATGTCAGTGCTCGTGGTTGTGCTGGTATCAGTGACAGTTTCGGTAACACTGGCAGTCTCAGCAGCAGAGGATGAATCTTGTGCTTGGGCAGCGAGAGCGAAGAAAATGACGGATCCTGCAGCAGTGGCAAAGGTCGTGAATTTCATGGTGACAGAGAATGTGGGTGGGTGGTTATAGAAATAGAAGAGGTCGTGGGACGGGCAAGGATAAAAGAGCTTGGCCTGGGGAATCAAAGTGGTTCGTTCTAGTGGGGTTTATATACCCAAATAGAGAGACAACCACGATCGGTCGTTGAGCGATTATTACAAATTCGCGAAAAAGGAGCGAGAAACGATGCTGTTACATTTTGTAATTTTTGCGGTGGAAGCGTGGGCTTCGAGGGTCCTCTAGCGATTTGGGTCGAGTTTAATTTAATTTCCTGTTGGGTTGACCTTGCTGCTCCACCAATTAGCCCAGTGCATGCCAAACGTTGAGATATCGAAAACAAAGAGGTGTGAGCCCCCCCCTATGTGAGGAAAATCTGAATCTTTCAATGCACCTGCAAAAACCTCCTATCCGTCAGAACTCTTATGTACAAAATGACACCCGCAGTCAGTCGTTTCGAGTTTGAGTATGATTGGTGAAAAACGAGGGGGCGGTCCCGACGCGGAGTCCCCCGCAGCATTATTCCAACTCGAGGGAAGTAAGTGACCTGCCGGTGGGAGTGAACATTGAAGCCAGTTTACACCACTAATGGTGAGAAAAGGGTGCTTCGGTTCCAAGGTAATGATGGAATGAATGGATACTTTGGATATTCGTGGATAGAAAGGATGCCGATGTCCTTACCAGTTGCTCTACTCCTGTATCTCCTCAGCCTCCTCTTCGCTCCTTGTGTTCTGAATCTGTCTGTCTCACCCACATCAGGGGTACCAGGAACGGCGTGCCAACGCAGATGGTCACTAGCACCCTAGAATTGAACGAAGAGGCCGTGGGAAAAGGGCATACTCTCCGTTCGAAGGACGAAGGTACGCAGTGCACTTTTGAATGAGGACTGGAAAGTTCCAAGTCGTTAAAAATGCGAGGTTCGATCTAAACTCCGAGACGAGGAAGATCCGTGAACATTTTCGGGACGACGTAGCTTGCCTTGAACCTTGAGGAACAGTGCAAGTCATTATTATTGCAATTCGCAAGCTGTTGTCCCGGTTAAGATCCATGAAAGGAAGAAGTCCCGAGGCTCAAAAAAACTCAACCTACCCTAAACATGGTCCGTGCGCGTCACGAACACCTATAAAAGTCCGCGCTGAGCATCCCGTTTCCTTACCACTCTGGCCTTTTGGCTTAGGTACGTTACAACTATGTGTTTCAGAACCCTTTCACACTGGCTAACAATCCAACTTACAGATCAAGTGTAGTATCTGTTCTTAATAGTTTAACCACTATTACGAGGGCATCGCCCTCCGTATCTGGTTATCTAATTTTTGCCGCCCCTGCTCTCCGAGCTCTGCTTGCAACTTGGAGACAAGATGACCTTGCTTCTGCAGTACTGGCTCGTGTCGTCGGGGGAATTATTTCCCTTCTTTTCTTTCTTTTTGTACTCTTTATGCCGAACACCAGTCGGTGGTCCGGTGGGATGGTGCAAATGGAAATGAAGAGTTGGATCATTCAAATTTTTGGAGTCTTTGTGCATTTGGTTGTATGCAGTAGTCGTCGAGACTTTGTTAAGATTGTAATAAATCTCTCCTAAAAAGATTTCGTAAAGTTATTGGCGGCCTTAAGCTTGTCAGCGGAATGTTTTTGATATCCTTGTACTTCTGAATACAATCTTTTACCCTTAAAACCCAGTTGCCTGATTTTACCTTAATACTTTACAAGTGCTTTTAACCAGTTTCGGCAACTTTGCATTCTTTTGATTGTGACTGGAGAAAAGTCAGAAGCTAAGAAAGTTTGTGGTTTTCGTGAACGAGTAGACTTTTACATAATGTGTGCCAGGATTTCAACTTCAGGGTGTTTGCAGCGTACATAGCGTAGTCGGGACTGGCATCCATCAATATTCTATTCTATGTTTGACTCATATCATTACTGAATTCTGAATGGCATACTCAAAGGAATTATAGATCGAAATCAAGCTAACCCTCGATGACTGCAAGAGCCATGGCAAAACGTTGCAGGAAAAACAAGTACAAGCACAGGAGAACTCAGTACTCGATCTCAGGTGTCTCAATCAGTGAAGAGCCGAATCCATACTACATTCATTGCTTATCACATTCTCTTTCGACAGTATTGTACGTTGTGATTCCAAGATAAGAGCCTAAAGGCTGCATGAATCAAGTCGCGCGATTGTCAGTCGACAGATAACGCGCATATAGCCAGAAGAGAAAAAGCTCACCACCGTCATCCTCGCCTCCTTCGGCTACTTCTTTCCACCGCTGGAGCTGTAGCTCTGGCCACTGGGAGAGGTGTAGTTGGAGTGGCCGTCGCCAGTGTTGTAATAAGTGGACCCGTTGGGGTTGGAATAATAGTAGCTTCCATCGCTACGCAGATTCATTGTCAGGACACAGGCCAACACCCAAAGAGGGGAGGACACCCACGTGTTAGAGTAATGATAAGAGTTGGATCCATTACCGTAGTCGCGGGAGCAGTAATGATTGCCCTATAAATCAAGCGATTCAATGTTCGTTCGACGACGCCAAGTCAAAGAGGCGTCGATGAGAATATGAATGCTACCTGGTCGTTGGTGCCAGAACCGGTGTAAGAGTATGAGCCAGAGTTGCTGCTGCTCTTGGTCATTGTGGTTAATGAGAAAGACGAGTAATATGAGAAGGTGGTGGTGGTTAAAGAAGAGGAGAATGAAAGGGAAGAGACGCGAAGCCTTTTATAGACCCTGCACCTTCCTTTTTGGGAACTTCAGGTTTCCTAGGTCGATTCCTACCCAGACGATAAATGCAAACTAGACCCTCCACATTTAAGATAGAAGAAATCACAAAATGCTATGAAATGACACAATCCTCCTTGAAACTGAGGTTATACATCGTTTTGTCCACCGTTTTTTCGATCTTTTTCCAATCGGACCGCCGCTGAATAAACTCGTATATGTCCTAAATAGAGGCATGTTAAACTCGAGTGTAGAGAAAAGGGTCCGTGACAAACCTCTGGCCGGTAAGATCCGCCATACCTCGCAACATCCTTCACAATTTGGGCCAGATCTTTCGCGTCCTCGACAACGTAAACATGTCCCAGCATTTTGAGGTGCGAGAAATCGGATGCTATCGAAGTCACTTTGAGAGATGAGATGAAGGCGTGATAAGCATTCAGGTCTGCTATCACTTGAAAGCCGCCATTGAGTGAGATGATTTGTCGTTTTATGTGCTTTTGAAGGATCCTGATGGAGAACCGTTCGGGACATGAATACTTCGACCCACCCCTTTAGGAGAAGACGCACCCAATCAAGCGTATTCCGACCTCCTGGTAGAACACTTCCAAGACTTCTCTACTCGTACTTCCCTTCAAAAGCTTACAGTGAACCTCCAAGCATTTTATGGCTTCTGTGCAACCTCGAGTCGGGCCAAGATCCTGATCAGCACCGTCGGGAGGATAGTACTCCCTTGGTTTCGTGAATTTGTTGATGATATGTTCAACCTGAGCAATTTCAATGAAATCATTCGACGGTTAGAGATCTGGCGTACCTGGTTCATCAGCACCTCAGTACCAGCATTCAAGCCGCCGGCTACGCAATCGTCAAGAGTATTTTCAAAACGCTTCTTCTCTCGTACCACAGCGTTCAAGAAATCCGTTCGATCGATGTGCGGCGCCTATTCAAATGAACGTAGGGTTCGAACGAGAATCATTGATACACACCAGTTCTTTATCGAAATACACCTGGACCATGCTTTGGATAGTATCACCTATGTGAACTAGCTCGAAGAATTGTAATAATGGAGCAACGCTGGTCGTTTCCTCGTGTTCAGCGGGTTTGTAAGATGTCATTCGCGTCGTCGCCCTGATGCCGCTCGTAAGCGCATATTCGATTACGAAAAACTGTAAGACAGACTCACTCGCCAAAGCCCTTACTTAGGTGCCCTTCGGTCATAGTACTCAGCATCAAAATGAAGATCTCCTCAATAGTGTCTCTGACCCGGTGACCATAATGACCGGGATAACCTGCGAAGGTCTCAACACGTTTAAGAGCCTCTCTGTCCGCATGAATGAGCTCCAGTGCAACATCGAGGGAAAGCAGAAGGTCCATCTGGTCGAGATCATCATTGCTCCGTGCAGAACCGACCGATGTCATGGTGGTGGAAGGTGCAAGCGAAATCGCTTTGGAGCTAGATGTAACCGAAGACAGTGATGTCGTTTTTGTATGCGTCTTGGTATCATTCACATCGTCTTCGTCATCCGATTCCTGTCCAATCTCAAAGACCATATCTCCTGTTCCGCCGCGTAAGTAACCCTCCTTATCGTCGTTCGCAGTATGAGCTCCTGCACCCCATCGAATGGGATTAAGCATCGCTATCCCTTGAACAGTTCCCTCCGTCACCATTTTACCACCACTCACGATCGCGCCGCCGACCGCTCCGACTGTTCTTGGGACTATGGTCACCGGTAAAAGCAGTACGTCAGTGAAAGAAGCGAGGACATTCCGTTTGACCTGAGCGGGATTGTTTGATGCAAGGAAGCGTCCTTGTTTTTGAGCTGTAGTTCCAACTGTCTTGGACATCTAAGATAGCACAGCTCGTGAGTATGAAAGCGAACCGTCGCAACGAGGAGGGACGGACCTGTTTCTCCCACCCTTTGCATATCTTTTCTAGGGTAAGCTTCACAGTCTCTATCTCTTCGTCAAGGTATTCGTCCATGTTTTGTTCAAACATCTGATATCTAACAATATGCTTGTTAGTTGGAGTAAAGTAACCGCGAGGTCGAATCCTCACACGACATCCTCTGCCCTCGTTTGAGTAACGCTATTGTCTACTGGATCCTTGCCGTTTGCAGCAGCAGCCAACATGATCGCATCAACCACCCTCCACCCTTCCTTGAAAGTCGCCGCAACAGCCTTGAGATAAGTGTCTGTGGATATTTCGCGGGCGCGAAGGAGGAGTGAGGATATGTAATCGGCGACCTGTCATTACCCACTAAGAACGAAATTCTCCACTTCAAGTAGGTGCGTACTCACCACCTCGTTTGCGACCCGCTCAGCAAACATAATCAGCACCTGCGATTCCGGGGGAAAGACGCGAATGGCTCTTGATCCATGCTCGAGTATAGATTCCCGTACAATAGTCACGAATTCGTCCATAGCATCAAAGTCCAACTGTCCAGAGTCACTGAACAAAATGAGAGGGTGCTATGATAATGGGCGTTCGAACACTCACTTGACGTTATCGAGTGGATTGCCTTTACTCTCATAGAAAATCTCTCGCTTCTCTGCCCAAACCTTTCCCATCTCCCAATCTACTGTAAAGACCGCCTTTGCAGTCGTTGTGTCTGAAACCCAAATCAGCCAACTAGAATCTGCCGCCTCCCGCATTCCTGCTTCGTCTGATTTGCTATCACTCAAGTCAAACGCAGCAAGCAGATTGGCATCGAAACGGTCCATAGCCGAGCGTAACGAGGAATGTAAAGTGAACCATTGTCGTACGGGTTGAATTTGAGGGGATAGAAATGAAGAGAGAAGACAAAGAGTGAGAGCTTGCTGTCGTATCGACCTAGTATCAAGTGAAGATGCGAGCGAAGAGAGGATGACATGAGGAGGTTGGTTTAGAACCTTGGTGAGGGGTTTGAGAAGAATATGAGCTCGTATAAACCGGCCTTTGTAACTCTTGCTATTGTTTGTGTTGCTCAATCCTGCGTCAACGAGAAATACCGGTGCCTTTGGCGCAGCAGCGGCGAGCGCAACATCGAACCCGCTAGCACCAACAAAATCGCCCATCTCATCTACCGTTCCGGCTGCCAAATCTCCAGAAGCGAAATCGCCGAAATCATCATCGACTGCTATCGTGGGTGGTGCTGCTGCCCTGGAGGCACCTGTTCGTATCTTGTTGCGGGCATCGAGGTCATTCAGAACGCCTTGCAGCCCGTATTTCTCGACCTTGAGAGCCTTCCATCTCCTTTCCCATATCTTTTCGTCTCCGATCAGTGTAGCAGCCGCACGACATGTGCCAATGTAGCTTGGGAAATCAGGAATGGGTAGGTGGAGAAGGATAAGGAGGTGAATGTCGGTTGGAAGCTTGCCTATGAGTTTTGGTCCCCCATGTGGTGGTTTTTGGGTCGGTATTCCTCGCACAGTATTGTACAATCGTGTAGGTTGTAGGGTCGCAAACTTTTCCATTTCCCTTTCATGTCATAAGTATATCGAGGAGATAGAAAGCCGCGTACGTTTCCGAGCTCAATGTTGAGCTTCGTGGTGAAGGTGAAAATGAAACTCAGTGTAGCGCCAGGACATTACATGGTAGATGGGGTTCGATGCAACGATGAATTAAATTACTTGCAAGTGCGATTCATTGGGCTCGTCCGTGTAGTTGACGTTGAAACTAAAGAAATATAGATGTAAAACATTACAGTCGTGAAGAAATGCTGAGTGTTGGAGATATGCGACAATAAATAAATCGTGATCGTGATGCGAAAAAGTTATCGTGAACTTGCGAAAAGTTACTAATATGCCAAACTCGAAAGAGAGAGAGAGAGACAGCGAGATACAAAGGGAAATAATAGGCACAGCGGAGGGAAGGGTACTTATCCCTCCCTATTCGCGATTCCTAAAACGAGTGGAATCTTGGGGGAGAATCCCTCGTGCTATGCGTATGCTTCGATGTGGTATGAATGCGGTACAGCGGAGAGCCCTATCAAGAGCAGCAGCTCCACGAAAATGTGATTATTCTTCGGGGGTCTTGGGTCTTGTCGTTCATTAGAGTACCACGGACGAGATATGTTAGTTCGGAACATCGAGTGGTTCCTATAATGGCAGCCAAATATCGAGGTTTGGGTTTGACCCAGTTGGTCCAGGAAGGTCGTATAACGGCGCAGAGTTAAATCTTGAGTTCCCTAAAACCCCTTACATCCACTCTACCCGCGCCGTTGGCAAGCCACTCATCTGCTGGTCCTGTCTGCGCATGTTTCCCACCGGGAATGACAATTTTACCAGCGCCAGAATGCGACTTGGGCAACCCCAGCTTCTTGCGTTGCCGGCGGGTGAGTGTCCGTTCAGGTGCTTTATTTTTTATCTTGCCGTTAGCGTTTGGCGCGGATGACGGCGATTGTGAGCGATTTATGTCGGGTTCAAGGTCGTCATCGTCTGGGTCCTCGTGATCTTCATATGCTTCAGTGAAGGTAGAAATAAAACCAGAAGAGAGCTTGTGCTCTACCTCTCTTTCCTCCTCCGTATCTTCATTACCTCGGTCAAGTCCAGAAGGTTCGTCCTCAACAAAGTCAGGATCCGGATCGCCATCGGCGTCAGCGTCAACATCAGCATCAGCGTCTGACCACATGGGTGGTCTGATGGTGATGTCGCTAGCGGCAAGGTCAGAGTTATTAGATCCATCCACAACTTGAACATTATCAGTCTTGCGACCGTTGTCCACACTCCGTCTCGAACCGTTCCTTTTCCCCCAGCGATCGATTCTCGACCGCTTGAATTCCGACTCAGACCCAGAACCAAACCCAGAACGACTGGGGGAGCAAGAAACACCAGGGGTAGGATCCTGAGTCGAATCTTTGCTCATTGACCTTGAATGAACACCTTCTCCGGACTTGTTGCTAGATTTATCCTTCTCCATATCCGAAATATCGTCCGAGAAGCTCTCTTCAAATGACCGCTTTGGGGATCGCTCCCCTCGCTCGGGTGAACATAGGTGTGTCAAGTGCGATAAACTGTTGGCCGGCGCTTGTATAAAGTTCTGGGGCTGGGTCTGTGATTCGGGTGATGGCTGAGGCTGAGGGGGTTGTTGTACCTGACTATAGTGCGTCTGCATGTAAGGGACAGGATAGCTAGGGCCCTGCATATGCATGTAAGGGTTGGGAGTCGGAGGGCCCGAGACTTGGACGTCTCCTGCCCGATGACCGAGGTTTGGCGCCTGTGCGCCTGAACTGGGAGAAGGGCTCGGGGAGTAAGCATACCCATACCCATAGCTATATCCTGTCGGGAAACCATACGGGTACTGTTGTAAGAGGTGACTAGGACCTGTACCACCAGAACTGCTGCCAATACTGCCAGTGCTAGCGCCTCCGTTGGGACTTGGATAGCCATACATTGCGTACGGTGGATATCCCGCTGCTGCTGCATAGCTATACATCGCAGCCATGTAAGTTTGCGCTTGAACCTGCTGTTGAGGTGGGTTCGAAAGGTTAGGGAGAGAGCCATTGGAGTGCGACATGTTCAGATTGTTATGTGGATTCGGGAGGTTGGGATACGATAGAGCCATGTTGATATTGAGGTACGGGTTTCCGCTCGAGCCGGGCGAGGTTCCCTTGCTATGCGAATGGATCCCGTTATTGAGACTATCGGACCCGGCTACTCCTAGGGCTGGAGCGGGTGAAGGTGAATGCGATGCTGGAGGAGAGGTAGCCGCCGACGGGGCTGAACCGGTTGGTAGGCCCATAGTCGTTGACGATGTGGGCTTGGTTGGGGATGCCATGGTGGCGTCCTCATTACCGTCTATGTTGACATCACCCTCCTCTGACTCCGTGTCTGAAGTTAGGGGTGAGGGCGTGGGGTATGAATCAACGTCGATGGTTTCGTGTGAGGGCGAAAGTACAGTAGGTGGTGAGGAGGCTATAGCTTTCCTCGGAGGTATTTTCAGTTTGAAACCAGTCTTTCCAGAGGTCAATGAAACAGTCGAATCAGGGGGAGGCAAGACGTCATCCACAGGTTCCGACTTCACCTCCCAAACGCTAACTTTGGAGGCTTTGGCCTCCTTGGGATCGTACCTTAGGAACCTGTCCATCGACATCGTCCCTTTGGAGGATGACAACGGCTGGGGCTTTCCTGAAGCTTTCTCCTTCCCCTTGGCTACCTTCTTCTCCTTTTTCTCGCGCTCCTTCTTCTCTCTTTCACGCTTCCTAACTTTGGCCGGAGAAAGATCCTCATTAGGTTGCTCATCAGGAATGGATGATTGCGAGGTCTGCGATCCTGCCTGGGAGAAGGGAGAATTGGATGTGTGTGAGGACGACGACGAGGCGTAGGAGGATGGGGCTGGGATCTCTTCGACATTGGGTATACCACTATGAGGACCACGAGAATTCCGAACGGAAGAGAAATGTTCCCAGTCGTGATAACTGAAACCGACAGAGTCACAGTAATAATCAGGATACCTGTAATAGGCGGGAAATAAAAATGAAATGCAAAACATACGCCACATAGATATTTGGACCACTGGTTTGAGGTTCATTCACAACCACTGTGGTGTCGTCGTCTTGCACATCCTCTTCTGTTTCTTCACCTTCAGTATTAAGCACTTGCTTTCGCTTTGCCTCTTCCTCCCTCTTGCGCTGCAGCTCTCGTCGCCTGTGACGTTTCTCTCGATCGTTCAGAGTCGCCTCGAGCTTTGCGCTGGATCGAGTATGTCGTGAAGGGGTATCATCAACAGCCATTGCAGATTTCGACGGTGAATCCACCGCGGACTTCTTGTCCCGCTTCTTGGGTGTCGTAGGCGACTTCGCAACATTGCTCGTAGAAGGTTCCGGAGGGTCATATTGAATGACGTAGACGAGCCCTGGCTGGATAACCTTTATGTTTCTTTGAGTCAACTGTGCGAACGCTGAGAGCTCCATGTGCCCTCCATAAACCGCGTTCTGGCGCATACCCGCGACGTAAGCCTTCAGCCCGCCACCCTTGCCTTTCCTCGCCCCTGCATCCCCAAATTCGTCCACATCGACGAAACCTTCATATCGCTCGGGATGGTCCTCGATGAAATCACAAATGTCTCGCCGTACTTGGTGATGCTTGGAGGGCGACCCGTAGTACTGATCCGACAACGCTCGAAAAAGACAGTTACCGTCACCCAAAGTAGGTGCAGCATATAATCCCAGCGAACGGAGTTGATTGTTCAGCAATTCCGTGTTTCGAGAGGGGTCAGATGTGAGGAGCTGTCCAGAAGGCTTAATAACAAAAATCAATGGAAAGTAATGAGAAGTGTACATTTGCTTTCCCGGTCGACCTAGTAGCCCTCGTTCTAAATGTCTTTGCATGTTGCTTCTTTGCAGATCCCATCTGTAGGGCTCTGCGGCGGTAGGTTTGGAGGGGAAATGGGGGGAAACAAGCTGGGAGGGGTACTTCCGGGGTCCTGCCGCGTGCGTTGGACCCCGGGTACTCTACGCTATGCAATCTCAAACAATGCAGATTCTGATTTGATTTCAGATTCTGCTCGAAAGGACAAACTCCGCACTGGCATGTTAAACCGTTGTCTATTGAATACGATACTGCGGTGAAGATACCACTATTGTGCAGTACTAGTGACGGTAGCTGACACGAGCCGACATGCATGGGCTTCCTCGTGCCATCATGCGGACGCTGCCTGTTAATTAGTGACGTTCTTTCTACAGCCCCTCAATATTCAATATGTATTCAACGTCTCTTTGGTTCGAAGTGTCATCCAGAATCGTTCATGGAAGATCTTCGCGACTTGGACCGAGTACGGGGAAAGTACGGCACAGCGGCCAGCTAAGCCGGCGTTCCCCGTACTGGTCACATAAAATACTTTTGGGAAACTTGCGATCGTACGTTTCAACATGGCCAGCAAACAGGTATGTTGTGGGTAGCTTCTTCCTCGTCCTATACCTCGACTCATCGCTCGACTTCCTCGCAGCTGGGTAAATTACGCCAGGTTCGCCATTCTCCCCACAATTCCTGCTGATGCTCACCTCGAATTATTTCATGTCCTGTCATGAAGTGGGCTGGAGAAGTGATCTCGTCGAGGGAAAGGACCACATTGTCGGAAGAGTTCCAAGAGTTGGAAAAGGATATCGAGCTGCGTAGGTCGGGTAATGAAAAGTAGGTTATCACCTTCTGGTTCATGCGACTAGCAACTGAAGTAATAATCTCAAGACTGTACTTTGCCTGCGAAACGTATCACCATGCTTTAAAGAAGAAGAAAGACTGTCTCGCTCTGGACGATCCTGAGAAGCTCTTGCCAATCGACATCTTGGGCATCGTAATGATAACTCACGGAGAGGAGTTTGGCGATTCAGTTTTTGGTCCGTCTCTCTTGTTCTGATAATGAATCTACTCACAATTTCGGCTAGGAACAAGTCTAGTCAAACTTGGAAGAGCACACTGTAAGGTGGCTACGCTCCAGGAAGGATTTGCCCTGACATTCCGCGATACATACATGGCTACAATTGAGAAATTCGGAGACGAGATCAAGGAATATGAGCATCTGAGGAAGAAGTTGGACAGTCGACGGTATGTGGCAAACTTTCTTCTCATTCAAACGACAAATTTATGTTCTCTTAGATTAAGTTATGATGCCGCTGTATCGAAAGTTGAGAAGATGAAACACAATAAGAAAGAGAAAGATCGTAGGGACGCCGAAGAAGATTTGGAGAAGGCTCAGGCACGATAGTACGGCCACCTCAGCGTTGATAACATAACTTCTAATATTGTTCTCCTCCATAGTGAGGAAACAACGGAAGACGTTCGCGCGCAAATGCACCAAATTCAAGAGTTCGAGATAGACCAGATGCGCGAGCTCACTGCTCTTCTGGATATCGAACTGGATTTCGTAGAGAAGTATGCAGAGGTTCTGCGAGATGTGAAGAACGAATGGCCTAGTATAAGGTATTTTGTTTTCGATCTCAAGTCCATCGAAACTGATGATCGTTTCCCGGCTCTTAGCTCTGTCCGCCCGGCTACCAGGACAAACGGCATCAGCCGCACTACTAGTAAGCGAAAGGAGAAGGGCCAGAAATCCAGATTGAAGCGGTCCGTATCATCTACTCGATCCGCAGGCCATTCCACAGCTGTTGAAGCATCGGCTGATGAAGATGGGGACGATCCTCAGAGCGGGGTTTCTCGTCCTTCATCTCGTCGATCTACTTTCACACATCATCGTTCAGAGTCCGTCAGCGGCAAGTCTCGCTCCCGCCCCTCTTCTAGAGCCTCTCGAAAGCGATCCGACAGTATTGCTGACGAGGAAAGGGCTGAAAAGGGGACGATGAGATTGAATATGGCTGGATTGATGGGATCGTTCTCAGGTCGTGGTAAGAAGAAGGAGAGGGAAAAGTTTGCCAATTTGGATGACGACGAGGAAGTGAGGGTGAATGACGAACGAACAGAGACTGAAGACGGGGATCCGTCTGCGTCTCCTGTCCAGAGCCACAAATCTTTCTCTGGATGGTCCTCTTCGACCAAAGGCAGAGCGCGAACGCACAGTAAAAGCAAGTCGGACCAGGTTCCCATCTCTGATTATTCTCCAACTCTTTTGTCACGGATACAAGGTCAAATGCAAAAGCAGCCGGAGAAGGATAAGAAAGTTGTCAGGGCTTTGTACGATTTTTCTGGATCTTCGGATGAACTCTCGTTCAAGGTTGGTGACGAGATTGTCGTCCTTAGCGAGACACTGGAAGGATGGTGGATGGGTGAGACCAAAGGGCGACTAGGCTTGTTCCCAGTTCCATACACTGAGCCGTTACCCACCAAACCGCCTCTACCAGTCCGACCGGACCTGGTTGGTAGGAGTGGTGGGATTGCCGCGACGAGCTTGTCAAACTCGAGCAATTCTCTCCACGACTCTGATGGATATAGAACCAGCGACATTGAAGATGGCGAAGTTTACGGTTCACGTCCTTTGGCACATCATGATTCCTCGTTCATTGGAGTTGGAGGTGGTCTCCCTGATTCAGCGAGCTTTACGGAGAGTATACTCGATGATGATAACGATAACCGTTCTCAACTACTCAAACCTTCTCTTTCGCATATGTCTCGCAGAGGAACAGCTTCTACTTCTTCCTCGACGTCTTCATCACCCGCTTTACCTTTTCGACACGACAGCAGCACGACGCCAAAGAAAGCTCCGCCGCCGCCGCCTCCCCGAAGGTCTACGGGAAATTTATTGCCGTCGGCTACACCACCGATACCACCGCGGCGACCAGGTGCACCGAGATCTCAATCGTCTTCAATATCTTTGCCACAGTCTATGCCCGCTTCGTCGTCGTCTGTAAGCAGTCATGATGGACATTATGATAGGTCGCCATTTGATAGTTTGACGGAGCTGTCTGGTGATGGTGGAAAGAGTAATCCGTTCTGAAGTCGTGGTTGTATTCCTCCTTGTGCAGCGCATCGTATTGGTGGTACCCCACGGTCTGTCAACTGTATTTCTCGCGGCCCCAGCCCCCCTCCGTATACATTAAGTACCCACCATATTCACTGGAATCTATCGTACGATTCGTAATCGTCTGTTTCCCTCATGTACTTTCTCCGCTATGGACTGTAATGACTGGCATTAATAACTTTGTGATTGCTTATAGGCCCTATGATTATTATTATTCTCTATGTAGGTGCGAGACGTCGCGCCAATTCCTAACTTAGCACGCTTACTCTAAGCTGCTCCCTGCATTTACTTCCTGGTGTATATTATAACAAGTTAAGGTTTACATTTATTGAATCAATTGAATCTCCTATTGAAGTATAGGAAAGAGCCAACGGTGATCTGCGAATTTAGAAACTACTATCGATCCACGTATTGTAGTCACTCCCCAACACTTGCTCATGGGTGATGAGAGCAGCTTGTTGCGTTTCCATCTGTCGTTGAGAAGTATTTGCACCAGCACCAGTGTTCATGTACTCCATGAAGATGCTATCAAGTTGTATTCATTAGCCTCAATCACTCCCTACAGCCTTAGAAACAGCCCTCACGGTGTTGCGCCTTCAGCCATAGTCGTCCATCCCTTTGGATTGATCGTGTCCGGTAAGATGGATCGCTGGTACACAACCCGTGCCAACACCCTCCAAGGTCGACCAAGGTAGACTTGTCCCGTCAAGCCAGACGTAGAACTTGTTATATCCGAAGAGTCAAATACATAGTATCCGGGGTCCGTCGGGGATTCCCTTGAATTGGCGGTTATAGCACCAGGCCCATTGGAGGAAAGAATGCATTCCCCGAACCATGCCGAAGATTTGCCATAGATGAAGTCAACTGCACCTTCGATGAAAGAGTTGGAATAGTATTGATTACCACCGTCAGCAAGGAGGGTGTCCTAACGAGAGACATGGTCAATGGCGATCAATAACGGTATGAAACAGACCATTTTTTGTCGCTTGCCTGATAACCAGTGACCTGGAGTCCATAGAATCCCTGTTTGGTACCCCTGGCGGACAATGCGGTGGCTTGTTTTCCTTTTCCATAGGTGTTGGCTATGTTCACATTATAGAGGTTGAGGTTGTTACTGAGCGCTCGGACGGTCGCACAGGCATCATTGCCACCGTTGTCCTGCGCGTTCAAATTGTTGGTAATCGTCACCTGGTTGGATTTGTATGATTTGTCGCTAGAGGAAGATGAAATCTTGACGTGACTCGAGATAGTGCGGACAACTTACCTAGCTGAGTATCCATAGACAGTCAATGGTCCTCCTAAGATGATTCCAATTCAAGGGCGGTACATCAGACACTATTTTTGGAGACATGCCATATTTGAAGACCACTTGTTCTTTGTAGGTGCCTGTACCGCGGTACGATCAATGAATGGAGAGCAGATTATGGAGAGTTGGATTTGAGAGTACCGGGATAAATAAAGATAGTTTTACTGGCAGTTCCCGATCCCAACGCAGCTACGGCCGCACTCACGGTACTACACACATCAACACGTCAGTTTCCCAGTGCCCCAGACAACAAAAGGATTTACGCTTCACCTATATTCTCCAGAATTTGTGCCAGACTGACGTACAACGAGAGCACCAGCGGGTGGTGAAGTCAATGCCCAAGAGAGCGAATACAAGGCCGAGAGAACAGCCCAGTGAAGGAGCCCCATGCCGCAAGGTAAACCTTTGCCATCCAGACGTCTTCAGAAGCCGCTTTTAAGAGTTGGTGGTTGAAAAATCTTCGGCACTTGTTATACCAGCTGACAAGCGCAAGTGACGACTGCACTTTCGTGCCTTGCGATGCAAATATTCCCTGTTGATAGATTCGAACGGATTGGTATATATAGACCGACACGAGAGACCAGCGGAGACCAAAGAATTTTACATGTGAGGGTACTGTATTGGGAGAAAAAGCACCCCGTCCCGGCAGGTCGGGTTTCCGGGCCGTTTCATCGGGACCTCGGACCTCGGTACTGCCAGCACCTTCACTCTCAGATTTCAACCAGGATGAACCTCTCTCTTTCGGTTTTTTTGCAGACTATTCAACAACATTCCGCCACTTCTCCCGCAGAATTATTTGAGCTATACTCTTGCCACGTTTATTACGGTCTGGTACCGCTCAAGCGCCCCCAAGTCGTGTGAGATCTGCCTAGGGAAGTGCTTTCGATATCGAGGTTTGACTGACTATACTTTACGGTCATTCAAGTTTCTGCGGTCCAATGCGGTCCGTGCGATCACCAGGCCCGAAGAGTTGCCCATCGTCGAAACCTGCCAACATGGGAAAAGGAGAAACTTGGGAATAATCAAAACACTCAAAAGCTGGCTGAGCTTCGACTCCGGCTCACGTTGTGGGGCATACCATGTATCGAATCAGGCTTCTCCAAAGTATCACGCTATTCTCACTGCTCTTTCTCGCGTCTGCATCTCCATCTGCGTTGAGAAAGCGCGCCACTTGCACAGTCGCATCTGCTGGAAATGCTGGTACCGACGATGTCCCCGCTATTGAGGCTGCGATTAAAAGTTGTGGAAGCGGAGGTACAATTGTCATATCTGCCGGGAAGACTTACATGATTCGGTCTACCTTGGATTTCACTGGGTGCACCGGTTGCGAAGTACAGATCGAGGGAACGTTGAAATTGTCAGATGACACCAATTTTTGGAATGGTGTCAGGGCAGCAATCCTGCTCACGAATGTGAATGGCGCGACTGTCCATTCGAAAACAGGATCTGGTGTCGTAGACGGCAACGGGGTCCCCTTTTGGCAGAGTTTGTTTCCTCCCTCCGGTCTTCTTATAAAGACTCTACTTACATGTTTGACTCCTTTTTCTCCCCAGAGTTTGCGTTGGACAATAGCTTCCATCGCCCGACGTTGATGTACATTTCAGGGGGTTCCAACATAGTTGTCGAAAACCTCTCCTTCAAGAACGCCCCGAATGTCTTTCATTCGGTGACCGACGGTGCCACGAATGTTAGATATAGCAATCTCAAGTTGAATGCTACTCCAAAGGATGGAGCGACACCTAAGAATACAGACGGATTTGATGTAGGGAATTCCACCTTCGTTACCATAGCCAGTACCAGCGTTGTCAATCAAGACGACTGTGTCGCTTTCAAACCGGGGTCCAACTTTGTGACAGTCACCAATATCACTTGCACCGGGTCTCATGGGCTTTCAGTTGGTAGCCTTGCAAAAGGCAGCAACGATGTTGTATGTGGATATCTATCCCCCACGCCCTGTGTTTGTGCTAAACTTTGCTGTTAACAGGTCACTAATGTCATCGTCAAAGGTGCAACCATGATCGATTCGACGAAGGCTACTGGCATCAAACTCTATGACGGAGCATCTGGCCACGGTGTAGCTACCGTTCGAAATGTCACCTTCCAAGACATTACCGTTCAGAACTGCGATTACGCTGCACAGATCCAGTCCTGTTACGAGACTCCAAGTGGAACTGCCTGCACCCCGAGTAAACACGTTGTTGATCAAGTTGTTTGGAAAAGCATCATAGGTATCACGTAGGTGTCTCGACGCGTTATCCTCGTTGTTCCTTCTTGGAGTTGATTGATCAAATCTAGGTCGTCGAAGGAGGACCCAGTGATTGCAAATATGAACTGCCCGGCCTCTGGGACGTGTAATATCTCCTTTCAAGGCTTTACAGTGAAGGCACCCTCTGGGAAGGCAAACGTACTTTGCTCTGCAGTTGATAGCAACCTTGGTGTGAGTTGCAGCGGAAGTGCATTTGGATGAGTGTTGGATTCTCGGACGTTTTACACTCCCCGTTGTTTCAATATTTGTACATACCTTTGATGTAAATTATCTACGATTCCAAGCTACAAAGCACTTGATGCCAATCTCGAAGTAAATAAACCCTGCTTATCGATAGTGGGCAGATACAGGCTACAAAATCGTGGACGCATCAAATTACACCCAATTCTGAATCCCTTTGCTCCAGCCGTCGATGATGTACTTCGAATCCAAATCACTCGAAACACTTCTCGAAATCACCCTGTCCATTATTCCTCGCATAGACCTGACTCTCTACAAAGGCGTCCAACGTGCAAAGTCCAGATCCGCTTCCATGAGAACAGAATTCTAGAGGCTGTAAGGCTTCATTCACGAATATCCTCACATAGTCCTTCCTATCTCTTGAACGCGAACCGCAGTTCAGCTTCTCCACCACCATCCTTCCTGCAAACGGCACCAATTCGCTCGCTCTCCACGACTTTCTAGGATCATACTTCCGTGGATCCAAAGCCCTTTTCTGCCTGAACAATCCGATGGTGGCATAAATGGGTATTAATTGATTGTCATGAGAGAAATCGGCATAGATGGTTCGGTTCAATGGAAACGTAACGGGGGAATCATCAAGAGTATGGTTCGTTTGAGTCGAGTCTTTCACAGGTGTGGAAGTAAGACGAGCAAGTAGTTCGTTGACGTAACCAACACCTTGCACAGGACCGAGTGGGTTACCGTAGCTACCATTGATGTCAGAGAAAGGTAGCAAAAACCGAGATCAAAAAGTAAATTCGGAGGACTTGCCCAGTGTTATAGTATTTATCCAGGTCACCGACATATTCGAAGTAATCAAATTCCTTCCTCGAGAACAGGTCGCAGAACGGACTTTGGTTATCCAGAGATTTGCCATCCAACGAATGGGCAACAGTGTCGAACGCGCAAAGGGACATCAAAGAGTAAATGTCTTGGTCGGTAAGGTTTGCACCGGGTGCACCTGAAGTAACCGATGAGCGCGTTTGAAGCGTGTTGAAGGAAGTAAGAAATACCTTCATTTAACCTCCGTGTGATCGATGGCGCAAATACGCTGATCCATTGAGCAGTCTGTGCGTCGGAACCATTTGCTGCAGAACAATTATTATCATCCAATGTGTTATTCACACCTTTCTGGGAAAAACTGTCAGAAACATGTACTTATTCATGTGCCATCTATGGACGCACGGCCTCGGGTATCGTCACGGAAAGTGTTGGATTGTAACGTTCCTTACTTGCTGCGCGGAATCCTGCTAGTCTATTAGTCACTGAAAATCACAGACCAGGAGAACTATGGTGGTACTAACCGGCGGTCCAATTTGTCGCGCTCAGAATCACTCGCTGAGACTGAGACGCACGTACAAATGGCAGCTTCTCCTCCGATATTAGATGGGCGTATCGATTGAAGGCGACTTGCCCAGCGTCGAAAGACCTGTCAAGGAAGAGCGCATTAGCATAAACAGTGCTCTCTGAATGAATAGCTTCAAGTGCATCTCACTGTTGTGCCCCAGATGGGACCAGGTCATCCGTCCCCAAATCATACTTATAGGTTTTCAAGAAATCCAACTTTGGATCTCTAAATGCGACTTTGACGCGCTGGAGTTTATCTATGGCAGAAACGATCCCCACAGCAGCGCCGGCGGTAGGAAATCGTGCTCCATGTCGCTCAAGCTAATTTAAATGGCCATCAATATCGACAACACAAATATTGAGAAGGACACCTACGATAATGGCCTGAGTGACTTCACAACCAGCTGGCGGTGGGATGTATTGTGCAACAGGGAAAAAAGGTGAATACTGTGCCCATGATCGCTCAAGAGGCGCTTCTTGATCATGATTGCTTTTAGCACTGGTGGCACAGCGCAAAAACGCTGAGATGAGAGCTACGGCAGTCAGAGTTGAGAGGATCATCTTCCACGAAAGCCGTGGGGGCTTGGAGGAGTTATATGGGAGAGATGTCGATGAATGCCAACGTGTGTGAGAGCGGTCTAAATCGGTGATAGGCTTCTTCTGTGGCTTCAGCCCGTCGTTTGAGAGCCATTCCCGGGCTTGAGCTTGGACCATCGTCGTCGTCGTAGTTGTCCAGATTGTCTTGGCTCACAAGATAATACCGCATTATGTTGGAAGTGATCGAGGCAAAAGGGCGGATGTGTAACGCACGTTGTTAGCGCAACGTCATTTAGACACGCACAATCATTGATCAATAATGTCCAACGACGACGACCGCACCATTTTAATTCTTTACGCGACAGAAACGGGAACATCTCAAGATGTTGCAGACGGGATAGCTCGATATTGTCGTCGTGGTCATATTAGATCTCGAGTTCTGAGCATGGATCAATATTCACCGGCGAGTCTCATCCTTGTCACTCACATGGACTGACAATTACATCTGCCTTAGGCCGATTTGATTTCTGAAAACTTGGTTATCTTTGCGGTCTCGACTACAGGATCTGGTATCGAACCCAGATCTATGGCAGAGCTCTGGTCAATGCTTTTGCGATCCGATTTACCGGAAAATCTGTTTGAGGACTTGCAATTTGCAGTATTTGGGCTTGGAGACACGTCGTACGAGAAGTTTTGCTGGCCTGCCAAGAAACTGTCTCGTCGGCTGAAGAGCCTTGGTGCAGAGGAGATCTGTCCATTGGGAGAAGGAGATGAGCAACATCGTTTAGGGTTGAGTGTCTTTGCGTCTTCTTTCGTTCGGATCGAGTACTCATCTAATGTCCGTATCAGTATAGATGGAGCCCTAGATCTTTGGATAGAGTCCTTGCTTGAAGCCATCTTACAACTTCTGCCTTTACCACCTGGACTCGAGCTTCTTCCAACGGACACAGTACCTCCTGCCCGGGTATCATTTTCTGTGGCGTCTGACAACGCTCCTGTAGAAGATCCTCTCGACAGGGCTGAAGGATATCACTTTGCAACTTTGAGGTGCAATGATAGAATTACATCGCATGACTGGTTTCAGGACGTACGCCATTTAGAGTTTACATTTGAGGATGACATACGGTATGTGTTTGCCCGACCTCAGACATGGATTAAATTTTGACGGGACTCGCTACAGTTATTCTCCCGGTGATGTTGCAGTCGTACATCCCGTTGCTCCGCCAGAACAAGTGGAAGATTTCATGTCGTCCATGGGATGGGAGGACATCTCCGATGACCACTTCGAAATCTCGCATATATATCAAGGTACCACATACCTCGTCCTCGATTCTTTCCTCCTCTAATGTACACCTCCAGACCAATCACTTCCCGATCATCTACCGTACAAATTGTGCCTACGTGACATCTTCACTCGCTACTTAGACTTCAACTCAGTTCCTCGACGTTCATTTTTTCAATACCTTCGATACTTCACAAAGGAAGAGGCTGAAATAGAAAGACTGGACGAATTTTTAGCTGAATCTGGAGCGGTCAGATATTGTTATTGTGTCTGACCTATTTGGAGGCTCACATGAGTTGTTTTAGGATGATTTGTATGAATATTGCTATCAAGTGAGACGTACTATTCGCGAGGTTCTTTCGGAGTTTCGAGGTGTCAGAATTCCGAAACAATATGTTTTCGATGTCTTTCCTCCTCTAAGGCCGCGGCAATTTTCAATAGCGAGCTCCATCAAAGTGGGTCCACTATGTCTTACTTCTCCGGCACCGAAATTTACATTCTTTCATCGATGTGCTCACCGCTTAGAAACACCCTCGTCAGATCCACCTATGCGTTGCAATAGTTAAGTACAGAACCAAGCTACGTGTACCTCGTCAAGGAGTTTGCTCTATGTATTTATCCACACTGGAATCTGGTAATTGCAGTTCTTCTCTGACGCAGTTCTGGTAGCTGATCAGATTCTAGGCGACGCCATCAAGATAGGTATCAAGGCCGGGTTTATGAAATTGCCATCTACCAATCAACCAATAATATGTGTCGGTCCTGGTACTGGGGTTGCCCCCATGCGTGCTGTCCTTCAAGAACGAATAAAAAATCAATCGTACAGTACGCTGCTTCCTGTTAAACTTGTTAAATGTGCTACATGTCACCCCTATTCCCTTCAGATAATACACTCTATTTTGGTTGTCGATCAGCATACAAAGATCAACACTACAAAACCGAATGGAAGGCATGCGTCACCGCTAACGAGCTTACATATAGGGTTGCTTGTTCGCGGGATGGGCCCGAAGGCGCCAAGCGCACGTATGTGCAAGACCTCATTCGTGAAGACAGTAAACGAATCTGGGAGTTGTTGGACATGGAGCAAGCGTGTATTTTGATCTCTGGGTAAGTTGTTTGAGGTCCCCTCGTGAATTGCTTGGCACTAACTAAAGTTAGTTCGTCCAACAAAATGCCTGCTGCTGTCAAGGAGGCACTACAGTCCGCAGTCGAGCTACACGGGGAGAAGACGCCTGGTGATGCGGCTGAGTACATCCGGTTGTTGGAAAGAAATGGAAGGTTGAGTGAGGAATGTTGGAGTTAAAGTTAAAAATGTCTTTCTCTCATGACGCAGAGAATGCAATGCCTGCATCCTGATTGAGATCAGCATCAGCCTCGTGTTCACCCACACTCAGCCATAGGATGACGTTCGTGTATTTCTGTGGTCTTCTGGCCGATATCATACAGGTAGAAACGGAGACATTCCATTTATGTCAAGCGATCGACCCTAAACGTCTCGGTCGAATCGGATAAAGTGAGGACTCAATCGGGAACCTACAGTAGAGTGGATCTCTCCATTCTTCCGTGTGACGCCCCTGATTGATATTTCCACCTACGTCTAAAAACGGACGGGGAACAAAGCAAGCACCGTCCTTATAAAGGGCAAACGATCCATCTTCTCCACAAATCAACCCCCTTCCGACCTACTCAGCGCTATGGACTCCGATCACTCATATATTCCTTCCGAAGTCCCCAGCGAGAGTAGGTCGCCCTGTCCAGCTTTGAACACGCTGGCAAATCACGGATATCTGTACGTGAACTCATGGCAATTCTCCCGTGTTAAAGGCTGACTAGAGTGATGTTCTAGACCTCGTTCCGGGAAGGGCATCGAACTGAAGACCTTGTTGGTCGCTCTAATCACGGTGTACAATGTCTCTTACCCATTGGCCCTACTTCTCGCTGGGACCGCACTTTTGAGATATGGGAAGCTCGACACGAGTTCGAGTCTCCTTCCGTGGAACTGGAGATTAACGATCGACCTCGCTTCATTGTCGAGTTTCGGCTCCTTGAGGATTGCACATCCTGCGTCGCTTGTGCACCCCAACGAACCCTCTCATTCCCCCGATCCCAACCTTCTTGAAAATGCAGTTTCCCATGCTCACAAGGACTCAAGCGGATCGGAATTAGGCTTGACTCTTCGCGATCTGGCCGCTATCCGCCTCGAACGAGAGGCCAAATTAAGTCAACCTTTGGATAGTCTTCATGAACGGATAGCATTGGGGGAGAGTGCCTTGTGTTACCTTGCCCTTCGAAACCATTTTGGATCGACCGACACGATCCCAATATCCCGATTTGCTATATTTTTCGGGGATGAACGACTTCCGGACAATTGGTGGCAGGAAGTTCGACCTACGACAACCGTAGGCTTAATAGAAACGAGGCGCATAGCTAACGACATTAAGAATATCATGGCAGCGTTGGGCGAGTCGAGGTCAGATTCATGAACTGTGTTTGCTTTTACGCTCTTTTGTACGCTGGATCCATAGACATTGGGCTGCCATACGAACCCTTTAGCTACTAGTAACACTTATTGGACCATTTTTCGAATAGTGTGCTACACATACACCAAGGTTCATTCATTTCAACTGACCCTCGAGTATTTGAAGTACGTAGGACAACGCCTTGAAAGAGAACTACAATGTAACAACAAATGATAATCAACGTAAACGTCAGAAGTCTGAGTATCTGAGCGAACCTCCCCCGTTTTGGTACCTGGTCGCTGAAGGATATTTAGCAGAACTTCTAGTTTCGGAAAGACTCGAAATGTAACCACGAGAGAGAGAGGCGGTGGTAGTCCGAGGTTTGAGTGAAAAATGGTTGAGACGCCTGTCAGGCTACAATGCGATTCACACAGTATACAATCAGCAATCTGGCGACGGCAGTACCCAGCAGAAGTTATTAGCCTATATGTGTTCCTGTCATCCGTTGGCTCCATGGGTTCCATAGTATTACTTAGGAACTCAGGGCGACCGCGCAGGGTTAAATCTAGGACAGCGCCCAATGAAGCAGATCGGGTAGAAATTCTCATGTAGCACGTTGAGTGTCGACTGAGGTCCTTTTATATCCACAAGTCACCACCTCCGAGGTACGCCATATAAGTAGTCCAGTCCATTACATCGCTAGAAAGCATGATTGAAAGGGACATACAGATTGAAGTAAAAGTCGTACTTCTTAGCGTCAGGAACAGCTCAGAACCGTAAACCGAAACGCGAATAAAACTTACTCATAACAACTTGCCCATGATCGTCGATCTGAATCATCTGCAAATCGAAAGTTGATGAGTAGCCCATGGAATATGGTGCGCCCAAACATTTGCAACATCCTATAAATGAAAAGCTTCAGCAGTGCCGGAAGCTCTAAGATAGATATAATTTAACCGGGAACGATGTTTGGAATCTATCAAATTAGTTATATCAATTCATCTCTTCCATAAGCGGCTGAACCATCCTTTGCGAGGGGCAGGTTCGTCGGGCGGCGATTGAGATTTAACATCCTGTTTTCCAGCTTCAAGTTGAGCGTAACGGCGCTTGTACTCCGCAGGGCTTTCTCCTCCTATTCCTTTCTGCCACATCCCTCGACGCGCATTTCTGGCCTTCGGTTCAGTACACATTTAGGAAGTAAGACGGGGGTTTGTTCCTACTTTGCCTCCAACTCTGCTTTCAAGAATTCCTCTTTTCCCCTGACACCATATTGGGCACCAGCCTTTGAGGAAAACAACATGAACAAGGATATTCGGTTTAGATGACAGAAGGATTCACCTGTTCATAGACAGTACCACATCCAGCCCTGAGCATTTCCATCGCCAGACTGTTTGCCAGAAGAGACCCTGGGGCAAAGCTGCGTTTTATAACGACATCTGCAATCTTTTTAAGAGGCGTCGATAACTCGCATTGGATCATTTTTTAGTTAAAAAGGATGGTGTACGAACAATGCGAGCATACTGATCGCGCTGATGCACCTGGCAGTACAATGTTTTCCCCGTAATGCGATCTTTCAGCCATGTTAGACTTTCAGCAGCGTGAGGTTGAGCGGGTCGGCCGAAATGAGCTCCCTAAGTTATATGTGGCAAGATCAGCTCGCGGCCAAGTGGAAGTAAATTGACAAATTCCAACCTCGGGAGCATCGAATCCAGCAATTCGGATATGAATAGTTTGGTCTTTAAGTTCTGTGCAATGGGTAAGTCCATTGCGTATGTAGATCCTGAGACCTTACGCACCTCTACTTTTCACAGGGATCCTTCGAAACTTGACGGGCCATCGCCATCCAATCCCAGGTGTGTGGTATAACCTAAAAATACGGCACACTATCGGACCTCGAGCCGTTGAGACTTCAAAAGAGTGTACCGAAAATTATCCCCATCTCCTACGCTATCGACAGGTGAATTAACTTCCGTTAGAAGAGAGATTCGAGGAGCACACACTTGGTCGCCACGCCTTTGATCCATCGCTTCTTGGCAAACATGTCGGGGGTAATCCAATTACCGTTTTTGATTCTTCGGAATGACTGAGTATAGACCTTCAACGCTACAATGGTCGTCACTGATCCTGCAATAAAACCACCTAACAGGATCTGCTGAGAGTGGGAGCCAATGTTGAAGGTGTTCGAATTTGGAGTCCAGTTTGGCACGCTTTCTTTCAGACGGGTGCTAATACTTTCGTCGGAAGGCATGAAATTGTAGCAAGCACCGTTCTACGATGCGACCTGCAAGGTGCGAGCAAGTCGTGGAGTGGGGGGTCGTACAGCCTGCGTCGTGCGACAACCTACGTGACCTCGATCCTCCGTGGAATAACGCTGCTGTGGTACTCCTATTATTCCGTTACTAACGTTTAAGAACTAGTCGGGGGTTCGAATAGTCAGTATATCTTCACGAGTCCTGGCGACGTAGAAAAGGCTGGGAAAAGGGGATAAGTCCTGCTGATCTGTGGGAATGTGGGCTCGTGGACAAGCTCGTGTGGCGTGCCTGACACGGTCCGATCAGAGCCCCCCACGTGAGCGCGAGCTGTACCTTTCGTCGACTCCTTCCACTGAACGACCACCGCTCGACCGACTACCTCGAGCTCATTGAAGGCCCGCGAATGATAGGAGATCTACCTTACGCATACGCGCCAGCTAGGTCCACCTGGTTTGATATCCTTTACAGTTCATCTTACGCAGATACTCACTAGTAGGTCCAACAGTGCTTTACTGCTCTGGAATCTAAGTCAATTACGGGAGAATACTTGGAATCCTCTGACCTCCATAGCTTGTGGAAAACACAGTGCTGTACGGCCCGTACTTAGTACGTTTTCTCTAGTATGTAATTCACTGTGGTGATAATATCCCCGTTCAGGAGAAGCCCTTTTTCAACTTTCAGATGGATAATAGAACACCATTTGCCGTTTGACGTCATGACCAGTCCATCGTGATCCCTTTGGATATACTCAAGCGCATGAATCTATAAAAAGGGACGTGTCGTCAACTTGAAGGTCATATTCCAACGCATCACACCGACAAAATCAGTTCTACCGTGCGCACAAGACGAAGATGTGGATACTACCAGTTCGAGGAAAATATATGGTATGGGCTATCTCAGGTACGTGTGCTCTGGCATGCGACCTCGCAAGTCCCTCGTCGATTGAAGATATTTTCCGTGGTGCTTTTAGCATGTTGTTGTCAAGGTTTCTTACTACTCGGATATGACCAAGGTGTGATGAGTGGTATAATCGGTGCTGATAACCAGTTCGGGAGGGATTTTGGACGTCCTGGGCCTACAACTCAAGGGACGATTGTACGTGTTCAATCATAATTAAGGAACGTCGACTGATCTTAGTGACCTTAGGTGGCTATCTACGTATGAAGCTGCACCTATTTTGTTTGCCGCTTACGACTGAGCGTTATCAAAGGATATCGGTTGCGCCATTGGGAGCTTGATAGTATTTTTCTGGGGCGAATCAATTGGTCGCAAGAGGATGATTATGGCGGGCGCATCTACGATGTTGGTTGGTACGGTATGTTCTCGACTTTCGCTCTACTACAAATTTGTGTCCATGCGCATAAATATTTCTATTCCACTTTTAGGCTATATTAACGAGCTCAACTACCCTTGCTCAACTCTACGTTGGGCGAATCGTGACTGGCATCGTGAGCGATTTTTCTGCCCTTCCAGCAACCATCTGATGTTTTCGTTGTCAGGGTAACGGGTTTAATTCGTCTTCCATCCCCGTGTATCAGTCGGAAACTTGCGGGGGTAAAATAAGAGGAAGGCTTGTTTGTTTGAACTCTACGTTGACGATTATTGGGCTAGTGATTGTAAGTTTTCATCTTTCAGGTTTGCGTATTGGAGTTTGCCTGTGTGCTAATCTGGCGTTGCGATGAAACAGGCATATTGGCTAGATTATGGCATGAGCTTTGTTGAAGGACCAGTACAATGGCGGCTTCCAATCGGTTTTCAAGCATTCTTCGCCTTGTGTCTACTGCTACAAGGAATGGTTCTCCCGGACTCCCCACGATGGTTGCTTGCGCATGGCTATGAGGAAGAAGGTGTCAAAGTGATTGCTATTCTAGAAGACCAAGATTCCGTGGACCATCCGGATGTCGTACGGGTGAAGAAGGAAATTGAGGTTTCGTTGGTACAAGAAAGTGCAGGTGGTCCGTAGGATTCTCTCTCATTTCGGTCATTCAACTGGTTCCGTGACCGAAACTTCTCTCTATCAGGGCCGTTCAGATACAGGGAGCTCTTTGAAGGTGGACCGATTGGCAATTTTCGGAGGATCTGCCTTTGCATCGGTGTGAACGTTATGCAACAGTTCACTGGGTGCGCTGGCCGATTTTTACCTGCTCTCTATCCCAAATCGTTCATTTCTTTCGTTCTTCATCCAGGTCAAATATGATCAAGTATGTCGCTTGCGCTTGTTCTGAAATTCTAACGGCCCTCATAACCTCGTCACAGCTACCTTGCGCCTGTTGTCTACCAACAAACCATGGGGTTATCGAGGAACCTCTCGTTGATCCTTGGTGGCTGCACGTCCATAACGTACATGTTTGCTTCATTTATTCCACTCTGGGTGAGTAACTTTCGATTCGTGTGACGCAACACTAACCAGGAACCTAGACCGTTGATAGATTCGGAAGACGTCCTTTGTTGATGATTTCAGCTGCAGGACTATCGACTTGTTTCATTATCACTTCCATACTTTTATCTACTGGGTCGAAACAGGCTGCATTTGCAGCGACGGCGATGGTTTTCATTTTTCAGTTCTTCCTTGGGATTGGGTTTTTACCAATTGTGGGTTTATCATACATCAACTGTAGTTCAAACTGACAAAGAATTTCGCGTAGCCATGGCTTTACCCTGCCGAGGTCGGTTCCACTTCATTTTCAAACAATTAAGAAAAAATGAACGCTCACAATTCGCTTGTTATATAGATCAGTACCACTCGTATACGTGCTCGCGGATCGTCAATATCGAGTTTCTTTAACTGGATGTGCGTTTTCGCTGTTGTGGAAATGACGCCACCTGCTATTGCAAATATCAATTGGCGGGTGTTCATCATCTTTGCGGTCTTCAATGCTTTGTGGGTGCCTATTGTGAGTTGCTTCGCTCGGTCAGTTCTACGGAATTCTCACTGACATCCTTGGGCAATTTTTGAGATTTACTTCGTAAGTTGCCTTGAGTGGTTTTTTTTCTCACTGTTGTATATCATTAACTTTCGAACCTTCTTCGTCTTTCTATCCCCCCCTCAGTTCTTCCCAGAAACCCGTGGCCTGGAGTTGGAAGCGATTGATCATATTTTCGAAAAGGGAGGCGTTACTGGTGGTGTCTTTGGAAGCAAAGGTGGTAGGACCACGGAAAAATATGGTTTCTGAATTCGGGGACAAAGATATGGAGCAGAGATGAGAAGGGGCAAAAAAATCTTCAGCTATAGCACCTTCTTCGACTAGATACTTCTCTACGTGTTTCCGCACGATGAGTTTCTTGTTGAAGTCACGTTGATAATTTCTATCTCCTCCGGCTCTTAAAGTGCGCACCGCTATCGTCGTGGATTACACCTTCCTCCCGGTCGAGAGACCTTCCGATACCGACTTGTCTAGCTTTCACCGTTTGACAGCCCGGCTTGTGCAGGAAAATTATTGATGCGAAATAGGTACTGGTAACTACAGTTGAGGTACACTAAGGGGTCCATGCGTACATACAATATTTCAATGGACTATACACGAGAATGTGCATTACAGCCAACTAATTGACCGTATTAAAAGCTGTTGAGAACTCCCCATGACCGTCCCGTGTGAATCGAAGCTGCGATGTGCGCGACTTGTGTGTCCGAACATAGGTTGATCGGACGTACGAAGATAAGAGATGGACAAGGTCGGGCTATAGTGTGAAGTAGCGCGAGCGTCAGTTCACATAATTGAATCGAATGCCATAATACCAGAGCTTACTCACCGGAAGAGTGAGGATAACGATTACATTAATCACCGAGACTACTGGGGGGAGGTTAGTAAAGATGATAACACGGGTGGATCAATGAGATGATAGATCAGCTCACGGAATATGAATGCTTGATATATAATGCCTAGTTTGTGTGTCGATGAAAAGGATTCATATACCATCCTGGTATACAGTTCTGACAAGTTCTGATCTTCCACCTCTCCGATCTAAAAGGAAAAGGAATAAGTGGCTCGTACTATTGTTGTAAAAAGCTAGACACACATGCAGCAACTCCAGGAAGGAGGATCACCACCAATGTACCTGGAAATAATGCATCGGCATCCCAGGGTTTCAGATCCATGGACGACTCACTAATCAGTACCAGCACGAATAGAGAATATGACTGTCACCGGTGATGAAACATCCACGAAAATTAGGCAGTGGGAAAATTGCGACTGGTAACGTTATCTCAGAACAACTGGAGGGGAAAGGTGAGCAACGGCAACTTCAAGAGCATAACGCGACTTACTTTCAGACAACACGATACCAATAACGAGACTCCCCACATGAATGATGGCCTCATGAACGATGGATTAGTGTAGGCGTAGCTTAGGAATTTAAAAGAGCAGAGAGCCGGATTTTCGACTTGAACGAACCAACTACATGCTGAAAAAAGCTGGATTTAGCCGTGTTCATAAGTTACAGTGTTAGATAGAGCAACTCACTGCGACTATCCGCTGATGACCAAGCGCCTCTACTATCTTTTCGAATGCCCCCAGGTTTGCTGCTGCGGCATCAGGCATCGTTCCAGAGGGAAGAGGGAAGGAGGGTGGTGAATGAGGAGCGTTGAAGACAATTGTCGGACATGGTACTTATGGTGAGAAATTAGACCATGTCCACATTATTGCTATTTCGAAAATAGTTGGCGCGGCTCCCACGCGCACATCTGGTACAAAATCTTCGAGACATGATAACTCGCTCAGATTTCATCTGTTTGCCTTAATTATTGAAAGCAACAGGGTGCAAGGCTGTCAGCCTATATGCACAGTGGATGACTTACTTTGTAGGACTTGAGATGATAACTTGTTAGAGTTAAGAGGTAGGATATTCGTATAGAACAGCCTGTCTTTACATGCTGTTGTTATCTAGCTTTTATACTACTTGGTAGGTATAATAATAGCTATGTCGTGCTATGTCGTGCTAAGCACATCTGTGAGAGTTAGAACTAAAGATAGTATCTAATGAATGTGTCTGAGTAACAAGGTTCTTGTTATCTCTAGAGGTCATATAGCTATTGGTAGATATAAGTAGATGTGAGAGAATGCTCAGTCATCTACTGTGAGGTCTATAAGCTATTGGTAGATAAGTAAACTATCCATGTGAATGATAGTGTAAATATAGTGACAGACGTATGTACATGAGTAACTACTAATGTCTATGAAGTCTTGTGTCTAAGTCTTGTGACTGACACGGTCACATGTTAAACGATAAGTTCAACACTCCCCCTCACTGAATTCATATGGTATAGAATTAGTGGAAGGTTAATCCAAGTTCTGTACGGCATTTTTCAAACTTGATTTTGTCTAGGTTCTTTGTGAGAAGATCTGCAGGATTTTCGGTTGTAGGAGAATAGAAGAGTGTAATCTTCTTTTCGGTGATGCATTCGCGAATGTGATGAAAGCGGATGTCCATGTGTTTGGTTCGCTTTTCTTGTACTTCGTTACTACTCAAGAATAGTGATCCTTGATTGTCGCCAATTAGTGGAATTGACTCTAATGGGAATCCTATTTCTCCAAAGAGATTTTCAATCCATCTAATTTGTCTAGCACAGTCGGATAGTGCCATGTACTCGGCTTCTGTGGATGACAGTGCAATGGTTTTTTGTTGGTGTGAAACCCAACAGACTGGTGCGTTGGCAAACTTGATTAAATATCCAGTATGTGATTTTCGATTACTAGGATCTGTCGCCCAATCTGAGTCAGAATAGGCCATGAATCCCATGTTTGACTTTCCATCATATGTGAGTGTATATTTGGAAGTTCCTCTGAGGTATTTGAGGATATACTTTGATCGATCAAGATGATCTCGGGATGGGTTTGCTCCATGCTGTGATAGTTTGATAACAGCGTGTGCAATGTCGGGTCGTGTTCCAAGCATGAGGTAAAGTAATGATCCTATTACTGATTGGAACTGTGATCGAAGTTTTGGATCTGGAATATTTGTGTTGGTAACCGGTGTGTATCCACCAGGTAATGGTGTGTTTGCTGATTTTGCATTTGTCATATCAAATCTTCGGATTACTTTTTCAAGATAGTCGCATTGATCAAGATAGATCTTTCGATTTTTGCGATCTCTCCTAATTCTCATTCGAAGAAATTCCTTCGGTTCTCCTAAATCTCTGCATTCCCAGACTTTCATAAATTCCTTCTTCTTTTTATTGAGAAGGTCCTTGTCAGATCCCATGAATAGGGCATCGTCGACATAAATGATGGCAATCACTGTTTTGCCGTTTTCTTGGAAGATATATACGCCAGCATCTGAAGTGCATCGTGTGTAGCCCATTTTCATCATTGATTGTGTACACGTATGCCACCAAGTTCGACTGGCTTGCTTCAGGCCGTATAATGCTTTGCGTAACTTCCAAACCTTGTCTTTATCCTTGACGAATCCTTCTGGTTGTTCCATAAAGATTTCTTCCTTTAACTCGCCATATAGAAAGGCGGTTTTGACATCGAGCGCTGAGATTTCCCAGTCTTCTAGTGCTGCTAATGCCAGAAGTAGTCGTACTGTTTCAAAGCGTACAACTGGTGAAAATAGTTCGTCGTAATCTATGCCTTGGATTTGTGAAAATCCTTTTGCTACTAATCGCGCTTTGTAGCGTCCATCCGACTTCTTGTCGAATACCCATCTACATTTAATTGGTTTTTTGTGTGTAGGACGGTTTACTACTGAAAACACTTGTCTATCATTTAGTGATTTCAGTTCTTCTCCACAAGCTTTCAACCATTCTATCTGTTCCTCTTTTGGGCGAAGGTTGAGGATTTCAGAATAAGACCAGTCTTTGACTGTGTCAAAATCTGGTTTGATAGCGGATGAAAGAAATGTTTTAATGAATTGTTCTCCCCCTTCCTGAATAAGTCTAGTCAGAAGCTCTTTCTCGGAGTTTTCTTGTTCAGGAATGACAGTTTCTTTCGGTTTTACTGGTATTTTCTCAGGTATTCCAAGTGGATTAACTGTCTTCTGCCAACTTCGCATGCCTTGTTGTTGGTTTTCAAGAGGATCGCCTGTGTAGACGTTTCCTTCTTGTATTCTAGGTATGCGAATTCTAGGTTCGACTTCTCTAGGTGGCAAAGGATCTCTTATTTTCTGAGATCTCTTATGAGTTTGTGGAGGAGGTTGTGGAGGATGATTCTGTTTATGAGGTTTTTCCTGAGGTTGTTCATCCTTGGGAATATTACATTCAGGATCCGGTATAGGAGTCTCATTGTCAGAGTCATCATTGGGAAGATTCCAAAATTCGTCAAAAGCGTCCTTTTGACTGGAATTTGGATGGTGATCATTGTGATCATGTCCGTCGTAAGGCCATTGGGAAAAAGGCGTAGAGTGGATTGGTTTGGAAGATTGGTCTATCTCGATAGATCCAGGTGCTTCTTGTTTGCATTTGGGAAACCATGATTCATCAAAAGTAGCATTGGGGCTAACAACGATGGAGTTGCTAGTAATGCGCATAAAACGATAAGCTTTTGATCCCGATTCGTAGCCAATGAAGATCATTGCTTCTGAGCGTGGTGCTAGTTTGTTTTTGCGTACTTCTTTGTGATTATGAACATAAGCCCCACAACCAAACGTTCTGAAGTATGAAACATCAGGTTGTTTGTTGCTATAAATTTCTACAGGTGTTTTCCATTCTCTGGAATGAATTGGAGTTCTGTTGTATACATGAAGAGCCGTTTCAATGGCAAATTGCCACCAGCTTTCTGGTGCACAGGCTTGCTGCCGAAGTGCCTCAGATTTGTCTCGTAGCGTTCGATTGAATCGTTCTGCTCGTCCATTTTGTTCATGTATGTGCGGTGCAGATGATTGGATAGAGATTCCATGTTGTTTGAAGAATTCATCTGAGTTCCTAGAGAAGAATTCTCCCCCTCGATCGAAGCGTAGCTTCTTGACTTTTAGATTAGATAGGTTTTCCACCAATGTCTTCCAATTTTTTATCTTTTGAAAAACATCGGATTTGTTTCGTATAGGAAAGACCCATCCTAGTGAGGAAAAGTCATCAATCATAGTTAAGCAATATTTGTTTTGCTGATATGAGTGAGTTGGAAATTCTAGTACATCTGCATGAACTAATTCTAGTTTCTGAGAGGCGCGTTTGTTAGAAGATGGGTATGATTTAGCTGTCATCTTTCCTCTAGCGCAACCTTTACAGATTCCTGTAGCTGGTTCACGAATCGTAGACTTGGTGAAACCTTTGCATGAAGTTTGACACTTGCGCAACACATTGTAAGATGCGTGTGCAAAGCGCTTATGCCAAATAGATGAATCTATGTTTGCAAGAGAAGCCATTATGATTGAAGGTGATTTCTCCTTGGAGAGTACCTTTCCATCAACCCATTTAAGATTATCTGTCTCACTACTGGGATATCCAGTTAGGATTTCAGAATGATCTTGTTTGGATCTGAGAGAAGTTGCTCGATCGTAAGATAAGGTATAGTACCCTTCTTGTTCGATCTTACCAGTGGATAGTATCCGATATGGACTATGGCATTGGTACATGACTGGAAAAAGTTTTATGACACATTTGTGGCCGTTAGGTTTATGACATTCTATGAATACTGTTCCAAGACCAGTAATAGGCGTGTTAGCTTCACTGCCTGCACTAGTCTGAACTGCAATCGGATTGCTTAATTCGTGATAGTCAACAAAATCATCGATATTAGGAGTCATATGATGTGTTGCTCCACTATCTAGTAGCCATTTCTCTTGCTTTTCTTGCTTATCACTCATTGCATTTGTAGAAAACGCAAATATATTGTTACATACAGAAACATTGTTACAACCAATTGTAGTTATACAAGAAGTTTGATCAGTGTTGTTCTGTAGTGAGTGATTAGCATTGAGCTTTGAAGTAAAAGAGAAATCTTGCCAGCATTCATAGTCACGACCATAGGTGTCTTCACCATTGTATTCGTAGTCGTTGTAGTTGTGATAGTCATTGGGGGTCTCGGACTCTTCCATTTGTCGATCTTCGTAGGAAATTCCATCAGAGAAGCGATGTCTCCTGATGTATCCTTGTGAAGTTTCTCCATGTCTAGTACAATCCTTCCAGCTGTGTCCAATTTGCTTGCATTTGAAGCATATGCGTTGTGGACAGTACCTGAAGACGTGTTCCGTACTTCCACACTTGTAGCATTTCTTCTGCAGTGGTGAATTGTTGCTGAGCTGTGGTCTGGGGGGTCGTCCGCCAGTACTCATTCTTGCAGCTTTGGAAATTTGCCTTCTATTTTCTTCTGCCATTCTTTTCAAATAATCTACCCTGCTCTCCTTTTTCCATGGACTTTTACCAGTATCAACTGGTGGCCAGTTGAAGTCTTCAGCCATTGGATGAAGTTTTCGACATTTGTTGGCAGGGTGAGTAGGGTTTCGGCAGTGAGAACACCTTTGAGGTGGATTGAGAGGACAGTTAGCACGGGAGTGTTTAACCGATTCGCAGATATAGCAAAACATATCGTCTTTGCCTATCTTCAGTTGTTTTCTCTGATTTTTAATCTTCCTTAGAGCTGACCGATGTCTGTCCTTCTCCAGTTGATTCATTAGTCTGACATGTTCATTAAAGTCAGATTCCTCGAATCCATTATTGCATTCCTCGTATGCCTCCCTTTTCCTTTTCAAACTGTTACGTTTGAGCCATTTTTGCCTTCTCTCATATCTCCGATTGAATCGTCGCTTGATATGGAACCAATTGTGACTGGTCCAAGGTGTGAGATGTGGATCATCAAGATTAACTTCGTTCCTGATGCAGTTTACTGGTAAAGCTTTTGCCAGTGTCATGGATCTTCGGATCGACGCTACTTCTTGAGCAGGTGAGAAGAGTTCCATGGAATTGCTCCCTTGGCCTATAGTCATTGATGTCACAAATTTTCCAGCAGTCCTTCTGCTGTGGTACTCTTTGAGGATTTCTTCTTCTCCAAGATCCCACATGTCGTTTCTGAATCTTTGGACTTTCTCGACCATTGGTTCAACATAGAAACCATTTTTAATGAAGAGAGGGGTCCAAGATAAATCAAGATCCGTCCTTATCACATCATGTTCAGATATGACAGCGGGAAGATATTCTTCTTGAGTTATGACTGGATCGGGTAAGTCTGGAGGTGGACTGTTGATTGAGAAATCATCAAAGTTGATTCGATTCGGGTTTGTGTCCGTAAGATCCGGCATTGGATCAATTGTTTCATTCTCTGGTAGAGACATTTCTGGCTCATCATCAGATACATAGATGACTTCGCATTCTAGATCTGATGTTTCCTCCATATGGGTATCTTCTTCTGTATTAGAAGTTTCTTCCATATTGACATATACTGGAGTAGGAGAATTTTCCATTAGGAAGCAAATAGTAGCATTTGCATGAACATTGGAAAGTTCTCTTTGGAGGCGAGAACAAAATTGAATTGGAAGAGGTTCAGGAGATGGTTGTACCAATCCTCCTGTTTCAGGGGTATTGTTTGGGGTGTCAGATGATGCACCAAATTGGAATAGGTATGGATCATCTTTCTCGTAGTCGATATCTGAATCGTATTCATCATTATCCCCCCAATTATTCCAAGAAGATCTGGATCGTCGTATCCTTTCTGCTTCTTCTTCCTCTAGATTACGACCAGGCCACATTCGGTCTAGAGTCTGTACTTCAAAGAGTCCTTCCTGTTCTTCAGAAGGAGTCTTTGTAAGACCAAAATATCGTTCGACACATCTGACTTGAGTAAGCCAGTTGTGATCGATGTTGTGATCATCGACTTTATTCTTCAGAGGGTTTTGAAGATACCAATCAAGAGCTTTGTACTCTAGATTTTCTTCCACAACCTTTTTCCAGCATTGTGGGAGACGAACTTGAATTGGAGCATTTTCTCTCCATGTGTATTTGTTCTTGAACAGTTGCACAAAATCAGGATAGTTTCTTCTGGCAAGTTCGTTCATTGATACAATTTCCAGAGAGATATCCCTGACTAGTCGTCTGATATCATTGGCGCTTTGCCATGGATGAAGGTGTGATGAAGTATGAACCATTAGTGGTGGTTCAATTCGAATGTTTTCGATTTTTGTGTCCTGATCCATCAGACTCTCGAAGATGAATTGTCTTGGTGTCATATTATCTATCCTGTAGATATTGACATTGTACTCTCGACGATGAGTATCTGCAGCTCCTGAACTGAGTGATAGAATAATTTTATGATTTCCAGGGGTGCTCAGTTCCTCTAGTTCGTGAAGCAGATTATTCTTTTTTGCTTCATCATCAGTAAGGGAAATGTTGTCTATAATGTTGTTCCTAAGCTTTCTTCGAAGTTTGAAAATCATTTCGTTGATCAACATTTCTGCTTGTGATGGTTCTCCAAAGGAATTTTGCTACGTGGCTTCGAGCTGTGTATATTGAAGGGCTTCAGGAATAAATACAGGAGATGGTGGAAGAGTATGAGGCAATCTGGTATCCAATTCAACCTGGTATTCAGATTGTGGATTTACATCAGATGCTGTGGAACTAATGGTGCATCGGGCAAGTGGTGGTTGGAAGAAATCCGGATTATCACCGAATGTTTCCATTAAGTCTTTGTAGTCTGGGTCGGAAACTGGTTCATGATCAGGAAGTGGTCGTCCAAGATTGTGACTTGTAGACGTTCCTATCATTTGTAGGTCTCGGGTAGCAGTGCTAGGAATATTTGAAGTAGACGTAATTTGTCTTTCTTCTCCATCCCATGAGTAGCCAACACGATTCATGTGTATTTCGACGAGTTGGAGCTCATCGGCTAGTCGCGAACAATTTATTTTAACAGGAGCAGAATGATGCGCGGAAGAGTTTTTATTTTTCTTTCCTCCCCCTTTCTGTTTCTTGTTATTGTTAAATTGCTTTTTAGAACCCTGACCATGATTCTGCTGTGGCTGCTTCCCCTTTCCTTTTCCTTTCCAGTTCTTTTTCTGGTTGCTCTGCTGAGCACCAGGGTTATATTGTTGAATCGGGTTGAAGTTCCGATTCTTTTGACCATTATTCCATTGTGGTCGAAAGTTTGGATTGAAATGCTTCAGCCCAGTGACTCTCGCAGTATTCGATTGTACCAAAGACATCGACTGTTTTTGCATCCACTCGGTGGATACCATTTCAATAATCTTTTGAGTGGTAAACTCCCGCTCAGTAAGATTGTTGATAATTGATATGACATTCCCGAAGGAAGGAGGTAGCTTGCTAACTATTTGGAAAGCGATGAGCTTATCCGCAAGTGGGTATCCTTTCTCCTGGAGTCTAGCTGCATGGGAAGTGATCTGGGTAATGGCCGGTATTGGATTTACACCATCCTGAATGAATATATTATTATATTTAATATATTCTTCATTCGCACTGGCAACCTTAGTGGATTGGAATGCCAGCTTTAAAGCGTCAAAGAATTGCATAGCGGTTTTGTCTTTGCCGTATGAAATTCTAATAGCTTTCGAAGTACGAAGGTGGAGGTAACCAAGAGCCTGCTCATTTTTCTCAGACCAGGTATTGTATGTGGAGACAGATGTGTGATAACTTGCATGGTCGGCAGCAGCAATGGTAGGTGCCGCAGTAGTTAATGCTGTTACACATTTCTGTACTCTACAATAGTTCGTGAATGTATCAGAAAACTCTTCCCATTTGCGTGCATTTCCATCAAATATCGGGATTACAGAGATTCCGGCAGTAGAAGGAGTTTCGGTGTTATTGACCATTTGGGTATAAAGAGGATATTGCTTGAAGTTGGCGACTAGGAAGTCTGATTCTGGATCATTCTTCACAGAGAAGGCTTTGTCAGAACCAGAGACTACTGGAATGTTGAATCCAGCGGGAGTTTTGACGAAAACACCTGATTCTTCGGAAGAAGACATTTGCTAGAAGAAATAAGATTGTAAGCAAAAGCTTTTAAACAATCTGCTTTCTCTAGATTATGAGTCCGTTTGGCCACAAACGGTCGTTATCAATTAAGATAACTAGTTCCATGTGTCATGTGTCACTTCAGTGATCCGGTCTCAACCCCGGACTCACTATGTATAGTAAAAATCTATATGCCAATAGAAAGCTTTTTGTTTTAAAGTTTGTTGATCGATCTGCATCAGTTACACAAGCTTTCTCACATGAAACCCGCAGGTTCATGTTTAGGCATTGTCCAACGAGCGATCCCAAACCAACGAACTTATAAACTACTAGGCGTTTATATGACTGATAGCATATAGTGGAGGTTTTACTTATTTAAATACGAAAGTGACCGTGACTATTTTACAAGCTATCTAACTTGGGGTCCGAACGGTTGTCCCAAGTGAATCATCCGTGTAAGTGGATGAAACCTTCTCAGTCTGCGTTGCACAAGCGTGCGGGCACGACCAGAGGAGTAAAGAAGTGTAAAATGTAGAGATAGGGCTTGTACGAAAGTGAAGGCCCATGATACTAATATAGAGAGGAAAAAGATAAAGAAATAACTCTTGCCTTTGTGCCATGTCTACTATCCATTGGTGAACTTCTCTATGTCCCGTAAAGGGTCATAGGTCTGTCCGCCGTTGACACTGACTAGGGTGTTTGTGGCGTTCGGGGCCCATAACCTATTGAAAGCAACAGGGTGCAAGGCTGTCAGCCTATATGCACAGTGGATGACTTACTTTGTAGGACTTGAGATGATAACTTGTTAGAGTTAAGAGGTAGGATATTCGTATAGAACAGCCTGTCTTTACATGCTGTTGTTATCTAGCTTTTATACTACTTGGTAGGTATAATAATAGCTATGTCGTGCTATGTCGTGCTAAGCACGTCTGTGAGAGTTAGAACTAAAGATAGTATCTAATGAATGTGTCTGAGTAACAAGGTTCTTGTTATCTCTAGAGGTCATATAGCTATTGGTAGATATAAGTAGATGTGAGAGAATGCTCAGTCATCTACTGTGAGGTCTATAAGCTATTGGTAGATAAGTAAACTATCCATGTGAATGATAGTGTAAATATAGTGACAGACGTATGTACATGAGTAACTACTAATGTCTATGAAGTCTTGTGTCTAAGTCTTGTGACTGACACGGTCACATGTTAAACGATAAGTTCAACATTAATTCTTACAGATTCTTGACGGCATAACTCAGAGCTAGTGCAGCATACAATAAATTCCACGTAATGTATAATTCCGACATCTCTGAAAAATCCAAACCTATTTACAAGAAAAACATGAGAATGAGCGAAACAGTGGATTGGTGACTGCATAAAATGAAGATCTAAATCACTTGAAAGGCTGTCTAGTGCACCACAATTGGGAAAGGTTGCATGTAGTCAAGAAGGCAGTCAACAAAGTCGTAAAACTTGGCGGCTATGTATGAGCCTTCCGTCACTTGAATATAAATTACACCGTCGAGAGAAAGTGCTGGAAGGAGAGAGTATCTAAAACATTGGGTGAGTTGCATCAATTCAAATGCCGAAATGTCGAATTTATACTTGCCTTCGCCCGCGAGCAAAAGATGTCTTCTTGAAAACACGCCGTCCAACTCGTTCAGGCCATAAGTTGTGGCCAAAATGGTTTCGGAAATTCGCTCGTTGCTCTTCGTAACGCTCAATCACTACTTTGGTGATCTGTCCGTAGGTTAGCACAGTAGATAGCATATCACAACAGAAGATATCTTCTTCATGGAATACCCCGCTCTCTTCAGTGTAAGCTAGATAGTTGATAGCGATATGGTGATATTGAGTCGAGTGCTGAATTTCATCAAGCTATGCCTTGTTTCTGACAAATGCTCACTACATACCTTGATAGCTGAACAATTTCAATACTCTCTTACGCCCTCGCAGCTCATGCATGTTTGCCTTGCACAATAATCCCTTCTGATGTTGAGAAAGAATTCGTTGAAGTGTTCATTTTCTGCATCCTGTAGCTTCGCTGATGCTCTGGCTTGAAAAAGTCGAGCCCATGAAAGTAAGAGGTTGTCGTAAATCATCAGAGAAGCGTTTGCCATCGGTCATGATGGTGGTTGGTGGTGAGGAGAAGGTGGCAGTGCGTCTCGCAGCTGAATTGCAACCTCACGCAAGTGTATACACTCAAGGAGCACTTGGACTATCTGATGGTTCATTTCTGGAGATCATTCACTTAGGACTTCGCTTGTTTCCATGTTTTTCTTGTAAATAGGTTTGGATTTTTCAGAGATGTCGGAATTATACATTACGTGGAATTTATTGTATGCTGCACTAGCTCTGAGTTATGCCGTCAAGAATCTGTAAGAATTAAGGCAAACAGATGAAATCTGAGCGAGTTATCATGTCTCGAAGATTTTGTACCAGATGTGTGGCTGGGGAGCGTCCGTGGGAGCCGCGCCAACTATTTTCGAAATAGCAATAATCTCATCGGTACTTGGCATCACCCTAAGCCCTTAATGGGCTATCGGACGGTTCGTTGTCCGTGAGCGGCGGTTTGTCACCCCAGATTTGGTAGATGGATGTCATGGGAGGGTGGTGAAAAAACTTTCAAAGAGACTTTCTGGATTATAGGGAATAATATCTTGCATTCAAAAGTTGAACAGCTGGGAGATCGATTCCTGCGGTAATCAGCTTCACCGCTGTAATGTCAGTCCACAGGATCGTCCACTTGACAGTGCATGACGCAACAGACCATGTAACATCTTTATAATGAACCGTACAAAACCTTGGCACACCCATTATAATGATTGGCTCAGGGCTCCAAGGAGCCTCAAGACTATTAATATATCTACTCCCTTAGATACTTTCCATTAATGTTATTGATGGCCCTGTCCAAACCATTGATGGACCGCCCTCCCTGAGTTTCTTTTCATTGATATACCTTCGAACATCAATGAATCGGCCGCTCGTTCATTCCATTGATGGTCCTGTCCATCGATGGACAACCATCCCTCGACGGTACCTTCGAACATCAATGAATCGGCTGCTTCTTCATTCCATTGATGGTTCCGCAAAGCGGGATCATCGATGGACCACTCAGTTTTTTTCTTCCATTAATAAAAAACCAATGTAAGGGGGTGAAACCAAAATACCATCTTTGATGTACCTCTAAACATTAATGAACTTAGAGAACTTGGTCCATTACTGGACCTTATCTTGACAAAAAGATAAAAAAGCTGGCTGATTACGGTATAGATATACCTAGAAACACGAATTGTAATGGAACAAGAATACCAAGCTGACCTGTCCTCAATTGCCATCGTCGTCCGATTCCTCCCTGCCCTTGTCTTCATCCATTTCAACTTCTACCTCTAACGGAGACATGGATGGAAGTGTAGCGTTGTGGGGTGGATCCAAAAGGTGGGAAAGGATGACCTTTGCCCGCTCGCGTATGGGGTGCCATAGCTGTGCCCAATGACGGCCACGATTGCGCTCAACATGAGCATGCTCCTTCGCGTATGCTGTCAAACCCTCTTGTAAGAATGGAGAGACATCTCGTCGTCCGATCTGCCTTTCCCACCAGCTAGCCACGTAGTAACAATATTCGATCGAGCGGTGCATTTCTTCTTCTACAAGCCTCAATTCTTCTCGTGGTCGACGGGCATGAGCGCGCGCTTTACACCACTCAGAACGAAGGCCTGTAAAAAAATTAGTGATGCAATACAGACAAACAACACGTCAAGTTAAACTCACTATCCTGGATCTCCTCGAAACTAGCCCCGTCAGTGACCCTTTCACCCCCCACCATCGTGAGATGGGTTTACCAAATCCACGAAAGTACTTGTTTACTTTGTCCAAGTGACAGGATCGGATTGAATGGGATTGTGGGCACGTTTCTCTTATTGAGAACCTTGTCTATAGCATCTGCGCCCAACCCACTTTGCTCCTGTGCTAAGCGCCAGTCCTCCTTCTCCTTCTCCTTCAAAACCCATTCACTGATCCCTCGAATATCCGTGTCCTGCAGCTCCTTCAGTGAGTTCATCCACTCTCCTTGTTTGCGTGTTTTCACCAGGGCAGCTCGTGCCGCACGATAAGTAGCTGCTATCATTGTAATTTGCGCCTCAATCTTGTCCTGGAGCGTATTCATTTTTGTATACATTGCCTTGTGAAGGCTGTAAATGGGATGTGTTCTTGTAAACAACAGAACGGGAGCGAAGTTGAGCTTGTAACTGACTGAGCGATTCATGCACTTGCACAAAATGAAGACGATCTTCCAATTGTATCAGTTCAGTTGGAATGAGAGTATGTGATCGTTCGTTGAGGGAGCTAGGGAGGAAAAGGTTCATTGTCTCTGGGCTTGTGCATTCAGGCGGTTCAGCTTCAATCAAAGGTCGGAGAGCAGGTATATGGATCAGGAGAGAATCTCGGTATTTTTGTATGCGTTGTAGGAGAGACGTTTGTCGTGTAATGCGGGAACATTCTTGGAAATCGGTGAGCTTTTTCTTGCATGTCATAGAGGCCACAATAGATTGTCTAGAAAAATGTCAGGCGGTCGTAATTCATCGAACCAAAAGCACGTACTGAAGTTCCTCGATCTCCAACCTGTCAATCACTAGACCACTCAACGTTGATATTGAGGTATTCATGCCAGTCACCTCTCGTTGATGCTCCTCCTCGGCAAGCTCCTTCTTCACCTGGGCCAGTGTGAGTGCTATTGAATGTCTAGAGTTAGATTATATCCAGATTGTAAGCATGGAAATGGGACTTACTTTCTTCACACATGTCATACGGACAGAAGTTTGACAGACCCTGTTCCCATTGCACAACCTGGTCCTGCCAGATAAGCAGATCCTTCACGTGGTCGTCCTGTAGTGTGTCCGTAAATGCTGTAAATGCACGGGCATTAACGACTGCTTCCGGAATGGCTTTAACCAGCTTCTTGACGAGGGAAGTTTCTGAAAGGAATGATTATTAAATAACATCTGATATACCTCTGGAGATGCATACCTAGATTTATGGTTTTCCGCCAATTCCAGAAGTTTGCAAAGTCATCCAGCATGTCCCACGCGCGCCGGTAACGGCACTAAAAAACTACTACTAGGTGCAGCAAAACATACTCCAAGCACGAAGTGCGCAAAACCAAACCCAACACTAGCAATTAGCGTAGTTGATTTGTGGAGGTCGGTATCAATGGACGCTCTCAGCAAGGTTCACTGAGAACTCTAAGATATGACTTCAAGGGTGGGGCTCTATATGGTTCAAAACAAATTCAAATTCTGTGTTCACAAGTCAAAATGACTAAGGCTTTCTACGAAGTTCACTACTTTGAGGGGGTGTTCAATTCTTTCTAAGTTCAAATAGAACTATCAAATTCAATTCAAATTCGAGTCAAAGCGACTCTACAAGTTCAAAGTTTAGACGAAATTGAGTCCGAAGAGGACCTGAAACCTTCTCCTCCCCCAGAAGTAAGTTCCCTTAATATTTTCCTTCTTTCTCAAGACTAACAACATCATTGTAGCCACTTACCAGACTTTCAAAGAAAGATCCCCCTCTGCCTTCGAAAAAGCAACTGGAGGTGGTCATCTCCCAACGCCCTCTGCCTAAGCCTCTGCCTAAGCCGGCACGCTCTCTGGTAAGTCCTTCGTTTTATTTTCTTTTCCTTTGTTAACACCTGATTAGGTCCTGCCTTCTGACTCGTCGAAGATCAAGAAGGTTGACATCCCTCCGGCTGCTGGTTCATCGACTCGGTCCCCTGGCCCTCGCACTACGCGTAGTTCAACCGGAACCCTTGTAAAGATCAAGCAAGAATCGTCGAAGACCCCCGCTTCCACTAAAGTCATTGAGGTTCGAAAGGACAAGGGGAAGGGCAAGGCCAAGCCCAGATCTCCGTCCCCTTATCTTCCTAAACCCTCAAAATGGTTTTCCAATCGTCGATTTGACATTGTAAGTCCTTTCTTTAATACTTCTTTTCTTTTCTGAGAACCTACTATCTAGCATTCGCAAACCCAAAAGCATCCGCAAGGTCTCGACGCCGATAGTAAGTTCATATTCCTTTAATAATCTTTATGTTCTAATCTTTATCTTAGATGTCCCGCTTCGCTTCAATGTTCCTGAGGCAGAAGCCTTCTCACTTCGAGATGTTCTCGAGAGCGGTATCGCGGATATAATCTACTAGTACCTAAATAAACGCATTTTTAACATTTTTATATATATAATATAATCAAAATGGGAACATAATATGAGGATTAGAGCAAGCCCAAGCTGCTAGTCAAAGCACAGGTCTATTTGCAGGTTATCCAAAGTACAGAAAGTACGAAACACCCTATAGATGAGAGTCTTCGACGTTCCGAAACCTGTAGGAACTGATGAAGCAGCCTTTAAAAACCTTCATTCATTTGGATAGGCCTCGTCTCACTCGCAATTACCTGTAGCAAACATGGGGACACTTGATTTTACTATCAATTTATTGATTTCTTCGATATTGGTTGAAAAGACGGAAACAACTCTTAGAAGTACATCTGGAAGTAACAATCGGACGGATGTAACTATCTAAAGTCCACTTCGGACTTAAGGAACAGAAACAATGCCGGTGGCTGTAACTTACAGCTGGAAACAAGAAAAGGGGCGGATGTCGACGATGTCCGGTCAGAAAGAACATTCTACCAGGAAAGAACCATAGGAACGATCCCTGGAATGTAGATCGAGCAGTTTTGGACTATTCCAGATCGGATAGAACAAGAGAGAACAAGGGAGCACATGGGGACTCGCCTTGGAAACAGAAAGGGGTCAGGATGTATCCACATGCAAATGTCAAAGATATCCGACTCGGAACAGGACTAAAGAAAATATGAGGAAAAGGAATAAGGAATACTATATTCTGGACAGTTTTATATCTAATTGACATGTACTATACCTGATTAAGGGTACTTTGGTATCTCTGAAAGGGATTTCTCTATATTTTCGACTTTTTACCATATCTTCGACGTTTGATTATTATTTATTCGAAAAGGCGTATATAAGGGAGGATGGTAGCAGCAGTATTTTCCCCAGTAACCTACGACAGAAGCCTAAGTGCTTTCACTAGGGGACTCTGGCTCATACTTTGCCCCACTTCTTCGAAGTTGGTGTTTGTATTTGGAAAAGATTGGATTTGAACTTTGAATTTGATTTGAATTTGTTGCCACTTTGGTACTTGGAAACTTAGAACTTGTAGAGTCACTTTGACTCGAATTTGAATTGAATTTGATAGTTCTATTTGAACTTAGAAAGAATTGAACACCTCCTCGAAGTAGTGAACTTCGTAGAAAGCCTTTGTCATTTTGACTTGTGAACACAGAATTTGAATTTGTTTTGAACCATATAAAGCCCCACCCTTGAAGTCTTATCTTAGAGTTCTCAGTAAACCTTGCTGAGAGCGTCCATTGATACCGACCTCCACAAATCAACTACGCTAATTGCTAGTGTTGGGTTTGGTTTTGCGCACTTCGTGCTTGGAGTGTGTTTTGCTGCACCTTGTAGTAGTAGCTTTTAGTGCCGTTAGCGGCCGGACTCTTTCATCAGTAAGTTTCTTCCATTACTTCTTTTTCTGGTACTGATTCACCTGTAAACAGGAATTGATGCTCCCTTGCTTTGCCTGCGCTTCTGCAAAAGTCAAGTGCGAGCGCTCCACCTCCAAAAGTGAGAAGTGCGATCGATGCAAGGTGTCTCGGTTCCTGTGCAGTTGGATTCTGCCGAAGGTGGAGTCGTGGTCAAGGATGGACATCATCCGGGACTGGGCGAGTTCGACCCCCAGCAGTAAGTTCTTGTTTTCTATTCTATTCTTATGGTTAATCTGTTTTCTAGACTTCCACTCGCGTCTAGGAGAGCTCCTGCAGCTCTTGAAGATCTATGACCAGCTCAACAAACAAGCTAGGTCTCTTCAAGACTCGATTTCCTCCCTCCATGCCAACATCATCGACAAGGCTCACGAGGTCCAAGATGTCGCTATCAACCCGAAGGTGGTTCTCGAATATCTTCAACTGCACCCGGATGGTCTGGCGCTCTCTTTGGAGACAATCCGTGGGCTTAGTGCCCTTTTTGATTGGCCATTGGAAGATGGAGAGGCAGAGGGGTTCACTGAGGTTAAGGTGGATGGGTCTTCGATGACCTTCCTCAACCCTAAGACCGGCGAGTCCTTCTCTGTGGCTCTCGGTTCGACCGGTGCCGCTCAGGTACACTTTCTTTATATTTCTATTCCATTTTCCTTTTTATTTTCCTTTCTAAATATTCCTTTCCTTTCAGCAGAACGCTCCGGAACCAGTTCGCGATGACAGCGTGTCAGCTCGGGAAGTTGAGGAATCCGTGATTCAACAGCCGGGTCAAACAGTTGTCGAGGGGAAAGAGCGTTCGGTTGTGGCACCGTCGCCTGGGGATGCTGCCCCATCTTCCGACCCTCTTGGCCATTCACCTAAGTGTAAGTCTGCATCGTCGATATCCTTGACCTAACTAAGTAAGTCTACTAGAGACCTTCATCGATATATTGCCATGGACTATTGTTTGGACTTGCGGTTCTCGAGACATTGGTCTCGGGACTTATTCTTTTCTTATTTCTTGTAAGGCTTTTATCTGTTCAGTAGTATACATACTACTTTAAAAAATGTATTTCTATATCTTTGCTACTGTGTAGCATAAAAATACACTCTGTATTTTTCCTTCTATTACTGTGTGATAAAGGAATTAAGAGTCTTCGAAGACTTTTGACTTAGACAGAGTGCCTTCGTTAGCCCCTGTCTAGTGACTTCAACGATATCGAAGAGACCCCTAAGTCCTACTTTCCCTTTATTCTTTTCTATATTCCCTTCTATCCTGACAAACATGAAGCTAGCCATTGAAGTGCTGTATGAGTTATTGGTTTCTAGTAAGTCCATTCTAATGTCTTCGATACGCAATCTCGAATCTAGACATCGATTAGAGGCATACCCTAGGAACTTTGTTCCTTATGTAGGGCTTTCCTACTACATTGCTGGAGACCAGATCGTTCTTCGTACGCCTCTTTCGACTAAATGAGAAGCAGAACTAGCCATCCAACTCCAATTCATGGTTTCCCTTTGCCATTCTGACGGACCTTACTTCAAGTTTGTCCTCACGTTCGATCCAGCACAGAGACCTTTTATCACGGGTCCCCTCTGCTATCACATTTTTCCTACGGCTGCACACTCATTCTTTCATCGACTTGCAAATGCTATGGCTCGAGTCGGATTCCTGAAGCTCGAAATTGCCTCCATTCCCGGCGCTGTTGAAGCTTGGTGCATCGCCGTTTTCCATTCTTTCTTCATCGTATCGGATTACATCCAATATGTTCCTCCACAAGCCTACTATGGTTTCTTTGACTCTGAACTCAACACTGCTAGGTACACATCCGCGGATTTCATGTAGCCTAAATCTTCGAAGTCGAGTTCCGATCAAATTTCCTTATTTAGACATGATCTACATTTCCTATGCCACACTGTCTGTAGTATAGATCTTGTTTTCAATGTGCTTTTTCTATTTTCTTTTTACTAAGACCCCATCTTCGACATTGAAACCATATGTGTCTCGATGGCATCTCGATCATCCTCATGGTTTTCCTTATGGTTCTCTTGTTTCTTAGAGTGTAGGGTTTACTCGGAAGATCAAATTTCCGGCAGTTCTGGGCTGTTGCACCAACATCGACGATCCATTCTTAGCCGTTGCTTAGTTGCACAATGCAAAATTCTGTCCGAATTTCAAGTCCTCTCCCCCTGACAAAAGAACTGTCAACTCCGTTGACTATACCCTTCGGTATAAAAGCCTCAGTGAGGCCATTCCTATCCTCACCCAATTTTCCATTCTTTTTACTTCTACACTCTCAACTCGTACCGTCTTCGATATGTCTACTGCCAGCAAGGTCCCTGCTTGGAACGGTCATGACCACTTCCTTAAGCACAACGATGCTTTCATCAAACATATGGAAGCCATGCTCGCCAGCAATATGAGCGTGCTCGCCGATGAAGGCGCTCGCACCATTGCCAACCATCTAGTACGTTGTTTTATTCTTTTCTTTTCTTCTTCAACTAACTCCCATAGTCTGTTTCCATGTCTATCTACCACATCGCGAAAGATACCAAGGCCTTTAACTTCATCAAGAAATGTGTTGAGCTTCTCGAGAAGCTCCAGAAGGTCCCCAGCGTGTCTGAGGTTCCCAGCTACTGCGGTCATCTCACTAACGGCACTAAAAACTACTACTAGGTGCAGCAAAACACACTCCAAGCACGAAGTGCGCAAAACCAAACCCAACACTAGCAATTAGCGTAGTTGATTTGTGGAGGTCGGTATCAATGGACGCTCTCAGCAAGGTTTACTGAGAACTCTAAGATAAGACTTCAAGGGTGGGGCTTTATATGGTTCAAAACAAATTCAAATTCTGTGTTCACAAGTCAAAATGACAAAGGCTTTCTACGAAGTTCACTACTTCGAGGAGGTGTTCAATTCTTTCTAAGTTCAAATAGAACTATCAAATTCAATTCAAATTCGAGTCAAAGTGACTCTACAAGTTCTAAGTTTCCAAGTACCAAAGTGGCAACAAATTCAAATCAAATTCAAAGTTCAAATCCAATCTTTTCCAAATACAAACACCAACTTCGAAGAAGTGGGGCAAAGTATGAGCCAGAGTCCCCTAGTGAAAGCACTTAGGCTTCTGTCGTAGGTTACTGGGGAAAATACTGCTGCTACCATCCTCCCTTATATACGCCTTTTCGAATAAATAATAATCAAACGTCGAAGATATGGTAAAAAGTCGAAAATATAGAGAAATCCCTTTCAGAGATACCAAAGTACCCTTAATCAGGTATAGTACATGTCAATTAGATATAAAACTGTCCAGAATATAGTATTCCTTATTCCTTTTCCTCATATTTTCTTTAGTCCTGTTCCGAGTCGGATATCTTTGACATTTGCATGTGGATACATCCTGACCCCTTTCTGTTTCCAAGGCGAGTCCCCATGTGCTCCCTTGTTCTCTCTTGTTCTATCCGATCTGGAATAGTCCAAAACTGCTCGATCTACATTCCAGGGATCGTTCCTATGGTTCTTTCCTGGTAGAATGTTCTTTCTGACCGGACATCGTCGACATCCGCCCCTTTTCTTGTTTCCAGCTGTAAGTTACAGCCACCGGCATTGTTTCTGTTCCTTAAGTCCGAAGTGGACTTTAGATAGTTACATCCGTCCGATTGTTACTTCCAGATGTACTTCTAAGAGTTGTTTCCGTCTTTTCAACCAATATCGAAGAAATCAATAAATTGATAGTAAAATCAAGTGTCCCCATGTTTGCTACAGGTAATTGCGAGTGAGACGAGGCCTATCCAAATGAATGAAGGTTTTTAAAGGCTGCTTCATCAGTTCCTACAGGTTTCGGAACGTCGAAGACTCTCATCTATAGGGTGTTTCGTACTTTCTGTACTTTGGATAACCTGCAAATAGACCTGTGCTTTGACTAGCAGCTTGGGCTTGCTCTAATCCTCATATTATGTTCCCATTTTGATTATATTATATATAAAAATGTTAAAAAATGCGTTTATTTAGGTACTAGTAGATTATGTCCGCGATATCGCTTTCGTTCACGAGGTGCAGGCCATCCGTACCAAGCAAGAGGAGACCCTTCGCAACAAGGCCAAAGGCTCCAAGTGCTCTGCTGTACGCTTCCTCTCTCTCAACGATGTCGAACATATTCCTAATAGTTTCTTTCCGTTAGAAATCTGTGGAGTTGGTCGTATCCGACTCTGACGAAGATATGGAACTCGTCGCTGATGCTTCCATTAAGCCAAAGGTACTTTCCAACCCTGTTTCTGTTTTCCTTACTAAATTTCAGGAGATGGAGGGGCTCGAAGCCTCTATCCATTCTGTCCTCAAACAGAAGGAAGGCAAGTCCGCTGGTAAGGACGTTGCCAAGGGCAAGGGTGCCTGTGCCAATTCTGCCCTTAAATTCAAGAAAGTCAGTTTCTTGAAGTCTTCGATTTCTGTTACATTTTAATTATTCCATTCAGGGTGGCCCTAACGGTACTTCCGCCATGGCCTTGTCCAGGGCCAAGAAGGCTCGCTTGCCAACTCCAATCGTTGACACTGCTGAAGAGACACCTGGTATGTTCTCTTATTTCTTTTCCACTTCGTACTGTCCTGAACATATCGAAGAGGAACTCCGCCTTCGTCAAGAAGGCCACGAACGTATTCTTCACAATTGCAGGGTTGCTGCCCTTTGCCAACCTTTCCAAATACGATCCGGAGCATCTTCTCTCTGTTGCCAACTTCTTGCGCACTGAGGCAGTTACTCTTCAGCATACCATCCTTTACACTCACAACCAGTACAAGTTCACTATTTCTCAGCTCGACGAAATTAATCGCGTCTGCCTTGCTAAATTAGGTATCAACGATTCTATGGACACCGAATCCATCGAGGAGGCCATCAAGGACATCTCTGTCCAAGGCGAGACCTCGAAGACTGGCTACGTCTCCGCCTAATTTACCATTTTTCCGTTTTCCTTTTCTAAGTAAAATATATAATCCATACACATCGCTTGGACTTATACTGTACTTGTCATCTGTAGCGCTGTTGCGCAAATGTGCTTGATTTGAAGTTGACTTTAGTCGTCAACATCGCTTTCTTCAATCTCTTCGAAGTTGTGTCCGATGTCTGCTTCCTCTTCGCTAAGTCGCAAGTTAGGAATTCAGTCGAAGATATAGTCTTTGTCTGGACCAAACTCAACTTCTTCATCTTCTTCTACTAATTTATCTAACTTTTCTTTAGACAAATGTATAAGTTTTTCTATTTCCGAAGGTAACTCGATCGGAGTATATCTTGCCACATGAGGCAGAACTCTGAAAGCAGCATACTTTCCTCTCATAAGAGTCCCATCCATTTCTGCTAAGATATACGAACCTCCTTTTGTCCTTCTAATTACTATACAAGGACCAAAGTATCGAGGAAACATCTTTCTATCTAAGTTCTTTTCAATCTGTCTATTTCGAACTTGGACCAATGTACCCGGTTTAAAGTCATACGGCTTTATAGTGTGCATATAGTCTTGTTCAAATTTTCTTAGATTCCTTCTTTTATTTTCGGATACCCTTTGCACCATATCTAATCCCAAAACAAAGAAGTAGGGTGAACACCCTAGACTCTTCCTAGTTGTAATTCTGTCTGCCCACAAGATATGTTTCAAGAAATAAAACCAGTGGTGTAAATTCCCACTGGTGGCTTTTGCCAATGCTTGTCTTATATCAAAGTGTGCTCTTTCTATCTTTCCATTGGCCTGAGAATTATATGGTGAGATACAAATACCTCTAACTCCATATTTGTCTCTTAACCATTTGGTCAAGGCTAACATCTGAGGAGCATTATCTGTTACGATCTCTTCAGGTGTTCCCCATCTACATAAGATGTCATCAAAGAACCATTCCGCAAGTTGCCTTGCATTCTCATTGGCGATACCCCTTGCTTCAGACCAATTAGACAATGCGCATCTTCCATGCACTATGTTCTTGCATCCTCTACTAGCAGGTGTCATTTTAATAACATCAATATGTATTTTCTGAAATAGAGAAGGAGTGTGGGTAAGAACTGGCGGAATTCTAAGTAACTCCAATTTCCGTTCTTGACAAGGCTTGCAAGACTTGACAAACCAAACCACATCTTCCTCTAAGTGAGGCCACCAAAATCGCTTCTCAATAAGAGCTTTGGTAGCGAACATTCCTTTATGCCCCAAATTGTCATGCGATGCAACTAGCATCCACATTCGCTTTTCCTTAGGTACAAATAATCTATGATGGCTAGAACCATCCAAAGACTTTCTGTATAATCTTCCTTCATTGTCTACAAAGAACTTAGCAGCCCTTCGTATAAATTTACTTTTCTCTGATGCGGTCATTAATTTCAAGACATCTGAGTCTGGGTTGACCAACCAGTCGATAATCTTTGGAATTCCTTCATCTTGATCAATTGCTTCTTGACTTCGATGAATTTCATCATATGGATGGTCCCTTGACCATTCCAAGTCTATTTCTGATGGGATAACTACCACTTCCTTTAGTGAATAGCTACTAGCCCAACTTTCTTTCTTATAATGAAAGGACTCAAAATAATAAGCCCAAAGTCTTTCTTCATCTCTGACTTCTTGCAATTCTTCCTCAAAATCCACTACATCTGTAGCTAACTCTGTGAAGTCTACAACTTCATTAAAATATCCTGACCTAGGATCTATATGCTCCTTGAAGGTCTCAAATTCTAATGGTTCTTCAGTCTGGTTTTCACCCATCCGGAATTTTACCGGTTTTCCATCATCATCCTCTAGAAATTCTTCCCAACCTTCTGGTCTCTCAGTTGACTTGCCACCTGGTGGCGGTCTTGATAAACCATCTGGCCCATGTACCAATCCCTTGATATGGACTAAGGTAAATCTCCAGAGTCTAATTTCTTCTATCCAACGGTTGATACTGGCATTTGGCGCGCTACTAGGATTGTCTAACATTCCTTTGATGTAGCTAGCATCGGTTTCAACTGTTAAGTTTCTGCATCCATAGGTCTGATATTTGGTAGCTCTTAGAGCCATCATCAAACCATATAATTCTCTTTTCGGTTGAGAAAACCTTGCTTCTCTTTCATTAAGGGTAATGGAACCAAAGTAGTTGAAGAACTTCCTGCGAGGATTTTCTGGATCTTCTTGATATAAGTAGAATCCAACCGCTTGCCATGAAGTATCTACCACTAACGTAATTCCATTTGGATTTTCATAGTCAATGGGTTTGAGTGCTGGCGCATTTTGAATAGCTTCTTGAACTGTTCTAACAGCCTTCATCTCCGCTTCCCCAATGACAAAAGGTACGTTCGCTGCAGTCAACTTAGTCAACAGACGTGTAATTTTCGCATAATCCTTAATGAACATTCGCATTTGTCCTGCTGTGCCCAAGAAAGATTTTATATGTGTTCTGTTTTCAAAGTTTGCGGGGTCCCATGATAGGATGACTTCTGCCAACTTTTCTACTGGCTTTTCTCCTTCATAGGACACTCTGTGTCCTACTACTAACCCTTCTGATACACACAAGTATGCTTTAGGACCTGAAAATGTTCCACCAACATACTTCATGCGCTGAACTATCCGATTTACGTTCTGGAAATGTTCCCAAACAAATCTTCTAATTCCTTTATTTTCTGGTATGGTTTCAAATGACCCATCTGGTGTTTCATATCTAGAGGCCGGTCCTCTGATAAGAACATCATCAATATATGGTCTGGTGACATGTGGCATTTCTTCTCTGAAGATGTATGATACATCTTCATGAAATAATGGAACAGAGTTTGTCCAACCCATTGATAGTTTAACCAAACGATAAGGACTAAATGGAGTCTGGAACGTAGTATAGTCCCTTGACTTTTCATCTATCAGTCTTTCATCATAACCAACCCAGATGTCCAACATGCCTAAACATGCTCTCCCAGAAAAGCTAGAAGCTATCTCTGCTGTTCCTGGCAGAATTCCTGAGTGTTGGATCGTAACTCTATTCAAAGCTTCTAAGCTATGAACTAAGCGCAGACTCTTTCCATCTTTCTTCAAAACCATAAACCATCTAGACCGATAAGACGAAGTAGTGGGTTCGTAAACACCAGCTGCTATCTTATCTTTCAGGATCTTGCATACTTCTTCATAAATCCCAGGTGGAATAGGAATATTCTTTTCCACCCATGGAGTATGTGGTAGTACTGGAAATTTGATTGGAGGGAAGAAGTCTGTCCTGAAGTTTCCTCCTTCTTCTGCACACCAAGCAAATCCTTTTTCCTGTACTATCATGAAATGATGCAACAATTTCCTTTCTTCTGGCCACAAGAAATCTTCGGAGTGATTCTTGTCAATGACCTCTTTCCTTTCTAAAGTATATCTTTCTCCAGGCAAATATTCAGGTGGATTAGGAGATAGTTCTGGAAGTTCCACTAGTGGATCTCCAGTAATATTCCTTTGTACCCTAAATTCTTCTGGCATTGGTGCAAGTTGCGGTCTAACCTTCAAGTGCACTGGTTTATACTTCCCAAATACAGAGACTGGCTCTGAACTTGTTAGATTCTCAGGGTTTCCGTAAGGAGTTTCTGAGTTATCATTGATAAGTGGGTTCTCTCCACTTAATCCTTTTTCTATTTCTTCTATTCTAGCGCTAGAGGCTAACAAGGCTGTGACTTCTTCGAAATCAGTTTTACTAGCTAAGACAAACGCTTCTGCTAATTCTACTGATTCAAAGTTATTCTTTTCTGGTAATTTATACCCTTCTATCTCAATTTTATTATCCTCAAAAACAAAACTCAATGCAACCTCTCCTTGATCATCTAACAATTCCTCAAGGCTCATTGAAAATTTTCTGTTTCTGAATTTTCCTCTCTTTTTAATTCATCTTCTCTTTCTTTTCTAGCCTGTCTGGCTCTAGCATTTTCTCTTCTAAGGATTGGCTTCTTTGTTTTATGGCGAATCTTAATTCCCTCACCTCTAGGGTAAGTTGGTATAGTACACTTTACTCTAGTATTAGGGCAAGTGATTACTATGAGTTGATCACCATCTGGGAAATTCTGAACCTCTGAGTTTGTTAAAACGTCGAAAGGTCTTCCCAACAAAATCTGATAAGGAGCATCTTCAACAACATGAAGTTGTAAAAAGACTTCTACTTCACCAAATGTGAAAGGTAGATTCCTTGCTAATCCTTTAGTCCTTTGTAGTTGACCATTTGCAGATTGCATAACCACATTTGTGTCTGGATCCCAAATCATTCCAAGTCCAATAGCTACAACCATATCTACTGCAACTATCTGAGATCCACTATCTATGATAGTTTCCACTCTTTCTTTGGATCCATTGACTTCTGGATAAATACATCGAAGACCATCCATTACATTAGCAACTATAAAAACATTACGCTGCTGTTCCATAGGAAGGTCTCTGATATACTGTTCCACCGGATCTTTCTGAACTATTGAACCAGCTTCAAGCTGTCCTCTAGCTTCTTCCAAAACTTCAAATGTTTGGTCAACTTCGAGTTCATCGAGATTGACGAACTCACTTTCCGTTCCAAAGTTAGAAAATTGCTTTACTAACTTTTCATCTATTTCTGCTTCGAAAAAGGACTTCGCATCCCTTCTAGGCAGTCTTCGATTTCTAAGTTTCCTTAACAAGGCTTTCTGTAATTCCGGCGAAGCTTTTATAGCATGCGATGTCGAAATCTCAACTTCCTGTCTCAGAATTTTATCCGCAATCTCTTCAACCGCTTTCTGCTTTACGACTTTCCAATTGTCATCATTCAAAGAAAGTTTCTCCGACTTAGGCCTAATAGCCCTTCTAATGTCTTCGACTTTCTCTGAAATGTTCCGGCTTTCTTGACCTTTGTTTCCCTGGTCTTCTTCTGGTTTCCTGGGTAAAGCAAAATCCCTTGGTTGAAATATCCTCTCAATCGGTTCTACCCGATCAAAGTGTCTCTCTTGAGGATCTTCCTTCTCTGAAGTTTGTTCCTCGGTAGTTTCCTTTTCTTTTGACTTCTTTGAAGTCGGCGCATTATCATTTTCTTCATTTTCTTTTCTCAACTGTGGAACTACGTACTTGGATCTATCAAAGTTTTTCGGCGGCGAAATCACAACTTCCGGCTTCAATCTTCGAGGTTCCTCAAGGGTCTCTTCCTGGGCCTTATCCCTTTTACTGCCCTGCCCTTTCCTTGGAACTTCTAGTTTTTTGAGCCATTGAGTTTCTTCATCAGACCCGATAATACTTTCGATTCATCTGAGTCACCCATTTCTTTGATAGTTTCTTCCAGCGCAAACTGGAAGTTCGAGACCGGCGTTGGCTCTTCTTCGACTTCAAACATCAAGCTCTGCGCCATCACCGAAGTCTTAGCCGTCCATCCTTTCTCTTTGGCAATTGCCCAAATCCTTTCCGCACGAGTTGGTCCTGGTTCACCGAATCTCACAAACGGAACCCGATCCCCGTTCTTCAACTCGATATCGCGCTGAAAATCGGATTTGACCCTAAAATGCATATTTTTAATCATTTTAATAACATTTGAGTTATAAAATAAGGGAATGTAGGACTAGGGTGAGCCCGAATTACTAGTCAAAGCACAAGCCTCTACGTGAGACTTTAGCAGTACGAAAAGTACGGAATTAGAAAGATGAGAGACTTCGCGAGGTTTCGAAAACGGTAGAAACCTCAAGAAGCAGCCTCTTAAAAACCTTCGTCTTTTGAATAGAAGGCCTCGTCTTACTTGTGGAATGCTTGGGGCGAACATAGGGAATTTATTGAACACTTTACTTTGACTTCACGAAGTATTGTTGGACAACTCGGACTTAAAGGAATTAACGAAGGATATATCGGACAAAGGACCTACATGCGGATCTAGGATAGAAATATCCGGCTCCCATGAAGTCATAGGAAAAAGGAAAGGATTACAATGTTCCGAAAACAAAGGAAATCTAGACCTTGCGAGGTTGACATGACAGTTGTTACCAAAGACAGGAACCCAGGAAATATGTCATGAGCGGCGACTGGTTCCTTTCCTTATTTAGAGGACAACAGGATGAGGGTGACATAGGAGATATGTTTCCAAGGATATGTGGGCAACTCGGAGACCTCGGGAAGTCTAGGCTCTGTCATCGTAACATGGATACAGACAGGGGATTCTTGGCTTATTATTTTATTCATGGTTTCTGGCACAATCTCTTGTATTATGCCTGATTAGGCGAGTTTCTGTTCGACTGAAAGGGATTTTATTATTATTCTCAAGTTTACTACATATCTTGGACTTTTATTATTTTTATTTCAAAAAGTGTATATAAGGAGGGAGGGTAGCAGGAATTTTCCCCCAGCAGCCTACGAGTGGAGACGCAGTTCACCTACTAGGACTAGCTCAAGGATTTTACCTTTGCCCCTCACTTCGTTGAAGTTTGGTGTTTGGATTGATTCGGACCTATTGCAATTTGGATTTGATTGGATTGTTATTGGAATTGAACTTGGATTTTGAAGTCAATTTGGACTTACATTGAATTGGAATTGCATTTGGACTTGATCAGAAATTTGAACTTGAACTTGAACTTCGCGAAGTCTTGAGAAAAGCTTTGTTGAATCCTTGTTGTTGAAATATTGAATTAGTGTTTTGTCTTGTCATTTGATAAGAAGGAATAGAAACTTGATTGAATCTTAAAAACCGAATATCCCTATATTCTGTCTTTCTTAGTGCCTCTTAGTGCAAACTAAAGCCTTAAGAATACCGACCTCCACCCCTTACACTTGTGTATACTCTTCTTGGTGTGGTTTTGGTTTGCGCACTTCGTGCTTGAGGTGTGTTTGCTAGCCATATTTAGTGGTGTTACACAGAGTTATTATCGAACTTTCCATCAGCATTCCTTCTCAAAATTCCTTTTGCCAATAAATCTGCTTGTTCCAGACAGTCCCTCACGGTATGTCCTTCCTTATTGCAGAACCAACACTGCATATCCTCGACCCAGTTAGACTTTGACAAAGACTCATTTCCATTGCATGGTCTATCGCAAGGACGTTGGTATTGGTTTCCGTTATTCTGAGTCCCATTTCCGGTGCTCACTTTCATTGTTCTCATCAATTCAAGGAGTAATCGGTTATTATTTTCCGTTGCCTGATTCTGTTCTGAGACTTGCTGTCCCAATTCTCGGAGTTTCACATTATATGTGTCCATTGAAGACGAAACTTTCTGTTCCCATTCGTCTTTGAATTTCTTTTCCCTAGTTTCCGGGACCGGTGGTCTCAAAAACTAATCTTCAGACTGTCTTACACCATGAAGCATCGTATACCCTGCAGGCGTTAACCCCGCATAGGTATCTCTACCTGATTGTCCTACTTCTGGTAAATATGCACCTTGTATCATCGTAACAGACATGTTGATAGCCGCTTCCTGAACATCTTCGATCATCCACAGATCCTGACGTTTCTTTAGCTTTTCAGCGATGTCCATGTCCTTACTGGACTCTGCCATGGCTTTGGCAAATAGATGTTTCCGTAGCTCCTCCGCAAAGTGGGGCTCCAAAGTGTTGATATAATACCGGACTAGGTCCACATTCGTAATCAACGGCGGTATCGCGGATATAATCTACTAGTACCTAAATAAACACATTTTTAACATTTTTATATATAATATAATCAAAATGGGAACATAATATGAGGATTAGAGCAAGCCCAAGCTGCTAGTCAAAGCACAGGTCTATTTGCAGGTTATCCAAAGTACAGAAAGTACGAAACACCCTATAGATGAGAGTCTTCGACGTTCCGAAACCTGTAGGAACTGATGAAGCAGCCTTTAAAAACCTTCATTCATTTGGATAGGCCTCGTCTCACTCGCAATTACCTGTAGCAAACATGGGGACACTTGATTTTACTATCAATTTATTGATTTCTTCGATATTGGTTGAAAAGACGGAAACAACTCTTAGAAGTACATCTGGAAGTAACAATCGGACGGATGTAACTATCTAAAGTCCACTTCGGACTTAAGGAACAGAAACAATGCCGGTGGCTGTAACTTACAGCTGGAAACAAGAAAAGGGGCGGATGTCGACGATGTCCGGTCAGAAAGAACATTCTACCAGGAAAGAACCATAGGAACGATCCCTGGAATGTAGATCGAGCAGTTTTGGACTATTCCAGATCGGATAGAACAAGAGAGAACAAGGGAGCACATGGGGACTCGCCTTGGAAACAGAAAGGGGTCAGGATGTATCCACATGCAAATGTCAAAGATATCCGACTCGGAACAGGACTAAAGAAAATATGAGGAAAAGGAATAAGGAATACTATATTCTGGACAGTTTTATATCTAATTGACATGTACTATACCTGATTAAGGGTACTTTGGTATCTCTGAAAGGGATTTCTCTATATTTTCGACTTTTTACCATATCTTCGACGTTTGATTATTATTTATTCGAAAAGGCGTATATAAGGGAGGATAGTAGCAGCAGTATTTTCCCCAGTAACCTACGACAGAAGCCTAAGTGCTTTCACTAGGGGACTCTGGCTCATACTTTGCCCCACTTCTTCGAAGTTGGTGTTTGTATTTGGAAAAGATTGGATTTGAACTTTGAATTTGATTTGAATTTGTTGCCACTTTGGTACTTGGAAACTTAGAACTTGTAGAGTCACTTTGACTCGAATTTGAATTGAATTTGATAGTTCTATTTGAACTTAGAAAGAATTGAACACCTCCTCGAAGTAGTGAACTTCGTAGAAAGCCTTTGTCATTTTGACTTGTGAACACAGAATTTGAATTTGTTTTGAACCATATAAAGCCCCAACCTTGAAGTCTTATCTTAGAGTTCTCAGTGAACCTTGCTGAGAGCGTCCATTGATACCGACCTCCACAAATCAACTACGCTAATTGCTAGTGTTGGGTTTGGTTTTGCGCACTTCGTGCTTGGAGTGTGCTTTGCTGCACCTAGTAGTAGTTTTTAGTGCCGTTATCATTGGTGACCACCGCAGGGGGTGGTATCACTAAGAAAAGACTTTATTTACATTGTACATCTCGACTTCGAAGAAGTTCGCTTCGAGAAGTTACCCTATACCCGTTGAACTTTACGGAAGAATCTGTCAAAATTGCTCCTAAAAGCGACCCACCAGTTGCGAATAAAGGAAAAGCATTAGAGACTTCTAAGAAAAGAACAACTTTGACTTCGACTGTTGCAGGACAGTCACAATTGTTTGATCACAGTCTCTCAAATATTCAGAAGAAGCTTGAGGAACTGAGAAAAAGGAATACAGAACAAATAAGAGATTCGGAAGCAGCCCGGTTAAGAATAAATCAATCTTTAGCTGAGTCGCCGACGAAAAGAGGGTATTTTACCGTCGAAGAAGGCATTAGTACTGCTAGTCTAGTACCATTACCATCTTCCTCACGTGAATCATCTTTATCGAGTTTGTTGTCAGACGTAGAATCAGAATTTAGAATGTCAAATAGAAATGAATCAATGGCGCCGACAGAAATGTCGGAACGCCCACCAAAGAACTCCTGGATGGAGCTCTCCGAAGAAGCGAGAGATGTCCTGAAAGGGGACAAATACAAGTTGTGACTTCAGGTCTTTAGTAAAGATCACCCGGAACATTTCGAAGGTTGGCTTACAGCCTTAGAGGATTATTTCCGGTTCCATAACATAGAGAATGGTGAAGCGCGGTAATGCGACTTAGTTGACTATGCTACAAGGTTCTTTTTGCACTTTAAAACAGTGCTACGGAGCGATATTTATCGTATTAAGAACTAGAGTGAGCCCGAATTGCTAGTTAGAGCTAGTGCCGCTAGTAGAATGTGCCGTAGGCGCAGCTAGACCAGTTAGAGAGAGCCGTAGATCGTGTCAGAAAACTGTATGACCGTTCGAAACCTGTAGAACACTATGAGCAGAGGACTTAAGCGGTGATTCACCGAGTTCTACTCTCTACATTCTACTATGCACTGGCATATCAAGGGATTGTACTATTAGAAGACTTGTAGTCTTCACAGAACCGTTTGTAGCAGAACTTAACAAAGTCAAAAGACCTTCATACTAGGAGTACCTACTTCTATGGGGGATTTAGTTGACAAGAAATCTGACATAGGACCACGCAGACTAGGAGAAATTTGATATGACCGTAGATCGAGTCCCGATCTAAGGAAAAGACAAAAAGACATGATACAGATCCCAGATCACAGATAGAGTACCTAGGAACCAGGCAGGAATGAACAACGGATCTCGGAGTCCACGCTGTTCATGTGCTATGGTGATTTGGAACTCTGGATCCATATGCTGGAACTACTTGGACACACAAAGTCCATATGATTTGATAACGTCGAAATGCAGGATAAGGTCCGTAGGCAGGAAATACCATATGGTACGCCTATGTAGGTCCATTCTACATGCTGAAACAAGAATGAAGAACGGTCCAGATTGGTCCAAAACATATGATTCGAATACGGAAAAGCTCCGTAGACAAGATTCTGCACATGTAGCAGTCCCTAGCGATAAGACTCCGCATGGATTTGTAGCTACGGTGCATTATTTTTAGAGATAGAACAAGTAGAGATAGGATTACAAAGCTAGCGTAGAAGTAGTATAAAAGCAGCTCATGTATCCGTAGATAAAAAAGTACTACCCGTGCGTAGGAAAGTCCTGAGTGGGTTGCCCGTGAGTAACTGCTCTTGACACCAATAGAGAGATTTGCCCTGTCTTTGTGCAGTGAAACGATAAGATTTGATTTGAACTATACGAGACCGTCGAGGTCAAAAACTAGAGAACTATCCGTCCGTAGGCCGCCGAGGTCTTGATTACTGTTTCGTGATCCGTCGAGGGTCTTAGCGTTCGTGTCCGCTGAGGACTTAGTTTTCGTGTCCGTCGAGGGCAATAGTCTCCAATCGTTCGAATTAGTCTTACCGTAGACGAAATTCATAGTCCCACTTAGTCCACTGGACAATAAACAGAGCCCCTACAGACCTTAGAATCCCCGTAGCTGTGGTGTTTTTTTTACACTTGCAGTTACACATTGATTTCATAAGAACTTCATACGATACTGAGACTGTGATCTTGTGCGTAACCTTTGCCAAGCAGTCCACCCTTGCAATCTTTCCTGGTGTGTAGAGTTATTGATAGACTTTACACGGAGGTTTACTAGTTTTTGTGTTGATTTGGTGTTGGTGCTACTCCTGTAGCTCTGATATTAGGTTGACTCTTGAGTGGTATTCTTCGCCCATTATCTGGTGACCACCGCAGGGGGTGGAAATAAGATTACATTTATCAAACGAAATATTGTGAAATTCCGGTAGTTTTAGCCCTACGGCGAGAACTACAAAAACAACAAAGACCAAAAGAACTTCTCTCAGAAAGATTAGTTCACAGCGACGTAATACTCGCACTTCACTAGCAGCTGGCAAACAAGTCTTACAGACACATAGTCTTACGGCTTTAGCATCTAGTACCCCAGCTCAAGTACCGAGAGCTGGTCAGTCTTCTCGATCTACGCGCAATTCTACGCAAGGAAGAGAAGCTACCCAAGTTATCCCGAACGATTTAAGAAACCCCGGTTTCTCTTTTGACAGAAGTCTGAGAGAAGCTTTCCGAGATATGAGATCTACGCAAGGTCCTAGAAACCAAGCGTTAGAAACCCCATACGAAACCCCAGAGATTTTAACTGAAGACATTGAACCGTTTTCTTCACCGTTATCATCTCTACCCTCTGAATACAATTCAGACTTCGACCTACGGGAAGAAGAGTTTTATTCTTTTGAACTAAACCCGAGTTTATTTCTGGAAAGACCGTTAACAAGTATGTCCCATATATCGAATGACCCAGTAGCGGCAGGTGTGCCAGATGAAGAAAGACCGATAAAGAAGTCCTGGACGGAGTTCTCTAAAGGTGCTTTGAAAGAATTAGACAAGGATACGTCGAAACGAAGGCTCCCCACATTCAACCGTCTAGATCCTGGAAATCTACGGGAATGGATGGCGGCTATCCTACAATATGGGAAAGTCAAGGGCTGGAAGTTAGATGAATCTTTTATCATTCTAGCAATGATTCAAATGGAGTTTGAGACCTCTCGACTCCTGGCACATCATTTGCCATCTACAAGAGGCTATAGTTGGGCTGCCTTTGAGAAAGAGATGTTTGATTCGTTCCCGTCGATTAGGGATTTAGAAATAGGAGCACTGGAGAATTTAGATCTGTTGAAGGCTAGGTTCTCTGGTATAGGAGAAGAGCAGCTACAAAAGCTTACTTCGTTTAATATGGAGTTTGAATTTGAAGCAGACAAACTTGCAGGAAGTTTGTTGAATCGAGAGAAAGTACAGAAGTTTGCGGAATGTCTAGACCCGACATTCTGGCGAGAGATCAGAAAGAGGCTACGGGACCCTCACTACGTTCGAAACCTGCAGGCAGAAAAGCCCATAGAAGTAGATAGTGGGTGGGTGGCTTCCCAGCTAGACCCTTTTGCTTTCTCCCAAGTTAGGGATATGGCTTTGACCATAAGTAATGAGTTAGTAGGCGATTGCTACGCACCTCAGGGCTTAGATCCTGTTAGCTATACTCTAGGAGTGAAAGCGGTGGCTCCCGTAGGAACCCCTTTGATCACTCGTGCAAAAATCGAGCCTACGATAGCTCCATTGTCTTCGTACAAGAAGGAAATAGCTTCTGATGAGTTGACAATGAAACTTTTGGCCTCCGTAGATGCACAGAATACTCGAATGAACGACTTCGCACGTGCAGTTTCTGAGCTTTCGAAGAAGATGCCTGACTTCAGTCAGCCTAACTTCTACAAAAACATGCAAGCTATGGCGTATCATAATGGAAGCCAAGGGCAGAGTAGCGGTGGATCTAGGCCTTCGAACCAGATCGCATCCAACTCTACGGCCACAGGGCAGCCGTATAGGGCGCCTACGGACAAAAATTGCATTATTTGTGATGAACCTGGGCATTTCTGGAGAGAATGCAGGCAAGCACAAGAGCTATCCCAGAAGAAGTGGATAGTTAAGAATGAACATACGAATAGACTGGAGATGTACGATGGGAATAACCTCCCACTGCCTGATCCAGTAAAGAAAGAGTCGCGAGCAGACAGAATTAGAGCTATTGCTAGAGAGAAGGGATGGCCAGGTGCTGAAAAGACCAGTTTCTTCTTACAAGGAGACTTGGATCTTGATGATGATCTCCCAGACTGTCAATCTGTGCCTACGATAGAAGTTTTGCTACAGAGAATTGCTGCTTTGGAGGTAGAGACTCGTCGCCAGTCGGGCGACAGCTCAAAAAACTAAAAGGTCCAATGATGGACTCCTCAGATAAGAGAGATAGATCTCGAGATACCCAGAGGAGACCGGAGGACCCCAAAAAAATAAAATTACCACCAAAACCCCAAGTAGTGATATCTACGCCGTCGTTCTTAAGAAAACAACCGTATGTGATACCCCAGAGAAAGCCTTTCGAGGAAGAGGTCTCTGAAGAAGAAGAAGCAGAATCGGATGAAGAAGAACCTCCGTCGCAGGTCGATAGATGTCCTTCTACTCCGCCACCTAGGGTATTCGATAGAATTCAGCCCATAGAACGTGTCCCACAACCAAGGGATTCTGTATTGCCCCGAAGCGTAATTCCTGAAGACAAGGGTGCTTCAAAATCTAAGAAGGTTCAGTCCGAAAACGTGAAGAAAGCGTCTACGGAAAATCTTCAAAATGTTGAAACGAAAAGATATAAGCAACGGGTGATTCAAGACCTAATTGACCAAATGATGGCCAATCCGGCTAGTGTTTGCTTGAACAAACTCACAGCTTCAGAAGAGTTCCGAAAAGCATTGCTACGGCGAGTTAGGAATAAGCACGTTTGAACGAAGAACTATAAAGCGTTCCTTCAAACGTTAGACTATCCGATAAAAGACTCTACGGCGGCTGAGGAACCTTTTGATGAAGAAGCGGAGTTTGTGAAAGTAGATAATATTGAGACCGTAGATTCGTTCGAAACCTTAGAAGAGGAAGAAGACAGATTGGAAGCGGGATCAGTAGTTCACCGAGATGTTGTGGAAGTTTATCGCACTGAGTTAGACTCTGAAGAAAAACAGAAGGTCGTAATAGTAGCTGGATTGTCCGAGGGTCTCAGATGTGTTTTTCCTGAGGTTAACGGTTCTACGGAAAGAGTAGAAGCGGTGATCGATGGTGGATCGCAAATAATCGCGATTGACGCATGGGTTGCTCAAGGATTAGGCTTGCAATGGGATCCGAATTCAGTGATTCACATGCAGTCTGCCAATGGACAGCTGAAACCAACACTGGGAGTGTGCAGAAATGTACCTTTCAAGTTTGGTGAAGTAACAGTATACTTGCAACTTCATGTGGTGGAGAAAGCTCCCTTTCAGATTCTCTTGGGTAGACCTTTCGATGTCCTAACGGAATCGAAAGTGCAAAACTTCAAGGATGGAGATCAGTGGGTTACAGTTTCATGCCCAAACAAAGGAATTCAAAGTGTCATCCCTACATACATGAGAGGGGAAGGCATTAAGATAAAACCTAAGCAGGAACCAACCCTACGGACGCAGAGTTCAGAGGAAGCGCAGAAAGAAAGAGAACAACGAGGGACTGAATCTTCAAATTTTCAGTCCACCTTGATGAATTGATAGAGGATCAAGGAGAGGTGGCTCTACAAATATCTGTAGATGCTCATGGTGTTCCACGAATTGAAAAATATAAAAATTTGATAAATACAAAATTCTCTCCTACGGAGCTGGCTGGAGCCTTCATAGAAGCTTCAAATAGTGAAAGGACTACTAGTCAGTCTGATTTGAGAGTGATGAAAAACATTGATATAAACGAAAAAGACCAAAAACACACAGAAGATACAAAACACAAAAACAGTGCTTCTATTTCTCCTTGTGTTATGGACAGTTTTCTTTCTTATTATTCATCAGCACCAGTTTTGAATTCCCTAGATTCCATACACGGTGAATCTACGGAACGAGAACAGTTGCTTTGTACTACTAGAAGAGGTTCAACCCTCGAAGGCTTCAACAGCCAAAAATTGGCACATCGATCGGACTCTTCTCAACAAGATAAGATAGATGAGCTTAGTGAGGTCGCCGTAGACAGCAGAGCTTTACTCTTGAAGGCTCAAGATACCCATAGTCTATGTGAACTTGTTGATTCGCTTAGTACGAATTTCAAGGATCTCGCTGATGCGTCGAAAATCGAAGAAAATCCAGATAGATTGATACCCCTGTTGCTCCGACTACGAAGTTTTGTAGGGGGTGCGGTTGAAAATCAAGATGCATTTGATGCAATGCTAAATGAAGCATCTGCGCTAGTAGATTATCACCAAAGGATGTACAAAAGTCACTACCAAACCGACGAATGTATAGCCTTGGATTTGGACAGGTTAGCTAAGGATCCTGAGAAACGTGGAAAGACTTTGTTCAATGAACTAGCTTTTCATAAGGAAAGATGGTTGCAAGTCTACGGGACTATAGACAACTTTCCTAAGGACCTTTATACGGGCGAAACCCCGATAGATGAGATTCTATCGTCTACGGACTCTCTGAATGCCTACGTTATCGAACTTGATACATGTGTACAAGAGATGGGGCTTGCTCTACGCAACTTAGAAGGAAAGCTTTCGAGAGAAAGTCTTCCTACGAATTCATATAGCACATTCTTGAGTAGCTCGCAGTCTATGGAGCGTGAGAACTATGTTTCCCAGGGTGCTACGGCGCTTGGAAAACATACAGTTCAGTCAGTCTACGGAAAATATAAGCCAGTAGCGCTTAAAGTCCGACCACAATTGGCTAAGATGCCAGAAGAATTCCGAGTTCTTAGGAATATTACTGGGGATCCGCTTGAAGGGATGCCAGTACTATCGCCGCACCCTCCTGCGTTCAGTCCAGGAGAACAGTACACAGAAGAACGTAAGGAAATCATAGAAAAGAATCATGATGAAGGCTTTCTATGGCCCGAAGAAATGAAGTTGGTACACCACCTGATGAAAATCCAAGAGAAAGGATTCGCTTGGAGTGCAGATGAAGGTGGAACATTTCGTACAGATTTCTTCCCGCCGATTAAGTTTCCAGTGTTGCCTCACAAGCCCTGGGTTGAGCGTAATATCCCTATTCCACCTGGGATTTATGAAGAAGTCTGCCAGATTTTGAAGGACAAAATCGCAGCAGGAGTATATGAACCTACTACGTCGTCGTATCGATCGAAGTGGTTCATGGTACTAAAGAAAGATGGAAAGAGTCTACGGCTGGTTCATTCGTTAGAACCATTGAATGCAGTCACGATTCAGCATTCTGGGATTCCACCTGGAACAGCTGAGATTGCTAGTAGCTTTTCCGGAAGAGCATGCATAGGAATGTTAGATATTTGGGTTGGATACGATGAAAGACTTATCGACGAGGAATCGAGAGACTTTACTACGTTCCAAACGCCCTTTGGTCCTTATAGATTAGTAAAACTACCTATGGGATGGACTAATTCAGTCCCTTTGTTTCATGAGGATGTAACGTACATTCTACGGGAAGAAATTCCTCATGTTACTAGACCATACATTGACGACGTACCTATACGAGGACCCAGTACTAGATATGAGTTGCCCGACGGAGGCTACGAGGTGATTCCTGAGAATCCAGGCATCCGTAGATTCGTTTGGGAGCATTTACAGAACGTGAATCGAATAGTTCAGCGGATGAAGTATGCAGGAGGTACCTTTTCAGGTCCAAAGGCTTTCATTTGTTGCGCTGAAGGAATGGTAGTAGGTCATAGAGTGTCCTACGACGGAGAAAAACCTGTAGAGAAGTTTGCAGAGATCATTCTCTCTTGGGATCCGAAAAACTTCAGAAACAAAACTGATATTCGATCATTTCTGGGGATTGCAGGACAGATGCGCATGTTCATTAAGGACTACGCTAAGAAGACAAGACCATTGAATAAGCTCACTGGAGCTTTTGTACCATTTGAAATGAACGAGGAAGCTTGTGAAGCTGTCCGAGAGGTTCAAGATGGAATCCGTGATGCACCCGCGCTACGGCCCATTGACTATAAGAATCCGACGGGTATCACTTTGGCCGTAGATTCGTCTTGGCACGGTGTAGGCTATTACTTGTACCAAGTAGACCCCGAAAATCCAAAAATGAAGTTCTACAATTACTTTGGGTCTATAACGTTCAATGAGAGAGAAGCTCGCTTCTCACAACCGAAAGAGAACTCTACGGGTTACTTATGGCGCTACGAGCGTCGAAGTATCAAACTTTTGGATGTAGACCGTTGACCGTAGAAACGGACGCCAGCTATATCAAAGGAATGTTGAACAATCCGGATAGTGCTCCGAATGCTAGCATTAACCGATGGATTGAAGAGATCAGACTCTATCATTTTGAACTAGTTCATATTAAAGGACTTGTACATGGTCCAGATGGACTTTCGAGACCTCCTCCTGGTGGGATATCTACACCTAGACCAGAAGGATGGGAAGAATTCCTGGTCGACGACGATGGTCAGCCAGTAAAGTTTCGAATGGGAGATGGAATCGAGGATGAACCTTTTGACATTGATACGTTCAAGGATGATATAGATCCGCGGTCAGGTTATTTGGTTTCATTAGCTGAGAAAGAACCAAAGTTGGCTACATCTGTCTTTTGCTATTTAGAAGACTTACGGTCTGCCGTAGATGAAGCAAACTTTGTAGATAAGATAAGAAATTGGGCGCTACGGAAACCTCCAGACTATGTTTCAACATTTTTGAAGCAAGTACCAGTGGTTCCGCCCGCCGTAGATGACAGTTGGAATGATTCTCATCCATATAAGCCTATACATGAATATACGAATGAGATTAAAAGGTTCGATGAGAAAGTTCCACAAATTGAAGAGTGGCTTCTAGATCCCGAAGCAGATTTTGTAAGCGAGTTATCTAAAAACGAAATGAACAGTTTCATTACATTGGGATCGAAATTCTTTCTAGACCCCGATGGGAGACTTTACAAACGATCTACGGATGGTTCTACACAACATAGGTTGTATGTAGTTCCTGATAAGAGGATGTGGATGCTCGTAGCAAGTCACGATCATCTAGGACATAAAGGAATGTTTGCGACTAAGTCGATCATGGAGAAACGATTTTGGTGGCCGCATATGGACAAGGACATAGATTGGTTTGTCCGTAGCTGTCAAGAATGCCAGGATCGAAGGCTTGATCTTTTGAGAATACCACCAGTGGTTACTCACACACCGTCGCTGTTCCAAGTGATCCATGTAGATGTTTTAAGTATGACTCCCGCTAGCAACAGTTGTAAACTGATTGTTCACGGACGATGCGCACTATCGAGATGGTCCGAAGCAAGGGCTATTCAAAGTGATACAGCCAGAATACTCGCAGAGTGGTTCTTTGACGATATCATTAGTAGATGGGGTTGTCCCGAGGAGGTTGTTACGGATAATGCACCACAAATGATTGCTATGGCAAGGTGGCTTACGGACAAATACGGTGTCCGTAGCATTAAGATTTCACCGTACAATTCTCAAGCAAACGGAAAGATTGAGAGAGCGCATTTCGATCTACGGAGCGCGCTTTCGAAAGCCGTAGCTGGAGACCTTGCAAAATGGTACTGGTTTTTGAAGCATATTTTGTGGGCGGATAGAGTAACAACTAGGAAAGACCTAGGTTGCTCCCCCTACTTCTTTGTTACCGGTGCAGAACCTATACTACCGCTTGATATTGTGGAATCTACGTGGCTAGTAAAACTACCCAATAGGTTTCTATCACGAGAAGAGTTAATTGGCTTTCGAGCGCAAGCTCTGGCTAAACACAGAACGCATGTAACAGCTATGCGAGATAGAATTACAGAAGAAAAGCGTAGACGCTTGATCAAGTACGAACGGGAATATATACATACTATAAAACCCTTAAACTTTGAACCCGGAGACTTGGTTCAAGTACGGAATACCGCTATTGAAAAGAACTTGGATAGGAAAATGTTCCCTAGATACTTTGGGCCTTGCGTAGTCATTCGACGTACTAAAGGTGGCTCTTATATCTTAGCGGAAATGGATGGAACGTTGCTACGGGGAAAATATGGAGCCTTTCGCATCCTACCTCACGCGGCGCGATACCACATTGACCTTCCTACGGAAATAAAAGATTTAATTCAGCTATCTAAAGATGAGTTAGAAGCCATGGCTAACGAAGATGAACCAACTGAGTATGAACTTGGAGTGGACTACATCTTTGACAGGGCTCAAAACTTGAGGCTGAATGGTAATGCCTCAGCTACGGCAGAAAATGATAATGAAATTGAGCTACCTAGCGAATCTGAGGATCCAATGGACGATCCAGTAAGAGTTACTAGGTCTGCTAAGAAGAAAGTTAGATTTTCTCAGATCTGACTGAACATATGAAACGAAAAATCCAGTTAGATTCTAATAAAATCTAACTAGTGCACAAGTATACGAAATGACAGTAATATGAAAGGAGCGGACACCGTTTATCGCTACAGCCAGCCATTGTTAAAGAGTGATCTACGGAAAGATACACTACTGAATAGACTCCATAGGAGCACCTGCATCCACCTCAGTAGGCTGGTTTGTAGACCTCTCCTGTGCTGAAGTCGACGTAGCTGACTGTTCGACGGAAAGGGCGAGGCGGGAAAGGACTAGCTGATTTGCCTCGACGAGTTTTTCGTAGGCTGCCCGGTACGCTGCTCCTTGGTGAAGGATCGAAAAGGCCGATGCATTGACCTCCGTACGGAGGAGGGTCTGAATGGCGGCGAGGTCGGACGCAGAAAGGGAGTCCATACCAAAATGGGCCGGCATGCTGGCTATGACCTTGAGTACAGAGAGATGCGTAGACTCTCTGCATTTCTTCTCCTCTGTCCAACAAGTTGTCAAAAGTGATGCTACGGCCACGAATAAAGAGAGGACGGTCCCAAGGTGGACACTCACCCTCGGATTCGGGCGTAAGGTCTACGCCTGCCTTATCGATACGAGCCTTCTTAGCAGGCTTTGCTTCGATCTACGGAAAGATTAGAAATGATTTATATGAAACGAATAATGCGATCTACGGACCTCTTTCTTCTTGGAAATGCGAATTTTCATAGGATCCTTCCCTTTAGTGGCGTCCTTCATTTTGAAGTCGTCATTCTGATAAAAGGATTGAGCCGTAGATAGGTTTAGAACAAACTGGAAGGCTTACTTTATTGTTTGCTTCTTCAGTATCAGAGATTTCGATAGTAGCTTCGTTGCAAGAAGAGCTAGCTCCCTATGGCGAAGTCAATATCAAAATTTAGAAAGATTGATAGAATAAGAGCTTACATTCTTGCGCTTGATAGCAGATGCCTTGTTGCGCACAGCGCACATCTCGACATAGAAGGACTTGGCCTTTGCGAAGTCAACGCTCTTATCGAGAGAGAACTGCTCGATGTCGGCGGTGACCATCTCGACGACGTTGCGATAAAGATCGAACGCGACATCGTCTTTGGCAGACTGGTAGCTTTGGAGCTTGGTCTGAACCTACGGCAGAAGCATTACAATGAAACAGAGATGAAAGAGCGGTGCTGAACGTACCACAACGTCGAGAAGCTGTTTGGTGAACAGCTCGGCGGACAGCTTGTTAGCGTAGGGACGCAACTGGCTGACTTATTCAACGATCGGAGCAGCGCGTTCGACCCAGATTTTAGTGGGAACGAATTCACTACGAGTGGACATTTTAAAGATGATATGAGAATGTAAGAGTTGAGAATTGTTCAACGATCGGGAGCAGCGCGTTCGACCCAGATTTTAGTGGGAACGAATTCACTACGAGTGGACATTTTAAAGATGATATGAGAATGTAAGAGTTGAGAATTGGTTACTACGGAATGCTGGTAGAGCTGGGTAGTGAAGAATTGAACTATCTACAGTCAACCTTTTATACCTTTTACGCCCTACTATCCAGCCGTAGATGACTTTTTCTACCTTATGGTCCTAAAGGACTCCCGGATCCAACATCTAGTCAACAGGAGTTGACTGCTCATTTGTTTGGGGGAGAGGTACCTTAGGTTCCTGAAAATTTGACCGTAGATTCAAGTTTTGCGATTTGAACACCTACATGAACATACGGGTGTACCTACGGATCCTGAAAAGATAATCATCGCTTAAGAAAAACTTATAAGCGAGAACCTACATGAGAGATGCATAGCGATAAGAATGATTGAACAATGTGCTACGGATAGATTCATCTAACTCCGAGCATAGAGATGCGTGAGCTACGGCTGATGAGACTTTAACTTAGCAAGTAGAGTTTCAAGTCAAACTAGTTTGAACTTAGCTCACACTGTTGTCAAATCAAACAAGTTTTAATTTGAAATACAAGATATGACAATAGTACAAATAGAGAATTTAGGCGCCGTAGCGCGTACCAAAAATACAAGAGACTATTGCCCTCGACGGACACGAAAACTAAGTCCTCAGCGGACACCTAACGCCAAGACCTCGACGGATCACGAAACAGTAATCAAGACCTCGGCGGCTACGGACGGATAGTTCTCTAGTTTTGACCTCGACGGTCTCGTATAGTTCAAATCAAATCTTATCGCTTCACTGCACAAAGACAGGGCAAAATCTCTATTGGTGTCAAGAGCAGTTACTCACGGCAACCCACTGGACTTTCCTACGCACGGGTAGTACTTTTTATCTACGGATACATGAGCTGCTTTTATACTACTTCTACGCTAGCTTTGTAATCCTATCTCTACTTGTTCTATCTCTAAAAATAATGCACCGTAGCTACAAATCCATGCGGAGTCTTATCGCTAGGACTGCTACATGTGCAGAATCTTGTCTACGGAGCTTTTCCAGATTCAATCATATGTTTTGGACCAATCTGGACCGTTCTTCATTCTTGTTTCAGCATGTAGAATGGACCTACATAGGCGTACCATATGGTATTTCCTGCCTACGGACCTTATCCTGCATTTCGACGTTATCAAATCATATGGACTTTGTGTGTCCAAGTAGTTCCAGCATATGGATCCAGAGTTCGAATCGCCATAGCACATGAACAGTGTGGACTCCGAGATCCGTTGTTCATTCCTGCCTGGTTCCTAGGTACTCTATCTGTGATCTGGGATCTGTATCATGTCTTTTTGTCTTTTCCTCAGATCGGGACTCGATCTACGGTCATATCAAATTTCTCCTAGTCTGTGGGTCCAATGTCCATTTCTTGTCAACTAAACTCCCGTAGAAGTAGGTACTCCTAGTATGGTCTTTTGACTTGTTAAGTTCTGCTACGAACAGTTCTGTGAAGACACAAGTCTTCTAATAGTACAATCCCTTGATATGCCAGTGCATAGTAGAATGTAGAGAGTAGAACTTGGTGAATTACCGCTTAAGTCCTCTGCTCATAGTGTTCTACAGGTTTGAACGGTCATACAGTTTTCTGACACGATCTACGGCTCTCTCTAACTGGTCTAGCTTGCCTCACGGCACATTCTACTAGCGACACTAGCTTTAACTAGCAATTCGGGCTCACTCTAGTTCTTAATAATGATAAATATCGCTCCGTAGCACTGTTTTAAAGTGCAAAAGAACCTTGTAGCATAGTCAACTAAGTCACATTATCTCCCCAAACAAAGAGGACTGTCCCCAGTCCATCTACGGACTGAGCACAACATCATCTTCTATCGCTTGAATTGATCTACGCTTTTTCATTTGGTAGTTCTACTAAAAGCCTTCAAAATGGCCCGTAGATCTACTTAATCTTATCTACAGTGTACACTCTAGTGTACAACCGTCAAGTCTCTGACTTGGAGAAATTTTGAGCTCAAGCTCTACTGACCAGCTAATGTTCCCAAAAGGAAATGTTCCGACATCAAAATGATTTTCCCACGCTAGAACTCCTACGATGCAATGTTCGTCGTTAATTACTTCCATCATTTCTTAATTATGGCCTCATCATTCCGTAGATGATTTCAACAGCCTCGAGGCTTTAATTTCCAGATCTGGAATATTCTACAACATTCTGCGATGTTCTACGGTCATGTGCTGGTTCATATGTTGGATTTGGCTATAAAACCGCAGCAGATGGACTTAGCAGAAATTTTCATTCCTCCCTTCTCCCATCTTCTCGCTGGTCGCTCTTCGCCGCTTCTTCATATCTTCTTTGCCACTGTCCCCAACGTCTTTGAGGTGTGTGTCTCGTCTTTCTTATATGTTTCTGCGGTGTCACGTATTAACACGGCCATAGATCATATCCAATGCCGTCTGCACAAGAGAAAGGAGCAAGGGCAAGGCCGCGATCCTGAACCTCACGTCCCAGTCCCATCATTATCGACATACTGGAGTCCCAGCTTCAGCAAGTCCATCAATGGCTCGGCGACCTTAACAACAGGTTGATCGCCAAATTTACCGAACTCCAGATGTTTGACGAGTTCCGAAGGAACAGCAGTCTTGGTAAGTCTTCAATTCTCTTATTTTTCAACCTGATTTCATCATAGGGGATCACGTCGGCAAACAATTCGTTTTGCACCTGCCGGATGGATCATACTCCTGCCTTCTCGCTACTGGCTACGGCCTCCGAGTGGGCTTCTGGATGGCAGGTTCCTACGATGAGTGGATGTTCGATGAAGACGATGCCACTGCTCTAATCAAAGCCTTTGGCGTAAGTTTTCAACTTCTTCTCATTTTATCTTTAAATTCATTTCTACTCTAGCGATTCGATTTTGACCAGGACCTTCCGCATATTATTTCCGAACGCTCCAAGGCCAGAACCTCTTCCTACGGTGAGTTACTGCTTCCTTTTATATTGAACATAGGCTGAGTTTTCGCCGTAGCCTCCTTCTCTCCCAGCTCGCTCTCCTGGGGTAGCTTCAAGCTCCCGGTCACTATGGGTCCATCCCTAGCGACCACTGCTCTTGTTCATCCAGGGCGCACTTCTTCCATTTCGGTTGCTGGACCGTCCAAACCAGCACAAAAGCGCAAGGTAAGGTTCATTTTCATTCTCTTTATCGTTCTAACTATCGTTTCTTAGGTTCCGGATTCATCTACGGCCGGCTCCTTCGCAGAACCAAAAGACCCAAGCCTTCTAAAGCTTTCGTCAAGAGAGTAGCTTTTGAAGAGTCGTCATCTGAGGAGGGTTCTCCACCTCCTAGGGTGAGTTCAGCCTTCATTTCCTTTCATGTTCCCTTATTAACTTTGGTTTTAGCCTTATCAAACTCGATCTCGGCGAAGAAAGCCCGAGCTCCGATTCTGAGACTTGGCCGATCAGTCATCCGAGCCTTTGCCATCCATGTCAAAGGAAAACGCAAAGGTCAAGGGTCAACTCCAAGTCGCTCTGGAACTTCCGTAGATGATCTTTGGACATCTTCGGCTCCTTCCCATGTTTTTCCCGAGCATTGGAGAAGCTCGCAGTAAGTTTCTTATCTTTCATACTCTATTGAATTCTTACTCCTTAGCACAGATATGGACTTGCAGTTCAATTTTGGGGAAGCAAAATTGAGCTTCAAGTCGATCGTAGCCGCAGGTCGCTCTGTCTCATTTGTAAGTTCGTTTTATTTTGTCATAGTTCATCTCATCTAATTCATATCTAGTTCGATCGTTTTCCCCGTGCAATCGATGCACGTACTTTGGCTATGCGGACTGTCGCCCCATTTGGGCTCCGAGTGGAAGACTGGCCGAGGCCGACTTGCCAACGGTGTTTTTCGGCAAACAAAAGTGCTCGTACTTTGATTCCGATGACTCTCGTACTGGAGCCAAGAAGATTGAAATTGCCTCAAGTAATAACATCTGTAAGTGCTTCCTTGCTCCGTAGATCGAATCTAATCACTGTCTCAGTTCTGGCTAAGGTTGTTCATCGACTTCAGCGAGAGTTCAAAGCTTCGATCAGGCTCGACGGGCTCAAATTGCCGCATACGATTCTGCTGCTCATCTGGGAAGACATTCAAGTCAGCCAGAAAGCGCTACGGGCTGCTGGACGCGACCCTGTAGAAGTTTTGAAGGGTCTCCAAGACGATGAAGACTTTCAAATGACTGCAGATCAAGTCAAAGCTCTAGGTGAGGTACTCGGATGGCCAATTGCTGGGTTCCTTCCTGTAGCCACCGAGGATCTACGCTCCGTTCCTGTCGAAGATGAAGCTGAGGAGTCTGCTCCTCTTCAATCTACGGTTCGTAATTTTTTATTTCTTCTAATTTATGTTTCTTATCGTTTCTTCTAGGAACCCCTGCCTTCATTACCTGAAGAGGTTTCAGTTCCCGAGCCGCTCCTGAGCCAGAGCTCGAAGTTCCTGGGGAGGCAGAGGAGGAAGAGGATCAGAGTTCTTCTTCCAACCTCCAGTTGAACCCGTGAGTCCTTCTTTTATTCATACTATTTCAACTTCTTATAACTGCTAGGCTGAGCCTACGGCGGCTATGCTCCTCGACAATGAAGCAGAGGAGGCAGTAAGTCTGTCTTCTATCCTCCTCGTAGACTGCATCTAAAACATCTCTTTTCTAGAGCACTGACCATGACTCCAGCGCCAGTGAGGAAATCGAAGTCCCCGCCCTCTTAGCAGGCGCAAGCTGAAGAGCAAGATGTTCTGGGCTAAGCATAGCCAAATGGCCAAGCTCAAGAAGCGGGCTACCTGGTAAGTAGTCTCTTCAACTATTGTTCTTTCTTATTACTAACCGTTCCCTAGAGTAGTGACTTCTACGGGATCGATTTTTCTTTGTATTCAAGGACAGACTTTTCTGCCTTATCATCTGATCTTCTTATCTTGTATCAATAGCTTACATTTACTGTAGCTTTTCTTGGATCATCTTGTACTGGACTATAAGTCCTCCTTTCTTGTATTTTTGGTACGCGCTACGGCGCCTAAATTCTCTATTTGTACTATTGTCATATCTTGTATTTCAAATTGAAACTTGTTTGATTTGACAACAGTGTGAGCTAAGTTCAAACTAGTTTGACTTGAAACTCTACTTGCTAAGTTAACGTCTCATCAGCCGTAGCTCACGATCTCTATGCTCGGAGTTAGATGAATCTATCCGTAGCACATTGTTCAATCATTCTTATCGCTATGCATCTCTCGCGTAGCTTCTCGCTTATAAGTTTTTCTAAGTGATGATTATCTTTTCAGGATCTGTAGGTACACCCGTATGTTCATGTAGGTGTTCAAATCGCAAAACTTGAATCTACGGTCAAATTTTCAGGAACCTAAGGTACCTCTCCCCCCAAACAAATGAGCAGTCAACTCCTGTTGACTAGATGTTGGATCCGGGAGTCCTTTAGGACCATAAGGTAGAGAAAGTCATCTACGACTGGATAGTAGAGCGTAAAAGGTATAAAAGGTTGACCGTAGATAGTCAATTCTTTACTACCCAGCTCTACCAGCCTTCGTAGTAACCAATCCTCAACTCTTACATTCTCATATCATCTTTAAAATGTCCACTCATAGTGAATTTGTTCCCACTAAAATCTGGGTCGAACACGCTCTTCGATCGTTGAACAAGTCAGCCAGTTGCGCCCTACGCTAACAATAGCTGTTCACCAACAATGGTTTCAGCACCGATTGGTTCTTGTTCACCAGCTTTATCTTTGATATTTGATTATCGCACTCGATCGAGACATCGAAAGCGCAACAAGGCATCTGCCACGTCGCCAAGAATGTAAGCTCTTATTTTATTAATCTTTCTAATTTTCAATATTGACTTCGCCGTGGGAGCTAGCTCTTCTCGCAACGAAGCTACTATCGAAATCTCTGATACTGAAGAAGCAAACAATAAAGTAAGCCCTCCAGTTTGTTCTAACCTATCTACGGCTCAATCCTTTTACCAGAATGACGACTTCAAAATGAAGGACGCCACTAAAGGGAAGGATCCTATGAAAATTCGCATTTCCAAGAAGAAAGAGGTCCGTAGATCGCATTTGTTTCATATAAATCATTTCTAATCTTTCCGTAGATCGAAGCAAAGCCTGCTAAGAAGGCTCGTCATCGATAAGGCAGGCGTAGACCTTACGCCCGAATCCGAGGGTGAGTGTCCACCTTGGGACTGTCCTCTCTTTATTCGTGGCCGTAGCATCACTTTTGACAACTTGTTGGACAGAGGAGAAGAAATGCAGAGAGTCTACGATCTCTCTGTACTCAAGGTCATAGCCAGCATGCCGCCCATTTTGGTATGGACTCCTTTCTGCCCAACCCTCGCCATTCAGACCCTCCTCCGTACGGAGGTCAATGCATCGGCCTTTTCGATCCTTCACCAAGGAGCAGCTACCGGGCAGCCTACGAAAAACTCGTCGAGGCAAATCAGCTAGTCCTTTCCTCCCTTTCCGTCGAACAGTCAGCCGACTTCAGCACAGGAGAGGTCTACAAACCAGCCTACTGAGGCGGATGCAGGTGCTCCTATGGAGTCTATTCAGTAGTGTATCCTTCCGTAGATCACTCGATAACAATGGCTGGCTGTAGCGATAAATGGTGTCCGCTCCTTTCATATTACTGTCATTTCGGATACTTGTGCACTAGTTAGATTTTATTAAAATCTAACTGGATTTTTCGGTTTCATATGTTCAGTCAGATCTGAGAGAATCTAACTTTCTTCTTAGCAGACCTAGTAACTCTTACTGAATCGTCCATTGGATCCTCAGATTCACTAGGTAGCTCAATTTCATTATCATTTTCTGCCGTAGCTGAGGCATTACCATTCAGCCTCAAGTTTTGAGCCCTGTCAAAGATGTAGTCCACTCCAAGTTCATACTCAGTTGGTTCATCTTCGTTAGCCATCGCTTCTAACTCATCTTTAGATAGCTGAATTAAATTTTATTTCCGTAGGAAGGTCAATGTGGTATCGCGCCGCATGAGGTAGGATGCGAAAGGCTCCATATTTTCCCCCAGAGCAACGTTCCATCCATTTCCGCTAAGATATAAGAGCCACCTTTAGTACGTCGAATGACTACGCAAGGCCCAAAGTATCTAGGGAACATTTTCCTATCCAAGTTCTTTTCAATAGCGGTATTCCGTACTTGAACCAAGTCTCCGGGTTCAAAGTTTAAGGGTTTTATAGTATGTATATATTCCTGTTCGTACTTGCTCAGCGTCTACGCTTTTCTTCTGTAATTCTATCTCGCATAGCTTTCCATGCATTCTGTGTTTAGCTAAGAGCTTGCGCTCGAAAGCCAATTAAACTCTTCTTCGTGGATAGAAACTATTGGGTAGTTTCACTAGCCACGGTAGATTCCACAATATCAAGCGGTAGTATAAGGTTTTGCACTGGTAACAAAGAAGTAGGGGGAAGCAACCTAGGTCTTTCCTAGTTGTACTTCTATCGCCCACAAAATATGCTTCAAAACCAGTACCATTTTGCAAGGTCTCCAGCTAACGGCTTTCGCGAAAGCGCGCTCCGTAGATCGAAATGCGCTCTCTCAATCTTTCCGTTTGCTTGGAGAATTGTACGGTGAAATCTAAATTGCTACGGACACCGTCTTTGTCCGTAGCCACCTTGCCATAGGCAATGATTTGTGGTGCATTATCCGTAACAACCTCCTCGGACAACCCCATCTACTAATGATATCGTCAAAGAACCACTCGCGAGTATTCTGGCTGTATCACTTTGAATAGCCCTTGCTTCGGACCATCTCGATAGTGCGCATCGTCCGTGAACAATCAGTTTACAACTGTTGCTAGCGGGAGTCATACTTAAAACATCTACATGGATCACTTGGAACAGCGACGGTGTGTGAGTAACCACTGGTGGTATTCTCAAAAGATCAAGCCTTCGATCCTGGCATTCTTGACAAGCTACGGACAAACCAATCTATGTCCTTGTCCATATGCCACCAAAATCGTTTCTCCATGATCGACTTAGTCGCAAACATTCCTTTATGTCCTAGATGATCGTGACTTGCTACGAGCATCCACATCCTCTTATCAGGAACTACATACAACCTATGTTGTGTAGAACCATCTGTAGATCGTTTGTAAAGTCTCCCATCGGGGTCTAGAAAGAATTTCGATCCCAATGTAATGAAACTGTTCATTTCGTTTTTAGATAACTTGCTTATAAAATCTGCTTCAGGATCTAGAAGCCACTCTTCAATTTGTGGAACTTTCTCATCGAACCTTTTAATCTCATTCGTATATTCAATGTATAGGCTTATATGGATGAGAATCATTCCAACTGTCATCTAACGGCGGGCGGAACCACTGGTACTTGCTTCAAAAATGTTGAAACATAGTCTGGAGGTTTCCGTAGCGCCCAATTTCTTATCTTATCTACAAAGTTTGCTTCATCTACGGCAGACCGTAAGTCTTCTAAATAGCAAAAGACAGATGTAGCCAACTTTGGTTCTTTCTCAGCTAATGAAACCAAATAACCTGACCGCGGATCTATATCATCCTTGAACGTATCAATGTCAAAAGGTTCATCCTCGATTCCATCTCCCATTCGAAACTTTACTGGCTGACCATCGTCGTCGACCAGGAATTCTTCCCATCCTTCTGGTCTAGGCGTAGATATCCCACCAGGAGGAGGTCTCGAAAGTCCATCTGGACCATGTACAAGTCCTTTAATATGAACTAGTTCAAAATGATAGAGTCTGATCTCTTCAATCCACCGGTTAATGCTAGCATTCGGAGCACTATCCGGATTGTTCAACATTCCTTTAATATAGCTGGCGTCCGTTTCTACGGTCAACGGTCTACATCCAAAAGTTTGATACTTCGACGCGTCGTAGCGCCATAAGTAACCCGTAGAGCTCTCTTTTAGGTTGTGAGAAGCGAGCTTCTCTCTCATTGAACGTTATAGACCCAAAGTAATTGTAGAACTTCATTTTTGGATTTTCGGGGTCTACTTGGTACAAGTAATAGCCTACACCGTGCCAAGACGAATCTACGGCCAAAGTTGATACCCGTCGGATTCTTATAGTCAATGGGCCGTAGCGCAGGTGCATCACGGATTCCATCTTGAACCTCTCGGACAGCTTCGCAAGCTTCCTCGTTCATTTCAAATGGTACAAAAGCTCCAGTGAGCTTATTCAATGGTCTTGTCTTCTTAGCGTAGTCCTTAATGAACATGCGCATCTGTCCTGCAATCCCCAGAAATGATCGAATATCAGTTTTGCTTCTGAAGTTTTTCGGATCCCAAGAGAGAATGATCTCTGCAAACTTCTCTACAGGTTTTTCTCCGTCGTAGGACACTCTATGACCTACTACCATTCCTTCAGCGCAACAAATGAAAGCCTTTGGACCTGAAAAGGTACCTCCTGCATACTTCATCCGCTGAACTATTCGATTCACGTTCTGTAAATGCTCCCAAACGAATCTACGGATGCCTGGATTTTCAGGAATCACCTCGTAGCCTCCGTCAGGTAACTCATATCTAGTACTAGGTCCTCGTATAGGTACATCGTCAATGTATGGTCTAGTAACATGAGGAATTTCTTCCCGTAGAATGTACGTTACATCCTCATGAAACAAAGGGACTGAATTAGTCCATCCCATAGGTAGTTTCACTAATCTATAGGGGCCAAAGGGCGTTTGGAACGTAGTAAAGTCTCTCGATTCCTCGTCGATAAGTCTTTCATCGTATCCAACCCAAATATCTAACATTCCTATGCATGCTCTTCCGGAAAAGCTACTAGCAATCTCAGCTGTTCCAGGTGGAATCCCAGAATGCTGAATCGTGACTGCATTCAATGGTTCTAATGAATGAACCAGCCGTAGACTCTTTCCATCTTTCTTTAGTACCATGAACCACTTCGATCGATACGACGACGTAGTAGGTTCATATACTCCTGCTGCGATTTTGTCCTTCAAAATCTGGCAGACTTCTTCATAAATCCCAGGTGGAATAGGGATATTACGCTCAACCCAGGGCTTGTGAGGCAACACTGGAAACTTAATCGGCGGGAAGAAATCTGTACGAAATGTTCCACCTTCATCTGCACTCCAAGCGAATCCTTTCTCTTGGATTTTCATCAGGTGGTGTACCAACTTCATTTCTTCGGGCCATAGAAAGCCTTCATCATGATTCTTTTCTATGATTTCCTTACGTTCTTCTGTGTACTGTTCTCCTGGACTGAACGCAGGAGGGTGCGGCGATAGTACTGGCATCCCTTCAAGCGGATCCCCAGTAATATTCCTAAGAACTCGGAATTCTTCTGGCATCTTAGCCAATTGTGGTCGGACTTTAAGCGCTACTGGCTTATATTTTCCGTAGACTGACTGAACTGTATGTTTTCCAAGCGCCGTAGCACCCTGGGAAACATAGTTCTCACGCTCCATAGACTGCGAGCTACTCAAGAATGTGCTATATGAATTCGTAGGAAGACTTTCTCTCGAAAGCTTTCCTTCTAAGTTGCGTAGAGCAAGCCCCATCTCTTGTACACATGTATCAAGTTCGATAACGTAGGCATTCAGAGAGTCCGTAGACGATAGAATCTCATCTATCGGGGTTTCGCCCGTATAAAGGTCCTTAGGAAAGTTGTCTATAGTCCCGTAGACTTGCAACCATCTTTCCTTATGAAAAGCTAGTTCATTGAACAAAGTCTTTCCACGTTTCTCAGGATCCTTAGCTAACCTGTCCAAATCCAAGGCTATACATTCGTCGGTTTGGTAGTGACTTTTGTACATCCTTTGGTGATAATCTACTAGCGCAGATGCTTCATTTAGCATTGCATCAAATGCATCTTGATTTTCAACCGCACCCCCTACAAAACTTCGTAGTCGGAGCAACAGGGGTATCAATCTATCTGGATTTTCTTCGATTTTCGACGCATCAGCGAGATCCTTGAAATTCGTACTAAGCGAATCAACAAGTTCACATAGACTATGGGTATCTTGAGCCTTCAAGAGTAAAGCTCTGCTGTCTACGGCGACCTCACTAAGCTCATCTATCTTATCTTGTTGAGAAGAGTCCGATCGATGTGCCAATTTTTGGCTGTTGAAGCCTTCGAGGGTTGAACCTCTTCTAGTAGTACAAAGCAACCGTTCTCGTTCCGTAGATTCACCGTGTATGGAATCTAGGGAATTCAAAACTGGTGCTGATGAATAATAAGAAAGAAAACTGTCCATAACACAAGGAGAAATAGAAGCACTGTTTTTGTGTTTTGTATCTTCTGTGTGTTTTTGGTCTTTTTCGTTTATATCAATGTTTTTCATCACTCTCAAATCAGACTGACTAGTAGTCCTTTCACTATTTGAAGCTTCTATGAAGGCTCCAGCCAGCTCCGTAGGAGAGAATTTTGTATTTATCAAATTTTTATATTTTTCAATTCGTGGAACACCGTGAGCATCTACGGATATTTGTAGAGCCACCTCTCCTTGATCCTCTATCAATTCATCAAGGTGGACTGAAAATTTGAAGATTCAGTCCCTCGTTGTTCTCTTTCTTTCTGCGCTTCCTCTGAACTCTGCGTCCGTAGGGTTGGTTCCTGCTTAGGTTTTATCTTAATGCCTTCCCCTCTCATGTATGTAGGGATGACACTTTGAATTCCTTTGTTTGGGCATGAAACCGTAACCCACTGATCTCCATCCTTGAAGTTTTGCACTTTCGATTCCGTTAGGACATCGAAAGGTCTACCCAAGAGAATCTGAAAGGGAGCTTTCTCCACCACATGAAGTTGCAAGTATACTGTTACTTCACCAAACTTGAAAGGTACATTTCTGCACACTCCCAGTGTTGGTTTCAGCTGTCCATTGGCAGACTGCATGTGAATCACTGAATTCGGATCCCATTGCAAGCCTAATCCTTGAGCAACCCATGCGTCAATCGCGATTATTTGCGATCCACCATCGATCACCGCTTCTACTCTTTCCGTAGAACCGTTAACCTCAGGAAAAACACATCTGAGACCCTCGGACAATCCAGCTACTATTACGACCTTCTGTTTTTCTTCAGAATCTAACTCAGTGCGATAAACTTCCACAACATCTCGGTGAACTACTGATCCCGCTTCCAATCTGTCTTCTTCCTCTTCTAAGGTTTCGAACGAATCTACGGTCTCAATATTATCTACTTTCACAAACTCCGCTTCTTCATCAAAAGGTTCCTCAGCCGCCGTAGAGTCTTTTATCGGATAGTCTAACGTTTGAAGGAACGCTTTATAGTTCTTCGTTCAAACGTGCTTATTCCTAACTCGCCGTAGCAATGCTTTTCGGAACTCTTCTGAAGCTGTGAGTTTGTTCAAGCAAACACTAGCCGGATTGGCCATCATTTGGTCAATTAGGTCTTGAATCACCCGTTGCTTATATCTTTTCGTTTCAACATTTTGAAGATTTTCCGTAGACGCTTTCTTCACGTTTTCGGACTGAACCTTCTTAGATTTTGAAGCACCCTTGTCTTCAGGAATTACGCTTCGGGGCAATACAGAATCCCTTGGTTGTGGGACACGTTCTATGGGCTGAATTCTATCGAATACCCTAGGTGGCGGAGTAGAAGGACATCTATCGACCTGCGACGGAGGTTCTTCTTCATCCGATTCTGCTTCTTCTTCTTCAGAGACCTCTTCCTCGAAAGGCTTTCTCTGGGGTATCACATACGGTTGTTTTCTTAAGAACGACGGCGTAGATATCACTACTTGGGGTTTTGGTGGTAATTTTATTTTTTTGGGGTCCTCCGGTCTCCTCTGGGTATCTCGAGATCTATCTCTCTTATCTGAGGAGTCCATCATTGGACCTTTTAGTTTTTTGAGCTGTCGCCCGACTGGCGACGAGTCTCTACCTCCAAAGCAGCAATTCTCTGTAGCAAAACTTCTATCGTAGGCACAGATTGACAGTCTGGGAGATCATCATCAAGATCCAAGTCTCCTTGTAAGAAGAAACTGGTCTTTTCAGCACCTGGCCATCCCTTCTCTCTAGCAATAGCTCTAATTCTGTCTGCTCGCGACTCTTTCTTTACTGGATCAGGCAGTGGGAGGTTATTCCCATCGTACATCTCCAGTCTATTCGTATGTTCATTCTTAACTATCCACTTCTTCTGGGATAGCTCTTGTGCTTGCCTGCATTCTCTCCAGAAATGCCCGGGTTCATCACAAATAATGCAATTTTTGTCCGTAGGCGCCCTATACGGCTGCCCTGTGGCCGTAGAGTTGGATGCGATCTGGTTCGAAGGCCTAGATCCACCGCTACTCTGCCCTTGGCTTCCATTATGATACGCCATAGCTTGCATGTTTTTGTAGAAGTTAGGCTGACTGAAGTCAGGCATCTTCTTCGAAAGCTCAGAAACTGCACGTGCGAAGTCGTTCATTCGAGTATTCTGTGCATCTACGGAGGCCAAAAGTTTCATTGTCAACTCATCAGAAGCTATTTCCTTCTTGTACGAAGACAATGGAGCTATCGTAGGCTCGATTTTTGCACGAGTGATCAAAGGGGTTCCTACGGGAGCCACCGCTTTCACTCCTAGAGTATAGCTAACAGGATCTAAGCCCTGAGGTGCGTAGCAATCGCCTACTAACTCATTACTTATGGTCAAAGCCATATCCCTAACTTGGGAGAAAGCAAAAGGGTCTAGCTGGGAAGCCACCCACCCACTATCTACTTCTATGGGCTTTTCTGCCTGCAGGTTTCGAACGTAGTGAGGGTCCCGTAGCCTCTTTCTGATCTCTCGCCAGAATGTCGGGTCTAGACATTCCGCAAACTTCTGTACTTTCTCTCGATTCAACAAACTTCCTGCAAGTTTGTCTGCTTCAAATTCAAACTCCATATTAAACGAAGTAAGCTTTTGTAGCTGCTCTTCTCCTATACCAGAGAACCTAGCCTTCAACAGATCTAAATTCTCCAGTGCTCCTATTTCTAAATCCCTAATCGACGGGAACGAATCAAACATCTCTTTCTCAAAGGCAGCCCAACTATAGCCTCTTGTAGATGGCAAATGATGTGCCAGGAGTCGAGAGGTCTCAAACTCCATTTGAATCATTGCTAGAATGATAAAAGATTCATCTAACTTCCAGCCCTTGACTTTCCCATATTGTAGGATAGCCGCCATCCATTCCCGTAGATTTCCAGGATCTAGACGGTTGAATGTGGGGAGCCTTCGTTTCGACGTATCCTTGTCTAATTCTTTCAAAGCACCTTTAGAGAACTCCGTCCAGGACTTCTTTATCGGTCTTTCTTCATCTGGCACACCTGCCGCTACTGGGTCATTCGATATATGGGACATACTTGTTAACGGTCTTTCCAGAAATAAACTCGGGTTTAGTTCAAAAGAATAAAACTCTTCTTCCCGTAGGTCGAAGTCTGAATTGTATTCAGAGGGTAGAGATGATAACGGTGAAGAAAACGGTTCAATGTCTTCAGTTAAAATCTCTGGGGTTTCGTATGGGGTTTCTAACGCTTGGTTTCTAGGACCTTGCGTAGATCTCATATCTCGGAAAGCTTCTCTCAGACTTCTGTCAAAAGAGAAACCGGGGTTTCTTAAATCGTTCGGGATAACTTGGGTAGCTTCTCTTCCTTGCGTAGAATTGCGCGTAGATCGAGAAGACTGACCAGCTCTCGGTACTTGAGCTGGGGTACTAGATGCTAAAGCCGTAAGACTATGTGTCTGTAAGACTTGTTTGCCAGCCGCTAGTGAAGTGCGAGTATTACGTCGCTGTGAACTAATCTTTCTGAGAGAAGTTCTTTTGGTCTTTGTTGTTTTTGTAGTTCTCGCCGTAGGGCTAAAACTACCGGAATTTCACAATATTTCGTTTGATACTGAATGTAATCTTATTTCCACCCCCTGCGGTGGTCACCAGATAATGGGCGAAGAATACCACTCAAGAGTTAACCTAATATCAGAGCTACGGGAGTAGCACCAACACCAAATCAACACAAAAACTAGTAAACCTCCGTGTAAAGTCTATCAATAACTCTACACACCAGGAAAGATTGCAAGGGTGGACTGCTTGGCAAAGGTTACGCACAAGATCACAGTCTCAATATCGTAGGAACGTTTTATGAAATCAATGTGTAACTGCAAGTGTAAAACACCACAGCTACGGGGATTCTAGGGTTTGTAGGGGCTCTGTTTATTGTCCAGTGGACTAAGTGGGACTATGAATTTCGTCTACGGTAAGACTAATTCGAATGATTGGAGACTATTGCCCTCGACGGACACGAAAACTAAGTCCTCGGCGGACACGAACACTAAGACCCTCGACGGATCACGAAACAGTAATCAAGACCTCGGCGGCCTACGGACGGATAGTTCTCTAGTTTTGACCTCGACGGTCTCGTATAGTTCAAATCAAATCTTATCTTATCACTGCACAATGACAGGGCAAATCTCTCTCTATTGGTGTCAAGAGCAGTTACTCACGGGCAACCCACTCAGGACTTTCCTACGCACGGGTAGTACTTTTTTATCTACGGATACATGAGCTGCTTTTATACTACTTCTACGCTAGCTTTGTAATCCTATCTCTACTTGTTCTATCTCTAAAAATAATGCACCGTAGCTACAAATCCATGCGGAGTCTTATCGCTAGGGACTGCTACATGTGCAGAATCTTGTCTACGGAGCTTTTCCGTATTCGAATCATATGTTTTGGACCAATCTGGACCGTTCTTCATTCTTGTTTCAGCATGTAGAATGGACCTACATAGGCGTACCATATGGTATTTCCTGCCTACGGACCTTATCCTGCATTTCGACGTTATCAAATCATATGGACTTTGTGTGTCCAAGTAGTTCCAGCAGATGGATCCAAAGTTCCGAATCGCCATAGCACATGAACAGTGTGGACTCCGAGATCCGTTGTTCATTCCTGCCTGGATCCTAGGTACTCTATCTGTGATCTGGGATCTGTATCATGTCTTTTTGTCTTTTCCTCAGATCGGGACTCGATCTACGGTCATATCAAATTTCTCCTAGTCTGTGTGGTCCTATGTCCGATTCCTTGTCAACTAAATCCCCCGTAGAAGTAGGTACTCCTAGTATGAAGGTCTTTTGACTCCGTTAAGTTCTGCTACGAACGGTTCTGTGAAGACTACAAGTCTTCTAATAGTACAATCCCTTGATATGCCAGTGCATAGTAGAATGTAGAGAGTAGAACTTGGTGAATTACCGCTTAAGTCCTCTGCTCATAGTGTTCTACAGGTTTCGAACGGTCATACAGTTTTCTGACACGATCTACGGCTCTCTCTAACTGGTCTAGCTGCGCCTACGGCACATTCTACTAGCGGCACTAGCTTTAACTAGCAATTCGGGCTCACTCTAGTTCTTAATACGATAAATATCGCTCCGTAGCACTGTTTAAAGTGCAAAAAGAACTGTGTAGCATAGTCAACTAAGTCGCATTATCGCGGAAGTAGTGGAGTGGGAAAGTTCTAAATAAGGAAACCTTAGCTACAGATCTCGAAAACGAGTTGATGGCTAACTCGCTAGTGTATAATCAATTCAATTTGATATCGATAACGCTTCTAAGCGAGATATAGGAAGGAACCAATTGATATGGGGACTTAGAGTCCTCGGGAAAGAGATTTTGGACTTCGAGGAGGTCTAATCAACCAAAGAACATTGCGAAACAGGTCGTAGACATTGCGGATTGACTCCGGACAAAGATAATATGGACTGAGGACAGTCCTTTCTTTTGTTAGGGGGAGATATCGCGGATATAATCTACTAGTACCTAAATAAACGCATTTTTAACATTTTTATATATAATATAATCAAAATGGGAACATAATATGAGGATTAGAGCAAGCCCAAGCTGCTAGTCAAAGCACGGGTCTATTTGCAGGTTATCCAAAGTACAGAAAGTACGAAACACCCTATAGATGAGAGTCTTCGACGTTCCGAAACCTGTAGGAACTGATGAAGCAGCCTTTAAAAACCTTCGTTCATTTGGATAGGCCTCGTCTCACTCGCAATTACCTGTAGCAAACATGGGGACACTTGATTTTACTATCAATTTATTGATTTCTTCAATATTGGTTGAAAAGACAGAAACAACTCTTAGAAGTACATCTGGAAGTAACAATCGGACGGATGTAACTATCTAAAGTCCATTTCGGACTTAAGGAACGGAAACAATGCCGGTGGCTGTAACTTACAGCTGGAAACAAGAAAAGGGGCGGATGTCGACGATGTCCGGTCAGAAAGGACATTCTACCAGGAAAGAACCATAGGAACGATCCCTGGAATGTAGATCGAGCAGTTTTGGACTATTCCAGATCGGATAGAACAAGAGAGAACAAGGGAGCACATGGGGACTCGCCTTGGAAACAAAAAGGGGTCAGGATGTATCCACATGCAAATGTCAAAGATATCCAACTCGGAAAAGGAATAAAGAAAATATGAGGAAAAGGAATAAGGAATACTATATTCTGGACAGTTTTATATCTAATTGACATGTACTATACCTGATTAAGGGTACTTTAGTATCTCTAAAAGGGATTTCTCTATATTTTCGACTTTTTACCATATCTTCAACGTTTGATTATTATTTATTCGAAAAGGCGTATATAAGGGAGGATGGTAGCAGCAGTATTTTCCCCAGTAACCTACGACAGAAGCCTAAGTGCTTTCACTAGGGGACTCTGGCTCATACTTTGCCCCACTTCTTCGAAGTTGGTGTTTGTATTTGGAAAAGATTAGATTTGAACTTTGAATTTGATTTGAATTTGTTGCCACTTTGGTACTTGGAAACTTAGAACTTGTAGAGTCACTTTGACTCGAATTTGAATTGAATTTGATAGTTCTATTTGAACTTAGAAAGAATTGAACACCTCCTCGAAGAAGTGAACTTCGTAGAAAGCCTTTGTCATTTTGACTTGTGAACACAGAATTTGAATTTGTTTTGAACCATATAAAGCCCCACCCTTGAAGTCTTATCTTAGAGTTCTCAGTGAACCTTGCTGAGAGCGTCCATTGATACCGACCTCCACAAATCAACTACGCTAATTGCTAGTGTTGGGTTTGGTCTTGCGCACTTCGTGCTTGGAGTGTGTTTTGCTGCACCTAGTAGTAGTTTTTAGTGCCGTTATCATTGGTGACCACCGCAGGGGGTGGTATCACTAAGAAAAGACTTCATTTACATTGTACATCTCGACTTTGAAGAAGTTCGCTTCGAGAAGTTACCCTATACCCGTTGAACTTTACGGAAGAATCTGTCAAAATTGCTCCTAAAAGCGACCCACCAGTTGCGAATAAAGGAAAAGCATTAGAGACTTCTAAGAAAAGAACAACTTTGACTTCGACTGTTGCAGGACAGTCACAATTGTTTGATCACAGTCTCTCAAATATTCAGAAGAAGCTTGAGGAACTGAGAAAAAGGAATACAGAACAAATAAGAGATTCGGAAGCAGCCCGGTTAAGAATAAATCAATCTTTAGCTGAGTCGCCGACGAAAAGAGGGTATTTTACCGTCGAAGAAGGCATTAGTACTGCTAGTCTAGTACCATTACCATCTTCCTCACGTGAATCATCTTTATCGAGTTTGTTGTCAGACGTAGAATCAGAATTTAGAATGTCGAATAGAAATGAATCAATGGCGCCAATGGAAATGTCGGATCGCCCACCAAAGAACTCCTGGATGGAGCTCTCCGAAGAAGCGAGAGATGTCCTGAAAGGGGACAAATACAAGTTGCGACTTCAGGTCTTTAGTAAAGATCACCCGGAACATTTCGAAGGTTGGCTTACAGCCTTAGAGGATTATTTCCGGTTCCATAACATAGAGAATGGTGAAGCGCGGATCAATTTTACTATGACTCAGATGGACATAGCAACCAGAGAGCTATTAGCGGAGGTTGTACCATCGTCTCGAGGTTATGATTGGGAAAAATTCCGAGAAGAGTTACTTAAGGAATTCCCGGAAGCGCAGGACAGGAAGATTGGCTCTCGTGAGCGTCTACTTGCCATTTGCGAGAAAGCGAAGTATATACCGATTGGACATACCTCGAAGTTAGCTGCGTTTAATCGTGAATTCAACTTAGAATCGAAGAAGTTGAAAAATGTGAATCCGCTAACGGCACTAAAAACTACTACTAGGTGCAGCAAAGCACACTCCAAGCACGAAGTGCGCAAAACCAAACCCAACACTAGCAATTAGCGTAGTTGATTTGTGGAGGTCGGTATCAATGGACGCTCTCAGCAAGGTTCACTGAGAACTCTAAGATAAGACTTCAAGGGTGGGGCTTTATATGGTTCAAAACAAATTCAAATTCTGTGTTCACAAGTCAAAATGACAAAGGCTTTCTACGAAGTTCACTTCTTCGAGGAGGTGTTCAATTCTTTCTAAGTTCAAATAGAACTATCAAATTCAATTCAAATTCGAGTCAAAGTGACTCTACAAGTTCTAAGTTTCCAAGTACCAAAGTGGCAACAAATTCAAATCAAATTCAAAGTTCAAATCTAATCTTTTCCAAATACAAACACCAACTTCGAAGAAGTGGGGCAAAGTATGAGCCAGAGTCCCCTAGTGAAAGCACTTAGGCTTCTGTCGTAGGTTACTGGGGGAAATACTGCTGCTACTATCCTCCCTTATATACGCCTTTTCGAATAAATAATAATCAAACGTTGAAGATATGGTAAAAAGTCGAAAATATAGAGAAATCCCTTTCAGAGATACCAAAGTACCCTTAATCAGGTATAGTACATGTCAATTAGATATAAAACTGTCCAGAATATAGTATTCCTTATTCCTTTTCCTCATATTTTCTTTATTCCTGTTCCGAGTTGGATATCTTTGACATTTGCATGTGGATACATCCTGACCCCTTTCTGTTTCCAAGGCGAGTCCCCATGTGCTCCCTTGTTCTCTCTTGTTCTATCCGATCTGGAATAGTCCAAAACTGCTCGATCTACATTCCAGGGATCGTTCCTATGGTTCTTTCCTGGTAGAATGTCCTTTCTGACCGGACATCGTCGACATCCGCCCCTTTTCTTGTTTCCAGCTGTAAGTTACAGCCACCGGCATTGTTTCCGTTCCTTAAGTCCGAAATGGACTTTAGATAGTTACATCCGTCCGATTGTTACTTCCAGATGTACTTCTAAGAGTTGTTTCTGTCTTTTCAACCAATATTGAAGAAATCAATAAATTGATAGTAAAATCAAGTGTCCCCATGTTTGCTACAGGTAATTGCGAGTGAGACGAGGCCTATCCAAATGAACGAAGGTTTTTAAAGGCTGCTTCATCAGTTCCTACAGGTTTCGGAACGTCGAAGACTCTCATCTATAGGGTGTTTCGTACTTTCTGTACTTTGGATAACCTGCAAATAGACCCGTGCTTTGACTAGCAGCTTGGGCTTGCTCTAATCCTCATATTATGTTCCCATTTTGATTATATTATATATAAAAATGTTAAAAATGCGTTTATTTAGGTACTAGTAGAGTATACCTGCAATACCGAGAATTCCATATATCCGAGCAGTCCAACCAGACTTCGTTAAAGTTTCAATAAAGTGTATAATAAAATCCCTATGTTCGCTATGAGCATTCCAGGAGTAAGAGGAGGCCTTTCAATAAAAGAACGAAGGTTTTTAAATGGCTGCTTCCCGAAGTTCATACAGTTTTCTGAACTTCAGCAAAGTCTCTCATCTTTCCTAATTTTGTACATTTCGTACGGATAAAGTCTCTTGTAGAGGCTCATGCTTTAACTAGAAGTGTGGGCTCACTCTAGTCCTATTAATCCCATAATTTATAACTCATAAGTGTTAAAATTGTACAAATATGCATCTTTAAGGTCTTTTCCAATTTATATCGCGATAGCGCTTTCTAATGTGGGCGGGACGAGGATAAAGTAATTCAATACCTGCTTAGAAAATTCAGCGGCCGGAGTCTCCACAGCCAGCGCTCGTGATAGTAAGCCCCCGAATGTCGCTTCACATTTGACCGAGTCCAGCTCAGTATAGAAGATACCCGCATTCCCCGTTACTACGGAGAATCTAAAGTGAATGACGCATTCATCATTTGCTGTGGGGGACACAATTAGACACTGGGAAGGAACAGCAAAAAGGGCATACATGTAACTTTTAGAGGTGTGGCTTGGGGAGTTGCCATTGGGTGTGGGTAGTGGTAGAGGTGACAAGGTCATATGCATGTTGCTCAATATTTGTAGCAAACTCGCTGTCACCAGAGGTTAGAGCATCGATCAGCTGCCAATTGGTGTCCATAGTCGCCAGCAGTCACCCATAATGCCCACATGACAGTCTAGATCCCAATTCAAACTCCACCCGCATGAGACAACATGATATCATAGCTCAGAGTTTGAATTTTTTGGTGGGACCAAGGGGATGCTAGGTTTGACAGGTCAGGTCAAGGGGCTGTCAACCAAGCTATCCATGATATCAACCTCTCCAGAGAGGTCATGGGAAGAAATCACTTGCCATGCAGCAGCGATGGTGTGGGCATTAAAAATTCAAAGCAGCATGGCGTTAGACGATACTATTGATAACCTCTGTGGCCGTAAAATTGGTTGAAAATCAACCCAAAAAATCAACCAAACATAGGTTGATGCCAGGTTGATTATCAACCTGATATCATTAGTTGATTTTCAGTCAGTTAAGGCCAGTCTCAACCTATAGTAGTCAAGCAAGTTTGGGCTGCGCTTCAACCAATATTAGGTTGATTGTACTGGTTGTATTTCGGACAGATATAGTGGTTCAAATTCTCATTGTTGTAATAGGTAGGAGAAGAGGCCATGTATTCAATGTCAATCTATTAAACAGCTGGTTATCTAGCTTAACAAGAACGGTACTTTTTGATCACAATGCTTTACCAGTGGGCTAAATGCAAGTTGTGAATCTATATAGAACATGAGTATCAGGTTTAAATGAAGTCTGAGTCTGATGAACTCATGGCATCACCCAACAGAATCTGACTGCAGCTACTCGAAGATCTTTGTAATGGTTATCGTAGCCCAATCATTATGAATTGCTTGAAAATTACACTTTTTCATGGCACTGATACTTCGTGTAAATGAATGTAGCAATCAGAAAAATAAAAACCCACCACTGCATGGATTTTTGCTTTGCTTTCAACAGATATGTGGAATGACAAAGACTGCCAGTCAGTATGACATTTCGAGGTATTTGTGTTGATCAGTGACCTGTTTGGGAAACACTATTAGAACTCGAAAATCAGAACACATGTTCTTATGCACCTGACATAGGCCGGGGTATACTATTGCTTCTCCATACTTGCTCATTCACTGTCTTGCTGACCTATCCATAAGAAAGGAGAAAGGTGGAAGTATAGCGTGGGTGGGGAAGTGGAAGATGGTGGTATGCGGAAGAGTACATTGGCTATGTCATTGGTGTGGGCACAGGGCTTTACTGGGGAAGGCCTGACAGTTCCCATGTGCAGACTGTCTAGTGTGTGTGTTTTTTTTGTCTAAGTTAAAATCAACCAACATCTTGGCTGAAAATCAACCAGCTTCGGGTCAGCCAAAGCCTTAGGCTGATATCGCTTCAACCAACAAGTAGCCAAAAATTGGTTGAGAGTTGATAAATAACCAAAATTAGGTTGTTTATCAACCTACCCGACTCTCACAGTGAACAGACGATGATCCCTCTCAGCCCAACTCTATCGTTCATCTCATTCTGAATTCTTATAATCATAGTGCTTTCTTTTCCAGCCTTTCAACTACAGCCTGTGTGAGGGTCAGGTTTCTTCTGCTTTTTGGTTACTTTCTGACACACCATTGAGGCCCTGTGAGTACGGTATGGACTATAACTGCCCTGTGGTATTTTTATCTCGTCTGAGCAAGACTTGTATTTTACTGCATATACATCTCGTAGCTGGCCTGTGGGGGTGGTTGTAGAGACAATATATGGCACAAGCAACTTGGAGCAGCCAATGGGCTGTTTGGCAGTGGTTTTACCGTGGCGGGCAGGAAGGGAAGAAAATCTCAGAGAGCAGCATTGGAAAATATTGTTGAACTGAAACACCGCGACCGCTGCGACGAGTCGGCGGTTGAAGCGAGACCGTGTCCATCATGTGACCCATGTGCCGCCAGCATCAAGCCGACCTGCCGCATATGATTCCCACGACCTCTCTCAGGGGTTGATATCACGGATAGCTCGGTCGACGGCCCCTTGGGTCAGGTCTCTCTCACCACCCCTCATGAAGTACATCGCCAGCCACCAACCTCACACTCGTATGTCATTCCTTACCCACAACGTTACTGTAGCTCAGCACATTCTAGTTGTCGTTCTCCTGTTCGGGTTACAATTGGTCAAAGTCGACATCCCTCGCTCATGTTACGTCCGACGACTTGTCGAGAGAATTCTCGATTCTGGCGACTTCGATATCTCACCTAAGGTCCAGGAAATTGCACGACAGTACAAAGCACGAAATTTTCGCTGCTTTACGCCGGAGAAACCTTTCTCCATCTGTGACATGAACGACATTCCCAAGCCAGAGGACCTGCCGGCGGACCTGATCGCAATTTGGCCTCCAGAGCTGGGGAAAACCTCTGTCTGTGCCGATGAGTATTTACCTTCAGATGGATCATGCCTCAACCTCATTGTCGAGGAGCCCTTGCCTATTGAACAAATACCCGCAGGAGAAAAAGGAGATGAACCTGCACGATTTCGGTCTCGCGAAGTTGTCCTCTACTTGAATCAATATCAAGCTGAGGTTTTTCCCTCAACGGAACACAGGGTGCGCCTTCAAGCTTCTGAGTATAAAGACTCGCTCATTCTTGGATTAACAGGTTGTGGCTCGGGGATACATGGGCGACAAATCCAATGTCATTTGGTGCAAACTTGTCGACGAAGACGAACGGAACACGTTTGAATCTCTTCAATCTCTTGGTTGTGAAAGTCATCACATCGTCACCCCTCTTCTCCCTCCCTATCCGCTTCCTACTGGCCAATACTTGGTCACGATGCCAAATTATGGTTCTGACCTGAGCAAAGCAGAGGGATCGCAATTTTGCGGTCATACCATTCACCGAATCACTCGCCAGCTTTGTGTGGCCATTCGATTTCTCCATACTCATGGGTATTATCACCTTGACATCAAACACCAGAATATAGCCATCAGTCGCGACTCTCCTGATATCACCGTTCTTGACCTTGGGTGTGTCGTGAACGGGGGGCGAAGTTGCGTTCTTTTTGGTGTCACTGGCACATGCAGGTGTGTGGCACCAGAGGTTCAGGTATGGCACGATCATGACCCAGATGATTGCGTTGAAGTCGACGAAGCCAACGAACCACCACCCTATGACCCTCGGAAAGCGGACATTTGGGCGATAGGGAATGTTGTCTGCTATCTGCTGGAGAAGGAAGGGGCTAAACCGGACTACCAGACTGAGCTTCAGGAATTTGGAGAATGGCTGATGAGTGATAGTCCGGACAAGCGACCGACGTTGGATCGGGCCATAGAACGTCTCGATAAGATGGGTGGTGCTCCACTAGTTACTCAAATTGTCGAGAATGCTTCAGCCTCGTATTACACTGACCGCCTTCTCATTTCACCCTTGATCTCTGCATGCTGATGCGTTGGCCGGCGATTTTTGGCTCATCCTTTTTGTAGACATAATATTACTTTATTTTCGCAAATCGTGCACCTTGGCCACACGTATGCCAAGTTTACCAAAAATTCTGCTCTGCAGAAATGGGTTGTGAACTTGGATAATTCAGGCAAAAAATCGGTTCAAATGAAATGCGTGCCGAAAGTGTACTGAGACTAGGCTCAACAGAGAATCAGGTTATGCGCACGCAACAGAGAGTAAAGACCGAGAGGTGCACAATGGTCGTCTATTCGCAGTCTACTTCGCGCCCACTGCTAAGTCTAGGCTTCAGCCTGGATGCACGCTCTGTCTACATTTGAATCCATCAGTTTGTTGAGGAGACAATGGAAGGAGGAATCCATATCTCAAGCCGCTGCATAAGAGGGGGGCATATACCCTGGACTCTCCGATCCGGGATGTACCAAAAAAGGGTCTTATTTTGGCCGACTCTCCGATCCTAGTGTACATAAAACGACCCAAATTGAGCACCACCTACGATCCTTAGTGTGCTGAAATGGCCTAGTCGGTAGCCAGGTCCGATCCGTTATGTACATAAAATTGGGTCGCCAGGGTTATCCTGGCTGGCGGCAGGTACCCTACCGTTTCGAATTTTTACAAGTCGTTATACCCTAAAAATTAGTAAAATAATCAGGCAGAATAGATGTGAGGCTGTATCGGTAATGTACATAGAAATGGTCCAAATTTCCTTACCCGATCCAAATGTACCAAAAACCTGCCAAAATTGACCCAAAGGTATGTACCAAAAATGGCCCAAATTGGGGGTCAACGGATCGGACATGCTACCCAATATGCCCCCCTCCTTGCATAAGCCAGTATGGCGACACCGCCACCAACGCGTCTGTTGTGTGACACAAAACCACCATCCTCCCTCTTCACCCTTCTCTTATCCTCAAATCCTAAGCAATCATGGCCGACATGGACGTAGATCAGCCTGAAATCAAGAAGGAGAAAGAAGTAAAGGAAGGCAAGCAACGATTCGAGGTTAAAAAGGTAATCGTGGGGTCTCGCGAACCCGATTTTCGTTGACTCTGAAACCTTCCTGTAGTGGAATGCCGTAGCGCTGTGGGCTTGGGGTGAGAGTTCTCGATTGCTTTGTGACCATCGACTCTCTGTCAGCCTCTGATCTATAAACAGATATCGTCGTCGATAATTGTGCTATTTGCCGGAATCACATTATGGATCTTTGTACGAGCAGTTGGACTTCACTGATTCTTGTCTTTCCTCAACTTTTCGTTGTTTACAGGCATCGATTGTCAAGCGAACCAAGTATCCAGTGAAGAATGTAATGCTGCTTGGGGTATTTGCAACGTACGATCTCAATCCATTTCTTAATTCAGGGAAGATGGCTGAGAAAGACTTGTTCCTCGTTCAACACAGCACGCCTTCCACTTCCATTGCATCTCTCGCTGGTTGAAGACTAGAAATGTGTGTCCGCTGGATAACAGAGAGTGGGAATTACAGAAGTGCGTATTGCGACTCTATGTCTTGTTTGAGTGTAACTAATCTGCCCTGCCCTAGGTACGGTCACTGATAACGTTCGCCATGCAGAGAAATGGCACTGCTCGTATCCACTCTTGTAACGTTCCTGTCTGTATCATACGCTCAACCTTATCACAAATTCATTATTACCCCAAACTCTACGTGCTGTACATGTCCTAGAATAAGTTTGCAAGGCTACCATCTCGCGTACTGCCACCTGAAGGCTAACTGTGTGTGCAAGGGTGTTTTCGCAAACCCCTCAAATGAATGCCTTGCCTCCAAACTTTCAAACACATTATACCCAATCTCCTGAATGAAGCTTGCGTCCTTCGTTTGAAAAATGATGATCATCGAGCTTCGTATTGTACCACTTTCAACCACCGAAGAGTAAGCACGAAAAAGTACATGAACGAGAAAACATAGAAGCGCACTTCTTTTGGTACGCTTCTTGTACATAATACGATGTCCACATTCCCTACAACGTATCGGTTCCCTTGGTTTTATTTCGTTTTTAGCTCCGCAGTCTGTTCGAGGTTAATTTCTTTCAGCGATGAGTTGGGCCGTAACGGCCAAGAGTAGACCCTTACCAGCGCAGAGGTATTCCATATCTTGACGAGGTTGGGTAGTAGAGAAACCAGACTGATTATTGCTACCCCATTGCGACGATTGTTGATCCATGATGGTGAAGAGAAAGGCGTGAGTCAGCACTTGTTTAGCGCAGCTGGCCACCCTCAATGATTTTGCACTCGGAAATCAAATAATTGATTGTTCGAAGTTGTGTATTTACTAGAGCTCTACACGAGGTGGATACGCGAACAGCTTGGCTCTTTCCCTATCAATCTGAGAATAATGAAAGGTTTGGACTTCGGACATGCGGTGGACGTAGACGGACTCGACGCTATCCATCGGGAAAAGGCGCCAAAATCGCATGCGGTATACAATCTAGATAATATATGTTGTGATGGAGTCTTGAAGATTAGTTGTGGGTGCTGTGCATCATCGATGAGAGTCAAATCGCAAAAACGGCTGTTCGGATTCTTTGGGAGGTGCCTAGTAGCAAGCCAATTGATGAATACGACAAAGACACGTTTGCCTACCGGGGTTGTCTTGCTCTTGCGACTAGATTATTCTACACAAAAAATTTGCACTAGTGCTTTGCCTCTGAATCGTCCTTCTAACGTTGTCTTTCATTTATCAAACCTTAAGTTGCAAACAGCCACCCGTAGATGCTGGTCGAAAGATAAACGGAAGTTGTGTGATTGTTTGGGTTTGAAACGGTACTCCTCCTTCAGTCGTTTGAGGGTAAATTAACTGACACGGTCACATAAGCAGAGCCTTGAACGTTGAACGTTTGAACTGCAAGTCCATCAGTTCTTTGTAACCGCCCTTCGTTTGTTAAACAACAGCGACCCTACATGGGGGATTAACTCCGTTTCGCTTAACGAACAATCAAGCGATCACTGAGCCACTTAAGAAATAGATCATTAATCAAAGAAGGCTACCTTGTATTGTTGGATGCAATGCTAACTGCTGAGAGATTGGAGATTCATAAAATTCCGGGGAGTCCTTCAGAAGACCACACGGGTAGGCACGAGGTGGAAGCTGAATGGGTGAAATTTCGGAAACGCCAGGTCTCAACGTAAGAGGACCCTCAAGGCAATGCTGATGGCAGTACCAAGTACTAAGCGCCCGTTGACTTGAATAGCGATTTGGAGCAAAGAAAACATTGAATGCGGACACGTCGGATATCCAGAAAAGTGCGTTAGTTTGAGAATACTATACTAAGAAATCGCATGAGGTTTATTGTTGTTGGTCGAAATGAAGTCCCGAAAAGGCAAATGAAAGTGCTTTTTTTTGTCTGTTCTGTGACGGTCCGTGACAGGATTTCATCTTCTTTCATCTTCTTTCATCTACACTGCGTATAGGCGACTTGCCAGAAGGTTTCAAGAAACAAAAAACATCGCAAACTTGCAGCAAATCCTTTCCTTTTGTCTTTTTCATGGATGTTCCCAAAAACTGCCACTCCTCGGTCTATATAATGCCTCGATGTCTCAGTGCAAAAGTTCTACATCAGCATCGACTTGGTCGACCACTTCTTCGCTATGTACTCTCAGCCAGCTGCTGCAAACTACTACTCTCCTCCCGCTCAACAACAGAAGCAACGGGGCTATCGTATCTGTGATCAGTGTGGCGCCGTCGAAACGCCTGCGACGAGGTTTCGTTTGTGTGGGGGCTGCGTACGTCGCCGATCGTCGACTATTCTAATAATTGGCTCATATCAATGTCTTCTCTATCTCAGATGATTACTCAGTACTGTGTACGTCTTTCTTTGCCCCTTGCTGACGCAATTCTTCAACTGACCTGTTTGCCATAGTCCCAGGAATGTCAAAAAATTCACTGGCTAGGTCACAAGCCCATATGCCAACACACAAGAGCTGAAAAAGAAAAGGTTTCCGCTTCATATGCGCTCTCTCCAGATGAAAATATCGTCAAAAACCTTCGGAAGTTTACCTCTGCGCACACGGCGATACTCGGGTGGGCCGGTTTTCAAGCCTTACAACTCAAGCGTGTCCCTTCGAATATAAGGCAGAGCGCTCTCCTGATCCAGCTTACCCCACGAAATCACCCGCAATCACATTGCCGGTAAGTTGTGTGATCTGTTTCTCTTCCAGGTTGTTCTCGTGGTTAATTTTCACATCTTCAGCTTCTCGATCACATCCACACATATCGTCAATCCACGAAAACACATCCGCGATCCCCTAGTGTTGAATGATATTCGGGAACGGGAAGAAAGGTGCCGCCGAAATGGCGGTATCGGTACCCTAGTGATCATCCTCCAATGCAACGACATATCCCAAGTTATGCCTGTTGAAGTTGATCCACCTTCGAAGATCACCTGGGATACTCGGGAGGATTGGTTAGAGGTCCTTCACCATTTTGTTGATTCGGGACGGACGGACTTTAAGCCTATCTCCACGACGCAGAGAGGGTGAGTCATTCTTTGTTATGCCTTCAAGCTTTGAGTGTCCTCATGGTTTTTTTTTCTAGGGTTTATTACGGATAGATTTCGGTCCCTCGTCGTTATGTTTTCGATCTTCGACCTCGTGTAGTTTAACCCTCAACATCGACTGTGTACTGCTACTTTCGTGTTTTGTTTTTTGTGACCCTAGGTTCCGTGTTGTGTCTTTATGATAATGAACTTTTCGCATTCGGACAGAATTAGAGGGTGGTTGAGGGCTCAAAATTGAACACTCGAACGCATTCATGTGTATTCGCCTTTCATCGGCCCAGTACCTCATAACGTCAAATAGCCGCAGAGGTTTGGAAATGGCGAGCCTGACCGGTCGCATAGGCATGAATAGTTCTCGAGTTTCAGGTCCCGAGCGCAATACCAACACATCTGAATGAGCCTCTTGAGAGTGGTGAATGATTATATTATCCGTGAATAATGTTGGTCTAAACACAAGTGATAAAATTACCCTCCTTCTAAATCTTGAAACCTAGACTCCGCATGCACGTCAAGTGGTTTTGAACGAGTTCCTTGCAGTCTTCTTCGGCTGTTGGTCCGTATCTCAAGAAGCAATCATCGCGAGCTGACTTGGTCTGAGGACAGGCGCAGCACCTAATTTTCGCAGCGTAAATGATAAATAAGGGTGAATCAAAACAACCACGAATCTCATACGCACGGCTTGAGACCTTGAGGATTCAGAGGATTGAGTTTGGGGTCACTGGGATCGTACGGTTTCTCTGCTTCTATCGGTGGAGAAGCCGACCATAATGAAGTTAGCTAAACGATTGTGAATTAGGTTTCTCCACGAGATAGAACTTGAGGGTAAAGAACCTTCTCTAACATGTTCTGGTCGTGGTCGGTGTTGAAGTAAACTTTACACGGCGCGTTGAATGATCCGCTGGTCATGCTCTTACCCACCGTCTTTATCTGGCGGTCGAAGTTCCCATTCCGGGGATATGTCGAGCCATTCATCTTCTAATACATCGTCCCCTCCCAGATTCTCTCGGTACGTCCTTCAAAGGTGGGCAATAAGTCATCAGTTTTACCATTGTATTTCACGCTGTCATCTTTGCAGTTCGGATGTTCTTGAAGATGCGAGAATCAATGTCCTTGATGAGCAATCCAGCAGCGTAATATGGTTCAAGGTGTGTCGTGCGAAGCACTGGTCAAAATTGACTCTAGTTATTTATGTCCACTTTGTAGGAACGTTATCTTGGAGATCATGAAATAGTCGACCATGTGGTGGTGCGTCGCTTTCTAGGATCTTCTCTGTGTCCATGCTCAACCAGTAAAAGCATAATTCGACCAGTACGATATGTTGGACGGTTCATAAACCATTGAAGGGGTGGTACATCCGCATACGTTCCCCGACTTTTCCACCTGGAGTTTTTATTCCCTTAATGCCTCTGTCGCCCAGATCACCACATTATGGAGAAGCTGCTTTGACATTCACCTCCCGGACCAGCATACCTTCTGTGAAGGATGCTGAAATTTCGATCCAGGCTTCAGCTTCAGCTTCACCGAATACTTCGACAGTCCACTCTTATCCCCCGACACCGCCGGCGGTGCCATCTCTTGTCCTCCAGCCTGCTTCTCCTCCCGCTTCTCCTAAATCCACCACAAAGCCTACCTCATTAGACTCGGAACACAGTAAAATTTCCTGGACTTCGACATCAACTACCGACTTCGTGATCGCGCCTTACCTCCCTGCGGCGACCAGTCCGTCGCTCTTCTCACGTATTGTTAGCGCCATAAAAGATCGCGAAACCCTCGGTTCTAATTCTTTCACGATATCCCGTATCGCAGTTCAGGCCCCGCCGCCCTATGTCTCAACAGGTACCATGGGGATAGCTTCTTTGGCCTCAAGCTCCCCTACTTCCCTAAAGTGTTTGCCCCTCCTCACATTCCGTGATCGTACTTCTTTTCTCACAGCACGATCGATGAATGGGCTTTTGGAGTTGGATCAGGCTGAAGAATGTCTCCTTGGCGTAGATACAGCTTTCTGGATCGCAGTTGCTTTAACTTATTTGGATTTTCTGAACGATAGAGCGGTGAGTATTTTTCGTGTTGTGGACATAAAAAAAGTGCTAATTTCAATACTATTTTACAGAGCTACTTAGCGGCGTTGAATGACTAGCTACGGGGACATGTTAGGAGAAAAAGCGTTCAATGCCGATTATATAAGGGTTATTTGTGTTAGAATTCGTGTGGCCGGTTCCACAACCAAAGGGGCCCGACGGTAGCTTCTGACACATTCTCGATGAAAATATAGTTGAACCTTCTGTTGACTTCGTCCCCTCGCCAGGAGTACATCCTCAGTAAGGGCTCTCCACTCAACGTCAGCCTTTATCAGGTCGCTGACTTCTCTTGGGTTGGACGATGGTAGGGACTGCAGTGCGGCGCAACTGTGATGAACGAGGTCGATTCAAGTTCCAGGCTAGTCCTCCCGCCACCGAGGGGACTATCAGACAAAAAAATGCGAACTCACTCTCTCAGTTCGATATTATCTATTATCCATCACAGGCAGAAATAGCTGCACATTCCCGTCCAAAGCTCGGCCAATCAAAGGCAACAATCAGACTTCATCTAATCACCCAGAAGAAAAACCCAACATCGTCAAAGCGGGAGGTCTCGGAGGAAGCAGAACAGTCACTAGTCAAGTACCAGCCGATCTGTGAAGGTTAAGACCTCAATATTCAATCCTCGTTCCCTCTCCGCTACTGGAACGAAGTTTATAGTCTTGTCGGGGACTTCTCGTGGTGGAATTTCCACCATGTGTCAATCTTGCGGCTCTGGTGATTCCCTAAAGGGCGAAGTTCCCAACTCCAGAGATCGCTTCTCGCGCCTTTCGTGGGGCGTTCCCTCAAGTAGTGCCATGCAGTGTTGTATATCTCGAGACGGGGTGGTGAGGAATGTCTCATGGGAATCATATTGGAATGACTGTTTCAACTCAAGGGGGGAACGAGTATTCTTTGTCGGGTGAACAGGCGCAAGAATTTCTCATTTCTACCGTCTTTATGATGCCTTTTTCCATAGACAACGAGCACGGGGATAAGAAATGGTGTTCGATATTCGGGAGGTTGCTTCTGGAGCATATGAAGCGGGTTTGGGTTTGCCAAAGGACCTGGAGAACCCACCTATTGTGGGGTTTTCGACCTCCGCGAGCGAAATGGCCCAGCTCTGATGGGCATCAACAACGAGGTTGATCTGGACACAACGTTCTTACGTTCCAGTGTAAGAGGGGATTAAACGTTGATGCCTCTAACCACGGATTCTCCCGCCTCTGAAACCACAGCGGATGGGCCTTTTCCGCCTGTTGGGGAAATGAAGTCAGCGCTGTCAAGACCTTGATCATCATCTCCCAAAATTCCCAAGTACACACAGTCTATACCCTTCTTCCGCTGAGGAAGGGCTCATGAATACAACTTCTTGTAGAAGTGGAAGGAGCTTTATTAAGGAGTTCCAGACGTCCCGAAAATGATCGTTCACCAACTTCCACCTCCGAACCAGTTGACCGAGTATCTTTCAAACCTGCCCCTCCTGTTCTCCATACCGCATCCTGCAACAAGTATCTGCCAAACGTACAATTATCCGGGACCCGGTGAACGCACCAGCCACCTCGCGATTCGTTGCACCGGATGCAAACGATACAGCCCCCGAACCTCTTACTCAAAGTGTAGCTTGCCTGCAGACACTATCGTTCTGTAAAGGGGGACCGGGGGTAACTGGTCGTCCTAAAATTGGTGAAGAAAGCGTAAATTGTAACTTATTTATCTTGGTCCCCTCCTCCCAAGCTGTCCCAACGATGGATGATCACTTGATCGCATGTTTCCCCCTTTGCAATGGGCTATTTTTTAATATTCAACGCGGTTACTTAAGCATTTGCAGTACATCAAACCATAAAATACCCTAGACTGGACAGTAGTCGTGTCGTTTAACCGTAGTTGATACTGAGAAGTGTGTCGCTCCATAAGCTACTGCTGCTTTTTGTAGAATGCCTCACTTCTCCGACCTCCTCCCCAGTCCCCTCCATAACTGTTCCGTACGCCCGAGCTTCGTCCCTCAGACTCAGATTCTTTTGAAAACCGTGATTGACGGTTTCGACGATACCCACGTTCTGTAGTATCGTCAGAGTTTCTAGGTCTAGCGTACTCAAGCATCATCTGGTCGCCATAATTTTCCAGGATGGTGGTAGCCGCCGAGATACTGCGACAGATTATATGGCCCGCTCTGTGCTTCCTGCTAGGTTCCTGTGGAACTTTTTTTGAGTCAAAAGATCAGTCGACGAATGGAACAAATAATTGAAGAGAAATAGGACGAACGGAAGAAGATTTTTTGAATTTCGTCTGCATGAGGGCGTAACAATTGTCGAAGTTCACCCTCTGCGATGAGACCGCGGAAAAACAGAGTGTTGTTAGGCTGTCGTTCAGTTCGTGAACGCGACGGTGAGGCGGCATAATCGACAAACAACGAACTACCGTCGACTTCAATAGGTTCCATTTGTAGAGTCTTTAAAGCTTCAGTAGCTGCTTCTTGTGAAGCAAATGTCACATGTGCAAAGGGACGTGTATAGCCTTGACCTGCACGAAGTATAAGTTGCGAAACGTGGGTTCAATTTGCTAAATGAACGAAGACATACCGATACGTATGTCCGATACCGTTTGTCCAAATCGCTCAAAATACATCTCGACTTCTGAGACGGTGGGCTGGGACGGAAAGTTCGTCACATGGAGTGTTTTACTTTCTGGTAACCCCAGCTTCGTTTGTTGATGGGTTTCGACCAAAAGAACGTTCGCTTTTCGACCGCTTACTACAAGGCCCTCCTTCTGCAACGCGTCATAAAATTTTCGAGCAGAAATTTCTTCCTGAAATTCGACGTTTGCAAAGCCGCCCGGCCTTTCCTTGTAGTCGTTGGCTACAATGATTGTAAGGCCAGGAAAGGGATACAAATGTTTAAAGAGAGCTTACGCATGGTAATACGTGCTAGTGCACCGAATGGCTCTGCCCTACTCTTTATCTCTTCCAGCTCCGTGTTATATGGAAGGTTACCAAGGTAGACGACTCGAGGGGCGTCGCAAAGAATCCTTGAAGTTGAAAGACATCTTTGAGGAAGCCAAAGCGGGGTTGAGGCGAATCGAATTGTGCTGCAAGTTCGAGTGCACGAGAGAGCTTTTCGGAGACTACTGAACATCGTGGTCCGAGTTCGCGTTTTTGGGTGAGTCAAAATTTCGTTTCGGTCACGTTTCATCGTTGTACCAAGCACAGACAAACAACCGCTTCGAACAACGTTAACTTACCGTAAACGGTTGCGTTATATCAGGCAACTGAAAGGATTTGGACCCTACGAGTGGACCAATGCCTGGACGTTGAGTACTCCTCAAACAACTTAACAGCTCTCGAATCCCTCCAAATTAATCCCGAACGAGTCTTTCTCAGGGTGTTTGTCCAATGTCGTTGGCCTCGAAGTTGGACGGATCCCGCGTTATCACTCGTGTTCTGAGTCACGGATCCGCCGGAGAAGCTGGAGCGAATGGGAACGTGGACCATTGTCAAAGATCGACCGTTGGATGTGGCAGAATGGGACGTCGGTTATCCTTGTCTGCACAGGACAATTGAGTAGGATGGGAATCTGGGTCGTGATGTACCGATACATTATGTCAGTCAAGGTCGAGCGTTCCAACACTGCGAGTTGCTCATTTTTCTTGGAGAAGTCGTTCCATAGAACGCGCCTACTTCTGCTTTGTCCAGTTACCGAGTTGGGACTGCTTGGACCATGCTAGTCTGATAGGGTTTCTTTTACAAGCCTTGCCACAGGATGCCACGGACAAGGAGTAAGGACACAATAGACCACGGAATCATTTAAATAGCCTATCCTAGCGGGCTAGTACCACGTATCGTTCCATCCCAGTCCCACTCCAAAATCTCTACTCGAACACACTCAAGACAGTTCTATTCACCAGATGTCTGTCGTCACAGCCTCCCTTCATGACGGACTGGATCTCGGTGACGGGAGCTGTCATTCCCCGTGTTGCTCAGAATCTTCCTGCCCTGAATCGTACTACTCACAGGAGTCGGAGACTACCTGGGAGGAGGACCTTGCCGACGTTAAAGTGGCACTTCCAGAAGTAAGAATTCATCTCCCCTCAAGGCTCGAATCCCATGACACTCACAGCTCCTACAGAACAAAATATCTCTCCCCATAATCCCAGCTCGAGCAAGCATCAGTTCGAGCAATGTTAGTCATTACTCTTCTGCACGTTCCTCCCCCATCCGCGATCTTCCACCCCACATGGACTTACCAACATTGTTCACCACCGAGACCGTCCGGGACAACGATAGCTTCTTGGTTATGGACGACAACGTTGACGTAAAAGAGTCTGAGGGAGACGGAACTGGAGATTTGGCCAAACAAGTTGACTTGGCTGAGGCGTTGTCGCGTAGCAAATCGCCCTCTTTTCTCTCCCTTGAAGAGGTCGAGGAAGAAGACATGTACAACCAACGAGGATATGATGAGATCGAACAAGACCGTATAATTTACCTGGTGAGTTGGAATTCAACGTTTCGCACTTGTGTGTATCTGACATCTAGAATTTTGTAGGGAAATGACTGGGTCAAGTTACTTGCAGCTATCGAGGCTGGTGTATTGTTGAGAACCATGGACACCAAGGACGACTTGGACGAGTCAAAGTCGGTGTCGGAATCGGAATCGGAGTACCACTACCCAAACATGCGGGGCCACCCAACGATAGCATCTACCCCTGCCAGTGTGATCCCGGAGCATCGAATTACATAGAAGGTTTCTGCGAAATAGTATATTGCAGCCATTAGCTTCGACAAAGGACCAGGCTGAACAGAAAGTTGTTTCCCATTTCCCATTTGTATCATACACAGTACGCTACTATGAGTTGAACGTTTGATCACTGAGCGCATGAGCATTCGAGCATTCGAGAGCACATTTTTAGGGGAGGGCCGTGGGTAACTCTCCATCATGACACTGCACCAAGCCAAAGCCCTATTCAATCCAATTGACGTTTCACGGTTCGTTGCAGGTAAATGTTGCCAGCAACGCCGCACAGGTTAACTCTCTAAGATGGCCAAATCCACATCCTCGTCTAAAAACTCAAAAAAATCTCCCTCAATGCCTCCAAAACCCACGGCGGAGAACCCACCGGAACCAGAACAAGATTTACCCCAGCAGATGTCATTCTTCTGGCTGGTGGTGCCTCTTCTAGTGGCCTTATTCTACGCCTGGTATCTACAACAAAATGATGCTATGCCAGCGGTCTTGTCGAAGTTATTCAGGAGTGGTGAAGAATCCGACTTATACGACCTTCGAATACTTACGGACCGAACGATATTTGATGTGGTGGATTTGAAGGGCAAAGGAAAAGGCCTGATCGCTATTCGTGATATCAAAGTATGTGCGTTTGCTCGAATGTATGCCACTGACTGACGTGTGTATACAACTTGTCGACAGCAAGGAGAGCTAGTCATCCAGGAAAAGCCCATTCTTACCGCTCCCGACGGTGACAGTGAGTGGCACGCCGATTTCTCAATTCCGATTGACTCATTTTAATTTATGTAGTTGCAGAAGTTCTCCTGAATCCCATCCTCCAGAATCTTACCTCGGCCCAGACCAAGGCTCTCTTATCGCTGTCTTACACACACCTGAAGACTGAGAAGGACGAAACTGTGAACGTCAATGCGAAGAATTTAACCCCCCGTGCACGCTATCTTCTGGCCGAGGGTATCATCACCAACAACGCCGTTGGGATTAATCTTAACGGTCAACACTCTCTCGGTGTGTTCCCTCGTATGGCAAGATTGAACCATGCCTGTGCATCAGGGTACAACCTCGCCTACGCATGGAGGGATGATGAAGGGGAGTTGAGGATTTACGCGTTGAAGGACATCAAAGAGGGAGAAGAGCTCTTGATCTCATACATCGACAGTAGGCGGCCGAGGAAGGAAAGAATGTGAGTGTCTGATTTTCCGTTTGACGATACTTGTGGATGCTGAGTAGGTTATTCCAACAGTGAGAAGTTGGAGAAGACTTACGGATTCACCTGCACATGCCCTATATGCTCGTTACCACCTGAAGAATCGGAGAAGAGCGACGAATTACTGCCTCAGTTTACGCTATTCTACACTGACTTTGCGCAGTGGTACAAAGGTTCGTAAACGTGCCGTCTAGTGAGCGTGTGGGTTGGGTTTCAATTCTTGCTTTGTACAGGATCGATCACTGGCAAGGAAGCCATACAGCATATACGTAAAATTTGGCAATTGACGGTCGATACCGGATACGTTCGTGAGAGAGGCAGGTGGGCACAAGAAGCGGCATATGTCGCCACCGTACACGGGGAGTAAGCAGCCCGTTTTTCGTATGCTCCACTATTCTTTACTGATCAGTGTTCAAAGTGAAACATCTGCACGGCAATGGCTCAGGTTGGCTATCGAGTGGATGGGGATTGAGACCGGAATTGATTCTGTGGTATGTATTCTTGTTAAAGGTGTTGATGCATGCTGATTACCAGAATGCGCAGAAAACGACCAACCTTCAATTCACCTTAGATAACCTCCAAGAGCATCCTGAGCTCGCGAGCAGAGAAGTTATGGATGTGGGTGGACCGATCTTATGAGAAAATGACAGACCACATCACGTATAATTTATAGATTATTATAGTAAGCCTTGAGCATTAGATGGAGATGACCCGACCGGTATTCGGCGTAAGAAGATCACGGAATATGACCGTACACATCCGGATACTCATATTTTAACAAGTCTACCCTAGCACGGTCTGTGGTGGGGCCCGTTGCCGTCCACAAAGCCTGCAGAAAGCATCAAAAGACATGCTCAACTCGTGGGAAGTAGCCATACCTGCAGTGCCTCGCCCTCCCAAATATGTACATAACCGGGATTCCCTCTCAACGCTCTCATCGTCTGCTTCATCACACCGGTGAGAGAAGGATAGGGGAAGTCAACAATTCTTGGGGGACGCAGGTATATCGCGGTAATTGATGTAAGCTGCAGGTCGCTTGATCTGAATGAACGATAAAACTCCTGCAAGAGGATGAGCGGAGGACCTCTTATGGGGCCGAGGTACTTGAGAAAAACGAACTAGTAGATTTATATCCGGGAGAAAGAGTGAGAGTACCCTCAATTTCTTGAATGTTCCCAATAGCGTCCCTAATTCAGACCGGCCCAGAAGGACGTCAGGGATATTCAATACTTCAAGTTCTGTTTTGGTGTAAAGGATACTGAGAAGTTCGCGAGCGAGTTCGTATTTCCTTCTGTCATTCGAAATAAGGCTAAACGACTTCAGAGGTGATGAAGAGGCGACATATTCGATCCAGTGATGGAAGTCGTGGGATGAAGAAAGGTCTGAAAATCCATAGTACCGGACTGCAAGATTCTGAAGTTGATTCAGATATCCGGAGCCTCTTTCCTGTCGAAGGGGGTATGGGGGATATCAAGTCGTGGTATGTGATCTAATACTTACTACCAGTCCCAAAGGCTGAGGGCCGTAATACGTTACATCGAGAAACTGCAACCGGGGTGTGTGCACAAGAAGAGACAGCAGGTCTCGGGGTGGTAGGCCGTGATTTCTTCCTATGTGCAAAGTATGGAGACTGGAAACGTATGGGGTCAATTGGTCTATGTCTCCCGCTCCGACCGCATGAGCTATCTAGGTATTAGATATGAGAACAGCGGGATAAGAACGAAGAAATTCAAACTATACTAACTAGGATACCCAATGTATGGAATCCTCCTTCCGCTTGTCTGAACCATTTTCCTAAAGCATTCAAGGTTTGACTCGAAAGAAGGTGTCCGAATCTCACTGCCTTGACGGTTTTCAAGCTACTGAACCGCTCAATACTGATAGCACTGATCGCCGATAATACCGTGAGTCTCTCCAGCTTCTCACAACCAGCGAGGGCAGATACAATCGATGCTGTCAGGATTCCAGGAAGATGGAAATACGTGTCTTCCGGGTGTTTGAGGGTGAACGAAGTGATATTCGAAAGATGTGACAAAGCTTTCCAAAGAGGTACCAAACGGTCTCGATGCATGTTGTAGTCGTATAGCCCAACTGGGCGAAAAGATCATGAGCCAAAATTTGGATGCAAGAACGAGCTATGACTTACGAGATATTTCAACAGATTTGACATACTGTCTGAGGTACGGATGCGTCTCTATCGCCTTGAATGGTCCTAGTTGAGGAAGCTAAACCACGCCTTATTTATAGACGAATGTCGATGCGGATGTTGCTCAGCTTACTGATTTGTGGTACCGTGCCACCACCACACTGATGGATTTGTAAAGATTGGGTATGACCGCTTCGTGAAAAGAGCGACAGGTGCGAGCGCATTCGTAAAGGGAGTTCTTGTCAGTGATGCGGTCCAGAATAGACAGAACAGCGTCGAAAGGGAGTTTTTGTGGTTCAGACGTGGCCATGGTCAAAGTGCAACACCGAAAATTTTGTTGCGTTCCCCCTGTCGTCGCTCGAGTGAGATTTGCGAGGGACATGGAAAGTCACATACCTGATTGCCTGGACATGTCCTGTAGAACCGTTCATGTCGATATGAACTTTCGTCACTTTGGTTGTGGAAGAGCAGCTTCCCACGTTCTGCTTCTTCTTCGATCTCTGAACTCACCTGAGGCGCATTAAGCGAGTCTGCCTAGGCCTGAGGCATTCTCCAGATTCCGACTATCGCTGGAACGAATTTCCTGTATCACACCCAAAAACACGACAATATTTGGTTGGTCGACAAACCAGGAAAGCACCGAAATCACCTGAAACTTGAGATCTTGAGATATCGGTGTCAGTTGAGATCCTGGAAACTTGACCTCTTCCATCACAGAAGGAAAAATATTAGTCAGGTCCATGGCTCGTCGTCGTACACAGATTATGATACTCGTTGAATTCCTCCCTTCTATGATTTGGAAAGTGGTAAGTTTGATTTCCCTTACGCATTTCTCCGAACCAATGTTCCTTCAAGGTTTTTGGTAGAAAGAAGACGGTACCGGTGCTGTACGATGTTGCTGTTACTGTTGTGATATACAAGCCCACTTGAGCCCAATGCTACCCTACAGCCTATGCGGAGTGCCGACGCGGAGATATACTTACATCTTCCAGACTGGGTCCCGTCTTGAACTTTTATAACAGGATCTCCCAGGATCTCCCCAGGCCTTGGGATCCTGGGACAGCGGAACCGCAGCTATTCTCCGTCAATTCTCCGTGCTCAAGCACTCGACCCGACCTCGGCAGCACTGGCAGTATAAATACCCCACATGAATCTCGGTGTCAGTCGACGTCACCAAACCACCTTCCCGCCATGTCCGCCATCTCTAGCAAATCTATTGTAATGAAGAACGGGCAGGAATTGCCTATGATCAGTGCGTCCGATTCTAATCGATTCTACAGGTTATCATTGTAAATCAATCTGACCTTTTCCGCCCTTTAGGTTTGGGAACCTATGCTCCACCTACTGGAACAGCAAGAGAAGATGCCTGGCGTTGGATATTGACTGGTCTAAAGGTGCGTTTATAGTTGTTTCTGAGTAGGAAAATATGTAAACTTCGATGTGGACACAGGCAGGCTACCGCCACCTTGACACCGCAAGTGATTATGGTACGTTGATCGAAAGCTGGCAGATAAGCCACGCCTAATTACGTTGGATGTAGGTACTGAGAAAGCCGTTGGGAAAGCTTTGAAAGAGTCTGGCCTAAGACGTGATGAGGTTTACATCACGACAAAACTCCGGTGTGTATCTATCATATTTCTCATAACAACTCGATCCGACCCTGTAGAGGATAGACTCAACCATGTCACCCGCGTAAAGCAATCCTTTAACGAGAGTCTGACCAATTTGGCTATGGATTATGTCGACTTGGTCCGTCCGTCACAAGCACAGTCTGGTTTAAGTGACTCACAATAAGACTAGTATCTCGTTCACTGGCCTCAGGGTTCCCCCTATCACGGTAGGTCAAGGAATGCCTCGAACAGCCGCCAAGTGACTAATATCCTGTTTCTTCCAGAGAGCGATGAACTGGTCAAGAACCCTGATGGCACCCTCAAGACACTAGAAAGTCCTACATTTGTCGAAGTTTGGGCAGAAATGGAGGAAATTCTGAAATCAGGCAAAGCCAAATCTATCGGTGTCAGCAACTTTTCGATCAAGAAGTGAGTTCATAAAATCAACCGATAGCCGTCCTCCAGGCGACTCATAGTTTGAGTCTAGTTTGGAAATACTTTTGAAAAACGCCAAGGTCGTTCCATGCAATAATCAAGTGGAGTGCGTCGCGTTCTTCCGTGGGCTCCTTTACCCGAGAAAGTCTTTTAAAAATTTCCCGCAGGATTCACCCCTATTTGCGGCAGGATGACCTGCGGGATTACTGCAAAGAAAAAGGCATCACTCTCTCCGCCTATACGCCAAGCGGTACGCTATCGTTATTCCCACTTCCGATGTTTCTATCATCTTAAAATCTCTATAGGCTGGGACAAAGTGCGCGGAGACCCCGTCATTGTTGACCTGGCCCGAAAGTACGATGTATCGCCTCAGCAGGTCATTCTTTCGTGGCATTTAGCCAGAGATATGGTCGTGGTTACTGCAAGTAAGGACGAGGGGAGGCAGAAAGATAATCTGAATGTCAGTCCTTCATTTTGTTGTGCTCACCGATACCTCTAAAGCTCATATCGATTATACTTAGTTACCCACCCTGAGCGAGGAGGACGTCTTGAAGATCAATGCGCTGGATCGAGGTGAGAGGATTTGCAACAAGCCTGATGAAAATGGCCATATTTTTGGTTGGACTCTTGAACAGATGGGGTGGTAAAGTCCTTGAGGTGAAGTCGTCTTTTTCGCAGTGGTTGAAAACGTTGACTCAGAGCGCACTTAGAGCTAAGCCAAGAATCGCACACCTTCAATCAACGTGTATCGGTTCTATGTAACTCTATCATCAAAAACGTAACATAAATCAGTCCTCCATGTCAGAAGAGATTATCGCAGATACAAGGTCTTCTGGGGTAGGCTTCGAAGCCGTCGCGGCCACATGGAGGCATAATGTCTCGTGAAGATATTTGCCTGTGGTTGGGCCAATGGACGCGATCTTCGCGACAGGTTTTGATGAATTGCCTGTACTGGCCTTGGTCGACAGCTCAAAATACTCCTCTATAAAAGGAAGGACGAATTGGGCGGCAGATGGTGCGAAGAAAATTATCCACCATCTCAATGTACAAGGGTCTGCACCACTGAGTATCAGTCCCAGTTGGACAATGTTAAGTGATTTCGACCCACCGCCCTTACTTGCCATCTCCAACGTAGCTTTCCAGTCTATCGGGAACCTAACCGATCCCCGCGTTTCATATACTTGCAACGCCTGAAAATCGACATGACTATCTCGAAGGATATTCGGTAACGTATCGCGGTTCTTGTCGCCTGTAAGGTAGAGTAGCTTTGTAGGCGTAGACTTCAGATCTTCTACAATAAAACGGCCAAGCTGATCTGCGTTCCCGCAATCTTCGCCTTTGATCATCAACGGATTGGGTGCGAACGGCGAGTTGGGATGTCGAGTATGAATTTCACACAAAGCAGATTTGGTTCCTTTCCCTACGACGTAGAAAGGCCTCGAATTCCAGTCGTCTACACGTAGTGGTGTCAGAGTTTTTGTTTTTCCCTCAAATCCGATAGCACGTACAATTACTAGGTGTATGTTGACTTTCCAGACCATCAACCGCGTCTCTCCACGCCTCGCAAGCTCTTGCACTCGTCATTATTACGCCATCGTATGCCGGTCCATGCTGGATGATTCCCGTTAGGTCGTTGACATTCGTTAAGACGGTCTCGAGGACTGGAACAGAGAACACAGTATATCCCGATGCGGAGAGTGTCGTTTCGTATATATCGTTCGTCTCAGAAGGGGCACGAAGAAGGATCACGACCGATTGGGAGGTCATCAAGCCAGAGCTTTTCCGCAGAATCAGTGGTTCAAAGACATCCTGTGTGAAGGGGGTAGAATCATGTGACCCACGAATCGGATTTTTATATTTCAACGCGTTTCTTCGTCGACCGCGTCGACCGCTCAAAAATCATGTTGGAGCCAGGAAAAACTCCTCTTGTAACGCCCTCGGCTTCTCCGCCGGTATCGAGGAAGGCGAGCACCTCGACCTTGCGAAGCAAATTAACGTCGAGTTCACCCACAAAACGTCAGCGCCTCTCATCGTCGCGCACACCGTCTGTTGCAAATACCCGGGAAGGCACAAATATCGAGGATGTAGAGCAAGAACGAGGAGAGTCTGTCATGCGACTGATGAATACCTGGGCACAGCTAGAAGAGAGATACGCAAGACCTATTGAAGAAGATGATATTGTTGACCTGATGACGGGAAGAGTTGTGAAAGATCGAGGAGTATTGAGGAATTTGGACGGTCGTTGGGACTTTGGGAGATTTGCGGATGATATTCAGGATAAAGGAGGTAATAGCCGAACGCCCAGCAGGGCTGGTACTGTCGCCGGCGTCGAGGAGACGGGAACAAACAATAATGAAGATGAAGGAAGTGAAGATGAACTTGATTCATTCGCACATCTGCGCAAACCTTCGGAAAGGCGTGAGGAACCGGTGATACATGACAAGGAAGGAGACGAAAGTGAATCGGTCATTCAGGACGAAGATGAAGACGAACAAGACATCATTCCTTTCATAACTCCTTCAACGCGAGTGGACGCGTTGAATCCCGATGATCCTAAAGATGCCGCAGATCTGAAACAATTCTTAGAAGCAGAAAAGCAAAGAAGGGAACTCTATGGCTCTGAAGGCGAAGACGGCGAGACAGACGAGCAAAGTATTATGGGTGGTTGGTTCGCTGTCTTGAATGCTCTTCTTGTACTGATTGTGTTTCTTTACTTTACAGATACCTCGTCTGTTTACGATGAGGTACACACCGATGCGACTCGACAGGACGGAAGCGACGGCGATGGAGAAGAGCCTGATGCGCGACCTTCATCTACCGTTCTACGAGAATCTGTGGATGAGCTGGCCATCCAGGGCGAGGAACTTGAAACGCCCTCCCATAGACACAGTTCTGCGGTTGAACCTTCTACTTCCTCTGCAACACATCCTCTAACTGCTCTTCTGGTGAAGAACTGGGACCCACCCTCCGCGGCCGCTTCACAACCGAAACGCAAAGAAGGAGTAGCAGTTACTAAAGTGGTCGACATCAGGCAGACCAATGTTACCAAAGTCCGCCAGTTGCAAACCCCTCCGCGATCTAATACATCAGGCCCTTCTCCATTTTCATATCGAGGCGATGACCGCGAAAGTTACTATGATTACATAGTTCCCACATCAGAACCTTCCCTGGGCACCGGGGATTCTTTACCAGTCCCTTCTTCTCCTTTGCCTCCGTCCTCTCCTTTGCCTCCTTCATCGCCACCACTTCCTTCCTCTCCGTTACTTCCTTCTCCATCTCCTCCATCTTCTCCTTTTTTTGCCCTTAGCCGCCCTACTACTTCAACTCGTACACGCACCGAATTACCATCATCCTCGTCCCCTCCTTCTTCTCCCAGTAAACGGGGGCATCAATCTAGCACGTCCAGATCCAGGCCTTCTAAGCCGGTCTATAAAACAGTGCAGGCAGTCCGAGAAGGGAAGACGAGAGAGGTACCGATTGTACTCATTCAGAAGCAACCACCTCGGATCCGTACTCCAGTTGCGGCTGCTCGTTGTGCACCCGAATCGGGTACAGAAGAAGAAGAATGGGAACCTGCCCCATCTTTTCCGAGGGTTGACTTGGCTCAGGCTGTTGCCACAGCGAACACAGCACGGAAGCAAAGAAATACGACATCCAAATCCTCAACGCCTTTTGCTTCTCAACGCGATTCTTCGAGTCAAAAAGGTAAAGATCGAGAGAGGACGCCTTCGCCTGTAGCCTCGACATCAAGCCAGATACAATCTCGGCAACAGAGTAGAAACTCGAGTGACCTGAGCTCACCGAGCAAGGAAAGTTCCAATTCGGACGGCGGAATCGCAAAGAAAACATGGCCTCGTTCCGAACCAATACCTCGAGCAACGGACGTCAACGTGAGCAAAGGAGATCTATCCGACTCGAGATCTGTGCAGAAAGGAAAATGGAAGGGGAAAGCAAAAGAGGTGGTCACATCCTCAACCCCGATGAAACCAACTGCAGCCGACCGTAATGAGAAGAAAAGAAAGAGAAGGAAATCCTCGTTATCATCCAGCGACGAGGAAGCACCACATGATTCCAAGTCACAACAAGGATCTTCAACTGGACTGCGGAGACACAGGATGGCTAGTGGAAGTGACAGATCGGTTGAACGAAGCGGTGAGCCTCACGATCTTGCTCCCTTTCATCCCTCATCATCATCCTCAGATGACCCTTACATGGACCGTAGGCGTGATCGCTCATCTTCGAGACGCCCACCTAAACAGCGGATCAAAGCTGAGCATCGTTTCTTCAGTGATGAGGATGAAGAAGATGCCAAACGAGAATCAGGAACTTTGGATAACAAACGACGAGCTCAGTCCTACCATGATCTTGTGGACCACTACCCGCCACACTATTATGACCCAGACCTACACCCCTCATCTAACCCTCTCTATGACCCTAGGGCTCAGTCGATTTTGTCGACTGCACTTCACCAACTTACCGCTCTATTCAGTGGGGGGGTACCTTCTTGGCCACCACCACCACCACCTGTTGTATATGGGGACATCCATTCCAGTGCTGAGGACGATAAAACTCGCAGTCGTTCCCAGAATGCAAAAATTTCAAGTTCGGGTCAACATTCACGTTCACGATCGGTATCGAGATTTCAACCTCAAACACAACCATTATTCTACCCTCCCGTTTATCAACGAGCGCAATCGCACCGTCCAAGTGAACATCGACGTCCGCCGTACTCAGAACATCCGCATTCCACTCAACATCAACATCATCGATGGCAACAGGATCAGCGCTATGCTTCCACACCCACACATCGTTCTCATCCATACCCAAATTCTTATGACCCTTCGGATTGGAGCAAGGGGACGTTACCACCCTCTTCGTCTTCTCCTGAACCTGAGGACGAGAGCAAAGGACACGGGGAACAGGAACGCCTGCCACCACATCACTCGAGATCCAAATCCCGACAAGGGGTGCGTTCTGATTATGACCATGATAAGCCGCCACCACCCAGACCACCGAGGTCGAGTTCGTTAGTAGGTAGGGGTCGTGCGAGAGGGAGGAGAGTGTCGTTTGGACATGTGGAACATATTGGCGTTGGTGATGATGTGTTTGACGGGTATGACGATCGTGAAGATGAAAGAGAGGAAGAGAGGGACTCCTCTTCCTCGACTTCAAAAGGTCGACGTGCGTATCGTCAAGCTACCCCAGGGGCTCCGCATCCGTCGTCCGGACAGGAACTCCAGGAAACTCAAGATCACGTTCGTGGCGTTAAACGGAGCAAAAGCAGAGAGATGACAACGAAGGCTGTCACTGCTCCGCCCCCACCGCCAACTCCAGCAAACGATGTCATTGAACTCACAGATTCCGAGTCTGACGGTGATCAGAAGGAGATTTCGTCGTACGTGAGAGGGCGCCAAACAACTCGAGCACAAACTCCAGCACCGGAAGACTCAGCCAATAGGAGGGGTCGGGGTCGTGCAAAACGATGACGTTGTGTTTGATCTTATGCTTATTACATTCATTTCGCGTTCGGCCGTCTTTTTGCTGTTGTCAATATCTGCCCTTTTTGTGCCTATTACAACCGAAGACGGATATTCTATCCATCCCCCTCGAACCCAGTGGATGCCAGGATATGCATCGTAGAGCATTATCGGAAACTGTGACGACAGAATGCGTAATTGTCGAGAATTGGAATTACGAGTAGTGAAGCCATCGATGCCGTTGGATAGTATTAAATGCAAGTCGACAGATGCTTGTGGGCCAAGTAGATTCTTATTCAGGGTGCCGAATTCAACGAAGCTTGCTTGAAGCCCAATGAAATCGACAATAGGGGCGTTCAAATTTCAAACTTCTTTAGGCATTTTAGTCTCACAGTTATCTATCTATCAGTTCGTCGCCAGCTATACTAGTATTCATTTTATGAAATTCGGCCGATAATTCAAACGATCTCAAAGAACAACGTTTGGTTCTATCAGAACGCGAGAATCTCGCAATATTAATATTAATTCCTCGAAAGATCAAGCTAAGGTATCCATAAAAAAAGAGATACAGCCTTGTAACCAGAAAACATTCGAAACACACACACACAGGTTTTACATCCAGACAACAGCAAGGATAAGAAAAGAAACCAAGTAGATAGATAACGGATGTCTCGTCATAAATTGTTCGAGAGCGTGTATCCCCTCTATCTGATATACATCAACAGAAAAAAAAAAGAAAGAAAAAAAAGAAGATCGGAAAAATGTAAAAACGTCATTCCTTTCATCTAGGTAAACGAACCATGAATCAACGCATCCCAGGCACTCTTCCCTTCCAGTGTCTTGATAAACTTGTTCTTGTTGGCAGTATCCACAGCAGACAGATGATCATGCTGAGAAGAATTCGGACGTGATTCGGAGGTGGTGGTGGTGGTGGCGATGACACATTCAGGCAGTGTATTGTTAGTGATAGCAGGAGTAATGACGGGATGTGCCACCATCATACCAGGTGTCGAGGGTTGACTATGGCTACGTCCATTTCCGTTTGTATCCGACGATGACTTGGACTTGGCAATAGCAGATTGGGGAAGTAGGAAGTTACTGGACCCAGTGGTGAAGCTACTGCTCCGCGACATGCGAGCTGGTCTCGGCCCAAAGAACGGTGACGATTCGGGAGTAGATGGAGATGAATGGTGTGTATGTGTATGTGTATGTGTACCGAGAGCGAGAGGTGATGGGTTTGAATGACCTGATTCATGATGCTCCTGATTTTGATAAACATGTAAAATGCCTCATGTCAGAAAATTCATTAAAGTTATGATTGTGGGCAATCTTAGACTTACAGCACCGCCGAGTTTAGAGGGTGTCTGGGGATTGTGAGAATGTGAGTGAGAATGCGAGTGAGAATGTGAGTGTGAGTGTGAGTGTGGGTCACGGTGTGCATGGGAATGGGAATGGGAATGAGTATGAGGATAAGGTTGAATATGTGGGTATGAGTGCGAGAACAAGTGATGATGGTGGGGTGTTCCGGGTGGTTGAGGACTCGGAGACGCGTTCGTGGATGAGTAAGAATGAGAATGAGGTAAACAAAGGTTTGGCATTGGACTGGTAGTTCCCGAGGACGACGATGAACGGGATGGTGACGGTCGTTTCTAGAAAAAAGAGGAAACAGGAAATTTTCATTAGAAACCCCAGAAAATCCACTTGTGCAGACAAAACGGATACTCGCCGGAGCTAGTATACTGCCTAACACCATCCTCAATGCTTCTCCATGCTGCGCATTCCCGTCCTTGCTATGTTCATGGTGATGCTCTGTTGGATGACCGTGAGGGTGTACGCTCGAGAAATTGTCAGTTCCTCGAGGAGTCAAAATATCGGAACCTCCACGATTCTAAATCGGTCAACTCCCTATGAATTCAAAGAGCCCGGTAGATAAAAGGAGCTCACCATTCTAGACACTCTAGACTGATGTAAAAATCAATCGATATCGAATGAAGGCTCTTGCTCGAAAAGAGAAAAGCCTGTTAGCGATGGGGGGTTCGTTGAGTATGTCAAACGAACAAAAAAAGGTGGCGTCGTGGATGTGGAAGAAAAAAACTTGTGGACTAGCGCGTCACGAGGTGGGGTTAAATATTCCGAAAGAAGCGCTCAGCAGTTGGGCGGTTTCCCTGAGAAATATTGATTGTCTCAAGCATGACCTCAGCATGGTTTCAGTATCGGACCATACGCCCTATGAACACGAGCAAGTCAGCTGGATAGTTTAGACTCGTTTTTTCGTGCGTGGCGGGGCTTGGAACGTTCAAAGGCTGTTGACATGTAAGTCATGTAATTACCCGCAGTTTTGGGGTAACTGCGGGGTAACTTGTAGGGGCTACGAAAATCGCATGTAAATCCGAATCAGGGTATGAACGCGGAACCCATCGGAATTAAAGAAAGGACGTTCTCTATGTCGACGGAGCGCCTTACAACTCGTGTTCTGTTACCAGCTGGCGATCTGCATTTCTAAACTCTATGACGCCTCGACTTCTCCCTGCTGTTGCCTCTGTTTCATCAACTCATAGGGTAACATAATAGCCCGATCGACAGCTACTGGCAAACCTCGATGCCGGCCTCTCACCCTACCCGGTTGTAATGTGTGTGAGTGTGAGTGTGAGTGTAAAAAAAGCTTCAAATACAGCTCTCGGACGACGTACATGATCACAATCACCACCAACTTGGACAACGGCTTCATAGCACCCACGAAAGAGAAATTATCCTGGGAGAGTACGTGAGGAAGAGGTCAAAGGCCAATCAAACCAAAAGGAAGAAGAAGAAAAACGGAGTATTACCGACGGTAACCCCAAACTCAACCCAATCCCACCAAACGCAGAAACAAGCTCAAACAATATCCGAAAGATATCGAACCACTTTTTTTCCGGATCCAAAAGATTATTCCGTTCTATAATCGTCACTAAAAACACCCCCCAAACAAGCCACCAAATGTCTAGGGGAGGGGATCGCCAAGCTTGATATCAGCAAAGAGCGGGAGCGGGAAGGACGAAAACCGTAAAAGCCCTAAGAGCCCTACCCAGCGACACCTGCTTCTTCAGATGCCAACCGACATATCGATGAACGCGTTGGCGGACATCGAGGTGGTTCAACTCTTGGTTTTGAGGTTCTTCGTCTTCTGCTTCCGGGGGTTGTTCGAATACACCGAGAGATTGTTCTTCGTATCTGTTGTTGTGGATGTTCAGCGAAGGAAAGGAAGAGGAAGGAAAAATCCACAGGACTCACGAGTTCGTAGCACGAATACTAATAGCTATCTGCTCCAACGGAGATCCTTAGAGTGCATCCAACCTTTTTTCGCTGAAACTCACCGGATAAATCTACACCGGAAATGAGCAGCAACCCCACGGAGAGAATAATGTAAACAAACCGCGATATACATCATCACGACATACAGGAACCTAAATCGAACCATTGTACTTTTTCCAAAAGAGAACATTGATTGTCAAACATACTGCAAAGCAGGTGCCAGCGAAGCCAAGGGCACAATGGAGAATCCCGAAGCTCGCGCAGCCAAACCCTGAAAAAGTCCACAGATGATCCGGGGTCCGATGGTTAGGCTCTCATAGGCTTCTAACCCGATATCTACGAGTACGAGTACAGATCAGAGTCCGTCCGTGTGGAAAAAAGGAACTGCTTACTGAGAACTTCGAATAAGATCCATTCGATGATGCTGAACATGACCAGGGCGATCAACAAGAACCATGTTTGATGGCTTGGGAACCTGCCCGGTGAGGCTACTTATGAGAAATGTAGATGTGATGAGTCATGACCAGCAGCCTCACAGATAGATAAAACATCTAAGTGGACGTGAGGCAAGAACAACAGCGTTTAGCTACACCCACGCACCTTCTAGGATGGTCAAGCAGAAAACTGAAAGCTTTTTCGGCATCGCCGCCCTCGCGGGCGACTCTTGATCCAATCCATCTGTGGGTACTCATGAGGTTATTTCGATGTAATGGAGAACGGCGAGACAACGTTACATTATAAATCGTAGACTGTAAAGAACGTCTTAGCCCTAGCCTTGCGTAGCGGATGTGTGCAACTCACAATATAGGCTACAAGAACAAGTTGATAATGTGGAAAAGACAAACGAAGAAGACCTACCATAGCGTGGTTCCCGGCCAGGATAACAAAAATCAAAGATACTGAAAAAAAGAAAGTTTTAGATGGGGCGAAAGCGGAGTAGACGACAGACGAGACGAACTACTCATGAGATATGCTTTTTGGAAAGGTATCATCCCTCTAAAACAACCGAAATCAATGGCGCGAAAGGAATAAGTCCGATTATGCGGCTCACTGGTCAACTAAAGACAATCCTCCTCCGGTATATGCGCCCATAACTTGAAACAACGCAAACCTTTCCAAGCTCGATGAGAAGAGAAAGAAAAGAAGGATGATAGAAGGATGCTCACCAAGGCTTTTGCACATTCCTTGGTTGGGCATCAAAAACAGCATCGTACTCGTTCGTCGCCGATATCCAAGGACCGAACAAAAGATAAGTTATAACCTGAGTGCCTACAAAGTACTTTTTTGAATCGTCGCGTCAGTTCACGGGGGGAATGTTTTTTTAAAGAAACTCACCAATGGCACCAAGTGACTCAACCACCTCAACGCCATATACTCAACCCCCCCAATCTCCTCCAACTGGTCGTCCGTCAGATCATCAATCTTGAAATCCGAGTTCCTCCCCACGATCAAATTGAAGTTCAACCACTTTGTTTTGTGTTTCTCCAGGGTGGTCGTGTATGGGATGGTCAGTGTTCTTTCTAGGTTTGAGTACGCCTTGGGAGCCATCCGCCGGAATAGCTTGTAAGCTAGTTCGAAAGGTCCAGGGAATCCACCGAGGTCTTGGTATTTCCGGTCGGTGGTTGTGTAGGTGTTGGTGTTGTGGGTTAACATGGTTGTCGTTCTGTGTGGTATGGGAACGGCGGTATCCAACCTTCTTCGTCGTTGGCGAGCGACTGAGGGGGTGGAAGACGCGAATTCGTGAAGAGGGTGGTGGTATTCGGATTCGGTGGGTGAGAGAGCGACGTTGGCGGATTTGGGTGAGGATGTGAATCTCTGCTGCTGGTCTTCCAAGAGGATTCCTTGTGATGAAGAGGGTGGGTAGTAATCCAACGTTGCACCAGGTGTAGGTTGGATGACGTTGGATGTAAACTCATGATGACGAGTTGGAACTGGTTGTCGAGGCTTGAAGACAGCGATTGGGTGGGAGATGGTGGAGAATAAGGCTCTTGTTGTGGTTTCGTTGTGGCGTTTGACGTATTCGAATTCGCAGCGGCGTTTAAAGTATTCCCTGGGCGTATCAGTTCCATGCGACTAACTTGAAATAGTGCGGATTTGACGTACTTTCGAACGAGTACCATTATCCAAGAAACCACCGTAATATCTCCCTAACATTTCGTGAACACATCATACCAGACATTGTTGCAGCAAGACTCACGATCAACATCAAGATGTATAGCATAACCTGTTGCCAAGGCGTCACTGTCGAGAGGTTCACAGTAGAGAGACCGGTCACTGTCATGGCCGAATAACACAGAAACAGAGAATCCAAATACGACACAGGGAACCTGCCATTGGAAGCGTAGAATATTCCGGAAACGATGAGTGGGATGAAGGTGAATGCGAGGAGGTGGACTCTGAAGAACGTGGCCTCTTTTTGGATGTACTGGCTCGCGCGTTGGAGTTTAGTTGGAGGGATAGGATCACCGACACCGGCGACAACCATAGAACACGGTGTACGTCTTTGTGAGCTGGCAGAGTGAAATGAGGACTGTCCTCGCGGTTAACGGGTGTCGGTGAACGCGGTCGTCGGCCACATCGGCCCACAATCTCATCTTCAGAAGTTCCGATCTTACATCTTGTTGTGGTTCCCTTTGTCCAAGGTACATTATCCAAAACTGATATTCACACAAACCAATTACATGGTAAGTAATCACCAGAGCAACGTTCCTGCGGGTGCAATCCATATGCATATCAGCGCTCAAACCAACGAAATTCGAAGTTGATGGCTGAGGAACGTCTGCGGGAGGCAATCTTCTTCTCCCGAAACCTCATCGTCTTCGAGGCAACATCGAAGAAGCTGATATTTTGGTTTACACGTTGCCGAGTAGGATAACCGCTAGTAAGCGCTAATCGAGCGCTCCGTACTGTCCGTAGGTGATATTACACCGTGCCTAGATCAATGAATGCGGGAAGCTGAGGACCGACTCCCTTACCGGTACAAGATCCATCCACAGGCTGTGCGCCACCATCTTTCTCATCTGGATGCGCGCATGGCCCATTTGATTTCCCATCTTTCAATTCCTTCAAAAGCAACGCTCAGAGTTGCCTTTCAGTCTGATCCCCTCTCAGATGGCATTCGACGCTACGAAGGATCTCGTATCACTCGGTAAATTCGGTCAAAGCACCATCTTGACTTCAGCTGGCCTCTTGACTACCGCTGCCCTCTATGGTGTCTATATGGTCCTGTTCTTCGCCGTTATGACCATTCTCTGGTATGTCCTCCATAACTCTTCATTTCAAATCTTAAACCCTCACCGTCCATTTCAGCCGACGAGAAGGTATCATGAGCGCCCGCATGGTTCTACTTGCAGCTATGATAGTCCTCTTCATTCTATCTACCACCTACCTTTGCTGCACTTTCTCCTTCTTTATCATCGGCATCAGGATGATTCTCGTTGAAAGCCCTGGATCCGTTCCCGTACTCAAGAAGGATGCTGCTTATCTCGCCAAGTATCATTTACTGGGTTCTATGGGTACAGTCACATTTCCTATCGCGGTCAGTTATTTCCTCCACCCACACCACATTGTCTAACTTGGTATAGACTGTCATTGGGGATTCCATCGTCATCTGGAGAGCATGGGCCCTGTCTGGTGGGAATAAAAAAGTCATGTTCCTGCCAATCATGTTACTCCTCGCTTTGACAAGTCAGTCAGTTCACTTTCGCCGATCTGCCAAGTTCACTCACGATTGCACACAGCAATGGCTTTCTCTTACGTTGCATGTAATGTCGAAGAGAATTACCCCTCCAAATTGTCGCCCAGTTGTAAAGCGCGATACACCACCACCTATGCTCTATCAATGCTCACTAATGTCGCTGGAACCGCTGTCATCGGCTATCAGACCTGGTCTTATCGACGAGCCGTCAAAAAATATCTACAAAACTGTCGCCATCAAGCACGCGCTGAGAAAATCTTGGTTATCCTCCTCGAGTCGGGTGTTATATACACCACTCTTTGGGTAAGTCAACCTTAACGACCCGACCCACGGTGGTGTTCTTGCCTAACGCTGATCACAGATTATTGAACTCGCCACGCTCGCCTCGCCATCCAAATCTGCCTTCATAAATCAAGCCTTCCGACAAACCTTCTCTGCTGCTGCCTGTCAACTTGTCGTAAGTTTCAGCTAATCAAGTTCTCAAGGTCCAACTGACCTCTTCAACCCCACCCAGGGAATCTATCCTACCCTGATCATCGTCCTTGTCTTCCTCCGACGTTCCTTATGGGATTCCGCTGGCAAATCCACCATCTGTGAGGACAGAGGCACGGATCGATCCCCACAATCTACTACGACGAGTAATGCCAGCCATAGCGTTCATGACCACGATTTGATGTCCAGTCATAATAAACATGAAGCCGGGTAAGTGTCAATGTTCAAGTTTCCGCGCCCCCCTCCCCTCCTGATTCAGCTTTTTGCAGGCCGTTAGACGTCGTATTTGTACAGGAAAAACACTTTGATGGAGATAGCAGTCAGTCTCCCGTTAGTCCGGCTTAAATGGAAGGAAACGCTATATCAATTTGTTGTACTTGTGTTGAAGAGCCTTTTACATTCGTCACGGACTGAATCCAAAAGGGGAGACGTGCTAAGTACCTGAGAGCCTAGAGGTGATTAAAATCTTCATTGGCCTTTTTACAAAAATGACGTGAAAAGGCACAACGGCTTTACTCATGTGGGCTAGTACAGTAGTGGTGTCGGTTGAACGTTCAACTTGACCAGTGAAGTGAATCATATCGCATGATTCGCACCTTCGACGATTTGCCTACTGCCTTCCCATTGCCCCGGGATTTCCACGATGATCGGGGAGGAAAGTTGATTTGAGTTGAAACTTGACACAAGCAACCTAGGAAGGTCATGAATCGGTATCTGTAGTGATACAGGATGAAGGAGGGAAGATGCCAATGACATTCCCACAGAATTCAGACCTGCATTTTCTCTTATTCCACCTATGTAGGATGTTCGATTCATACACAAAATCCTGGTATACTTCAATTAAATGATCATGAGAACATGCATTTGATACAATACTTCAATCATGTACCGTTTCGTAAGAAATGGTATCAACCAAAGTCGGTCGATGTGCACCCGGCTTCACGAAGGGAAAACTAAGTCTGGGCAGTGGCGGGAGCCACTTCGGTTGGACGAGCATCCACCAAAACCTGGTTCAGCTTGAACACTCTCCTCCCATCGAAGAAGCCTCCACCAGGGAAAGATGGAGCTTTCAAAGACGGATCGTGTTTGACACTGGTCCAATAAAGTCTTTCAGCACAATGTGAAAAGAAATCGACGGAAGACCACATACACCAAATTGATAGACGACTTCGCGTCTACTTCGACAGGCGCAGCGTGAATAAGTATACCTTCAAAGTATTTGGCGGTGTAGAACATCCCTATGTTTCCTGTGCCCTATACCCGCGTCAGTAACACAGCAACTATTTTGATTCTTTGAGTGCGCGCAAAACTCACTCCAGAGAGGAGAGCGTCTTTCCCGCTCACGACCGTGCCAGCAAAAGCAACAGTAGCAACCCTCTCGTCGAACACTTGGGACCGGAACTTCTGTTTGTATTCCTCTCGAGAGATTTTATCGCCGTTCGAGACGATCTCTTTCACGTCGTGAGAGATGAATAGATCGAAAGCAGAGTTGAAATCTTCCTGGGAGCTCGCTTGGATCAGAGCCGAGAGGCGTTGTTGAGCCCAAGTGTCGGCTGAAGGGAGTACGATGTTCTTGTTCATGGAAAGGGTTGTTGTTGGAGAGCGTGTTTAGGTTGAGACGGGGCCCTTTTTATAAACCCCCCTCGTCTCCCTCGCCCCTCCGCAGTACTGGTCAAGACCGGTGCTCTCCAAAGCCCGAGTTCCCTTTGTATACTGACTTTACCGCTGGGTAATAGTCTGGTTTGCTGTTCCCCGTGCTTTCCGAAAATGGAGTGGAGTGGTTATCGTGTAGTACCATCGGTGGGAGGGACGCTCGTGCCTTTACTATCATTTCCATTTCGCAAAACACAGTTCTTGTATAAATTACTCCTGTCGGGCATAGTATCAGTCGGTCGGAACGTTCAAATCTTGATAGCCAGTTTCCACTGTTCCCTCCTGGTCCCGCTGCCCCAAGATTGTCCTATTCTTGACCGCGATGAGGCCCGTAGTCGTTTTTCTTAGAACCATTGTTGGATTGCAGAAAGCTTATGTTTGTTCAAGTACACTGCGAATTGGCGTCCAGCTTCACTCAGACTTGACCGGGGAGTCCAGAAGTCCAGCGAGTCACTGGCAGTATGCGGCTAGATACGAAACTATCTGGAGAGTAAATGAAGAAGTAGTGACTAGGGCCGTTCAGAAGGAGGAGGCCGTGGGACTTTGGTCACAGAAAGTCACACAAGAAGGTAAACCGCGGTCGACTGCGCCCGGGCCGGCGCCAGCTCTATAATTGCCACTCCTCGAACCTCCTATTTTTTTTCTACTGATGGTGGACACAGCGGCAGTGGAGCGTCAAGCAGACTTGTGATCTTATTAACCTCAAAAAGAAGGAGAATCTCAAGTTTCATATGGGTCCATAGGTTGAAGAGGTGTTATTGTTCATTCAACATTCAATAAGAGAAGAAGTGCATGAACACCTGCACAAATTTCTCCCTCGAAGGACGGATTTCCTATGCAAACATCAACATCTGGTCGCTATTGCTCTCATCCATACTCTTAACATATCTCATTCGATACATCCGTTGTAGATACATAATATCTGCTCCGAATCGCATTCGGAATGGTATGAAAACTGTCCATGAAAGATGACAATGACGAAAAAGCTGACCACATACATGATTGTAAGGACTACTAGTAAGTCGGATTGACATCCTCAAGGGACGTCTCGGACATTCCTCGGGGTGTAGGATGTTTTGGTCGGGGTTCCGTTCTACAAGACTTTTATGCAAAACTTGTGTCGTATACAATCATAATAAAGTACAAAGATGGATAACCGACAAGGTTAGTCGATTTACACTCGGCTTTATGAAGAGAAAAACTAAGCCTGAGACGTGACTCCCGCTACCGGTGGACGAGCATCCACCAAAACCTGGTTCAACTTGAACACTCTCCTCCCATCAAAGAAGCCTCCATGCCCGGGCAAAGATGGAGGTTTCAAAGACGGATCATGTTCGACACTGTCAGAGTCAATAAAGTCTTTCAGCATAATGTGAAAAGAAATCGACGGAAGACCACATACACCAAATTGATAGACGACTTCGCGTCTACTTCGACAGGTGCATCGCGGATTACGATACCTTCAAAATATTTGGCGGTGTAGAATATCCCTATGTTTCCTGTGCCCTATACCCGTTTGGTCAGTACCACAGTAACTTGAGCGCGCGCGCGAAACTCACTCCAGAGAGAAGAGCGTCTTTCCCGCTCGCAACCGTGCCAGCAAAAGTAACAGTAGCAGCCCTCTCGTCGAACACTTGGGACCGGAACTTCTGTTTGTATTCCTCTCGAGTGACTTTATCGCCGTTCAAAATGATCTCTTTCACGTCGTGAGAGATGAATAGGTCGAAAGCAGAGTTGAAATCTTCCTGGGAGCTCGCTTGGATCAGAGCCGAGAGGTGTCGTTGAGCCCAAGTGTCGGCTGGTGGGAGTACAATGTTCGACGTCATAGAAAGAGTTATTGGATATTATGTTTGGGCTGAGACGAGGCCCTTTTTATACCACCCCTCGCCCTGCATTCGAGACCGGTGTTCTCCAAAGCCCGAGTTCCTTTGTATAATTTGACCGCTGGGGTAATAGCCTGGTTTGCTGTTTCCCGTGCTATCCGACAATAGATTGGAGCGGCAATCGAGTAAGCAATGTATATTGGAGGTCTATATATAGATTCTCTGGTCGTGATAGATGGCAGTGAGGATGTATGTAGTCATAAACGCAGTTCCTGCGAGAACGGATAGTTAGAAGGTCTTAGATTGCGTAAATAAAAAAAATGAATCTGACAATTCGAATTCAATCATCTAATTCATCCTCTTCAACGTCACTCCGCGCCCCAACTCCACTGGCACGAGCAAGATCCCCTTCAACCATGTCCACAACCATGTCCATCGCCGCTCTTGACATCTTGGGCATCGCCCCGGGTCGTAGGAGTGGATGATTTTCCGGTTTCAGTTCTTCCTCCTCCACTTCATCCCCTTCTGCGTCTTCTTCTTCTTCCTCCTCGTCTTCTCCCACTGCATGGCCGTCACCCTCGCCATCCTCATCGGAAGAAGAATTAGACCCAGAGTCATCTTCAGAACTTGCTTGAAAATCTTGGTCTTCTTCGTCTTCAGAATCAAATTGCGCTTGGTTGAGAGTCTTTCCACGACCTACATTTTCAGCTGTGGAACTAGTCGGGTTCTTATTTTCAGGAGGAGATACGATCTCCATCTCTCCTCCCCCTCCTCCACGCTTACCGAACAAATGTCGATACTCCCTAACCCATTGATGAATCGCATCCTGTTCCTTCGCATCAACCGGCCCAAACTGAGATTCCTCCTTCACAGCTTCCCCGTCTTCTATTTCCCTCCCGACACGAGTCAAGATAATGGTAAGAGTCCTCCCCGTCGCACTGATGATCCTCAGTCCCTCAGATTTGTTTAGAAGTTCTTCCACCGGCCAGAACTCGCATGGTTTAGCTTCCCCCCATAAGATACCCTCTTTCATAAACCATAAACTTCCCGGTTTTGCACCACGATAGGCTTCCACGCCGGGTAAGGGGGTGCCACCAACACCAGGAAACGCGCTCTTGAACACGTCTATAGACGGTTCGAGGGTTTGGAAAGGGAGGCGAGACAAGAACGAGTGGATGAGAGGGAGGGTTTCTTCGCCCTTTCTAATCGTGGTTTCTTTCGGTAGTGTAGTTCCTTGTCCAAAATATTCTGTCGTCGTCATCGCAGTCGTAGCTGACGCGTCTAGGCCAAAGATGACTTGGAGATTATTTTGGGCCGCAGAGGGCTGACCTTTGCTGCTCCTTTCAGAAGCTGGTGGAGCGTCGCTAGAGATGAGAATGATGGTCCAGTGAGGTTTCGTTTTTCCACGAGTTGGGACTAGAAATCCCCGACGTAAGGATGAAACAGAAACTGAGTGTTCCAGAGCGTTCGTAGAGGTATTGTGGAACCGAATCGAGCGGTTGTGGATCGTTATGACCACTTTTTTACGCACTGGAGAAGCAACAGAGACGGATTTTAGTGTGAAGACTGGTGGGTCGTCTGCTGCCAAAGGTTCATTGAAGTCATTCTTTTGTCTTTTGTTGCCGCTATTTTGTGTATCTGGAAGGTCATTCGTAGTATCTCTTGCCCGTTTTTGGCTTCCAGATGGTGATACTACCAGTGCGCTCAAGCGATTCCGAACCACAGTCTGTCTTGTGATCCATTGTTCTTCGTTGAATTGAGAGGTGGTAGTACATCCGCCCCCACAGATGAAACGGATTATATTATCGAGAAGTTGATCGTTATTAGATGTGTTGCAAAGGGTACGGAAGTCCTCTGAAAGACCATCGGGAAGATTGGAGGAAACAGCGTCGAGGAATGGAGTTTTGCTTGTGTCCATTGTTTCAACTAAAAACCGCGAGATTTGAGAATGTTAGAGGGACTGAGCGTGTCGGACACACACCGTTTGATTATTGGGCCTCCCCTCCTAGTGTTCGGAAAATGTGAATGTTATGGGCTTGGCCAATACGCGTCTCGTGGTGGTGAGAACTTGAAACTTGTGTTCGGCGACGCGGTTCCTCGACTGTTCTCACAGTTTACTTCTCCAGCTCTTGCGGCCAAACTGGTTTCCGCAAAAGTTGGAGCCAAGCAACAGTTGTCTCGAGGTTGCTCACTACCCGGCCACCTTCTCTGTTGGCCGAGATGCCCTGTGCTAAAGCCAAGTCGTGTCTATGGTGGATGGACCATTTTGGACGAACAATGAACCGAAACCCCATCAAAACGCAAGCGAAGGCCACAACAATAACGACTGTATATATATACGAGGGATTCAACTCTTCACAAGGCACCTCACCCAACAGCGACTCTGGTAGTCGGTTTACTACTCTCGTTCCACTTACACTCCTGTATTTCTATCACTATCACTTGTAGACCTCATGCCTCATCCTGCGAACTCTCCCTTCACTGTTGAGGCTGCCGATGCTCATCCTCAAGTTGACGTTAGCAGACGCCGAAGCCGGTCTAACGCTGTTCTGCATACCACAATGCTCTTTCGATCCTCCAGTACCTCTGTTGCTCGTGTAACCGCTGAAGGCGCCGAACGTGTTCGGATAGCTATTACTGGGTGAAGTCTTTATCATCTCGATCTCTGACTCACTTCCCTAAACCATCCTACTCAGATCCGAAGCAACTGCTTTCGGTAACCCCACATTCGGAGAACGCACGTCTATTACGATCACCCACCGAGACGTTAACCATGCAATGAGAACGTCTCTATACTCTCGCGATCCTCGTCAACCGGTCAGGTTCGTTACAGTCGCACCTATACCGGAGGCGGAGGTGCTACCTCCGCCCACGACGCCCGGAATTGATCTTCCTTTGCTTGAGGCAAAAACCATCTACAAGGAATCGGCGGAATATGATTTATTGATTCCACCTGATGAGGCGGAGGTAATGGAACAGTGGGCGGAAGAAGTTGCCAGACAACGAATTTCCGACCAGGTGAAGGAATTGTTGGAAGAGAAGGAGGCATCCAAATTGCAAACACCGCTAACAATCGACACGTCCTCCTCTGAGAGTCCGTTCCCGTGTACTTCAGCTTCTCCTACCCTCTCTGAATTTCCAGAGCGACCCTCTGCACCAGGACCTCTATCGCCTTACTCGGATGACGACGACGATTTTCCTTTGGGTATCCGTCGTGGTTCAACGCTCACGTCGTTCAAATCTTTCGGTGAATCTTCTGTTGCCAGCGAAGACGTACCACCTCCACAACTCGCTGTCTCTTCTGTCGTATTGGATAGATCAAAGAACGGTAGTTCTTCCAGCTTACCGCAGACCGCTAGCCCCGTCGTGTCGCTCACAAAGATGCTCAAGCTTAAGCTCGCTTCACCCAAGTCCCGGTCAACTTCTGATTTAACAGCGCTTGGATATAATGATGGTGTTCCGCTCACTCGAGGTAGGAGCGGGAACATTAGCTCATTGAAACAACGATTCCCTGTAGTCAAAAGACTGTTTGGTCTTGGAAAGGGTAAAGCTGTCGACAGAAGCAAGGATAAGAATGGTAGGCGGGTCACTCCTGTTCCTACCGCTGCTTCAATTGCGGTTGTGAAACCTGTGGGTCAGAAGAGGCAGAGAGATGATGACGAGGCAGACGAGAATGCTCCTCCCAATGAGGAGAAGGAGAGGAGAATCATCAGGAGGAGATTGGTTGCTTGAGCAAACTGTACTTTACTGTTGTACAGGACGCGCAGGATACTGCTTTTACGATCACGCCCTTTAACGTTTAGTTTTTTTTTAGTCTGTATCTGTAATAGGTAGAGTCCAATAAGACATGTCTTAGCATCTGACTCGGACTCGGAACTTATTTCTTTAAGTTACCAGCGCAAGTTGTCGGCCCGATTATGACGTCATAGATAAGCCTGCCTACGAATGCCATCCGGCGAAGTCCTTTCAGCTAGCTGAACTTTGTGTCCTTTCTTGTCGTCCATGGCCAGCAGTGCAAGGCGTCGGAAGATTGCTATCCTGGGCTCTCGCTCTGTCGGTGACTACGACCAAGACTTATAATTCGACTCTAATCTGACCATATCAACAGGAAAGTCATCCTTAGTCAAACAATTCATCGAGAACCAGTTCATCGACTCGTACTATCCAACGATAGAAGTCGCATATGTCAAGAGCATTGTCTACAAAGGGAACGAATATGTCCTGGAAATTTTTGACACAGCCGGACAGGTGTGTGGTATCTCGCTTGGAGTAATTTCACCCTGTTGAATAAACGATGCAGGACGAGTACACCCCTATAAATAGTCAACATGCTATAGGGATACACGGATACGTTCTTGTCTACTCAATCGCCTCAAAAATAAGCTTCGAAATGATTCAAATCATTCATGAAAAGATTATTGACTTTTCTGGGTTGACGGACATACCTTGCGTCATTGTGGGCTCAAAGTCGGATCTGGAATCCAGGTGCGGACTGTGTTTTTGGCTGTGGAAAACATTATGACTGACTCAATGTTTCCCGCAGCCGACAAGTCAATGCAAGTGAAGTTCAGCAACTTGCTCAAACACTCAAGGCTGGCTGGATAGAGGCAAGTGCGAAGAACGATGTCAACGTTGGTGAGGGCGACTTTCTTGTTTCCCCGGCCGCCCCCACTTCTCACTCACCCTTGCCTCTTGCCTTTTGGCTAGCCAAAGCATTTCAGCTTTGTGTACAAGAAATTGAAAAACGACTGAATCCGTCGAACCAGCAAGAGGTTAAAACCGGTCGTTGTATCATGATGTGATTTCATCTAGCGTTCTTTTTTATTTGCGTGGTTTACTCCTATGTATTTGTGGCTTATGCTTATCCCTGAATGCTCGCCCGTGAACGGGGGCAGTTACATATCAAACTTCGTGCGATGGCCGAACTTGGATCGGAGAGGTCTTCACCTTGGCACGGTGTTACTGTATTATTGTCAATGCATGCACACCAACTAATGACATTGTACAGGTTGTATAAAGCCTATTGCTTTTTGATCACCCAACTCGAGTTCTAACCTCCAAATTTGAGGGTGCCCGCCTCGTTATTACCAATCGTGAAGAGAAGTTTGATCATGAGGCGTGGCATTCCAGTTGGTCGGACAGGCCAGCCCAACCGCCGACCACAGACCAGCCCGTTGTGGTATGGTATGGGTCATAATTGGCTCGAATTCTGGTAAAAAAAAATGACATACATGTACGCAGTGATCAGCGGAACATCGGTAGGAAGGAAGGAGGGAAGGGTGCGGAGTCGAAAATTCTAGGTAAACGACAAGGCAGCATGGTTTTGTGAGGGAAGGTGACGCCGATAGACCACGGTTGTGGCAGGCCAGGTTCTATAAAGCACGCACAATACATGAGGCGACAACAATGGGAAACGGCGTGATCGGAGGTACAGGCCACACGCCCTACTGGGATCTTTATAAACATGAGCGCAACTGAACTTTTCAGAACTAACACTAACGAATCACCCACCACTCCAGTCGCCAGCATGCTAGACGCATTCAAAATCAAACCCTACGATCTCGAACCCACTTTTGCCTCCTGGAAAGATGCCCCTCAGTTCACCGGAAACACCAAGAAAGACACCCTTTCCGTTGACGAGTGGCTTAAAACCATTAAAGCCGGGTGTGTGGAGAGGAATGTGCCAAAGGAGTATTGGCATAAAGTAGGTCAGCATTATATGGGAGAAAAAGCAAGATCAAGGTGAGAGGAGCTCTTCCTTCGTGTCGGGTAGCAACTGATAAATAGAATGGGATATAGGCTAAACGAACTGAAGGGTGTAATGGCCAAAGTCCATGGGGGTAACTATCGTTGGAATTGGGAAAAATTTAAGATTGCGATGCGGAATATGGGATGTAAGTTTGCTTACTTTACCCTCAAACGACGTGAGAGCCTGATTATATCTTTCGATAGGGAACATCGAAGACTCTGCAACTGAGACGATCAAAGTCAAATCCAAACCTTCTGGACTTTGGTGGATCTCGGGCCGCGAAACAAAGGAAAAGGAGGCAACGGAAAACACCAAACCTGGACTTTCTGGCGTTCAGCAAAGCCAGGCTTGTCCCCCCCAGAGACCGAAACCGAGACGACGATCCGAGTCATCGTTCTGGGTAGGCCGGAAACCTTCGACTGACCGTGACAATAAGGAGTCGGAAAACCAGAAAACCAAAGACGAGAAGGAGAATGTTACCGTAGCGCCCTCACGACCACCGCCTGTAAGGTCGAGTACCGGGTTCTGGTCGATTCGAAAGAAAAACTCGCAGGACGCGTTCACGTTGGTAGAGGAACCAGAGCAGATTTCTTCCTCAGTCAGACCGACGACGACTAAGAAGTCCCATTCTGATTCAACGGTCATGACAGTCCGCGACACTTCCAAGCCCCCGATGCCGACACCCACCAGAAGAGACAGTAATGCTGATGAAGGTAAGTCTTTCTGCCCCGATACTATGAGTTTTTTTCGTAGTCACTAAACCACTCCTGCCAGCAACCGTAACAACGATAACCCACGCCCCTCTCTGGCTTATAAACGCCTGTAACGCACTCGACTTTTTACAAACAGAGCATCCAAAGGTCATGAGCACCATCAGTGCTATCCTTATCACAGCTGGCACATTGCCGTCCATTCCTGCGCTTACAGCAGGTGCAGGTGGTGCATTGTTGGCATCCGGAGCGGCCCAGGCTGCCGGTGCTATCGCGGTCGGTGTTGGAAGTTGGCTGAAGGCGCAGCAAGAAGCGAGGTCGGGCGGGACCGCTGCTGGCCAGCAGTCGGAGATCCCATCGAAGTAAATGCAAACATCGAGATCCAGAGGCATATAACATATCGCGCGGATATTTATGAGGGTGTTTCGTGTTGCACGTTAAAGGGTTATTAATGAAGGCTCTTTTCAATGAACGGTTAATGTAGCATTTTGTACGTCTTAGAGCGTGGACAATTTTATGGAAACAAGTGACCATCCAGCTCCTCGATGGAGCTGGATGAGAATGGCTGTCCATCGAGGAAAAGTCTCGCTTGTGAGAGCTCAGGATCGAAAGGTATTCGTAAGTGACGGAGCAATCGAGAGAAATCTTCGGGGAACGGAGCTTGTATTCCGAGACGCAGGCGGTTTCTTGATTTGGTATATCGCTTTGAAAGAGAAAGGTCAAGCAATTTGATGGAAGATACGCAAGGAAAGGCTTCACTATAATATTTAAGGACGAAGAGTGCAGGAAAAGACGATCGTCTGACACCCCCCACGATCTGAGTAGATTTAGGATATCATCCGTAGGTCGTGACACGGAGTGTCTTGAATCGCCGAGAATGGGAGCTGGAGATGCAGCTCATTTCAACAACCACAAGTGTCCTTATATCTTTGGAAGGGATCTCATACCGTGTAAGGACTTCGAAAGGTGAACCCTCAGCTGATGCTTACGTCCCGTCAGCATGCGCAGTTTGAGAAGTGATATGGGCAGTGTTGACTAGAATCATAGGATGGTCAGCCCTACCAATACTGTAGAGAAAGCACAGCTGGAGCGTACTGAAGACCCAACAACCTCCCATTCCGTTATCGCAGAAGTCTCAGACTCAATCTCGTCTTTCGAGTGGCGAAGGTTCGCATAACCTTCACGGGACACTTCAATCGGGCAATTGATTGTCCCTTTCGATCCTTCGAACGATCTATGTCCTCCTCGTACGACCGCGTAGTAGGTCTTTTCTATTCTTCGCTGGTGAAACTGCCGAGAAAGTTCGCGAGCCATGTCTCGTGTGCGAGCGAAGATTAAACATCCGGTTGTGGCCTGAAAAGGAAATGGACATATAAGTGGTGAGTATCCTAACGCCGGAGGGGATGGTGTACGGTAACTTACTTTGTCTAGACGGTGTACTGGGAAAAGAGAGGTAATTGAGGGGTTCTGAAGACTGCTTTGAGAGTCTAGATTGCAACTATGAGATTTTGATCATAATCAGAAACAAAAAAAACACGCAACGGTCATGAGGAAAGTCGGGATCATTACCGCCTTCTACAAGATGCGATACGCCGACCTGCGCGTCCATTCCTGGGGCTTTGTCTATGGTGACCATTCGTCGGTCGACATAAAGCACTCGAGTCGTACGAACAGCATAGCGCGATGGATGAGCATTATCGTTCGTGAGCGATTGACGGACGAGGACACGGAAAGACGTGATATTGGACTGAGACATGGAGAGAGGGGAACTACACTAGACACAGATTAGGTTGTTCGTCAAAGCTTGAAAGTAAAATCACTCACTTGTTGTTCACCTCCCAGTGGCAGATGGTGTATCGGACTCAAGTGGACGTGGCCCGTGTAAAAGATGGAAAATCCATAAAAGGAAAATACGAGAAAATTCTTTTTGGTGGGTTACGGACCTAATGTATAATCACGACTGATCATGAGGTCGTCTCAACTATAACTCGAAAAATACTCTGCAAGAGGAATGGAGACGCCCAAGTTTCACAAAACTTCGTTCGAGCAGGGGCTGTCATCGAGCGAGCCTTCCGAATGATACAAATTGAAGACTACAACATGGGACTCGGGTGAGACACCTGAAGTGCGGGTATAGTAACGGAATGTAGCGTCAATGAAATTTGTGCACAATATGATTGCAGTATCGGTAAAAGGAAGGTATTTTGATTCACAACGCTTGCAGTGAACGCGGACGCGACAGAGCCTGCCCTCATGTAACCAGACCGCAGTCCCCATAACTCTTTGATGCCATAACACATTCACATTTCCCGCATTGTGAATTGTATACCAACTAGAGGCTGGCTGGGCAATGGGGCCCTTTCACCTTCCTTCCTCGACTCCAGTCCATTTACCTTTGCCTTCTTGCGGGTGCGCACCGCCCATAGTTACAAATGCTGTCGAGAACGAGCGACGTTATTTACCGGTGCCCGTTGTGAGGCAGTGTTCTGACACTCGTTCACAACGTGTGCAGGCGTTCTCTATTCTTAATGAACCCGAGATGGTGGCTTACGACTCCGAGGGATCATCTCTGTGGTTTTTCGACTCTAGAAAGATCTCTTGATGCCGTTCTTGCAGCTCTCTTACGGATGACTCGAACGGCACTTTGCGGCCACTCGCCACGACGTGTCAACAGTTTTTGCGTTTCTGTCAGTATGGCAGCTCATCCAGTGTACGAGTTCTGTAGATTCGTTTCGTTCTGGGCACTGCATGTAACAACTGGTGGGCTTTCCTTGCCAACGTCTTCTGTCATACTCATCTCTCATTTTTCTGACAGCGATATGTGTATGTCATACCGATGAGCGCGGGCGCTATTATCATAATCCATATGGGACTCAGTGCCAACGGTGAGGTAGTCCCGAGCACGGGCACGGGCATGACCGCCGGGCATTGATATGTTGATATATGATATTTTACATTACACCCTTCACTACCTCCTTTCCCTTTCTCCTTACCTTTTACTTTTCCCGCTTTTCTTGGTGCGTCTCTGAACATTTAAGGTGTTACCCTCTTCTTACACAAATTATAGGCATGTCTCAAAGCGGACCAGCCCCCGATGGTGCTACAAAGTACAATTCCATTCCTTTAGATGATTCCGTCTCGACCCCCGTTACCGCATCGTACACCTCTCTCCCGAATGTCCCAGCCCCAACCCAGTATCGTTTCCTCGGCCAAGATTCAAATTCTGGTCGAAATTCCATCGCCTCATCTGGCTATCAAACCAACTACGACAACTCATCGGCTCAGTTCTTATACCACGACAGTCACCCGAATCATGAAGATTCGCTCGGTTATGGCGAATTCAATGAGAAGGGGAACGTCGCCACTCCAGGTGCTGCAAGGAAGAAACGCAACCTGATAATCGGCATAGTCGTAGTTGCCATCGTCATTATTGCCGTCGCTGTTGCGGTCCCTCTCGCCATCCTCAATAAAAACAAAGATAGCTCGAGTGGGTCCTCTCAATCTGGCGGGAACGACGCACACGGAGGTGGTGGAGGCGAACCGAGTAAACCTGGCGGTGCTTTAGCAGCTGTCACTGGAGGCGATGGTAGCGACGTGACCCTGGAGGATGGAACCAAGTTCAAATATTCGAATCCTCATGGAGGGTCCTGGTACTACGATGTCAATGATCCGTTCAACAACAACGCCCGCCCGCAGTCGTGGTCTCCTGCTCTCAACGAGACCTTCAGATATGGAATCGACAAAATACGAGGGTACGTCAAATAACCGAGTTGATCGTTCCTCGACCGATAGATCTTTTTGCAGGGTCAATCTTGGAGGATGGCTTGTCCTCGAACCAGTGGGTACTCTTACTCGGTATACCCTATCATTCTTACTGACATCCCTGAACCCCTTTAGTTCATGCACGTTACTCCTTTCATGTTTCATGTTAACCGGAAACTGATCTCTTTACCTTTTTAAGTTGTCCCGCACCTTTTCAGAAGTATCAACCGGACGCGGTTGATGAGTATACGTTACACCCAGCCATGGGTGCAGACCAGCTTGAAGATCACTACAAGACGTTCATTGTAGGTCCCAAGTATATTTCGTTCCGGTCGTCAATGTTTATCCTGGTCTTTGCTGTAGACCGAGAAAGATTTCGCAGAGATCGCTGGTGCTGGTCTAAATTATGTTCGCCTTCCGCTTCCCTACTGGGCAGTTGAGACGCATACCAGCGAGCCGTATATCCCAAAGGTGGCATGGAAGTACGTTGCTCAATATCCATTAGTCATCGTTTCTCATTCTCGCACAAAGGTACTTCCTTAAAGCCGTCCAGTGGGCTCGCAAATACGGTATCCGAATCAACCTTGATCTTCATACCGTTCCCGGGAGTCAAAACATTTGGAATCACTCTGGCCGCAGGGGAAACGTCAACTTCCTCCGTGGAACTATGGGATACGCAAACGCACAAAGGACACTGGACATCATTCGAGTTATTGCGGAGTTCATCTCACAACCTGAGTATCGCGACGTTGTAACCATGTTCTCACCTATCAATGAGCCGACAATTGACAAGCCTTCTATCAGTTCTTTGTGCGTTCCTGTTTCTTTCTCTCATCTTTTTGGATTTTGTTGACTTCCCTTGCAGCTATGCTCAAGCGTACAAGGTCATTCGCGAAGCCAGTGGTCCAGGCGAAGGTCCTTGGATCTCCTTCCACGACGCTATGTTAGGAAAACCTGAATGGGTTGGTTTCCTCCCTGGCGCTGACCGCATGGCCCTTGATTCTCACCCATACGCCGCTTTCGATGACACTCAAACTGATGTTCCATGGGACACTCGAACCGGTACACCATGTCAGTGGGGACGAGAATTCAACCAGTCGATGGCTGACTTTGGATTATCTCTCGCTGGAGAGTGGAGCAACGCCATCAATGACTGCGGTTTATGGTTGAATGGGATTCCTGAAGGGACACGATATGACGGAACATATGCGGGGGGGCAAGTGACGGCTGTAGGCTCATGCGACAAATGGACAGATTGGCAGAACTTTTCGGATGATACAAAGTCTCAGCTCAAGAAGTTTGCCATGGCAAGTATGGATGGGCTTCAGGTATAAACTTTCACTTTTCTTTGCATTCGATTTGTCTAATAAGCATTTGTGCCTCACAGAATTGGTTTTTCTGGACGTGGAAGATTGGTGCCTCCTCCAAATCCGGAAAAGTCGAAACACCAGCATGGTCGTACCAACTCGGTCTGGAAAATGGTTGGATTCCCAAAGATCCTCGCGAAGCAGCAGGAGCATGCGGAAACCCAGCACCATTTACAGGTTCCATCTCCTCCGGCTCTGGAGAGGTCGACGTGACGAAATATCCTTGGCCACCAGCCGCGATCGATGGGGCTGGTGCAGCGGTCACAGACCTTCCACGATATACACCTACTGGAGCAATACCCACTCTCTCAGGGGCCACCTTCCCTCCCTCTGGTGCTAAACCCACGAAGACTGCTAGTGTTGGTAACGGATGGGCAAACCCAGACGATAAAGCCGGGTATATGACCGAGATCGGGGGATGCACGTATCCGGATGCTTGGGCTAACGGAGCGACTGTACCAACTCCCTGGTGTACTGCAGCGGGGAAAAGAGATCAAGTTGACCTTATTCCGGGTCCTACTCTTGCACCTTGAATCTAGGGCTCTAATGCATTTTCTTGTTGGCTTTGGTAGCGCGATCCTGGGCTCGCGATTATCGTTTATGCTTTGCAAATGCGTGTTATCATCGGGGACATTGTTTCTTCTCAAGGACTAAGTTTACTCTACGTTTACTACCACTCGTTTATCAGCCACTTATCGCTAGTACTATAGTATGTACATGTTCCAAAACATCTTTGAAACTGTTACTCGGCTTAGGATCAAACAACACGGTCAGACTCTTGAGAGAACTACATGCTTTCACTCTCATGTCTGTCTAAGGTAATCTGTATCATTTCCTCGCTAGACGATCGTGTCAATAATTTAATGTCATAACAACAGCCATATCCCCTCACTGTTCGGATGATTTTCGGATGATTGTGAACCACTGGCATCGCTCCATGACAGGAGAGTTGGGAGAAGCACTCGCACGTAGCAGAACAGTACTGCCAGCGTCAAGCCAGCGTGAAGGCCCGGTCGGACCTGGTTCCGGTGGGAATTGATCATGAACAGAACATACACGACTGGCAGCACAGTCGAAAGGATCCGGAGAGCCTGAGGTTGCGTGGGGTACACCTTTGTGCGGTCAACTAAGTATCAGGTTGAAGTATAACACGGACGTTCGTGGGAGTTGCGGGTTCCCGTCATCAAAACACCTGACGAATCTAATCCCCACGGTAAATTTATTTTATCTCAATCGCATCTTCCTCAAACCATCATGCAATTTTCCCCGCGCCCTTCAAGGATAGCCGATGTTGCCAATAAAAATAAAACCTGATTGGTTGACTCTAGTCTCATTTCTACTGCTCACTGGTTGTCTGGTCCTCTCCGTCAAGCTTACATTGACTGAGGCACGTACGTATGAAACGAGAACGGGACCCGGCGAACGAGCATCTTCGAGTTGAAATACCCAACACAGGCTCTCCAGTCCATCCCCAGGCAAAGGCGCACATCTACGATATGCAGGTTCGTAGTCTAGATTGATCTTCCTCAGAAACATTACACCTATTATGGTCCATGATCGTTGGGACCAGCTTCTGCCACAGATGTACGCGTGCGATTCCGTTTGCATCCTTGACGAACGGACTTCCGTCGATTCAAGGGAGTCTATCCACGGTTGTCGGGAAACAAACGGAGGAATCTTATGCTCCGCATGTGAAGAGGCTTCTTATAAAGATGGCATGAGGTGTGCGTGAACGTCGAAGACTTAAGTTCTCTTACTCTTCGAGCAAGTTTTGGCAGTATGAGATTCGCCTACACGGTTCTCTCGTTGGCTCTCCTTTGCAAAGCGAGGAAGTGGAATGATACCGGAAAAGGGACCATAGTTTTCGAGGAAGCATGGACCGTCCCCGAGCTTCTCAACAAGTGCGTTTTGTGTTTCATAAAGGTTGCTTGCTCGCTGACTTCCACCGAGTAATACCGCGCCTCCTGTGGGCACGTCTCTTCTCTTGATCATGGTGGCATTATTTGACTTCAAGGCCGTCCAGGAGAGGCAGAGGCGCAACTGCAGGCCAATCTATTGGACATCCACAATCAGCGACTAGCTGAGATGGATGCGAATGGGATCGACTTCGTGAGTAATCCATACAAGGTGGGCTCTACTGTGTGATGAGTACTCCCTCGATAGATGGTCCTATCATGCGCTAGTCCTTGCATACAAGGAATATCTGATCCTGAAAAGGCTGCTGGCATGGCAATTCGTGTCAATAACATTCTAGCATCGGCGATTTCGAACAATACTTTCCGCTTTAGCGCCTTTGCTGCGCTTTCTATGCATAATGCTTCCGTGGCTGCACAAGAACTGAAACGAGCCGTTAATGAGCTCGGCTTCGTAGGTGGATTGGTCAACGACTATCAGCAATCCGGGGCTGACGATAGTAAGTTCTAAATTTGATGGTTGCCCTGCCAAACGAATGGTCTTTCTAGATACTCTTTTTTTCTATGACCAACCCGAATACGACGTGTTCTGGGAAACAGTGACAGAATTGGATGTGCCCGTGTATTTCCATCCTCGTACCAACGTACACACTATACAAGACTTGGCCTATGGACACGCTCCCTGGCTAATTGGACCTTCCCAGGAGTATGCTGCAACTCTCTCCACGCACATACTAGGTTTGTGTACGAATGGCGTCTTCGAGTAAGGGTAACTGCTCCCCCCAATGTCCCCAAGTCATCTTATTTTCTTGCCAGTCGGTTCCCAAAGCTCAAAGTGATAGTTGGCCATTTGGGGGAACGCATTCCTTCCGACCTCTTCCGAATTGATGACCGTAAGGACCTTGTTGTATCTATTTACAATCAATTCTGACAGAGAAAGCGTCATACAGAACTAGATCGGCAAAGGCCTGTAGGAATGCCCATGATACGAAACGTAACATCATATTGGCGTACGAACTTGTTCGAGACGACATCAGGCAACCTCGCTACGGATATTCTACTCCTTCATAAGAAGACCATCGGATTGGATCGAATTTTGTATTCCATCGACTATCCCTATGTGCCGATCGTTCAAGCTACGCAGTGGGTTAACGGATTGGAGGGCACATTGTCGAAAGAGGAGCTTTTACAGCTCAAGAGGGGTGCTGCAATCCGATTGTTGAAGTTGAATGATTGAGTTCCCTTGAGTCTATAATTGCGTCTCTTGTACTTATGTGATTTTCCACCTCTACTGCCCAATTTACAAGGTAGATTCAGTGCAATAGAACTGGGCGAACGAGCACCTCCTCGGAGTCTACATTACCCGACCTCGACACAGGCATGTCCAGTCTACCCCCAGGTAAAGGGCGTACGATATCCAGGTTCGTAATCTAAATCAATCTTCCTCGAAATTATTATGGTCCATGATCGATTCGTTGGGAACTACACACTAGGTCTATGTTATCATATTTTAATGTCGTGTCGCACGTCTGCAGAACAGACCCGGTTCAATATTATTTATAGTTCGGTGAAAGAACGAACTTCCGTTTCAAGGGGTATATCTGTATACGCTTCTTGGGAAACAAACGACGGAATCTTTTGCTCCACATGTGAAGAGGCTTCTTATAAAGATGGCAGGATGTGTGAGTAAAAAGGCAAGGACTCAAGTACTCAAGCCCTCTTACTGTTCGAGCGAGTTTTAGCAGTATGAGATTCGCCTACACGGTTCTCTCGCTGGCTCTCCTTTGCAAAGCGAGGAAGTGGAATGATACCGGAAAAGGGACCATAGTTTTCGAGGAAGCATGGACCATCCCCGAGCTTCTCAACAAGTGCGTTTTGTGTTTCATAAAGGTTGCTTGCTCGCTTACTCCCAAGATATCCGACTAGTACCCCCCCTCCTGTAGGCACGTCTCTTCTCCATACGATCATGGTGGCATTATTTGACTTTAGGGACCTCCAGGAGAGACAGAGGCGCAACTGCAGGCCAATCTATTGGACATCCACAATCAGCGACTAGCTGAGATGGATGCGAATGGGATCGACTTCGTGAGTAATCCATACAAGAATTTGGAGTCTACTGTGTGATGAGTACTCCCTCGATAGATGGTCCTATCATGCGCTAGTCCTTGTATACAAGGAATATCTGATCCTGAAAAGGCTGCTGGCATGGCAATTCGTGTCAATAACATTCTAGCATCGGCGATTTCGAACAATACTTTCCGCTTTAGCGCCTTTGCTGCGCTTTCTATGCATAACGCTTCCGTGGCTGCACACGAACTGAGGCGCGCCGTCAAGGAGCTCGGCTTCGTAGGTGGACTGGTCAACGACTATCAGCAATCTGGGGCTGACGATAGTAAGTCCTAAAATCAATGGCTGCCCTGCCGAACCAATGGCGTTCCTAGATACTCTTCTTTATTATGACCAACCCGAATATGACGTGTTCTGGGAAGCGGTGACAGAATTGGATGTTCCTGTCTATTTCCATCCTCGTACCAACGTACACCTTATACAAGACTTGTCCTATGGACACGCTCCCTGGCTATTTGGACCTACCCAGGAATTTACCACCACTCTTTCCACGCACATACTAGGTTTGTGTACGAATGGCGTCTTCGAGTAAGGACCCGTATTTTCCCCAATGTCCCCAAGTCATCTTATTTTCTTGCCAGTCGGTTCCCAAAGCTCAAAGTAATAGTTGGCCATTTGGGGGAACGCATTCCTTCCGACCTCTTCCGAATTGATGACCGTGAGGACCTGTGTTATATTTCTCAATCATATCCTGACAGAGAAAGGATATAGAACTAGATCGGCAAAGGCCTGTAGGAATGCCCATGATACGAAACGTAACATCATATTGGCGCACGAACTTGCTTGAGACGACATCGGGAAACTTTGCTACGGATATTCTGCTCCTTCATAAAAAGACCATCGGATTAGATCGAATTTTGTATTCCATCGACTATCCCTATGTGCCGATTCCTCAAGGCACGCAGTGGGTTAACGGATTGGAGGGGACACTGTCGAAAACGGAGCTTTTACAGCTCAAAAGGGGTGCTGCAATCCGATTGCTGAAGTTGAATGATTGAGTTCACTTGAGTCTATGATTGCGTCTTCTGTACTAATGTGATTTTCAACCTCTACCACAATGTACAATGTAAATGTAAAATGAGTACAGTATCGATAACATAGTGATTTTGACATCTCCAACTTTATATCATTTCACGCCAGCGCGAAATAATTGGAACAGGCAAATCACGATAGGAATAATACACGAATAAAAATAGTCGGACTAGTGATGTAAGTAAACCAGCGGTTCCATTCCGGTGTTTAGCAGGATTGTGCTTGAACACCGTTTTCCTTCGTGGTTTCAAAGTAAGCATCCCCAGTCGGCATAGCATGCGAGAACTCTTACTTTACAACCCTCAAAGCTGACACTAAATTTTTCGATTTGAGCTAGGGCGAGGCTCAGAAGGTCGTCTTTGGGCGTTTCCTGCACAGTCTCCCTCTTTCGGAAGCTCTATTCCCAAAAGTCAAGTAGCTCATAGAATGGGTAAAAAAAGAAGACGACTAACCGGAGGCTCGTGATCAAAGAGCTCTCTGCCATTCCCAAGAGTATTATGTATCTTGTCGCCTCTCAAAGGTGCAATACTCGGGACGCGAGGAACAGCGTCCCTTTTCTTGGACACGCCTTCACTAGGAAGAATCAACGAATCGTCCTTCTGTTTGACGAACTCATTCAACGCGGATTCATAATCTGGGAAATGGTATTGCCACCCATTGGGAATGCCTTGATAGAGGGAGACCTCCCGCGACATCGGAAGACTCGTAACGCGCTCAATAGCACCAGGAGACGAGGTAGAGGGCGGGCGGAATCCGGGACTAGAGCGTGTGGCCATCAAAGGAAGTTTGACCTTGGTGACAGGATTCCGGAGTGTACGTTCCAGATGAAGGTATCTCACAAAATCCTCCTCTTCTTTTTCCCGACCTGTTTCATCCACAATATCAATGGTAATAGCCACCGGTACTTTTGATTTTGAGGTTTCTGGAGAGAGCAGAGGAATTGAAGACCTGGATGCAGACGCGGAGTTGGACGGCGTATCATTGACGAGGGTGCTATCCGCCCTCATGGGGCCAGGCTTCTGTTCATCGACCATACGATTGCCTTGAGCCGGCATGACATCCATGGCCTTCTTCAACGACTTCTCAACGCAACTTGGACAGGAACCCACGAAATATCTAACGAGCGCAAACGGAACAAAGGCGTAGTTATCTTGAATTAGGGCGTTCGTAGCGTCCTGATCGCCGTGTTCGCTAGCGAGATGGCAGAAGCAAAGGATGTCGTATATAAGATCCTCAACAGCGACTATTCGACCCTGATAAGTCAAAATAGATTGAGGATGAGAGCCATAGAACATTGAGGTGTTTATTCCAAAAAGAATTGCTGGCCGCGAGGAAATGGAAAACAAGTGTTCGTTGGGTAATGTGTTGGCTAACAAAAGGCGATTCTCAGATTGCTGACAGTGTTCGAATATTTCATCGAATTTGGTTCTAGAGATTGGGCGGTCTTCAAAGCGGGTTTTTGTGAAATCCTGAGATTGGAGAATGGCCTTGAAAGTTTGTGGTGTTGGAAGGCCCGTCATGGGAGATTCTGACTGGAGGCGATACTGTAGTGGAAGAATCCGACTTTGCGGTCGGGTTTCCATGTAGGTATATACGGATAAAGACAGCAGAGGCGATTGTACGGTGCGCGGTGGTCGATGTGACAGTGATAGAAAGATATGAAGTCTTTGCCTTGCGCGCCGGACTTTGCCTTGCTAAACGCCGGGGTAAGATGGAGTGGCTACAATCGCTAGATCCGATTATGTAAATACGAGACGTACCTAGAACTACATTATAGGACGGAGTATCATAGATACTTAAATAACAAACGTCCAACACCGAAACAATCATCGCAACCCCGCTACTTATTCATGTTCTCGTAGAACGTCTCTCGCCACACCGCCCGCAAGTATCATCGCCCGCTTATCCTCCGAGTCATCTGGGTCGATGAAGCCGTTTTCTTCTTGTGCCTGGAGGTGCAGAGACCTGGGATAGGAAACTTCAGTAAGGCGTTAGACTAGCCACTTGGGGGGGCTCACGTACTCGAGCCTGGATATCCAAGCACCATCCATCTCGATTTGGAGATCCGGCCCAACATACCTATAATAAGCCATGAGAAAAGAGACCAGCAAAGAAATGAAACGTACAGGCGATTTCTGATTGCAAACTGTAAAAATCCTTTCCAGTATGGATCGACACTCAACAGGGCACCGTTGCCAACAACCACCAGCAGTTCCCGGGCTCGAGTTATGGCGACGTTCATTCTAGAGGACAGAGATTGGTTGGGGGCTTTGGAGACGGTATCAAACACGGGTGTACCTTTTTCTTTCGAAAACTAAGCCGATCCCTTTCGCAGTATCTTCCGCTAGATACTTGGATGTAGATCGAACACAAGAAATCACTACGACCCTCTTTTCGCGCCCCTGGAAGTCCTAGAGGTCCCCTGCAATGAATATATGAAACTGAATGAGGAAAATCGAATACTTCGACGCTTCCGACATCCACCCTGCCAAACCCCCGTTTCCTGAAGTCTTCTCTGAGTCTCCATACCTGTTCTCTCCATGGCGCCATCACTCCGATATCTTGAAGCTGCAAAGGGGGCGAAGACTTATTTGCCTCCTCCATAAGTGAGAAAACGACGTCGGCAATGCGTTCAATCTCGCCAGCGTTGTACCATGTCGTTTTCTGTGCACGAAAACAAAGTCTAAAAATGCTATTCAAATCCGTAGAACGTACCTCGTGAATCGAATCCTCTTTGGTATTCGTTCCTATAAATACGAGTGGGAACGATGGATTGGGAAGTTGAGCCCAAGCGATAAGTCCGTTGGCAGCGCACGGCTCTAAACTATCGTTGTAAAACATCGCAGAGGGAGGCATTAGAATGGCGGGATGCGAGCGATAATTCTGCACCAATGGAATCCACGTCAACAACTACACCCATCGATGACACAAAGACAAACCTTGGTAAGGTTTACGAATGGTTTGAACGCAGGTAATCCGCCATTTTGCCATTCTAGTGTAATCGGATGTACTGCTTGTGAACGAGCTTCGGGATGTTCAGCGTACACGGGTCTCTCTAATAAGCGCTCCAGAAGTGAAACGTCCAGCTCGTTTTGGCGAGCTACGTCTGAGACAATGATGGGTCCCACTGTCAAGTAAACAATGTTGGTTTTAGAGAAGGAGTGATATAGATATAATATGAAACTTGCACTGATTCGAATCCCCGCAGAGAACGAGTTGGGGCATTGTCACTAAAGGATGGTACTCAGGGGGGGGCGTGCGGGTTGTATCAGCATGCTCTTTCCCATCCTGCTTTGGACGAGTATATACAACCGAAATGGGAACGAGAAGTTCTGGTTCTGACCCCTGCGCAGCCTTGTTGCATCTGATCAATAGGTAGGGACAGGGAGGAAACGGCACACCGCGTACCTCGTCTATCATCAGGTGCGTCCAGTGTGGCGAAACTGGCCTCCTATCTTCTGGATGAAGACCATCCATCACCTCATCTTCTAAAGCTGCCAGGACGACGTTCGTACAGCGCGCCGATACGAGCATCGCAGCGTCTAGACAAGAAGTTACCACAACCTTGTACCTCATTAAAGTCTTCCAAGGCGGCAAAGCGAACTTGCCGTCGTCGTTAGGGATGTCTGTGAACAGTATTTCTTCAACCAAAGGAAACAAGAAGAGCAACACCATCATACATACAACAAAACGGTCGAATAGCATCAGGAATCTCGGCAAACGTTCGATTAGGATCATTCAATCTGAGCATCTCACGAGGATTAAGAACTGTTGCCAATCTCTGCGTCAGCGTGTCTGTTGCTGGATTGGATGGTGCGCAGAGTAATATATGGGCGTTGGGCTGGAAGCGGAGGATCTGGTGTACGGTTTCGACGATAGTCCTAAGTAGGTATTACAATACCATAAGTGAAAGGCTGGAACGAGGACCCACCGCGTCTTTCCTGTCCCAGGCGGTCCTCTGATCAAGAAAGGTATAGGAGATTGATATAGCGAAACTGTGGACGCTGCCATCTGTACGACAATTAGAAAAGCGTTCACAAAAGGGCGAGAGCAACTCAACACGCTGTTCAGCGTTCAACCCTTTATCCACCCAGGATTCGTGCGTCACATGCGGGGGTTTTGACGGAACTGGAGGGTATAACTCGAGGTCATTCGCGTCAGGAAACATCCATTGGTGTGCAAGCGAACGCTTTGTTAACTTCGAGGCATCACCTATAGTTCTGATAGCAATTTCCATTGCCATGGCAGGACCTGCGTTGGCCAAAAATGATGCATTGAAACACTGAGGGACGGTCTTTATTTCATTTGATACCGATTGTTGATTCGGGGAAATATTGTTCATGATATAAACTTTGAGGGGCGGGCAGTGAAAATCTGAGCGCATTTTAGAAGTAGACCACGAGAAGTAACGATGTGGTACTCACAAACATAACCCTCTCTTTTTCTTAAAAGTATGACTCTGCCTTCAAATGCCATACCCGTCCCTTGTCCCCAATCCGAAATAATCTCTTTAAGATGTACGATATCGCCAATTTCAAGGCGTGGATAGTTTTCGCGTACTCCGGGTACGAATATCGAGAATTCGGCTTCTTCCCAATTAGAAACGTCGACTTGAATTTTCCATAAAACAATCTTCTTTTTATCGTCTGCTATTCTGCACAGTTCCCAAGCGTGTAAGGTCAGCCAATGACTCTGATAGTCAACAGAGATAGAAACAAGACGAGCATCCTCACGCAGAGGAGGGTTAGAAAGGGTCGTGCAATCAGACCAAGAAACTGTATATTTTTCGAGTATTGAGGAAGAAAGGGGAAAATCATTGAAATAAGAAGATGGAGGATAAACAGGAACTGAAGGAAGAGGTGTGAATCTGTGTGGTTGTTTTTGAATATCTTTCAAGTATTGAGGAATGTATGTTTCAGCCTTTGAACGAATATTGATTATCATGAACGTTCCTAACACCAAGCAGACCTTACATGTATATCGAGTTCAAAATTGTTTCCGTCGTAACTTGATCGGGGGGAGGATTTTTTGGAGGCTGAACGGAGAGTCTGTGGAGTGGGTAAAGAAAGCTCTGGTGCTGGAACACTGAAGAGGTCCGGAGCAGAGCAAAAACCGGGAAGAGGTGCGAGACGTTGTTTCCAAAAGGTATGCACATTTAGATGAGGAACGTTGGTATCAGAAAGTTGCTGGGTTGTTGAACGTGCCGGAGCGACAGGTGCATACCCTTTCGAAGGGTATCCGTTCGAGGATGGTGGGTATTGTGTCAGAACAGGATACGTGGGGCTGAGAGAAGGACCTGGCCATGGTCGCTGCGCCATGGTGACATTGCCGGCCAACCCGCCTTGAGGATGAATTAACATGTTTTGGTGTGGATTGCATGGAACAGGATGTTGCGTTTGCTGAGGAACAAAGGGCAGTCGAGGATGATGAGGCTGATGGTAGTAGGTTTCGCCGTTGTGAATGTAGGGCTGGAATTGAGGATTCGGAGTATACTGAGCGTTCATGATGCTGGTAATTCAGTAAGATGAATAACAGAGAAATTTATGGGTAGGATTCTATAGGGAGAGCTCATGAAGGCGGAGATGGAAAGGAGCCAGAGGTAATGGTAGTTCTGGTTCAAGTCCCAATTCGGTCACGAGCTCACTCGCGCGTCTCCAACAAGGGCAGGTCCTTCCCGCTTTGCCATTGGACTGTTGTGCGTCTAGATCTTCTGAATGTGAACCATGAATGGAAAGGAACGAAACTGAAAGCGTTCATCACAGTTCAGGCGAACTGCTCTGGAGTGTTCTTCCAATCCAATTTTTTTTTTGCCGGGCCGGGATTAGGCGCTCGTCATCGAGGTTCCAATGACTAAGCTCCTCGTTCCTGCTTCATCGCTCTGTTGCTTTTCTCTCGCGCACTTCCACGTTCTGAGCTACCTGTCAGCGATATCCTGACATTTATTTTTGCGATATACTGGCGTTTTTTTTTTGTTTCCTCGTCCTTCTCGCGTCGCCTTCGCCCTGTTTCCTTCTCGCCTTCTTTCACATTCGTCACTTAGGCCACTTCTCGCCATGGCCAGTAATCTCGTTGTCCCTCCCAACCTTGCTGCTAGGCTCAAACCCGTGAAACCCCGCAAATACGTCAATACTCCTGCAGAGTCATCTAGGGTTCCGCCCCCTAGAGGTTGCCTGGACCCTGAACGCTACGCTCATCGCGATTCCTTAGACCAACCTATCGCGTCCATCTCTCATGTTCGGCTTCCTTTCCCTTCCAGTCCTCTTCCTCCATCTGAGGGAGGGAGGAGTGTTATCGACGAGGAATCTGGTGACGATGCCGACGAGAGAGTCAGCGTTGATGATGCTCACTCCAACGAACCCGAGTGTCCTTCGAGCGGTGACATCGACTCTGCTCGTTCGAAGGGAAATCTAGTGTCCCAGTCTGTTGGGGATGGCCATGGCAAGGTTCACAACCCTACTGGCATTCCGGGTCGGCGCATACAGTCTGCGCCTGTCCCCGTTACTTCCTCTACGCCTCAACCATCCCGCCGTGTGGACTATACGCTTCTACATGCACACTATTTAGACCAAGGGAAGCAACCTGTACAGGATTCCCGTCGTCTCGAGCCCCTGGGTCTGCGCGCTCACCCTGTTAGAGGTAGGCTTCTCTCGTCTGAGTTGCCGTACCTCACTTACTCTGTTTGGTTTATAGATGTTTGCCCTGGATTGGCTTCTCCCCAGGAGCCTCCGGTTTCTACTGCTGTGCATCTCGGGCCTTTGTCTGGTGTCCCTCGGAAAATGGGACCCTTACTGAACGGTGGTGACCATTCGGTCGATCAGGTTGTTTTCGACCGTGCTACGCTCAATCCTCGTACTGGCGTACTTCCTACTGTTGCAGATTCTTCTCGTGAAGAGAGGGGATGTCGCAGGCGTCGTCGTTCTCGTTCCTACTCGTCCAGCTCATCTAGCAGTAGGAGCAGATCTCGCGGCTGCAGGCGTGTTTCACGCAAGGCTTGCAAGCTGATTCCACTGGATCCTAGAAAAGGTCTTGCTGTTGCACCCTCTGAGAGTATGTCGTTTATTCCGGTTGCTGTCATTCACGAGATGCAAGAGGGAATCCCGAATGACATCTCGATTGCCTGGTTTTCTCCTTCGTTTGCCAATGAGCCAATCTCTGGTAATGCCCGCTCCCAACGCAAGAACTTGAACTGCATTTCGTCACACCGTATAAACGTCGGTGACTTCTACGCCATTGCAAGGCATCTACCCTTGGCCATCCGCAAGTTCTATGTTATCCCTGGCCACAAAGAAGACTCCGACCTTGTAGGCGCGATTGCTGACATGTTTCAGCGCCTCTTTGACTTGGTCACCGGCCGTCCTGATTTTCATCAGCTTTTCTCCTCCTACCGCGAGTATACCGTCTTCGTCATCAACCAGTGGCTTACTTGGAGGGCTACAGATAACGTTCGCATCGATCTCTTCGACCGAGTTATCTGGGACATGATCCGGGAACAGGAGCGTTCCCGTCTCTCGCGCTTCCCTTGAAAATCAAAGTTTCAAAATATCTCAAGGACTAATGTTTTCGAACTTTCCACTCGATTTTACACCACCCTCGCATAAAGCACTAAACTTTTACATCTTGTTTTTCTTGGATGCACAGAAATTACCAATACCCTGTTTAGTATATCTCAGTTGGTTAAGAAGCAGTTAATCAATTTATTTCTTGTTTTCAACAGCTGACAATATCTTCACAAGTCAAGAAATAGCTATCGCGAGGGAGCAAAGAATCGTCGGAAGATCCTCCCCACCCGGCAGTGACTCTCTTCCCGTGTTCCCGTGTTCCCGGTCAAGTTAACGGCTGCCCCCAGCCCAACCTACAGCTCCCTCGTATACCGCTCAGACTATGGAAGACGGCGCTGGACGCTCTGTTCAGCGATGATAAACGAAGTATATTACTTGGGTAATAAATTTACATCAAACAAGTTTGGCTGAAACCAGTAAGGGTAATGTAGACGTATGATCTAGACGTATAATCCAAATGTACACATTATGCGCGATTAAGGTGAAGGAGAATGTAAGAGGAAAAAACCGAAGACAGTTGAGTGACGATAGAGAAACGAAAGGCATGATCAGGCCACTGCTGAGCGCGAACTTCGCTTGGCTACCTTCGTGAGGAACTTCATGACGACCTCTTTCCCTCGTTGAAGATTGGTCAGGGAGATCCTTTCGTTGGGTAGATGGGCTCGATCCTGAAAATAACGCATGTCAGATTCACATCGGGCATAAGTTTCCAACATTTTCGACTTGCCTGGCTTTGTCCCATAGGTAGATGAATTGCATGACATCCAAACGCTTTTTCCAGGAACGGAATCGAGGGAATCGACTGGAACAAACAAACCGCAGGTAAGACAGAAGCAAATAAAGATGAAGTGAGTAATACGTACACCTCCCTCACGTATCCTCAGTGGTTCCACACCCCATTCTTCCTGAATGGCGCTTTCCAAATCCTTAGACCACGGATCATCCAGATTTCCAAGCCACCAATCGGCAGTACGTTCAATAATAACCTCGAGCTGGTTCGGTGAATTCAGTGCCTTGAATGAATTTCGTAAGTAACTGGTCAAGGTTTGGGTGATTGTCTCCAGATTCTGGTCAGGGACAATTCGAACTGAAAGTTGACATTTGACAGTTCCAGGAATAACGGTAGGATCTGAAGTTCCAGGAATTAAAGCAGTGCGCATCAAGAGTGTAGACAAATCATACTCTTTGGCCCGGATATTTCCATGCTATGAACCGTCAGGGACGGTTCGCGCCATCGAGAGAATATCGAAGAAGCAGATTTCTCAGTGATGTCGGATAACTTCTCATACAAATCCTTCTCTTCTTGATTAGCATGTAGGACGTGGTCATCTTACGAACGAAGGTGAGACGACTTCAGTAACGGCAACGTGAACGAACGCACAAAATCCTGGAATCTTGACACGCCGTTTGGAATCGGTCAAAGTCGCTATGAGGTTGATCCTACAAGAAACTATCAGACAGGTGCAGATTACGTGCGGAAGGTGGACTCACGTATCGAGCATAGGCTCGACGACACCTCCACCATCGACTCCAGAGTGAAGGTCTGAAAGAGCATTAGATATCTGCCATGCGAATATTTAGCGCAAGCCAGTAACACGTAGTCAAATAGCCGAACCTGTACAGAGCAATGTATCACTCCACGAAGTCCGTAGGTTATACAGGGCTGGTCTTCTGATAACCAGGTGGAATTGCTTTGGTCAAAGCGTCAGTACGGAATCAGATGGAAAATTATCGGCAATTAGAACCAACCTGACGAGGATCTCATCTATATGGCCAATCTCGTCCTACAAATGAAAGCTCCTTACACACTGATGTCTCTCAGAAAAAAAGAAATAAGCATACCTTATACTTCCTCACTGCTTCTTCAAACCCAATACTTCCCGACTCTTCCTCACCCTCGATCAGAAATACGACATCGGCACCCAATGCACGGAGAGAGAGGAGCTCAGAGACAGCAAAGGCAACGGCCAAAATCGGTCCCTTGTTGTCCGTCGCTCCACGACCATAGAGATAACCGTTTCGGCCATCTAACCTGTATGGATCCGATGTCCATCCTTCCATGGGGGCCGCAACGACATCATAGTGGCCGTAAAATAACAAACGTGGTCTTCTGCCCGCACTTTGTCCAGTAAACGTCCCCAGGACCAGGGGATTTCCGCCTTCCTCAGTCGGAAGCTATGGAAGCGGTGAGTAAGCGGAACATGCTCTTGAAAGAAGTACCAACCAAGACCGAAGACGCTCCGAGTTGTGTCAGGCATTTTTTGAGCCATATGGCCGCTTGTCGACAGTCTTCCCTATGCGAAGGAGTTCCGCTCTCACTGGGTATAGAGACAAAGTTTGAGAGTGCGTAAGAGATGGTATCTGAAGGCGCTCCTGTCAACTGAGGTGGATCAGAAAGAGCTGTTCATCCTGACCTCGACAAAGCGGTCCGCCCACGTTTTCTCTTTCTTCCTTTCCTGAGATTGAAAATCTAGGTGGTGGTGGACGAATGTTCCAAACTTTGATGTTATAATCGTTTCCGCCGGTGAGGAACGCGAAGGATTCTTCGTCTCCGACTTTATTCCGGGAAACGGCGGATGAAAGTAGGATTCCATCGTGGGCAGTCCATGATGCGGTGCGGTCAAATGAACCGGAGTAGCGCTACCGTAAATGAGGTTAATCCTGACAATTCAACTGCAGAGACGGGTAAAGCCACTTACGATTACTTGACCATTTGCAGAGCAAGTATAGAGATCCGATTGAATCAAGGACAAGGAAAGAATATCGACACCCTCCTGGACGATTATAGTCCTAACGAGGGTCATGGTCTCCAGGTCCAAAACTTTAACATGACCATCCTGGCAGCCTGCGTAAGCTGTGTCGCCATCGACAACGACGGACAATATAGCGCCACAAGAGCAGGAGAACGTATGAAGAAGTTTGAGACCATTTTTGGTGCATTCCCAGACCTTCGAAATTGGGATAAGAAGCTCAAGGTGATAGCTAGAATGAAGTAAACCATACCTTTACGGTCTCGTCCCCGCTTCCTGTTAGAAGTTTCACCGTGCCCCTCCCACCTTCCGAAAGAGCCATACAATATACATAGCCATAATGCTCTGACTCGATGCTATTGTTGGCCGGGATACTCAATCGAGGTTCGTCACCGCCGGCTTCGCTTGGTGTACCACTTCCGTTATTTGCGAATAGGTCGGCAGGTCTACGCTGATACTGCGGATAACTATCGAAGAATTTGTGGACTTTTCTCTGCCCGATGAGGGGGGTCGATGCGCCAGAAACGATGCTAGAACCAGATTCAGAGCCAGGTCGGCGAAAATCGAGCCATTGAATAGAAGTATTTTGGCAACCGAGGAAAACGGTCTGAAGAGTTTCAGACCAGTTCAGAGAGTATATATCTCCTGCACCTGTTTCGAGGTATGGATCAATCGTGAATAATAATTGCAATGTCTTTCCCGACCATACGTGAACGGTGCTGTCCCCTGCGAAAGACTTCAGGCATCGAACATTACACAGCAGTTTCAAAAACGCACCTGAAGAGCTGAAAAGCCAATCTCTGTCATTCGCGTAGTGCAACGCCAGAACGGCTTTCGTGTGACCGCGCAACGTGTCCTTCAGCTGGAACGTTTTCTTGTCCCAAACCTTGGAAAGGTGAACATGAGTGGCACTCAAAAATGAAGAGGGACATTTACGCACCATTATGTCCTCATTCTGACTACCTGAAAAGATGTATTCGTCGTTTGTCGCCAGGCACAAGACTGAATTTCCAGAATCGTGGAGCCTGTGCAATAGGCACGGTGTGTAGGTGCTTGAGTGTAGATTACGACTAAGAGAGGCTAAATGAAGCTGCTCAGTAAGGCTTTGAAAAGTCCTTGACGTTGTGAACCTACGATGAGGAGAAAGTGGAGAATCCATGTTCTCTAAATCTTTGGAATAGAGCTGTAACTCCGCTAATCGGTGGCCCTGCATTCTTATATGACTCGGTTTCTCTTGCGGGTTGCTAGCGGGCAGGCTTGTTAGTTGGCGGTTTGATTAGAACGGGATGGTGCCATAATGGCGTCGGAAGATGAGAAGGTATTCAGTACTAACACGAAACATGTTTACTTACTGTAACAATATTTCAATCCGTGATGCAACGATGTCACCGAGACCATCTCCGTGTCCGGCACCCCGTGACGCCCACCGTGGGACTTTCCTTAACCCTCGCGCTCCCTATACTTTCCTCCTTCATGGAGCAATTTCTACCAAGTCCCAAAATCATCAACTTGTAGCTATCGGTCATATACCCCACCAACATCCGTACGCAGGTCTCAAAATTCAAAGTTGGAACAAAACCCCTGGTGCATTCTGTTTTACGTTGCAAGACATCAATCACAGTTGTCAACCCCGAACTACGCTTAAGAGTTCAGCAACGAGCATCCCGTGTTTCCGTCTTCTGAAAAGCCTGCTTCTTGCGATGGATACTGGGGTTTCCGATCATTTTTTGTCGTCCCTGACAGCTGAGGGGATACGGTGGGGGTACCGACACAGAACCGGTCGACTCTATGTACCTCTTGCACTCAAAGTGTCAGTTGCACCGGAGGTGAGTTGTTGAATTACGTCAAGCCTCCGCATTCAATACCTTATTTACGCGCAATTACGCTGCCAGGCTGTACAGTCGTGTACTTTAGGTTCCCAACTACCGAATCAAGGCATTACTTTGCAATTGTGGAAAGACAAGGATACAGTGGCAACTCCGGCTCCTGTCGAATTGTTGCAAGAAGCAATAGTTGTGCTGATTTATATATGGAGTCAGGTTGAGGATGACCCTAAGCAACGTTGTACCATTGTTCTGACCGCTCCCATCGCAGGATTAAACCGGTTTCCTGCGCAAACGCAAATGCTGTTCTCAAGGCGGTGAAGATACGGTTTTTCATTCAGCTTGGGTTTGTATTACGCATCAATGTTAGAAGGGATCGTCCTACACTCATGATGGATCGACAGTCTCATTCCTCTGGCGCTGGCGACATAGTACGAATAATTTGTCATGAGTGCGTGTCGAGCGGACAAGTTCGAATTACTGCATGTTTAGCTCGTATATGGCAGATGCGGTAGCCATGGACTTATCAATCGTGAGGTGTCATTAGACGGCGTCGGTCAATCTGGTCAGCTTTCCGCGATTTTGTTAACTTGTTAACACTATCTCACTATCTAGATCTTCTAGAAACTGTTTGAAAGCCTAATAATAATCCGACATTTTCCCCGCGCTCACCCGGGCCGGCAGCATATCACAACTTGAATCATGATGCATGATGCATGAAGCCTCGCTATGCTCTTCATGTGGTGCATCTACTCGATCTACTTAGAACGGAGTTGAATTTGTGGTCACTGCAATCCCATACGGCTCGCCAGTCAACTCGAATCCTAATTCACGATAGCTGAAGAGTGGTTTTTTTGTTCTGCTAAACTTATCGTCGTCATAATCTAAGCTATGGTGCGTCGGCCTAGCTATATTGCATACGCTCTTTACTCAATAGTCTGCTTCTACAACTATCACTTTTAGCCGGAATGAAGGCATTAAAATGGCAAATCTTCTACTACTGGCCATATTATTAATGTTCGCAATCCCAGCATTCTTTGTTGTCGCATATATATATCCATCTTCTTCAAAGGTATCAAGATGGTTCTCGTCGACAACGTCTGTGGGCACGTCGCCAACAAGATGATCGCATACCAGAATCACTCTGTTTTATCCTGCAATCCGCAAGACATCTTCCTTACCGCTTTACTGAGGCCGGTAATCGTCTGTGTTTGTAAAGCGGTAATATTGAAACTATCGCAGGTGCAGGTCGTGATTGGTGACTTTTGTCGTGGTCTGGAGGACATGGGTAGTTCGGGCTGAAGGTCGAAGAGTCTTTTGGTGTCAGCACTTCTATTTCTGCTCAACGGGTACGTGGATCCCTTCCTTCCACAAATGAAGTATCGTTCATAAGCTTTCTCGGATGTTTGGTCCATTTCAACTAGCCACTCAACATGCCACAAACCTGCTGTGCTCTGACCATCCAGTTACCGTGCTATTGATGGACACGAATGTCTTCGCAATAGCGTAAACAGTTGATACGCGAGCATCCGTATAACTATAAGCCCTCACTCCGTTGTGCTCTCATTGCACCGGGATACCTCAACGCGCCCCAAGAGCGTATCTCGATATGCCGGAGGAAGATTGACAGTCGTACAGAAATCTCTACTCGCTCCGAAGCAAACGTGTACAATTTCTTGTGGGTGTGATGATCAAAAATTTTCTTGTTCTAGCAAAACTCCGCTTTGACAACTTCAGTTGTTCGCCGTGATTTCATCTGTCAATGATCGAACTGTTTCGTCCAACCTGTGGTACGTATCTCTGCCCTCTCATAACTTTCTTCATCGTATTAATAGTAGTATTTATCTAATGCTAGGTATCGTGCTTGTTCACCATGATCACTGTGGTACCCGAGCGCTGTATGATCTTACCCCTTTCAACGAGCATAGAGATCTTTAACCTTAGAGGACAATTGTTCAACTCGACAGTGAGTCTTGGGCTAGCGTGCGAGCTAGGGCCTTATAAAATCCACTGATAGGTAATTACAGCAGTCTTTGGCATACAGAACACGTACATTGTCCCGCGAATAGCGAGTTTCACGGATCGTATAGGCGATCAGCGCTTCAGCACGCGATCCCGTCGTTCCAGCCAAGCAGTGCATCTCTACTGTATCGCAATTCACCCGCATCGTCTCTATTACTGAGTATCTAGAGCGCGGCCCATTTCTGAAATACGGCTCAACCAGATGATGGAGTTCTGTTGACCATCCGATGCTGAGCTTCCGTTGCTCTGAGGTGTTATCGCAATTCACTGGAAATTTTGTTGCAGAACGAGTGCGAACCCCTCTTGTTGGTAACGAGTTTCGGTGTCACTATCGAAATGGCTTGAATCACCCTATCAGTAATGATCAACTGTGTATAAAAAGCTCCAGCTTCTGCTGCTGTCCATCCGCCAGTCGTGGTTCTCAGACTCTTCCCGTTAGCTCAGGCGCACTTGCTGTCGCGACAAATTGGAGCTTCCCTTCGAGCGCGGGCGTGTCGACAACGTTAACCCCATTACTAGGTTCGTTTGACATGAAATTTAAAACCTCGGACTCCCATTTCTCAGGTGTTGTCGCCGGAGCTGCCGTTCCACCGTTGTATGTTCACCTTATATGTAAGACATACGGTTTGAACTGTCAACTTGGATTACCAGCACCTTGACCTATTATGAACGCACTGCGGATGCCATTGCTACACCCACAACCGTTAATAACGAGGCACGACAAGAGTGTAAAGTTAAATAGTATCATAACTGGCAGGTCGGCAGGTGTCAAAAATCCAAATCCCGCTTCGATATCTTGAACTAAGTTAAGGATTCCAAGGACTTTGGTCTTGACTGCGACGACGCCACAGTACTCTTTCCGGTGCCCTTAACTCCGCCCCCCCAACTCGACGCCTCGGCCCTATTCGGCTTTGTACCAGATTATCTGTAAGTGGCTTTGCATGGCGTGTAGAAACCATTCTTCACAGCGTTTGAATGGAATTCACGAAGAGGTGGTTCAAGTTATCGTAAATCCACTCTTCACCAACTGTTGAAACGTTGATAGGCCTGAGCGGCCACCCGCTTTTCGGTGTGCACGTAGGTAGGGGGCAGTTGTACGGTGGCACTCCCTCCATCAAGATGGCGTAAGTCCCGACTAAAGTTTCTCTGGGTTGTTCTAGATTAATTCAAGGCTCTGTCCAGAGCCCACGGCCGGGTGCCCCGTGTCACTAGCCCTCAGAGTTGAAGGTTGAGCTGAGAATGAAAGACCAAGGTGGTGCAAACGTTGGTGTCAATGGTGACGTTAAGCTTATCGATGCAACCAGAAATAGTAAAAATTCCAGAGCGTGATCGATCTTTGAAATTTGAGCCCGCAGTATATAAAGGGCTTGGATTTGTAACCCGTGTCTCTTCCACTTCTCTATCACCCAGTTCATTTCTTTCACTATGGTTCGCAAACGTTTTTGTTGCCTAGGGCGATGCTCTGACCTTTTTACTAGGTTAAAGTAGGAATCAACGGGTTTGTAGTCACTGTTTTGGGATGACTGCTTGAACTAAGTCGTTTGTTCTTTTGATCGTCTTTAGCTTCGGTGCGCTCCGGTTTCCCCCTTTTTCTTCTTTTACTTATGGATATGCGGTGAAGGTCGTATCGGCCGTATCGTCCTCCGTAATGCCCTCGAAAAGCAGGAGATCGAAGTTGTCGCTGTGAACGAGTGCGTGTTGTTTTCTCGCAGACTGCGATCGCGCGCTGATTGTGCTCTATAGTCCTTTCATCGACCTTGAATATATGGTTCGCATCTTATGCTTTCCTGTATACACCAGTCTGCTAAATCGGAGTTCAGGTTTACATGTTCAAGTATGATTCTGTTCATGGACGCTTCAAGGGAGACGTTGAGGCCAAGGATGGCAAGCTCTACGTCAACGGAAAGGCGATCACAGTCTTTGGAGAGAGGGACCCAGCCAGCATCAAATGGGGCTCTGTCGGTGCTTCTTACATCGTCGAATCGACCGTATGTTCTTCTCTTTCGTTTGTGCGACGAGTTCTTACGTCATAGACTTGTAGGGTGTTTTCACCACCATCGAGAAGTGGGTATCGTTTCTCGCCCGTTTGCATCGTAAATACCTAACTTTCGGTGTTACAGGGCTTCTGCCCACTTGAAGGGTGGTGCCAAGAAGGTTATTATTTCCGCACCCTCGGCTGATGCTCCCATGTACGTTTGTGGTGTTAACCTGAACGACTATGACCCCAAGCATACCGTTGTATGTGGATTGATTATTCGAATCAAACAAAGCACCTCACGAATACCCTTTTGCAGATCTCCAATGCTTCCTGCACTACCAACTGTCTCGCTCCTCTCGCAAAGGTTATCAATGATAAATTCGGTATTGTCGAGGGTTTGATGAGCACCATTCACGCCACCACCGCTACTCAGAAGACCGTCGATGGTCCTTCCAACAAGGATTGGCGTGGAGGACGTGGTATCAACAATAACATTATCCCTTCCTCTACTGGTGCGGCCAAGGCTGTCGGCAAGGTCATCCCTCATTTGAACGGCAAATTGACGTTAGTTTTTGATCCTTCCTCGATTTGGGCGGTTCCAGTAATCAAATTTTGGTTACAGAGGTCTTGCTTTCCGTGTACCCACGCCAGATGTTTCCGTCGTCGACCTCGTCGTTCGCACTGAGAAGTCCTGTACTTACGACGAGATCAAGCAGGCCGTGAAGGACGCCGTGAAGGGCGACATGAAGGGTATCATGACATATACTGAAGACAACGTTGTCTCCACCGATTTCATTGGAGACCCATCCTCGTGCATTTTTGATGCGCAGGCCGGTATCCAGCTCAACAAGAACTTTGTCAAGCTCATCGCTTGGTACGACAATGAGTGGGGTTACTCCCGTCGTGTCTGCGATCTCTTGATCTACGCTGCCCAACAGGATGGTTCCGCCTAAAAGATCTCTTGCCAGATTTTGATGCTACCCTGCTTATAGACGTTAGAATTTAAAAAAAATAAGTGTATGTTTCTGGGAAAGTAAATCTTCGTTGTACTACATACCATACACTCTGAAAGTAGCCCAAATGAAAATCCTAATGTTCATGGAGTCAGATTTGAGCAAACGCACACGCGGACTTGATAGAGTCACACGCGGAGTAGCAGGCCGATCATACAGTCGAAGGGACAGAGTTGCTTCTTGCAACAATACTTCCCGCTCGGTCAGAGCTGTACTTCATCACGCCGGCCGCAACCTTTCGGAAGTCGGAAGTGAACGTTTGAACGTTTGAACGCGCGAGGGCATGGACGATATGAGCGACGCTGAAATGGTCGTTTTGTCCGGTTGCATTTCGAATGCACGACTTGGACAAGTAAGTTCCAGTGTTTTATGTGCTCTGAAGCCTTCCTAATCGTACTTGAACATTTCTACAGAGCCTGCTTTGTATGTTTCTGTTTTGCTTTGGAAAAATGAAGCGCAATATCGAATTGACATCCGGTCTTGGCTACTTCCGTAGTTGCGAGCTGCAGTTTATTCGTGCGTTATCGACTGTAACCTCTTCGACTACCGAACTGATGAGTTCCTTCGTGCAATAGCTGTTTGATTACGTCTTAACCGTCTCTGAGGAGGTACGCGCGCGTATTCAAAAAGCACTCTAAATTCAGTGGATTTTCGGGATGTTGAAAGCTGGAATTAGGTCGAATTCTTATGGTGGCCGAAGCGTCTGACATTGAGCTCTATCGCGTTTATGATTGCTCGTTATTTTGCGATGACCAGCACGATTATCACTCTCCTACCTGTGCGTCCCGATCCCGTTTTACTTCCGACAAGCAACCCGTTGACCAATATTCGGCAGCATGTCTCTCTTCGAGTAGATGGCATCAATACTAGTAAGCCTAACCTTGGGCTCTCGTGAAGTTTCCTTAAACGCTCATTGACCGCACCCACAAGTTCTCCGTTTGGTCGCAATCGTTGCTTCAGAATGTAGGTTTCGGTCGTCAGGGAGCGTGCTGACTGAAAACATTCGGACACAGTCATTGTAGCAGTCAGGACATGGGCGATATGGGGAAGAGATAAGAGAATTCTCTGGACACTAGTTACCCTCTCAGTGGTGAGTACGTTTGTCATTTAAAAACCGGGGATAGAATTCTCAAACTGTAGTTTGGGGTCTAGTCTGCTGTTATACCTGCCGCCGTCATAGTGGCTTTCAGTGTCAAGACTAACCACGGTATGAGTGCATTATCTCATGACCTGTGGAGCCTCCAACAAGCCAACGACTGTTACTCCTTTTTCTTCCAGTTGAAGCTGTCATATCTCCCGCCTGGATAGATGTTTGCAGCGTAGTGATCGGGGATGTCAAGAACGGATACGTCGTGCCCTATGTTCTGACGATCATCTACGAAATAGGTGAGCAGACGCCCGCTCCGACTTGTGTACCTGGTGAATTGATCGTGACTTCGTCGCCAGCTACTTTATCTTTTTCTCTGATCAGGATCACTAAATGGCGTAAAACCATACCAAAGTCTGTAAGAGCACCGTTGATTGATACACTTTGGCAGGATGGTATGTCTATGTCCCCAGCGGTTTTCTTCAGCTTTGAATCTTCCTTCACCAATCATTTAGGTGTAATGTATTTCTCTTTCATGCTGGGTAATGATTCGAGTTGTGTTAGATCTGCGACTAGGCGCTGAAGGAAATGCAGTTTTAGGGTTCATGAACATTGGCCTTGTAACACAATCCGAGGTATGTAACAGTTTGCAGTTTCATCTCCTCTCAGACACATTCCTCGTTAGGCCAATCAACTGCGGAAAGGAGGAGCGCAGTAAGTCCCACCCACCCGATGTCGTTGACCTCTGGATACTCATAAACTATCTGTCCAGTCTACAAGCTGTTCTGCACAGCATGCTGTCTACACGTTTAGTTCTGGTATGTGAACGATGCGGTTTGAACCTATTCGATACGTGGTCAATCGCTAAATATAAACGAGAACAGCATCTTGCAGATCCACACAACCCAAGAGATATCACCGCTGCTGGATGCTCTGTATACTACACAAATGCGGAGATCGAGTTCACTTCTCAGATATCCATCTCGGATGACTCGGCACGTTTACCTATGAGGAGATCCAGAGGAGAAGACAACGAACATGGATGAAGCTTGTTGCTTACCTGCTCGTCTCGGGAACAAGGGAGACAAGACGCACATATCCGCCGTTGAGGAAAGCAGGGCGTGTCCTCAGCTACCTAGCTGTGGGTGTCGGGGGCTCCTTAAGGAGGGCCAGAAGGAAGAGATATGGGGCCGCTGGATACACCGAAGTAGTTTTTTACTTTACGGGTTACCATAACTTTGTACAGGTATCCCTCCACCGACCGTCCGCCTTCCGCTTAGCTTTATCAATCACAACTATCACAACTGTCACTTTCTTTCATATGAAACTGCAGCTCAACAACTGATTGTATCTGTATCTTCCTCAAATGAGCCAGATGAGTACGTCTTTATACAGACTAAGGTTGCAGATCGTTTCGCTCTTTTCTCCTATACATCGTGATCATCTCCTTTCCCAATCCGTCTACCATGACGCTCAAAAGGCACTCGAGGTCCTTCATCTCCGAATGATATTGTCTTCGGTGATGTCAGGTAATGGTGGAAGGACGTATGTGTGGGTGGGTGGCTATCTGTTGACTTCGGCCAGTGTGGTGAAAGGAGAAGTTACGTATCAGTCTGCTGGGTTGGAGCCGTACAGCAAGGAAGTTGATGAAGCATGACAGAGCTAGCGAGTCAATGCCAAAGAAACTTTTGTGATGAAGAATGTATAAATGTTTGTTTCCCCAGCCAGTCGGAGCCCACGAATGATTTTAATTGCAGTCTATGTAATAATACAATGAGATCCACGATTGAGATATGAACTTGAGCGATGCTAATTTGAATTAGAGAGACGAGATAATAGCCAGTTGAAGGGAGTACAACAATGAGTAATCAAACCTGATGACTATTATGATAAGAATGAAGCTTTCAAGGTCCGTTTCTGAGGATCGAACGAGGGACAGAAGTGTCAATTTATGCAAGATGAAGATGACGAACATCTCCATGGCGGTGGTTCTCGAGGTCTGTGGACGTGTGGAGATTGTTGGGCCAGTACCCTGCAAACTCGATATGGAATACAAGCGCGCACAGAATGGAAACGGTACGTTTTCATGTATGAACGGTGTAGTCGGATGATGCGGAAAGGCGCCCATGATTATCCGAGGGAGTAGGGGATTGTTTTCCAGGCGACGTTGGCCGAGTAAACGATACTCCAACTTGACTCCAACGGAGATCACTGTGCACCACTCATGTTCTCAAGGATATCAGACCCTTGATACACGAGTCAATCCGGTAATAAATGACCTGTCTGACCCGGGTGGGTAAATCGGAAAAATGGGACTCATAACACGTAGTCAATCGGTTCGGGACTCGCCTGGTAGGTTCAGGAATGCCTCGAGGCAAGTTGTGCGAGTTCCTACCGATGTACACTGATCGTAAAGTGGTTGTTTATTGATACAAATGAGCAAATCGAGGTCTAGGTGTGGGATCGGGCGTGTGAAGGAAAGATTGGGCAGCCCATCCATGCTAGTAAACGGAACTCATGCAAGTGTTCCAAATTGCCACGTAATGGTAACGAGCTCAGTACTGTGGTGCACATAGTCAGAACGGGATACAAAGTAATAACGCAAATTGAAGCGAAAATGACACACCATAACTCGAACCGTTCTCGCGTTCAGCGGTATTATTACCACATTCGCTTATGTTGGTGAAAGGAAGAGCCGGGTGGCAGTAAGGGACTGCCAGCCGGCGTAGTGTAAGGCGACATCATCGGAGGTGGGTTAGAGTACCCAGGGGATTGACTAACTATAGGGGGAGGCGTGGAGTACGAGTATACTGAGCCTGGTATTGGATGCAACGGCGACATGCGAGTGACAGGATAGCCAGTATGGTCAGTACTTATGTAGGTCACTGAGCTGCTATTCAGAGAGCCGTATTGACCCGGGGGCGGTTGTACTATGATCGTAGGAACGGGAGGGACAGGGGGAGCAATGATGTACGTCTGTTGCTTAGATCTCGACAATGACTTGTGCGAACGACGTGATTTCGATGACTTGGGCGATTTACGTTTGGAAGATGTGGTAATAACGAGAGCAGGTAGTTCGACTTGCGGCCGATACGCCCCAGAAGCTCCTCGTGTCTGATGCCACGTCTGGTTTGGAGGTGCAACCATAGGTGGTGGTGGTGGTGGTAGTAGTAGTGGTGGCGGCGGTACCGGTGATGGATAGTAAAACTGTGATGGTCCCCTCGAATGCCTATAATCATCCCTTTCACGGCTTTTGCTATCGACGCCATCCCATCGTTCACTGTCGTCCACGTCTGATCTTGCACCGAAAGGTGATTTGAACTGGTTTCTATGTGCCTCAGCGGTGTCGACCCAGCGTGATATGCGTCGCTGTGTTTCGAGGTATCGTTCATAGCCTTCGGGACTATAGTCGTATTCTGTCATGATCGAGAGACAAGCTTCGAAGGGTAGAGTTAAGTGTGAATAGGTAAAGTAAAGGTTCTACGAACAGAGAATAAAGTGGTATCAGTCTTGATTATATTAAAACTACGAGCGCCACCTACCAAAGATAAACAGGTGACTACCTGCGTCACTGAGCAGCGTTGAGAAGTAGCGTGGAAGACGGGAGGATAATATGTCGAGAGGGAACGACGAAGACCCCAGAACTGAAGGCAGTCGTCGTGAGTGAAGCGACACAAAGAGGTAAGTCTGGTACTTCAAGACAATAGCCCTTCCATACTGCGGGGTCACCTTTTAAAGGAACGGCCGCGTGGCGGCCACTTTGATAATTATGGTCAATTATGGTCATTAATCACTATTCGGAGTTTCCTGTTTTGTTCATCACTGCCATTGTGATATTGTTCACAAACCTGTAACTCAACTACAGCTGGGAAGGAACTGAGAAAATGAATAACATACAAAAGTACTGCGTCAACACTGGTGTATGTAGTCTCAGGCTCCCGTCTCAAAAGGGTGATGACTTGAAAACAAAGGGATGTAGGTTCGATAACCTATTATATCGTGTTAATTCCCGATCCCGAGACCACACAACGGCACCAATGCCATGAACATGTATAGTCAATAATTTGTCAGGGTGCGGTCAGCGTGACCCGAAGCTGTCTTCTTGACTTCTTGCTGTTGCCAATGTGTGCCTATTCCAACCGAAGACGCATGACATTGTACAGCATTGTCGGAAATCGTGAGGACAGAATGAGTAATTGCCGGGAGTTGGAGGTGCGTGCAGCATCGGCGCCGTTGAATTGTATTGAATGACAGTCGAGTAAACAGGTTCCTGTGAGCCAAGTAGATGACTATATTTGAGGATCAGTAACAAGCGTAGAAGGATGAAGCTCAGTCGTGACTCGTATGGAAAGATGATATAGGTATTTAGTAACGATGCAGTCATTATCCTGGTTCCCTTATTTCTGTACTAAACAGAACAATAGCATTGAAGTGTGTGCAAAATCAAGCTTGCTGCGTGGAGTAGGAACAAAATAGAACTATGGTTAACTTGCAGCGTTACCGTACGTCAATTGTCTGAGACTCTAAATTGGATGAGAGAAAGCTTTGAACCCCAAACTGGTCTAGATTCTCTTGCGAATCTACATAACCTTTACGGCGATCTTCTCCCAGTGTGGATGATAATAAACGAACGCTGTTGATGCCTCTAAAATTGCAGATATCGATGAAGTGTCAGACCTTCACGGAAATATACAAAGCAGTTGTGTGCATGCAATGAAATTTGTCATTTACCTGAGGATAATTGAAAAAGCTCGCGCGTCGTACAAGCGGTTGACTCAAGTGAGATGTCCTGAACGTTCGTGGCAAACGGGCGAACTTGAAGCTTGAAGCTTGAAGACTCAGTCATCACCCAGTCTCTGTAATGGGCGTCAACCTGCGTCATCTTACAAACTTGACTCAGTTGGATTCTGGACATGTCTTCGTTCTACTATACATGACATCGATGTCTTGTGCATAGATGAGTTCAAATAATAGCGTGAGTAGTCGTAGGTGAGAAGAGCTACAGAGCATAACGAGAGCATACAACGCCGATAGCGAAATTTCGTTCAAGAAATGCCAGTCGTACAATGGCGGTGGGCAGAAGATCGAAAAAGAAATCGGAAAAAATGTCCATATATCACAAAGAAAAAGGACTCGGAGAGTTCAAGAATTGAGAATGAACGGAATATTATGCGGGGGTGGGTATCATACTGGCCCTTCGTTGAGATCTAAGGTCCACGTTCTCCTTGTCATCCTTTTCAGATGCATCGCTTGGCGGAGGGCTCTCACCCAGCTGTGCTCGCTTAACAGCAGCAGCAGCTCTTATCTTGCTTGCATCAAGGACAGTGGATGATGGTCGACGATGTTGAATTACCTCCTTTGGAACGGTCGACGAGGTTCGCGATAGGGAGGGGACGCGTTGTGAGGGTGTCGGCGTACCAAGGGATTGTCGAGTGGGCGCAACAGGAGGGCCCATTAGTCCAGCTTTAAAAGTAGCGCTCTTTGAAGTAAAGGCCGATGGGTTTGCGTTTGCCCTAGTGCTCCTGGCAAGAGCGGGATTCTTCATTGGAGTCTCTGACGAGAGCTTCCTCTCCTTGTTAGATGCGACACTTTCCCTCCCGGAGTCACTCAACACTGAGGGTGGTCGAGAGGTGGATGGCGTTGAGAATATTGTAGGGTCGCGGCGATGCGCATTCCCAGTTTTTGTTGGAAGGGGAGTGCTTCCTGCTGTTCCACGAACGCTCAACTTCCGCTTGATCTAGAGGAGGGTAAGTTGGACGGTCGACAACTTGAATAGAAGTAGGATCACGTACCAGCTCAAGTTCTTGTTGCTTCGAATCCAACGCGATGTTCAAACCGTTCAGATCTTCCTTGTCCCGATCTCGTCCTTTCATAAGCTGAACGATCTTCACCTCTTTATCTGCGCTATCCTGCTGTAGCTGATGCACTTGTCTCCTGAGTTTTTCGGCTTCTTCTTGTAGTGAGTTTATCTTCTCGCGGGAAGTCCTAAGCACTACGTTTGCCTCCGCCTGGCTCTTGAGCAATGACTCCATTTCACCCCTCGCTTCCCCTTCTCTCATCGCGCTATCCTGAAGATCTCTCATCTGCTCATTCACGATGCGAGTGTGTTCACGAGTCATCTTAGTCATGTTCTCGCTGATCCTCTCAACCTCCTTCTCCTGCGAGAGGACGCGCTCGTTGAGAGCGGAAACCTCCTGGTCGCGTTGTTCGATGTTCTTCTCAAGCCTTGCTACGTTATCCGCGTTGAAACGACATTCCATCTCGAGCTCGTTGATCCGGGCTTCACGCTCCTGCAGCTTATGAGCAAGGCCCTCAGCATGTTCGTGCTTGTAGCGGACCGAATCTTTGCCCTGAGGAAGAGAATTAAAACGTTGCCAATGAGATTGAAAAGGGCGACTTACTGCATGAACTTGACTCTCCAGGGCTTCTACCTGGCGTTCAAGCTCATTCCGCCTGTTTTCAGAATCGTTAAAATCAAGTTCCATACTCTCTACTCTCTCCTGAAGCTCTTCCAAAGCGTTACTTAAATCTTGACATTCCTTTTCCAGCTCGCCCTTCTCGGTTTCGAGAGCTTGGCACCGTTGTTCGAGCCCTCCTTTAACAAGTTGTAAGTTCTGGACATCCATCTCCATAGTATTCTTCTCAACTTCGAGGGCTTGGCGCTCTCTCTCGATCTCTTCCTTTTCGGCGGAGAGAACCTCAATTTTGTCACTAGCTTTCTCCGCGTGTCCCCACTGTGCCTCCAATTCAGACTTCAGTGTAGTGTATTCATCGTCGCGGTTTTTGAGCTGCTGTTTCAAGGTCTCCAATTCACCCTCCAGACTGATTTTCTCTGCCTTGGCGTTTTCAGCGGAAAGCAACAGTTCGGTTTTCTGGCTCTCCCACTTTGTTTCTGCCTCGTGATGTTTCGCCCTTTCCTCTTCATTCCTCTGCTCAGCTTCTGCCCTGGCCTCTGCAAGCTGCTTCCTCAACTCATCCTCGTCAACCAAGCAAAGGCTAACGTTCCCAAGCATCTCCATCTGTTCATTCGCCTGTATGATGCCCTCCTGCAGCTCTCGTTGACTCTCATCTTGCTTCCAGAGCTTCTCCTTCAGGTTCAGCACGTCTTCACTTCGTTCCCTCACAAGGCCCTCCAACGTTTCAACCTCCTCTCGTAATATTTCCTCTCTCCGACTTACGTCACCCTTCTCCCGTTCAAGAGTTGCGATTTGGCGGTGAAGCATCCTGAGTGCTTGGCCGCTAGCCTCATCCATCAAGCTTCTCTCCATACTTTCTTGTCTCGATCCCTCGACTTCCTCCTCGAGAAGCCTACACGCTCGTTCTAGCTCAGCCACCTTCTTCTTCCAAGCTCTCAAGATACCCCTCCTTTTGATGTCTTCCTTCTCAGAGTCAGAAAGTTTTTGACTCAAAAGGTCGACAAGTTCATCGCGAGCTCGAAGATCTGTCTCGTATTGTCCGCAGAGTTCCGATTGAAGTGCCAGCTGCGTTTGGAGGGAGACAATAAGACTATCCTCCTTGGAAGTCTTGCGAACATGTGTCGGAGCACCTCGGGGTGGAGTGGTTGGGATCATGGTTTGACGAGTATAATAGGTTCCAGCATTCGCGCTGAATGGATCCGGTTCGGGGTCCTTGCCCGAGTATACGAGAACGTCGGAGGACGACTCGTCGTAGATATCTTCCTCTGGGGGTTTAGGTGGAGAGGAACGCAACACTGAATGGAATACGGTATCGCTGAGAGCACGACTACGACTTCGTATTGAAGATACCGAGGGTGAATCAGTAGCAGAGGCCGTCTTGACGTCACTAACAAGGGAAGGGACGACCGAAGAGGTGGAAGACCGTTTCGAACCATTCATCATGGAGAAAAAGGCTGTCTGTCCCATGCTGAGTGATTGACTGCGATGATGAAGACCCAGAGGCATTTTTGAGGATTTCTCTTTGGAATGGAAGATGCCTTCATCCACGTCATGTTTCAAGGGATCATCCTCGTCAACGGAAACTTCACGCTCCTTTCCTTTCCCCTTCCGCGGGTCAGAACGGTAAGGGGTGGATGTCATCATGGGGCCCTGCGAATGGTTGTCAACATCCGTTGAGACTCCAACGCCACTCTCGAAGTCAATATCGAATCCAAGACCAGGAGGAAGATCGGGTAACTGAAGATCTTGAGAAAAGTCTAGAATGTTGGAGGTGTATGGGGCCTCAGAGATGCTCATGGACGACAATGACTTGTCTGGCCCACTCGTATCCTGATCGCGATCGCCAGGTTGATTCGTGATGTCCTGCATCCGGCTAAAAACCTCAACTATTGTTGGGCGTGCATTCTTGGGCGACGACGATGCACGACTGACTACAGAAGGAAAGTCATCTTTAGGTACTGGTGTTGGAGGAACGTTGGAGGGAAGCAATGATATCGCCTGGTTTTCGATATCAGCTATGGACTGGTCTGGAGTCAAGACTTTATACGCATCACGGGAAAAGAACCGAACATTCTGGCCTGTACCAGGCGTATTTGGTTCACGTAGGATCGAACGGACTGATCCTGCTGGAATTGGTGACTGTGCTGGAGGTAGTGATTCACTAGGTGTGGCTTGTAACATATCAATAGATCTGCGAGACCGAATTGAGCTAAAGGGTCCATTCCCAACCGAACGCAGGGCGTCAAGCGATGGTCGACGAGATGGCTCTGTAGGCGGAAATGAGGTCGAAGGTTCTGGTGTTGCACGACCGAGAGAAAGTTGAGAAGAATCTGACGATTGATACGTTTCACATCTTGATTCTGAACCAGAGAAGGACCAATACTCACTGTTATTCAAAGGAAGTGGAGGCCTTACTTTTTTCGGCTTTCCAATCGACAATTTGGATGGTATGGGTGAAGACGAGCGGAGAGACTCCTCAGGACCCTTTGACATACGCTTCAAGTGTTTTCGTATCTTGGACGGTGAGCTTGGCGGACTTGATGGTGAAATTGGACGGTCAGAGTCTGAATGAAAAACAGAAAGATTTGGATGTTGCTCAAGGACTTGTCCCATAACCTCGCCCTTGGAAGGGCCAGCGTGTTCGTCGTCATGTCGGTGCCCAAAACGGAGAGCACTGGTAAAGCGTTGGAACATTGCTGGACGCTCTTCCAGAAAACGAGTGCCGGGTCGGTTGCTGTCGAAGAACGTGAGTTCAGGTTGAAAACCTAATTTCAGAACAGAGACACAACAAGTACAAACACCATTGGCGCGTCAACGCCACGTGATCGAGTTGCGCGTTGCGGCAAAAGCCGAGCGTCGCGAGGTCATTTCGGAATCAGATGGACGCGAAATCTACTCTCATCCTTATCCACCACCATCGAGCACCCAGAAACTCAACGAAATGGTCAAAGTAGCTGTGCTTGGCGCTGCGGGTATGCCCTGTTGTGATCTACAATTTTTCATGTTCTCATACAACCCTTTGGAACAGGCGGTATCGGCCAACCCTTGTCGCTGTTGTTGAAAACGAATCCTTCAGTCACTGGGGTGTGTGTTTGTCCCTCACAGAGAGCATTAATGTCGTCTCACAACTGCTCTAGCTGGGTCTTTATGATATCGTCAACACTCCTGGCGTAGCCGCCGATCTGTCTCATATCGCAACCCCGGCCAAAGTCGAAGGTTACCTACAACCCAACGGTGGTTTGGCGAAGGCTCTGACTGGCGCTGAGGTTGTAATCATCCCTGCTGGTGTTCCTCGTAAACCTGGTGTACGTGTCACTCTCTTCTTCTTCCAAGTTTTGCCTCATTTCCTCGGACATAGATGACAAGGTCAGTTTACTTATAGTGAACCCAAGTACATCAACTTACCCACACATACCTGGCAGAGATGATCTTTTTAAGGTTAAGGGCTACCCTCCCGCAGATCGAAAGCGATATAAATGACGACTTCTGAACAGATCAACGCTGGAATCGTTCGTGGCTTGGCTGAAGGCGTTGCGGATACCTGCCCGAAGGCATTCGTGCTCGTTATCTCTAATCCGGTTAACTCCACCGTTCCCATTGTGGCAGAAGTTCTGAAAGCAAAGGGACATTACGACCCCAAGAGGTAGAGAAAGTCATTAACTCCGCCTGTATTTGTGACCCATGATTGCGCACTTAGATTGTTCGGTGTTACAACGCTAGATGTTGTCCGAGCGTCAACATTTGTTGCTGAACTATTGAAAGATCCTTCAGCAGCGTCTTCTGTAGTCGTTCCAGTAGTTGGAGGTCACTCTGGAGTAACGGTACGTACATACCTTCCTGCTTTCGCTTGCAGGACTTACACTCTATCTCAGATTGTTCCTCTACTCTCACAATCCAGTCATCCCCTTCCCAGTGGAGTTGACCTCGATGCACTTGTTCACCGTATTCAATTCGGAGGAGATGAGGTTGTCAAGGCCAAGGATGGTGCAGGATCTGCCACTTTGTCAATGGCGTACGCAGGATACGAATTCGCGTGCAAAGTGATCAAAGCGATCAACGGTGAGAAGGGAATAGTTGCCCCATCTTATGTCAGTCTCGCAGCGGACTCGGCTGGGGGAGAAGCCTTGGCCAATGAACTCGGGACATCCCTCGAGTTCTTCTCCGCCAGGGTCGAACTCGACGTATGGTTTCTCCTCTTGTCTGGTTTGATGATACTGAGTACCGAATCTTATCTAGGCTCAAGGTGTTGCTAAAATCCACACTCTCGGAAATATTAATGAGTCTGAGAAGAAGCTCGTTGCCGCTGCGATCCCTGAACTCAAGACTAACATCACCACTGTACGTCTACGTATAATTGCGGAGAATATGTGACTTATGCCCAATGGTTATAGGGTCACGACTTCATCCAGAAACCCTCTCTCTAAGATAGGCATCGACTTTTTTTTGCGAACATTGTCATACCTAAGTTGAAGAAGACGCTACACAACACAGAATTACTGTATTCTTACTCCGTAGAAGGTGGGAATGTAGATTTGTTTGATCGGGGTTGACACCTTTATATAAAGGGTGTAAGGTCGTCGTGCACTTATCCTTGCCGATACTGAAACGACTCTGAACGCGCTTCTTCACTTTCCTCAGAAATATAAATATTGGGCTTCTGTTTCATGTATCGCGCTCCGAATGACCTTCGGTCTCTCTCGGCCTTGGGTCTTAGTCGACTCCTGAATTTCTTGATTTTACAGATCTTGGAGGTGAGCATGGATTCCAGTGCGCAGTTCCAAAATGCGGGTAGAGAGCGGGTAAGCTGCAGAATTACAGCCATTTCTGGTGGTATGTGTATCGGCAACTGTTGAGTAACTGAGTAGACCACCAAATTGTAAGTTTTCCCAGTCTGGATAGGAGTTGTTTCTAAATTACACATTAATTTTGCATTAATTACAAGGGGAGGTTTTAGTCCGACGTCTTTGAGAAGCTGTGTGATACGTTTCACCTGCTTGGAGCTCACAACCTTCCGCATCTGCAGGAACATCTTCTCCCAACCTGCTGGGAACCCAGCCTCCAAAGCATCTTGCGGTCATCTCCCTTCTTGACCTCCTCGAGCGCCCAATCAAGATCCAAAACATCACAGCCAAGCTTAGATATGTTCTCTCGAACAGCGATGGTTTGTAGTTTGATGACCGCCAATAGAGCAGGCGTTGCAACGCGAATCCCGTGAAGTTCGCGTATCAACTTGTGCTTAGAATATATTTTGCATTCTGGGGGTGGAACGAGGACCGCGTCGATTTTGATCCGATTTCTTGGCCCGAATTTGACATACACCCTCAGTTGAGGTTTCTTTCGACTCGACCAGACCTCCCAGTTGGGCCTACGCTGGAGAGCCTGCCTCTCTGCATTTCCCATCCGAGTCATACGAATATCAAGGTCCTGTTAGGCGAAAATCATTGTGAGAAAAGCGGTAGACTGAAACCGTGAGGGTTTTGAATACTTTGGTGGCTCGTTGTCGGTCTTAAAGAATCGCAGCGACACCACCAACTATGTAGTAGCCGAAGCCACACTTGTGGGACGTGTTGATGAGCTCCATTATCGCTTTTCCTAGGTTGTGTTCGATTCTCGACTTAGAAATGAAGGATTTGAGGAATCGTAGCGTTGACATGGGGACTTGGCGATCTGGTTTATTTTGAGAAGCTTTTCTAGTAGAGGAAGTACGATGGCTAGATCCAATGGCTGAGAGAGTAGTAGGTAGGAGCAAAGTCCCCGCGCAAGCCACATACATAGAGTCTTTTCATCACATCGACGGCCGGTCACTGTACAATCGCCTCCGCTGTCTTTGTCCGTATAACTACATGGAGACCAACGCCAATCTGGACTCCACCATAGTATCGCATCCAGTCAGAATCTCCTACAGCGGGGCTTCCAAGTTCCAACACCGCAACCTTTCAAGGCCACGCTCCAATCTCAGGACTTCACAACAACCCGCTTTGAAGCCGCCCAACCTCTAGAGCTGGCAAATTCAATGAAGTCAAGCAATCTGAAAATCGCCTCTTGTTAGCTACCCAACGAAGACTTGTTTTCCATTTCCTCGCGGCCAGCAATTCTCTTCGGAACAACACTTCATTGTTCTATGGTTGTCATCCTCAATCTATCTTGAGTCGAATAGTCGTTGTTGAGGATCTTCTATACGACATCCTTTGCTTCCGCTAGCGAACACGGTGATCAGGACACTACAAACGCCTTCATTCAAGAGAATTACCCTTTGTTCCGTTTGCGCTCGTTAGAGATTTCGTGGGTTCCTGTCCAAGCTGCATTGAGAAGTCGTTGAAGAAGGCCATGGATGTTATGCCGGTTCCAATCGTATGGTCAAGAACAGAGGCCTGGCAGGTTCGGAAGAACTTAGAAGAAAAGAGAAAAAAAGCACTTATGTAAGATTAGGTAAGAAACGGCGACAAAACGGGGTGTAAAGAAACTGGTCAGTTCAGAATATTTACAAGATCCATGACTCTTGAGTAAGGCCTGGTGTTTTGTATTGTAGACATGCAACATGGGTAACGGTTTGAGTTACGTTTGAAGTTTCGCCTCGGTGGCGAAGGATACGAAAATAGACTAAGAGAGTTATGGATTTATTTCTCCTGAGGCATTGTTGTCAAACAACGAGACGGCAGAGAGGATACAGAAGAAAATGGATGCATATAGGGCGTTCCAGGAACTCCAATTAGACCAACAATGTATTCCAAAACATAGAACGTTAACGGATAAGAAGTTTCTTGGGATTGAGCATGCGGAGAATCGACTGAAAAAGAAGTGGGTGAGGGGGTGGCCTATGATACTGTGAGAAGGAACGAGAATGGAGTGGTATGCTCCCAGCAGTTCTTCCAGCTGGTGTTTGATGGCTTTCTTGATATCTGGAAGGAAATGGAGGAGTCTTGTTGGATAGTGGGAGGCTTTTACTTAGGAATTGGTCAAGAGTTGTCACAGAGAGAGAGGGGAAAGCTCACATAGGTTGTTTGGGTATACGAGCACTCTTGAGACGTGCGCGTTCAGCTTTGAGTTCAAGGGCCACCCCTATCGAGCCAGTCCGCATATACGTTTCCAAAAAAGCGATATTCTCCGGCTTAACTCCGTCCAGCAGCTCCTTCGCGGATGGTAGGAGCTCCTTAGTCTCGGGATCGATAGGCCCATCTTCGTAAGACGTATTATTCAGCACGAGAGAGCTCAAGAATAACCAAAGGTATGATATTTCAAAGGGAATATGTTCAACGCCGTCGACTGGTTCACAGAAGGTATCGATGATTGCATCGAGGAAGGCTGGCACTGTAGGGAAGAGAAGAGGTTCGCCGCTGGGGTCCAACGGAGAGATGAGGCCGCACGTCCGTGTGGAGTCTGTCACATCGAAATGGAAATGGGACTGAGGAACTATCAGTATCTTCCCTGGTTGTATAAGATTTGGTATGCTCGAGTTGTGCCCTTTAAGTATAACTGCACGAGGGAGTGCACAGATTCCGTCGTCGTTCATCAAGCCGTAGCCCCTCTCCTGGGTGACCTGAAACTGAGGGAGTTGTCTCTGCAAAACGTCGACAGAGGTCTGGACGAGGTCGCATGGAACGAGAACGGTACGGTCGAAAAAATGTCGGGACGACGTCACCAAACGCCAGAGCGTCCTGGCCGAAAACGACAAGTGGAATTCCACTTGCTTGCAGTATCCTCGCTGGGCTTGTCTATTAGTGAGTATATTTAGAGGAGGAACGCATTGAATAGACTAACAGTAGTCTGTCGATCTTCACCTCTTCAAAGTCCAGGAGTTCGTCCAAGTCGTCGTGGAAGTACATGATGACGGTGGAGAACAGGAGCTAATGTCGCGCACGGTACCATCATCTCCAATGATACAGTCACCAGTGCTTACCACCTGTCGAACTAACGCTCTGCCATCTTCTAATATTCGCAACTGTTCCTCCCCTTCAAGTCATAAATATCAGCGCATGGTTGGTTTTTGTGTCTAAGAATGGAGAGCGATCGCCGTCCTGGAATGGAACGCAAGTGGTCGTAGACGTCGAGATTCGAGAAGGTGCATTGGAGTCTACTTATACGCGCACGTGTGTGCTGGTCGCCACTCCCTGGTATTCGCACGCAGTGCAAGCGTATCGTTCGGAGTCGAGCTCTCGTTTGAACCTCAATTCGCACACTGCCTGCTCCTCCGACTTTCTCGACGATGGATAGTGTATACTTATGATAGTGAGTATGCGTGCAGGCACTGACTGGTCTTTATATGTTTCATATTATCGTGTTTTCGTTTTCCCGAAATTTAAACTTAGAGTCATTTCCTTCAACGCCGAACCTACAAATATAAAACGTCTCCGAACACGAGCGCTCCTTCACTTTCCTCAGATCTAAATCAATAAGCAAGTAAATGGAATTCTGAATTCCGTTCACATCTATCGGGATCAATGGTCTCCAAATGACCCGTCGATCTCTCTCGGCCTTGGGGGCTCCTTGGTCGACTCCTGATTTTCTGGGACATGGCCTGGGTCCGTTACTACACGTCGATCATCCAGGAGGATTCACTAGGATTTACCTTGTATTTGCTTCTTGTGCTTAGCCTTGACTTCAAGTACGTTTCGGGCGACTGGAACAAAATCCAGCCTGTAGCTTTCAGATTCGAATGCCAACGGTTTATTATTTCTCAGCGGTTGCTATGAACAAAGAATTGTGCATAGTAACAATTCCGGGCCATTTGCGTGAACGAATCGATCCTGGTAGAGGCTTGAACTTCTTGAAGAAGGATTTCCAAAGGTTTTGCGGCTTTGTGGTGCTCTTCCGTCTACGCCGGGAACATGTTTTGCGGATCTAGGGCGATGAGGCCGACCACTCCGATCGATTACTATCCTGGGGTCCGGAAGTAGAGAACGGGTAAGGTCACGGTAGTGGTAGTACTTCAACGTTTCTCTTTACCTTCACTGGCAGTGTTGGGCCAAATCCATTACTCTGAAAGATCGTAACATACACCGTCTTGCGCACCAAAGAACCGGTAGGTGGATCGGTGTAGTACCTTACCTCCGACCCCCCGAAATGCCAACTTGAATCCAATCGAGCGCCCTCCTAACCTCGAATGCGGGACTGGGGCCGGCGAAGGGGAGGAGGGGGGGAGTGTGAAATACTTGCTGTCCCAGACTCCACGGAGATTTACCTGTAATACGAACGTGGGCAGGCCTGCAGTGCGCAGTACGCATGTCATCGATTCGGTAGTTCTGCACTCGCCTCCAGTGAAAAATCCGCTATACGGGCCGGTGGACCTAAAACCTAAACCACAAAGGAAGGATGGATTGATGGCGAAATCGACCATCCTTGGTTTCCCAAGTTTTCCAGTGGGAGACGCAGCTACCGGCGGAGTACTCGCGATCACGATTGTAGATCCTTCTTCCTTCTTCTAGGGCGCGCGATAGATTGATAGATTTTTGAATAAAACTTTCGAAGAACGAAGAGGCCGATGGACGGACGAGTGCGAGAGAGAGAAGGTCATGAGGCCGGGTTCAAAGCACAAGATAGAGAGACAATCATTATTGATGTAAAAGTAACACAGACACCACATACCTCTCGGGGTAGTTGCTGGTTAATCAAAAGGGGCCCGTAGTATAACGAAAATCCGGAGGCGGAGGCGGCGGAACTCAAACGCCCGTAAGAACATCTGAGATTGCAGTGGGTGAACGGTCCTTGGGAGGTTGGATGGTCCTTGAACGGACTTTGGAGAACCCGCTGGTTGCGGGAGGGAGTGAAAATACTGAGGGGATTTTGGGGGGAGGGGGGGAGGGTAAAGATGGGTATAGTTTTGCCAATGTGATTGCGATTGCGATTTGTAAACAAAGACGCGGTTGGCATTTGGTGCGAAACAGAAGTCTAGCCTAGATTGCACTCATCAATCGAAGCCGCCGCCACTTGAATCTGTAGGATTTTCAAGACGCTTGCAGTGCGTATTCCAAGGAGAGGGTCACGGCTGTGGCGTTTTTCCATGTTTCAAGATGATGCAAGACTGAACAGCTTTCTGTGATGCCGGTATCAAAGTGGCTCCTTACCAGAGACGTCATAAGTAGTAGAGCTTGTGGGAGAACAATCAGCAGTGGAGACGAACGAATCCATCCTTGACTTTTCTGGTTGAAGCATTCGGTGGAGTTTGAAGCCTGATAACAAAGACCAGGTTAGAGCCAAGTAAAAACGAGCGTATCAGAAGAAAATAAGATTGTACCTTTGGCGGTATAAAGGGGTTAGGTGTTGGTTCCCACTCTGAGTTATGTAGGTCCGGAATAACCCTTGCGTACGACTTCCTGAGACGGGAACTTGGCCGGCATCTACGGAATTTTCGAGTCTGCGACAACCTACTGTTTTGCGGAAGTAGGAAAGTGGTACTACGGGATCTTCAAGGAACGGGCGCGTCCGCCAATCTTCTGCTATCACAGATCATTTGTAAATCCTCAAGTTCGACCTGGGTACGGGGGGTTCAGTTGAATTCAGGTGCAAGGGGTAACAAACGGAAAAAAATACAGATTATGTTCAGGTATTCGTGACGGTTGGTATACATTGAAGTTGCGAAAAAAAAAGGAAGGGAGGACGATGAAATGTCAATTGCGGTGAAAAGGTGATGAGGTAGCGGACGTGCATGAGAGTAGTTAGATGATGAACGGAGGCGTAAGATAATCCTCGGAAGAGGCGAGGACAGGATTACGTGGTTTGTGCAAGAAAGAGTATAAAAAAGTATGTCGAGTCAAGAGTTCTGAACTGGACAAAGTCTCTGGACGCGAAATCGAAATGGCCCGCCCACACCAAATAATAAAGGAATAAAAAAAAAAGAAAACGTAACTATAGGAAAGTACGGCAACAGACATCTAGAATCCACCAAGACATCCTGCATCATCCTGCATGTTAAAGGTTGACATCGACTGGGTGAGAGCAGATATGCTCTTCCGTGTACGATGTTTTTTTGAACGGGTATTGGGCGATGGGGGAGAACAATGAGATGAGAACTCTAGGCGATCTTCATATCCAGGGTCGTCAATGTCCTGCCTCTCTAGTATAGGTGAACTTCGTATTCTCTCTCCTCTCTCACGGGAACTTCGACGTATCCGTACCTTGATCTCACTTGGCGATGAGGACATCATCTCGGGATGGTAGGTACATGATGAAGGGTATCTGTCGATGCGAGATGATGGCGAGATGGAAGAACGGCGAGAGAAGGATGTAGGAGGAGGTGGGCCAATGAATCCGTCAGATTCTTCTGATTCTGAAGAAAGATCTAGGATAAGGGGCGGTGGTAAAGACGAAGAAGATGGATTTGAGATTGACTCTGAGTAGTAAGAGGGGCTCGAAGTCGAGTGTAATAAGCGAGGATGAGCGTGTGCACCGCGGGAGGTCACTGTTTTCTTAACGGACTTTGAAAATGAAGGGTCGTCGATGTCATATGTACGACCAGGGCAACCGCGCTCGGGAAGAGCGCATGTATTTCTGGAGACCTCTATAGGAGAGCGGTCGTATGTTGATGAAGAATATGCATCGAATGTACGTGCTAAGGCTGGAGAAGGGGGGAAACGTACGCCGTGAGGGTATGGGGGTGAATGACGGCGCTCGTCACTGTGGGTTCGTTTGAGTATGGGTCTCGGAGACTTGGACGACTGCGACATGGGGTATAACGCGAGCGTTGAAAGAGAAAAGCGCAGAGACGACGGCAGCAACGACGAACAAGAATGGACGACGAAGGGCGACGTGCTAGGGCGAGTGTTATTGGAACTGCATGGTGACGGTTAGGGATTAAAAACAAGTTTGGTTTGGTCGGTGGCTGCGTTCTGACTTGTGGTTTGTTTGTCCTTTCGTCAATATGCGGCCGGACATCCGGCACCGGACAGCTCCATGCGGTCTGCTCAGATGTCCTCATCCAAGGGAGACGCTGGCTTCTCCCGAGTCCCCGGTACGCCCCATTTTTTTATAGCTGGCCTTGGCTTCAACTTTACTCTTGTTGATCATGGCAGGTGTATCAAGAGGCAAAACGCTCTTGAAAAGAGTTGGAGATAATCTCTTGAATGAGGCGGCGTAAATGCCTCCTTTGTTGGCAGAAACGTGGCCTTTTTATCTCTGATGGAACTAGTTAATGTGGGGGTGTGTGCCACTGCAACAACTCTTACGGAGTAAACTGAATCCTCCTTTGTTGTTTCGCCTGCTGATATCCCGAACATGATTGCACCAGCATGACCCTCGCCCAACTCCGAAGTGATTGCGAACAAAGGTAGCGCCAAGCAGCGAACAAGTGAAATTCACTCTTCGCGGCTGTACCAAACATGCTTTGGACCGAGCAAGATAGCGTATACGCCTCTTTCGACGCCGTTTAGGTGGCGTTGAAGCAAACTCTACCGGTCATTAAATTCCCTTACCCGCGCCAAGGACAGTCGGTGCTACCACCTCTTCCTTCCTTCGGGTGCAGGAAGCAGTGACGAAGCGCTCTAGACTTTGTCTGCCACTGTATTCGTATTCGTATCCTGAATCTCTTGGTATGAGCCTCCTCCGTTCTTCCTGCCGTCATGGATAGCAATTGATTAAATCCCTCCATCGCCTCAGGTTAGAGATCCGGCTTACGCGGTTTCAATTTTACCAATTTGGATATCCGGTTTAGAGTCACAATTGGCGAACCTTGTTGACTACCGGGATATGAAAAAGAAGGAATGCACATGTATGGATAGAACTTTGCCTGTTATGGGCAATAGACACAGGTTCACCCGTCAGTGCACTTTGTTGAAGACACAGTCTTCGACGGACCTGGATGAAACATGCAAAGGTCACCATCAGCGCTCCCTTTCGACCGGGGTCTTAGTGAATACCGCCATGAACAAGTTGGGTAGTCCTAGATGGACACTACCGCACTCACCCGTGATTCTCCCTGCTGACCTAGGTACCACACAATCATAGCATATGGTACACCCGGGACCGGGATTTAAGGAGAATACAGAATCAAGGTGAGAACGAAGATCGCCCTCGCGTTTGACACGGACAGAAGCTCAGATGTATATAGGGCAGACAGGGAGCATGTTCCTGAAGAGGACCAACCGTTCGTTATTCTCAACGTTGGAGAGAGTTCGACCCAAGTTATGCTTCGTGTTCTTCCGATAAAGCCGACACCGACGTCGACGCCGACGACTCATCATAGATCACAACCTCCGATGAAGATCGTGTCCATCGAATGTCATGGTATACAGGTCATCTTCAATTCTGATCTGTGTCAGTGAACTTACTATCAGTACGCAGTCCCGCACCCCGCGGGTTTTACCTCCCTCGAGGCAGAAACGATTATATCTTCTAAGACGGGTAGAAGTCGAAGAATGCTCATGGCAGATGTGCATGCGCTTTCTTTGAAACCGTCAAGCTTTTCGAAGCAGTGGCGTTGAATTCCAGGCAAAAATATAAAATACCTACGGGTCAGTACAGCATGATCAAGAGCGGCCCTTCACGTCGGAATTCCCTAGAATCCGGGCGGGGGGTCTACATTGTCATTTCCCCCCGAGTCCACTTCGACGTCTTGAATGGAAATGGCGCCCTATTTCCAACCGGTACGCACGCCAGCTTACCACTTTATAATATCTTTTCCCTGGGCGTACGCATCGAATCGGAGGATCATGAAAGAATCGACAGACACCCACCTCGGATTGCGCTTTTTTCACAGAACCACGGCACACTTTTTTTTATCTTTTTTATCTTTTTTATCTCGACTTTGAGTGTGCTCTTGTTCTTTTTTGTTTCCCTTTTGACACGGGGCGCCCACCAGTGGCAAAAACATCTCATCTGCCGGTACCTCATCTCAGTGACTAGAATTGTAAGTAAAAGTGATTAGGTGGCGCACCGGTGCATTCTCTTCCCTTGATGTTTTGATTTTTCAAGTTATTTTGAATACTGCCCAATGCCCATTGACTTCCCTTATCACGACTGTGGTGAACCTGACAGACAGCAGCCACGAACGGTAAAACCAAGTCCCGGATGGTTATTTCCAAGAAACACTGCCCGTCATTACTGGATCCAGAAGAAAAAACATCATGTCATGTCGTTTGTTTTTTTTTGTTATCGGACGACGGCAAAGTACAGTTTGGTTCCCATGCCATCGGAGCGCGCTGAATGTCCCATCCAATCCTATGGTTCCTTCAATAACACGTTCGCCGGCGGGACACAGTGTGTCGTGGATAATTACAGTACTTGCCGTCGCGTCGTGTTATTTATTAATTTGTTCACTATTACGCCGTGAAGGGCCGTTTATGCGAAGGACCCTAAAACGTTTGGACCGAGATGTGTAATGTCCAAAAGGTACTTTACATGCACGTTAACGTGGCGTAAATGGCGTGGACGGGTAAAGGGTCATTTTTGCAAAAACCCGGAGCGCTTTTCTGGAGACTTTCATGCGTATGATTTTTTCCTCCGTTTACCGATTTTCAAACTGGTGATTTGCGTCGACGACTATCAAGTAGAATAGACACCAATGGTATTGCGGTCGAAGGTTGTGGAAGAGTGATAGGCTCCGGGACCGAGATAGATGACTTGAGGGACAACTGCGACCTTCATGCGTTGTCGAGATTGTTGGAACTGAGGTAGAGAGAGGATGGCGGGATCGAAGTTGGGAAAGGTAAGTCAAGGGTCAAAGGATCGAGATCGATGAACTGGGGTTTCTCCAGAGTAAGAGTCGATTGAGGGTCATCATTATCTTGATGTACGTTCGAACTCGAGGCCGCCTTCTTGAACATTTTCTGTGAGAACGTTTGCGTGGGTTGGAGACATGATACATCTACGATTGATTGACCCTGGTAGTTCGAATTTTCGGCTCGAAGCTGTCTCGCCGAGGGCCCAAGTATTGTGGGTAGGCCCTAAGCTTCGATTTTCATCCGGGGCCGCAATGTGTTTTTCTGATTCCTCCCCCCAGAACTTGAAAATGGAATATACGAAAGCAGAGTTCGTTTGTTTGGATGCCGATATAGCCCAAAGCTACGACAAAGGAAACAATTTGATTGGTAGGGAGTGATATCTGAGGTGTTAGTAGTAGGTTCGCGATCGGTGCCCATAGTAGAGAAAGGCACATTGAGGTTCTCCAGAGGGAGGTTGTGATCCCTGATCTTATCGACTCTCGGAAAGCGGCACGACCTTTGACTTGTGAATCAAAAACATGGTCTGAGTTACATGGAACACTACTCGTGTTCACCTGGTAACTGAACGTGTGAGGCATGTGTCGGAAGAACCCAAAGGCGTTGCCTTGAAGAATTTGGTGTTTCAGTTCCTGAGGCTGTAGGCGTGGTTGGTTCCGTGTGCTCATATGTCCGTGCCGTGGCTGCATGACCGATCTACCCGTTATCATCGTTGCCATCAATCCCGTGACTCTGACATCATGGGGATTGTCTTTGCGGTGCGATCAACACAGTTCCCGTCCGCAGTATGATTTTGTCGCAAAGCGGGTGAGACGGAGTCGGTCTCCACACCCGCCCCGGATTATCGACCATCGGCCCTTGTCGGCTCGACAAATCCTATACTCAATACCTTTACATCACACATGGCGAGTACTGGACTGGGAGATGACAGTGTATTCCCTTGCACCTACACTTCGCACCATTCTGCATGGTTTTTTTTATCGGCAACCGCTTAAGCGATGTGCCTTGCAAAATCTTTCACGCGATAAGACATACAGCTAGTCTCCACTCCCATCATCAACACGGCGCCACACACCGCTTCCAGCTCGCCTTGGTTCCTTACTTACCGTCATGGCGCCCGATGACTATCCCGCTTCAGCATCTACCAGTATGAACGCTTCATTCGACGAAGATGATAGAGAGCTGGCCGCCATGGGCTACGTTCCCTCATTCAAACGCGAATTCTCAAATCTGGCAACCGTGAGTCGCCAAAAAAATCGCGCTACGATTGTATATTGTACGAATTCACTCACCGATTGACGGTCTTAGATTAGTTTTGCGTTTAGTATCATGGCAAGTCTTGACCAGGAACCAAGTCAGTGAAGGAATGCTCATACGAGTCCACCGCAGGGTTTATGTTCGAGTGTATCGACAACGTTCAACACACCTCTTACATTGGGCGGCCCTGCCTCTGTACAGTGCGATATCATTGGCCAAACGTTTCGGATACTCATGATAGCATTAGGTGACATGGTGTTGGATTATTGGTGCAGTCATGTGCTTTACGCTCGGTGCTAGTATTGCAGAGATCGTCAGTGCTTATCCTACGTGTGGTGGTTTGTGAGTATTCTCTTTTTTCTTTTTTCTTTTTTGATTTCACGACTGAATCTCTGTCAGGTACACAGCCTCAGCCCAACTCACTCCCAAAAAACATCGTGCAAAAGTATGAGGCGTCAGTCATCATTTCGGGGCTCTTCGAGTTAATCAATCGAGTGATTCACAGGTTGGCTGGCTAGTAGGATGGCTCAATATCCTGGGTTCGCATTCTTGATCTGATGCATTACACCATCGAAATCCTCAACCATTTCTCTTCTGAACAGGTCAAATCGCTGGCGTGTCTTCAACCGAGTTTGGTTTATCCAGGATGATCTGGGGTGCTGCCGTGGTTGGGCTAGTGCGTCACCTCCACTCTTTTTCCTTATGACAGCTTGACTTATTTTGGTTAGGACGGCAATTTTGAAATCACTTCCGTTTGTATACGTCGCTCCGCATTCTATACATCAGTTGATGGACCATTTTACTCTTAGGGCAAGGTGGTTGGGCTGTTTGTGGGTCTTTTAGTGGTACACGGCATGCTCGTACGTTGTTTCTTGTCTCTTGTCTCTTTTTTGTCTGATCCGCGAGAGCAAAAATAGAACTCGCTAGCCACGCGTTGGCTTGCACGTCTGTCTGCCTCTTTCGTGTTTGTTAATTTGGGTGCCACGTTCTGTCAGTGTTGAACCACAGTTTGTGTTCGAAATCTCATTTCTCCTTTTTCATCTCCTTAGTGATAATTATCGTCCTCCTGGCCACAACGCCTCGTGCAGAAATGCACTCAGCATCGTATGTCTTTGGATCAGCAGGCATTATCAACCAAACCGGGCTCGACGGGCATCCAGGTTGGAACACTGGCCTTGCTTTTCTTTTCGGATTATTGAGTGTTCAATGGACGGTGAGTTCTGTTTATCTCCTAGACTCGGAACGACACTGACTTCTTTTTCAAGATGACGGTAAGCGAGATTGGCTCATCTTCAGCGTATGTGCAGTTGATCACCGGCGGTTGGTTTAGGACTATGATGCGACGGCTCATATATCGTATGTCTTTCCTTCTCAAAATGTGTCTGTGCGGCTCGAGCTAATGAGGCTTTTGGGTCTTAGGGAGGAAGTTAAACGCGCTGCCTATGCAGGTATGTCTTCTTGTCTTGTATTCCGCGCACGGATCTGATACGATCTCTACAGCTCCCTCCGCGATCTTCATTGCTGGTTCGTCTCCTGGTATGGGTGATTGGTTTGAGCTGATGATCGACGGCCTCGCGTCCTCTTTTTAGTTATCGGAACCGGCCTCATTGGATGGCTTTTCAATATCGTTCTCGTTCTCTGTTCGGGACCTCTGTGAGTAAAAAGAAAGCGCTTTTCCTGTTGAAGTCGTAGTTTAACTTTCGGTTTTCCGATCTATAGAGCGGATCTCCCCGGACCTTCTGAAAATGCAGTCCTCACGGTAACTTCAATTTCCTCTCCTAAACAGAAAAAAAGAAACACCTGACGTGTCACTACTAAGATTATGACCTTGAGAATGGGTAAAGCAGGTGCTTTGGTTCTTTGGGTGAGTTTGTTGTTTCTATCTTGTCGGTTCCCCATTTTGATAATGAAATTAAGGTCCTGGTGTGCTTTACTGCCTTCTTTGTTGTACAAACGGCGCTTCAGGCGGCGTCGAGGACGATTTTTGCGTTTAGTCGCGATCACGGTATGGTTTTTTTCTGGTGGAGGTCATTATCTCCTGCCTAATTCACCTCTCAGGGCTTCCTGATAGAGGATACTTCGGTCACAACTCGACCTTCACCCAAACTCCTATCCGCGCGATCGTACTCTCCACGATCGTTAGCATCCTCCCTGGTTTATTAGAATTCGCAAGCCCGATCGCGACGTCCGCCATATTCTCATTAACCGCCATGGCATTAGATCTGAGCTATATCATCCCCATCTTTTTGAGAAGAATCAACCAGAATCATCCAGAGGTCATGTTCAAACCTGGTCCGTTTTATATGGGCGATGGGATCCTTGGATACGGAGCCAACTGTATATGTATATCGTGGACGTTGTTTGTGTGTGTCATATTCTCGTTCCCTACGGTGTTACCTGTTACGCCGGAGAATATGAATTATGCGTCTGTGAGTTGTTGTTGGCTAAAGGTTTTTCCAAGTTCTTTGGGTGGTTAACGTGTGTTTTTTCTATCTTTCTAGGTGATTACGATTGGAGTTATGGTACTCGCGTTGTACGTTCTTTGTCTCTCCTTTTGTAGAAACTCGACTGACTGATGAGTTGTTGTTTTTTTCTAACTTTCAAAAAGTGCATGGTACATTATCGATGGTCACCGTCATTATCACGGACCTCAATCCAATGTGCAACATGCACAAGCAGCGTTAGCGCAGGGAGCTGTGAAAAAAGACTCGTCGAGTGAGAATCTGAAGGAGCAGGCGTAGGGTTTTTTACGACGGTGGTTTGTGATTTGTATGATCCTTTGAAATAGAGGATGTTTTATGCTAGAACAGATTCCAAAGTAGCTTTTTTTAACACGTACCTAAAGTTAAAGTATAATCAATATTTTGGATAACAACCAGATGCTCTGGGCATCTTAAATATACTCGAGGGCTGCCTGTTCGTCATCTCCATCTGCTCTGAACGAGAGTCCCGACCGCTGAGGTGTCTTTTCTTTACTCATTGACACAGGCTAGTGTTACTGACCGTGGTTGTCTCGACTCTACCTACCTCACCAACAAACTCTTTTTAGCAAACTGCGGGCTCACGAGCGCGGCAGTCGGACCACCCAGATCCCAAGGACCGGCTAAGAACCCAAGGGAATAAAACCTATCGCCCTAACGGATGAACATTTAAAAATGGTCAAGCTTCTTTCTTTGTTTTCGATGGGCGAATCCACCAGTAACCCAAGAATTCAAGCAAAGATATTGCTCAATTGCCAGGGGTATGCGATAATCATTTCCTAAGAAAATAACAAATTACAGCGTTCTCGTGATAGTCTTCAATCCACAGATACACCTTTCCCCCGAAGGTCATTCTTGGCATCAGAAATTTCCTTTAAGAAAAGCATCTGGTTCAGTTCTCCCTGTGGGACTGTAAGGACACGTACACTCAAGAGTTCGTGATATGCTTCCGGGCAATCTCTGAAAGTAAATAGCCCCCATCCTAACGACCACAGGGAATAAGAGCCAAATAATATTAATAGCCACCAAGGTATCTTAAAGTAGAGGCGTTCAATCGGAAAAAGCATCTCGGGCAGCTATGCACGATGCGTACGACGGGAAGAATTTCATCCACGGTGTTTCTTTCGATAAAGGGAACTTGAAGTATTTGTAAGAAAACGAGAGTGTAGAGTGTTATGAATAATGCAGCGACTCCAGCAACACGATGAACGCGAGCCATTCTGCAGCCGTGGTGAATATTAATGGTGAATATTTGAATGGTGGCGAATGGAGTCACCATGCTTTTTATCTCACAGATAAGATAACGCCTGATCCAGTAACGCTTTATCGTGATCAGTCACTCTCTTCAACACGTTTTTTTCTGACCTTTCGCTTCAAGGTAAATTTCTCGGTCTTTGCAGGGCGGCCGTCTAATCTGCACTTACATCCGTCAAGACCCCGGACTCGTACCTGCCAGCGGACCTTCGCTGGCCCACATACACCATGTTGAGACGGATGCCACTGTCATAGGTTCGAACACGAACTTGGCCATGAGATGTCCAGGACCGAAACTGCCGTAAAACCAAAAAAAAAAACAAGTTCAAGTTCAACGAGTTAAAAACCAATTCCAGAAGATCCACTAACAGTTGTAGGGTACCCGAATACATCTTGTCCATTGCGATGCTGCGGCAAATGTCGGCGGAGGCCAGATTTTCTCCTGACACTCATACTTCCCATGATTATTCCTTTGGTACAGCAGACGAAAAATGATCTGCAATAGCCAAGTCCCGAATTTACAGTGACTTTATTGAGCGGACATGATGGAGGGAGAGGTGCTGGAGAATATTCAGTCACATTGCCGAAGAACCGAAGAGAAGGCGAATACCCGAGCGCGTGCCGGCTAGCGGTTGGCACGCTTCTTTAAATACACCTATATGCGTGGGTGGTATAGAGTATTTGTCTCGTATTATCGTAGGAATAAGATCATCCACCTAGTTGTCTCCTGCGCCCATGAAATTGAAATAACAATAACTTTGTTGCCGGTTTTTCATAATTATGTGCTTCACCCGAAACATCATCATTTTCTAAGATGAAAAAAATGACACCTACATGCTCTATCGAAAATAGTCTAGTAATGTATACGGTTTGAAACCGAGACCACAAGAACTGTGAGGAAGAGGCATGGATTTTCGAGACATTTCACTTGAAGAGGACGTGATAATGTGGAATTTGAAGAATGGTATACTTATGGAATGATGAGGAAAAGAGATCGATCGACTTATAAGGGCTTACATTTTTCGAGGCTGGAAAACAAAAAGTAGAATTGGAGAGCCTCAGACATCCGGTGGATATGATATTTTTAGACGGACAAAGCTGCTATCGGCGCCTATCAGAAGAGGAATCTCGAACAAACAGAACCACATAACTATTTTGATTAAGAAAACGAAGATCAACTTTTATATTCGTCCAGCTCGTTATTCCCTCCTACTGCTCGTTGAGCACGCCTAGAGATCTTCCAGCAATGGGGATGACAGCCTTCGAGTTTCCCGGCGTTCAAGCTCTGTCCCGAACCCTTACTCCCATTGCACTGACCGCTAATTTAGAGAAACTCCCTCCCCATCTTCCCACCTTGATCAACTGGTTCATCATATTCAACTTCGTCCAGCTCGTCATTTCGCCGATTATAAGCTCTCTTGTTTCTACAACATACCCCACCATTAAAAACAAACAGAAATGGCATATGCATATTATTTCTCAAGTTCACGTGCTCGCCGTCCTTCCGCTCGTTCTGAGGTGCCTTTCAGCAGAGCCTTTAGCGAACGATAAGCTGTATGGGTGGGATGATAGGTTTGGGACGCTGAATGCTATTGCAGCCGCCTATTTCCTGTGGGACACATTGAATGAGTTGATTTTGGCGGACAATCTAGGGTTCGTGCTGCACGGGTTCGCATGTTTGGTGATTTATACGTTTACTTTTGTGAGTGAGGGTTTTTCCAGAGTACGAATTCTCACTGAAATCTATTTCTTTAGTCACCGTTCTTGTGCTATTTTGCTACGAGATGTTTACTTTGGGAATCGTACGCTGTTGCACTCTAGTCTATGATGTTACATGCGTCTCATTCTTCCATACCAGGAGCACTTTTTTCCTCAATAACCACTGGTTCGTTCTCCCCGGTTCCACTCTTCTGACCCAGACTGAAGAAAAAGGGGGTAGGTTCCTGGACAAAACAAAACAAGCCGGAAGTACCCTTCAGCTTGTCAACGGGATTCTTCTGATTGCTGTGTTTTTCTGTGTGAGAATCGTTCATGGCCTGTGGACAGTAAGTGTGGACTTCTCCAATATGATAAACATCAATTGACGTTCGCAGTCCTACAACTTTTGGCGTACGATAATGGGTGCCGATCTTCCCTTCGCGTTATATATCGCCTACTGCACAGGCAACCTTTTGTTGAATGGCTTGAATTTAATGTGGTCAGTTTTTCTCCCCGTCGTGGGTCTTGACGTGTTGTTGACTGGCTGCTAGGTTCAGAAAGATGATCCGCGTGTTGCAGAGGAGGTTCAACAACCCTCAGAAAAATGAATAGACTCAATGAATCTTGACTTGACATACATAGATCCATGGCTCTTACGCGGAGTCAAACCTCCTATAATACATCTACAAAACTGTGTTTTAGAGCTTTTAATGGTAAATAACCACTATTCTCACTGCGGCAAGAGAATGAAATGATCCATTCTTCCTGTTCGTCAATCCTCATCCGACGCGCCTCGCCGATATCCTTTTTTCGGAAGCATTGATTTTCAAAAGTTCAAGCCTTCTTTCTTGTACGACTGCAAGTATCTTGGGGGGGGGTCATACTGAACGCAGAATTCCTCAAAATTGGCTCGCTCGCACTACGAGTACTGGCTGTAAATTGATCTCATCTTTTGTCGAAATTTATGCTCAAAGATGAACATCGGACTGATACTTTCCTTAGATTTTTCTTATTCGGCTTTGGTAAATCAGACAAGTACCATTGTTACTAAAACCCGACAAGGGAGGTTTGACACAATGCACATTGCCGAACAGTAGCCGATACCCGAGCCAATGCGATTCCGGCCAAATTTTGGCACTGAAATATATCACGCTTTCAATCTTCTTCACCGTCTCCGATGTGCGTAGGCGAGAAGAGTAATCTGAAAAAAAAAAAACAACGCAGCTAGCACCAGGCAGAAATTTGTGTCCTACTACCCCGGGAAATGACCTATCGGCCCAACTTTGGCCAATCGACAATGGCGCCCGCCGCCTATGCAGTATCAGTTCGTGACTCGTCATGTTGTGGGATGAAAGCATTGAATCAAAATATAGAAACCACAAAGGACTACCAAAAAGTTCGAGACAGCGGGAATGGCAGAAGGGGGAAAGCTGATTTTAGCACCCACCCGTTTTACAGAAACACTATGCCACTGATTTGCCACTGCTAGTACTTATGCATTTATAAAGCCCGTTGATTTCGGTTTTGAGCCAAGACGCATTTATACGTTATTGGCGAGGTGTGCATTCTTCCTCGCAAGCCAAGGATTCTAACTTCTATAGGAATGTTGACTTGTAATTTTCAAGTACGGAAAAACAATGAAGTTACATCGAGCGTAAAAGTGCCGTCTATCCCGCGCATGTCGTGAAGGTAGTCGCTTTTGGTTCTGTGTATATACAAAGTAATAGTTACATAGAGCGTCAAGCTGGAGTCAATAGATCCGAGGACGGAAACGTACAGTTGGTTGAATATTCGAAATCTCGAGGCACTGTTAGATTAAGACCGACGACCTGGGAATAAACCTGCAGTTGAACGGAAATGGATGGCTAAGCATGACTCGTTTCAGTAAGCATGCTATCACAGTCGAGAACTACTGTATCGCACAGACCTAATAAACCCATCCGAGTATTCAACAACCGGGTCGATTTCTTTCCCTTCATCGTCCAAATCTTTGGCCATCGTGAAACTGGCAAGGAGGTAAGTCATGGTAAGCCAGATCGAGTTCATGGCGAGATGTCGTCCAGGACAGATTCGTCTTCCGAATCCGAATGCGATAAGTTCGGGATTAGGTGGGAGACCTTTCTCGTCATCCTTTTTCATGAACCGTTCCGGGTTGAAGCTCATCGTCTCGGGTCCGTAGAGAGATTCGTCGTGGAAGACGCCCCTACGTGTGGATGGTCGATCTAACTCACTGGTGGTACGAGGCGCAATAAAATGGACTTTACCAGACATTGGGGACGATGGTTGACCCTATAGGGAGCGTTAGAGTGGACGATAACCAGTGAAAAGCTGATACGATTCTGACCTGCAGGTATGAGATATCCTTCGTACATATCATCCTCTACATTCCGGTGAGGCGAGGCTTGCGTTCGACCAAAAAAATCAGTGACGACAAGCTGTCAAATTACGGGAACTCAACTCACAATAAGGCGTAACAGGCTTCCAACGAAGAGTCTCAGAAAGGATAGCATTGATATACGGCAAGCATCCTCGGTCAGCGAAATCGGGGAGCCTGGAAGAACCAAGCACATCGTCGATTTCTTTCTGAGCTCGGGCTTGAATCTGAGGGTTCAATACCATTGCTAGGATGAAGGATAAAATGGCTGAGACAGTCTACGAGGGGGTGAAATATGTTATTCGTGCACATATCCATAACTGGAACCTGTGAGTGGCATACCGTGTCTGCGCCAGCTGAACAAGCAGGATCAAGTTTGAAAAGGTTTTTCTCGCAAAGAAGAGCGTGGTATTCACCAACAAAAGTTACGGCGGCGCAGCTCTTGATTACTTCTTCCATGACTAGATTATTGCCCTCGAATTTTTCTAGATTTCGCGTAGAGAAGCAGGGGACGGCGGTCCCTTCGCCCTGCGTTGATTGTGAAATAATTTACCAGGCATAAAGAACAGAGAAATTACAGACCATCAACCGTTTGAGTTGCGTCCATGGAATGTCGATTAGGCGCTCTACATCTCGGGCCCATACTTCAGCTTTGGCTTTGAAACCTGCACCCGGGAACCAAGCTTCAAGTCTCGGTTAGTATTTTTGAAAAGAGAGATAAAGTCATCAGGGAAAGCTCACTCGGTAGATATTTTAGTATTGGAATGTAGTCAACTAAAAACGATCCGTGAGCTCCTGCTTCCCTTAATCCTACCAATGCGTTGTCGACCAGGTTGACGTAAGGGTCGTCGTTATCCTTAATGCGATAACCGTAAACGATTTCAAGAATTATCCCTCCAGAATGCCTGGTTTTCGAAGTTAAAAGCTCCGTCATGTGCGAAGGAGAATTTAAACTACTTACACCCTGACATGGTGAAACAGGTTTTTTGGTGAAGTTGCTAGCTTCTGGACCAGCGATGCTGTTCTCTCCCTCTGAATGTTGTAGTAGTCCGGTATTGTTCGAGGCTGGAAGAACTGATGGAATGTCCTTCGATGCAATCTACGTGCATAGAGTTGAAGATTAGTGCTGTTTGAGAGAAGGGCGCAAATGGATTTGTGAATTTACCTCCACATGTTGGAATACCCCATGACTATAGGATTAAGACAGAGTGAGTATAAAATACTGATATAAGAAGGCCCGAGAGAAGATATGTACAGCCAAAGCTGAAGTCCCATCTTTGGTGTAGAATCAGCAACCCGCACGTATGTCGGGACAAGGAATCAAGACTAACCTCGCCAGGTCGCAGGCCATCACCAAATCTGGGCACAGTAAGTACCATGAGCATAATTAATAACACCGTTATTGAGATAATACACACGCGGTCTGTCGGAATAATTGTGAGACCTGTGATCTAGAAGCTCGGTGATCGCTTTGTAGGAATTCAGAACGACTGTGCGGGTGCCAAAGACATTGAAGGTGAATACATCGCCGTAGATTTTCGACCAGTTGGAGTACGTGATATAGAGTGGTTCCTTGTGTTTCGCTTGCACTTCGAGGATGTTGCCCAAAATAGGGAGGCCTTTCGGTCCAGGAGGTAGCTGTAACCCGCGACGATAACATTTTAGGAGATGACCGAGTGCAAGTGTTGAGACCGAGAATATCAACAATGACTGGATGAAAACCATTTTGCGCGTCGACACAAGAATTCAGGCGGTTCCGTCTGAGTGGAAAAGGCAAGGGAAGGAGATAACTCTCGATGAGGCAAGAACTTATGGTGCAGTAGGAGAAGCGAAAAACCCTTGGTTTTGTTCGGGCCAAGTTCGGACTTCGAGGTGACCGTGGCTTCAAGTTCATTTTCCAGAGGAAATGAAAACATGTTGGGCACCAGGTTCGACACGGGACCAGAGAGGCCACCATTGAAACTGATCGAAGGACGTTATATTGTTCTTATTCAGGTTTAGTTCAGATTTGCTGATTCGAGGTGAGTGGATTAAAACCTGGATTAAACCACTCTGACATACCCAATTGCTTTGACATAGCGTATCTTGGAAACCAGCGTCATAGTTCTTCCATGAAGGCTGCTGAACATGCGATGTAACCGGCCTTGATTTAGCCAAAGTGTAGATTAAGAGATAAACCCCATGGGTTCCTCTGTAAAGGCGATTGCCAGGATGTTGGGGCATGTGGAGTGGCGTTCATAGTTCAACCTGACGGTCGCCAGGCCTCCAAGGCCAACCACCTATCTAACATTTGCCATTAGATTGACTGCGAGAAACAATTTGCGCACAGACCTGGATAGTGGAACGTTAATATTGAATCGATCCACTCCGACCTTCCGAGATGTCAGCCTATACTGTCATCGTGAACGTGACGAGTTTAGGCTTTTGCCTCAAAAACGACAAGTTGAGTGGTTGAATCTTTTCCGGAGACGTCGGTGTCGGAAGTTATATATCATAGGCAACCTGCACGTCGCAAAAATTGACCAAACACGAATACTCATTTCGACTCGACGGGCGTCCGCGGCGTAATTTTCGACGGAATAGATAAACACACGTTTCGAAACTGGTAGGTCGATGCTGAATTTGGGTAGTGTTCAAACGTTCGAAACTGCTGCTTATTATTAGGCTTTGGTCACTCGTCCAAGACGGATTGATAGCTCACCGGCGCCACAAAACACCTGGGTCATTATCCCTGAGTCCTGTCCTGCGCTGCCGTTGGCTACTGCAGATAGAACCCTGACTCCCACTTTTGTATTCATTGCGTTGGTATGGGATGAAGTATGTGGCGCTGACGGAATACCGACACGACGCAGTGTTGCTCAGGACAGTGTCCGACACCATGTATAGCCGCCAAGTCAGTGGCGGACACAATTTGTGTCCCCTGTCAATGACTTTTCCACGATCATGGTCCTGCCTAGAGTGGGCGACGACACGTGTCGACGAGTATAATCAATCAATAATCTACAACAATCTAAAACGAAGCTAAACGATGTTCGGGTAGGCGGACCGACACCGGCCCACTGCTTTCCTGTGTCCGCTGCTTGTCGGTCATGCTGTCCGTGGGACACACATTCTGTCCACGGTCAAAGTGTCCGAGCAACACTGGGCACTGGACGATTCATATCATGGATATTTTTGCACTTCGTGGCGTATGTTCTCCGACTTGACTTGATCCCATTCATCATCTGATTGTGCCCAATGTACGCACGAGGAGGCCATCAGAACGAGGAAATGAGTGGTTTTCGGCTCTTTCTCTGGTCCGCTTCTCATGTACCTAGCCGACTCGACGTGATTTATGGAGGGACAATCGAAAATTGTGTTTGACAATGTAAGATTGGTAGATGTACGTTCTCAGATTTTCCTCATTATCTTGCTACGCACTAACGATCCTATTTTCACGACTAGAGCATCCTTTGTACGCGTTCACACTGTCTCGAAATCGGAAGTTGATCCACCGAATGCTGTCGATGAGTAGCGAGTTCCCGAAAATACATTATTTAATGACCGCAATTGTTTGACTGTTCCATGATGGTATATCCGACCAAGTACGTCGTCGTTAGAATCTGATCCTTAGCCTGAGCTTGACTCCACTCCCAACAGACTTCTGTGCCACCCCAACGACTCCCTTTAGGTGCTGTGGTCTTTTCATCATGCTCCGTTGGTGGCTAGTTTAGCCATGCAAATTGCGCTTTCGAATACTTCAATGCTCCCACTTCAAATATCCTCATAAGCCCATTAGAGACATGATCCGACAGTGGGTAATTTCGACTGCTTACCTGTATGTAGCAAACATTCCCTTCCTCGTTGATCCCTCTCGTGGCGTAATATCGAGATGGTCGTTGATGATAAATATTTCAGTACGTCCGCTCATATTTCGCAGTTGGCCGGCCTTTGCAACGTTCGGTAACACTCCACAGGCTTTTATCGTTCCATATGTTTTGACTATCATCTATAACGGCGAGGGCCTACCGTCGTCTGATCGAATCTTTGTTTTGACAGTGACAATCTGACTCGTTCCGCATCGCAAAATGGCACACCGGAGAACATAAGAGCGCCGTCGTTGATATCTTGTGGAGGGGAAGGTACGCCTTAACATCTCATTTTGCTTCGTGATACATATTAATTTTCTAATTAGCTCTGTAGTATTGTACCTTCATGCTACGCGAATACCTTTTTACCCATCCCCGGTCGGAGTAAGAATGAGATACTTTGCTTCAGCTCTTGCCATTTGTGAGTGCACAAATTGAAATTCCGAACGGATGCCTACTCGCCGACGACCTTCGGTGGACTCCGGCGAGCGTTCTCCGAGCAGTTTGAGGGGAAAATGCAAGCACAAATCGTCAATCGAGCCGCAGCCTTTCGCACTTGCAAAGTACGCTGCCCACTTCAAATTAGGAACATGGTTGTAGATCTGCCATCACTCGGCAGATGCGCCGTCAGTGAGTCTTTGCACCAGTAGAGCTTTCGTGTATGGCCAAAACTAGGGGGTTGTTACTGCCTTGCCAGCGTCCTGAAGCTCATCACGATCCGGTGGGTAGCACTCTGGTAATTATAGATGTCGCCGATGCCGCAGCCTGGAACGACTCTCAATTCTCTTTGTGTCTGATCTATTTGCAGTCCTTCCCCGGCCCATTCCAAACAACGTACGGCAACTCACCCTTTCCAAGCGTCTCCCCCAACGCCCTGCATCCCCCTCTCTCAGGGAAGGTACCCCACACCCATAATATAAATATATGCCTTAGATGATCCCATCCAATCAACATGCGGATGCCTGTGCGCATCCTGATTAGCACTGCATTCATGTCGTACACAAGGGGTATTCATTCTGCCCTCATGAACCTCCGCCCATAATCCGCCTAACCTCACCTCACCTGGCTTATGGAGGGACAGTCTTTGACGGATTTTCAATTGCAGGAACTGAAAAAGTGTGTGGAGAATGTAAGATTGGGAAATGTACGTTCCAAATTTCTCACTGTTCTTGCTACCTGCTAATAGGAACGACCAGAGTATTCTTTGTATGTGTTCACGTCGTCAAGGAATCCGATTTCACTGAAGCGTATTGTCCGTTAGTTGCCAGTTCAGTCCTATTTGTGAGTTCAAATTTCGCCTAACTTCCCAGAATACGCTATGTCACCATTCAATGATCGCAGCTGTTCGACTATCTCTTGACGCTCGCCGACGAAGTACGTCGTTCTTCGAACTTTCACCGTCTGCAACTTTTGACATCCACGTCCATTCCTAAGGTCAGATACCTGAGGCGATCCAAACGACTCTCCATAGGTACCGGAGCCTTCATTGTATCCCGCTACGGCGCACTGTTGGCGGCTATCTTAGCCATCCCAGCGGTATGTCATTCCAGCGAGCCGTTTCAAACCTCCCGTTTCAATTTCTCCAAAAACCCTCTAGGTACATGATCTGAGATTGGACAGTGTGAATACGTGTGCGACCATCTGTACCTCCTATGAGGCAACTCCACTGATTCCCTTCATCAAATAGTGGTTCGTGTTGCCCCAATTGCCGCCTCTGAATGTGCGTATCCTGTCCGCCATTTTGAATCCCTGATCCATTTTTTGTTTGGCCAGTAATTCTTGCCGCTCGAACATGGGTAATATGGGGTAGGACCCGGACAATATTATGGTCCCTCGTCATATTTTCTTTGGCAAGTTGTTGACCCTTGTCAGCCTTTGAATCTTTCCCGCTCATTTCATTTGTAGTCTGTTGTGATTCCTGCTTTGATCATCGTCGGGAAAAATGTTGCTACCAATAGGGGTGAGGTTATGACATATTTGAACAACGGGGTGGCACTCATGATCTACCTCCTCTCCGTCAGTGCGCCCGCTCATAACTCCGGAGTTGGCAGACCTGTGTAGTGCAACATTTGGCGACAACCCAGTTACTTTTGTTGTTCCATATCTCCTGACTATTATCTACGAGATTGGTGAGGACTATCTTGACTTGTCCTGTTTGCTCGACACACAATGATGGTCATCTCTTTTAATAGTCACACTCTCCTTATCATTGTTTCGCATTGCACAGTTGAGAAGGAATATACCAAAGACCATAAGATCACCGTTGTTGAGTAATCTGTGGAGAGATGGTATATGTTGCGTTTCTCTCTGTTTCGTTACCCATATTTATTGACTTGCTTGTTAGGTGTCGTGTATTTTATGTTCATGCTATGTGAATACGTTTTCTCTGACCCCGGTCGAGATAACGATTGATCTTTCTCGTTACAGTCTTATCGGTCATAAATATCAGTATTATACTTCAACCTGACGTTTGTGACCATTCTGTTACTTTCCCCCTCCTTGTCTCAACAAGTGTGTTAGGCCCCTCAATTACGTACAGGTAGTGCGAGGTAAGGCTCTCTTCCAGATTCTCGACTTGCGGCTGATCGAGAAGTTCTTTCAGCCTTCAAGCGGTACTACACAGTATAGTGGCATCTCGCATCGTACTCGTGCGTTCTTTCACGTACACCCCTTGCTTCGATCAATTTGGTTTTACTCAACCTTCCTTCCCTAAAGCACTTGGGGGGTTCGAAAAACCCTCGAGTTATCACCAGCGCTATAACTTCAGGTTACTCCGAAACTGTCACGGATATCCAGTTTAACTCGCGACGGTTCTCAATGGGTCGTACTGTGGACGGACTTCCGGTTTCAAGAAGATGGGAAGAGTACGAAGAAGGATAATGGACTTCGTGATGAAGGAACCAAATCGATAGGTGTTTGAGCATTTGCTTATTTCGTGAGCCCGCCCTGAACAAATACTCCTGCTCAAGTACCATCCGCCAGCCGAGAATCGCTGACACTGGCCATGGTAAACATCAAACGTGTCTGAACACCAACCTGTATTCACGATATGTAGATGTGGTATTGTGTGATTGAAATGTGTGCTACAAAAATGCTACAAAATGAAAGACATCGTTAGTCGTTAGAAAAGAAATGTTGCCAGAGTGTGCGATAGCTAACAACTTTGATGGCCAAATACGAACTTCAAGACTACATACACCTGGAAAAATCGCATGTTACAGATCTGGTACAAAAGATATGCTGAAATCGGGGATAGCAAGTTCAAAACGTATGCAGAGCAAAAAACAAATAAACAAACCTATCAAAACAGAAGAAAAAAACACCTGTCGTTAGAGACGGCTCTCGACGTGCAGTCTTACCCTTTGTCCATCTCTTGCGCTCCTTCCCCAGCCCATTCCGAACAATACACCCTTTCCAAATGCGGCTTCAAGGGTCTCCTCCAATGTTCGGACAAAGACAAACTCCATCTGTCTTCGAATCTCGGGAGCAACGTCCTGGTCAACGTCTTTCCTGTTCCCGTATGGAAGGATGAGCTTCCGCATTTGCGCACGGTGAGCACCAAGAACTTTTTCTTTGATGCCACCTACGGGTGTTACACGCCCTCGGAGAGTTATCTACGCATACGCCGTAAGCGATGATACAAACAAGGACCACGAAGTGAAGACCACTTACTTCTCCGGTCATGGCAATATCGGTAGGTACGCAAGCACCTGTCAATAGCGATACCAGTGCGCATGTCTTTCAAGTAACGATATAAGCCCACATCCACGTAAAACAGTTATACCAGGACTTACCATCGTAACCCCAGCGCTAGGCCCATCCTTCTTCTGCGCACCAGCGGGTAGATGCACGTGTATGTCTCCTCCAAATCCAACGCTGATTCCAGACTCCCAAGCTCGCATCTTGACCCAGCTCAACGCCAACTCAGCACTCTCCTTGATAACATCTCCTAAACTACCAGTCAACTTCAACCTTCCGCCTTCTTTTCCCTCATTCGGAACAGAGACAGCCTCAACCGGTAAAATTCCACCTTCACCTTGGCCCATTACCACAAGCCCGTAGACAACACCCTTCCTCAAGATACGAGAATCCTTGCCTTCCTCTTCCTCATCCCATCGTGCAATGCCTAGGATAGTCTCGAGGTCTGCTTCGGTCACCACAGGGTTATAAGACCGGGTGGAATGGGTGGCTTTCATAAGCGCATTGGGGTCTGAGTAATCGGACTCGGGGCCATGGTACCCTTCATCCTCATGCGTCTCCATCGCTTCAGCCCATTCGACGGCCTTGTACCTGACAATCGCACCGATATGGCGCTCTAACGTACGAACACCGGCTTCTCTGGTATACCGCATGGCCACGGTGCGGAAAGCATCTTCGGTGATGTCCACGAGTGGAGATTGTGTGGGAGGTGTCTCCATGCCGTTGGCTTTGACTTGTTTGGGAAGAAGGAACCGGTGGGCAATGTGGTTTTTCTCGTCGTACGTGTAACCTATGCGGATGAATCGTCAGCTGTGCCAACATGGAAATCGAACGAGGGTGACACCAACCGGGTAAAACGACAACCTCACATCTGTCCAATAATGGCCCTGATATGATCTCAAGGTTATTGGACGTACAGATAAACAATATCTGGCTCAGATCGACGGGGACACCGATGTAATGATCCATGAATGTCGAGTTCTGTTCTGGATCAAGCACCTCGAGTAATGCAGCAGATGGATCGCCGTGTACGCCACCACCATACCCACCACCTATCGTAGATTTCGATCAGAAACAGAAGATCAAGTAACTTGTTCCCGACATACCTCCAACTTTGTCTATCTCGTCTAGTAGACAAACAAAATCGGGTCTACCGGCTTTCCTCAGAGCCTGAACAATCAAACCCGGTCCACTAGCCACGTAAGTCCTCCGATGTCCACGGATTTCTCCTTCATCTCGAACGCCACCGAGGGAGATGCGTTGGAACGGTTTGTTCAGGGCGCGCGCGATCGACTGACCGAGTGAAGTCTTGCCTGTACCAGGAGGTCCATTGAACCTTGGAGAGGATGAGTAAGGACAGAGAGTAAGGAAACTGAAGTGAGACATACAAGAGAATAGGACCCTTTACCCCTGCCCTTCTTTTTCTCTTCGGACCCAGTGCTTGAGAGGGCGCTGGCGGGGGCATATCGGGTTTCCTGAGTACCAGCTGCATGTTCTCAGGTGTTGATTTTTTCTCTTCGGGTGCTTCGATTTTGGGAATAGACGCTGAAAGTTCCTGTTCCCTCTCTCTTGCATCTTCGGCCGCTCGAGCTAATTCGTTGAGCCTAACCACCGCTAGGTACTCAATCAGTCTCTTCTTGATCTTGTCCAAGCCATAATGGTCTTTGTCCAGCTGTTCTCGAGCAGCTGCTAGGAATCCCCGGGTGGAGATCAGTTGACCATCCGAGTTCGTAGAAGGGGACGGAGAAGGAATATATCCCGCCCAGGGCAAAGCAGTGAACCATTCAAGCTAAAATCCTTGCTTCAGTCAGAATTGCGATAGGAGGTCTTGAGTCACTTACCCAACCCCGAATAACGCTACCCTCGACACTCATTCCTCCTCCTGGTCCTCCTGATCCAGTCAGTCTGCGATATCTACGCCATTCACGTACACCGGCTGAAAATCAAGTTAGTCAGGTCATGAAACGGGGTTAGCGTGGAGGGGGAAAGTCACATACCTTTCCGCTCTTCAGAACCTGGTTCCATTGCCTCAATCTTTCTTTTGATTTCCGAGAGTTCCGCATCTTCAGCCTCAGGAGATTGGTCCAGATCAAGCTCGCTGTTCTTCTGAGATTCGATGCCACGGTTGGAATTTGCGTCGGTGGAATTTACTTGCGATTGAGGATTCTGAGATGGTTGCTGTAGATCACGAAGCTCCTTCTCGATTGCTCTCATTTGTTGACGGAGGAAAAACTCCTTCTGTTGTTTGCTGAGCGATTCGTCGACGGCATGTGCTATCCGAGAGGTGACTTCGAGTTTAGTATGAAGTTTGTTGAGAATATTGGTCGACAGATTTAATCTGGCAAGCGGAGTCGGCGACTGTAGTAAAGCTATCAAGGGGTAATAAGTTGATTTACGGCCTGTAGGCAATAGCGCAAGTGAGAATAACACACCAAATTTATCTCCCCATTCCTCGTTCTCTGCAGAGCTTCCTCCTACAGGGAGCACGCTACCGACAAGTAAGTCGGCCATCCATGCTGCTCTGTCAAGAGTTTCTTGATTCTCGTCGATCCTTCCTCGCATTTTCTCCGTATCTTCGTCTACCAACGGTGCCCGTAATTCTTCTAACATAGCTGCAACCTTGGCGTAGGCATCCCTCTTCGCCTGTTGATGCTGGCTATTCTGCATCAAGTGTCCCAAGACTTTCAATGCAGATGCCTTGAACTTGACGATACCATCCCGCAAAGCTATGACGTCTTGCTCTTGGTCGAGTGAGTGGGGTGAAGGATAGGAAACGTTCCGCATCTCTAGACGATTCTGAGGGGGCGATGACAGAGCTTTGTTGGCATCATAAGGTTCCTCGAGGTTAACTCTCGTGAGCCCGTGCACCGATGCAAGGTACATCACTGGTTTGTCCCCGTCTGCCATCTGCCGGGCTGGTCGTACGAGCCTCAATATCCTAGTGGCAGTTGCATACTTTGGCGGTGTCCTGTCATTTTCCTTCTCATTGGGTGAAACGGCAGGCACGGCAGCAACGACAGGCAGATTTTGCGTTCTCTCCAACAGAGTAAGGAGGGCTTCGCCTATATCCTGAGAGATAGGAATCGTCAACCGTGCTCCAGGCAACAGTACGAGGGGGTAGGGTAGTGGGAGAACGGGGATATTTGTTGGACGAGACACGGGTCCTTTGGCCATGGCTATCGACTTTGAGAGGGGCCAATGGACAAATGATAATGAAAAAAGGGATGGAAGAACACCACAGCTTATGTGGGGAATGGTATGAATGAATTCACGTGCTCGGAACAGTGAGCGATCCGAATCATGTGGCTACCGGCTTTGACCGGCTGAATGGTAACGTTTATCCCGCTTCCACCTCGGCCGTCAGGATGATAGCTTCTTCCGCATGATGGTTCTTACAAGCCTACGGACGTCTTGATTGGTCGATACGGATACGTTGCAGCTGCGGTGCTATGAGGTTGAGCAATCAAAATGGTAGATTCTATATGTTTCTCGATGTTCCTGGCTTGGGCTCAATATTTCAATACCGAATCGACGACCCGACACGACGAATTTCGGGAGCCACCAGTGTTCCGTAGGACTTAGTGTTTTATGTAGGCTCAAGATCCTGTCGATCATCCGTACTGATATTGTGTTTTATGGCGTGCCATGATACAACGTTAGTCCTGGCTGACTCGGAGCTCAGACTCAAACTTAGAAGTACTCGGGATTGATGCAACTATTATAAGCACGCACATTGATTGAATTTAAGCTAGGTGATCCTAAAGGAATTTAGATCCCCAGGTTCTCCCTGTGACAGTGTGAAGTTTGAGGGCAAGTTGTGTGTATAATATGCGGGAGCCTGGACTTTAAGTTTGTTCATCTTCAGTGGGGCTGAAGAAATTTACATTTACGAATCACTACCACACGAGTTTCAAAAAAATTGCGAATCGTTTCCATGGCCCCGATAAATGCAGAGGGGCAAGCGAATGGCGTAGGAGTACAGCTTCCTTGTTGTATAGGCGGATAGATTACTTATAATTATCAAGTCACCTCCAAACTTCATCCAAAGGCTCCCACAGATAGGCAATGTTCGGATCGCTGTCCACCAGCGCATGGGGTGATACGGTTTCTTTTCGCGAGACGCAATTGCTACTTAATTGTGTTCCCCGTTTTTCTCTCCGCCTTATCCAAGCATTTGACGTGGTGTCGTGGTGTGGAATGTCGAATAAACGGTCATATTCATGTTTCACGACGAGGGAAAAGACCACAAAGTGGTGCCCGGAGGTGGGATTCGAGGATTCAGCCAAGGAGGCCACCGCGCGACGAGGTTAAGGTATTTTGCGTCCTGGTGGCCGTCACCGAGAGTGTGCTGGTAAGAACTTGGTCCTTGGACAAAAGGAGTTGCGCCTCTAGTTATATCCTTCAATCTTGGGAGCGTTCTCCGGGACAAGTTGCTTTGATTGACGGAAGGCAAGAAAAGGCCAACCTTAACCAGGAGGAGGGTTCAAGGAAGTCGGATCGGCAGACTTGGTAAAAAAACTTGACATAGTTGTTACGCTTCTAGATTCTACAGAAAGGTGTCGACAGAGAACGAGGAATACTAAAGCCATCAATTCGTTGGAAATGAGACCAGGGGGTTGGAAGTTCGAACTTCAAATTGCTGGTGTTCACAAAGGTTTACCTTCTGAGCTCAATGGGTAGGTGTAGAATAATATCATTTCCGGTTACTTGATGTCGTTTGGTCAGTGGCAGTAAGAATGAAGTAGCAGTTGGCGGTGGAAGATAGAGGACCACTGAAAATTGGTTTCAGGTTTGCGTTTGTTTGTAGACTACTCGCCTTTATACTGTATACATTTTGATAGTTTGTCGCTACCACACTGACGTTACATTCTTCCTTGATTCCAACATCATTCAAAGTTAAACGCTCCAGCTCTCAGTAGAATACGCGAATTCCACTGCTTGCTTGCCATTTCGCATTCCACACGACCGCTGCCGACAACGACACGCTTCAAGACCAGCCTTCAATTGTTGTTCTGAATGGTATCAAACACTCTCGCATGTAAATTCTCACAGATCATTGCGCAACAACTGACTTAGACGATATAAGATGTTTGCGCTACAGTTATCGAGATTCGCGAGTGCGACGAGGTCCGACGGTGCTCGGCCTGAATCAAGATGGATCATGGATCATCTCCGAGATGGGTTCGGAGGAGCTCTAAGATACGAATGTACCGGTTTATCATTATTTTATCCCAAGCAGAGCACAACCCACGATTACAACTCGTCGTGCCCATCATGCGGTTGTATTGGAATCTGATCCTCAGGAATTTCTTGCTGGGGTATCGACTGCTCTGGCTCTGAAGAACTGGGGCTAGAAGTTGGTGCAGATTCGCTGCTCGCAGTAGCCGAAGCCGTGGTACTCGTCTTCTTCGGTTTCGGAACCTTTCTTCTATACAACTTCTGCAGGTGTTGTTCAAGAACCTTAGCGCGGGCTTTCATCTCTGTCGTCTCGATGACGGGGTCTTCATTGGGTTTGACCTTTTTCTGCTTCTCCACCCAGATATTCAACCACGACTCATGCTCCTTCAGTGTCTTTTCTAGCGCCTCGAGTTCCTCTCTAGTCCACTTCGACGGTAAATCAGCCTCTTCTTCAGCAGTAAGGTTCCGTTTGGCCTCGGTCAAGAACAGTCTGGTGTTCCAGTTCCACATCTGGCTATTGTTCAGCGCCTGGGGGAACTGTTCTATCTCCTGATATCGGTGTATAATCGGTCGCTCCAGAACCCTAGAAAGAAAACTTGGTTAATTGAGAGCAACAATATGAAGTGGCAAACTTACTCGAGTGAAGTCCTCTTATCCAGGAGCTGCGAAGTCTCCGCAATATCTCCCCTGTCATGCAACCACGCGAACGTTTCTTCCATCTTCTCCTCAAGTGCGGCCCTCTCTGACGGCTGGGAGCACTGCTTGAATGGTGTATCTCTGTTCTCTTCGTCGAGCAAATCTCTTAGACGGTACAGATATCCTTCAAGGGTGTTCCTCGCCTCCTCCTTCCGGTTCTTTGCTGCTTCCTCCACGTCCATTGCTCGTAACCTAGTATATATTTGTCAAAGGAAATCGGAAAGGTAAGAGGAAAACGCCTTACCTGCTTCTGCTCGCCTTCTTCTCTTCGACTGACATGGGTGGTATTGAAGGGAATCGGACGTTGATACCCAATGGAATGGTGCTGAGCTCCTTGGCGGTAGGTTTTTTCTCAGCTGTTGGAGATGATGAAGAGGCTGCCGATGATGAGGAAGATGACGCTGATGCGGACGACTCGGACGTCGAAGATGTATCTTGTGCACGCAGGGGATCGGTCGTCGTTTCCTCGGGCTCAATCTCAGAGGAGCTACCACCGCTAAACAATCCTTTGATTTTGCCTTCGCGATTGTCAGAGGGCTACCGGACAGTCAATAAAAAAGAAAGGCACCTGCTAGGGTTTCCTCCTTAATCCCACCTACTGCTACAGCCTCTGTAACGGATACAAATCCAGATTCTGACAGTTTGACCGTGGCTTTTACAACTGGATCCACGGCACCCCGTTCTGTGAGATTTGCCAAAGCTTCCGCGACGCCCGTAATTTCAGTTTCGAGTAGATGGGTTGGGAAGCCACTGATATCTCTGTGTCAGCTGGTGTACGAGTAGGCGGATGGATTTGACTCACGGTGCTGGCTCATTCTTGTAATTAAAGTTGATAATGAAGTCTTCGGTCCGCTTGAATGTCAACGTCTTTTTCGTGCCGGCTTTAGAACCAGCAGGGAAGATGCCTGTGGTAATGATCCTTGGTTTGGACGAGCCGGAGGCTGCAGGAGCTTGATAAGAGGCTTGAACTTCGTGTACGCTGATGTCGAATGTTTGTATATTCTTCGTCTTGAATTGCCTGCTGAGACTGGCGCCATGGAGGGCAGCACCTAAGAACACGTAAGAGACGCCTAAAAGAGCAGAGGGTATTCTTACCTAGAACGGCGGCCTCATCTGCATTGACGTTCATAGCTATTTTGTCTCTGAAGAGCACGAAATAATTAATGAAAACGCTATTGTCATTGATGGGCGGACCTACTCTCCAACAAGGGCTTTGACAGCTGCTTGAATCATGGGTGTTCTCGTTGCGCCGCCAGTATAAATCACGGAGGTAATATTGTCCTAAGAGAGGCACGAATATGAGTTAAGAAATGGATATGTCACAGGTAACGCATACCAAAGTCAACCCGGCATTGTCGAGAGCTTGGACGATAGGCTGCGTAAAACGACCCTGTAAATCTTCACAAGCTGTCTCAAACTGAGCTCTTGTGACCTTCGTACGGAAGTCGATGTCGAACGCAAGGCTTTCCACCTGAGAAGGTGAGGTGAGGATGTCGACTTTCGGTTCCTATTGAGTGCTCACCGTTAACATAGCCTCCGTGTTCGCGCTCAGGATAGCCTTTACACGACCCGCTTCCCTCCACAGCTTGGCCATCGCCCTCTTTTCATTACGAATGTTCCTCTGGTGTTTCGTGGTGAAGCTTTGAACCAGTATTTCGCGTAAACGACGGTCAAACTCGGTTCCTCCGACTGTCCTATCATATGCGACGCCTTTCACGAATATTTGTGTCCCGGGAGGGGAAGTCTTATGATCCGCGCTGAATTGAACGACAGTTGCACGGATTGAGGAGGCACCAGCATCGTAAATGATATGGTGTTCTGGGCTTGCGAACGATCGAGTCATAGCGTAGTTGACCGCCACGGCTGTTCCGTCGTTGATGAGAGCTAATGTGCGCAAACCAGATATTTCAATCGCGTCCGCAACGGCATCTCTTTCGAACTGGGAGTAGTATGGTGGTACGGTGACAATCACGTCGTAAACTTTCTCGCCAGCGACTGATTCTGCGAGATTCTTGATGTAAGCAAATTGCATAGCAATAAGTTCTTCTACGGCCCATTGCGTTCCGTCGCTCTGTTCTAATGCTACAGTCTTCCGAGAGGTTTCTGCAATTTTGCTAGCTGAAATGGTGGTGTAATAGGAAACGGCTGGAGAGTCAAAGGGAGCTGCCTGTAGCAGTTTCACGGATGAAAACGAGTCGGATGGGAAACGTGAAGCCTTGAGAAAAGTTGAGTGAGAGTGGTGGGAGAGGGAACTCAATTGCATACCAGGTTAAAAGCATCTCCTCCAAACAAACGTTCTGAGTTCTTCCAGGCTACCGAGGACTGTATCTTCCGTTTTGAGTCCTTGTTCAGCAAGACGTCGAAGGGAACGCCGGGTTTCATCAAAGAGGCTTTAATCCAGTCGGATCCATAATCAATGGCGAGGACCGCACCAAGAACCTTTGTAGGAATAACAGAAAGAAAGAGAAGAAAGAGGGATTTCCAGGCATGTAGGATACGCATGGTCGATTAGGTCGGGAAGATAAGGGAGGTCTATCTGCGCATCTATAAGTATTGGAGAAAGAGTTGTTAGGAGGCTAAGCTGTGGCCTTCGTGGCGACACGTCAACTTCAAAAACGGAAAATATTTGCACGTGGTCACGCTACTCACGGGCCGGCTATCTCGGACTCGACCATGCTCTTTTGCCTTGCCCGAACTTCCTCCTTATATCGTCGGAAACGGGGCCATGATAGATGGGCATGTAATATGTAATACTTCATACGAATTTCCTATCACAAAACAGGTATCATTTCTCTCAATCTGGGAACCGTCTGAGCTTCGTTGATAGTTTATTCAGATGACTGGAGAGGGCTAAACTGAAGAGGAAAGAAGTAAATGACGTTCTTGGAGACGAAAAATTGTGTACACACGCTGTCTCGACGGCAGGTGGGCATAGTGTCAAAGATTGCGGGACGGTTTCTTGAAGTTGTTTTCTAGCTTCCTGTCCCCGATGCAATATTAATGGCCAGACGTGCTTTTATCAGCTTCAAATTCGTTCCGCCGATGAGCCTGTGACCACTTGTATGTATATCGTTAGTAGATAATCGAGATTTGACGGTCGGTCATATGTTTCAAATTCTAGTCGGTCTGTCATGAATGCTGCTCACGCGTTCTGAAGATGCACATCTTGCGCTCACCAATGGAGAGAAAATTAATGCGCCTGAATGTCCGTAACTCCTGGTTGCAGAGGTAATGAAATGAAAGAACGACTCGCTCATAAATTTACAGACTACAAAAACAGACCACAGACTTAATTCGAAGCACCCACCGACCCCTCAAAGCCTCACTACCAAGAGTGATGCCCACCGTTCACCAGGATACTGTTGACGGATACCACGTCAGTACCATTTCTTATTCTTCAATATAAGTGTAAAACTCACTCGCTTCCGGTACAGAAACTCGATGCGTCACTTGCAAGCCATATTGTGACTCCCCTTATTTCATCTGCTCTTCCGATTCGGCCCATTGGGTTCAAATCGGACCATTTTTCGAGAAGGTGAGGTTGGGTATCTATGTAAGCGGCTGTCATTCTACCAGTGAAGATGTATTAGACTGGGTTGTAGACTGCGATCAGGTGGTACGCACTTGGTGTAAATGTGACCTGGAGACAAAGAATTTACTCGGATATGTTCTTTACCTAGCTCGCAAGCCATGCTTCGGGCCATCTGCAGAACAGCGGATTTACTGGAATTGTATGAAGTCCATGCGTGATCCTGGGCCAGTAGCGTTCAGCCTCAGCGGCCAATCAGGGAGGAAAGCAACCTTTACTCACACGGTTTGTGATCGTTCCGCTCATGGAAGCGATGAGAATAATGCTTCCCCCCTTACCGAATCTCCTCATCTGCCTCCCGGCTGCTTGCGCGGTGAATAGGACACCGTTCACGTTCACACTCATTACCTATAGCAATCATGAGGTCGATGGATCCTCAATAAGCTACAATGACTTACCTGCTGAAACTGGGGTGACGGATACTCCAGGCAGTCCGTATGAGACTTCAGGATTCCGGCTGCAGCAACGCACACGTCCATTCTCTTTTCCTTATCTCCAACTTCCTCTCCTTTCTTCCAAACTGCTGCCTGGTTAGTGACATCAACAGAATCATATTCTAGCCTCGACCCATTTCCTAACCGATCCACGAATTCTTTCGCTGCTTTCCAGTCTTCCGAAGGCGTTTCGGGAAGGTCCAAACAGTATATCGCCCGTGCGCCTGCTTCACACATAGCCAATGCCATTTCTAAACCCAGTCCCTGATTACCTCCCGAAACGATTCCTACACGATCACTGAGTGCAAACTCATCGAAGATCTTGGGTTTAGGTTTGGAGGATGGGTTACTCTTTGCATCGTATGCAGCTGCTACGCCTATTGGTGCCAGAGGAGAAACTGACTGCTCCTTGATGGCTCGTAGTGAGTAGCTAACAGACAACGACCTTTGCAGAGGGTAGTGGAGAAGGCCTGCATTGCGCAGGTTGACTAGATGTCTTGAAGTGGTCCTGGTTATGCTGATGAAAGACATTAGGGCAGCTGGGAGGATAACAGGATTACGGGTTGGAGTGATGTCGTTTTATACTCATGGGGGTCATAAGTTGAGACCTAGGGGCATTGAGAAGCGAGAATGAGGCTTCAGGTGATCGACCTGGGGTTGAGAATAGAAACGCGTGAGATTCAAATAATTACAATATGGTTTTGAAATTATTCAAGCCTCAAATTAGTTTAGTTTACATCAGAAATTTGTTGTCGCGATCCGAGGAGCAAAGCAAGAGCAAAGTGACAAGTGCCTTCAGCAAGACTTCCTGAAGGATGAAAGTAAGCTTATAATTATTATGGGTGTAGGATGTGAGTTGAACTTGAAGGTGTGTGAAGCTTTGTGAAGCCTCTACAAATTCTGAATCAGATTGAATTTATTATCTATATCATTAATATTGACTATCTACTAAGTTGTGCCTGTGACTGTGACAAATCCTTCATTGTTCTTTCATTGTTCCCTTCTTTTGCGGTTTCTTTTGTCCTCGTTGCTGTCGAGAACAATAAGAGCTGGGCCTTACGTCCACGAGTCAACCATGTCACTATTTAAAGCTTCACGAAAAGAACAAGGACGACATCGTCTTTTCCCCCTAACGCACCCGAGCATCTTTAGATTCGGAGGTTCTCCCTCTCCCTCACGTTCTTCACGTTCCTTTCTTTCGCCTTTGGTGCGCTGGTGCATCTGGACTAGCCCGGTAGCTGTCCACTACGAAGTTATACATTACTCGACACTCTTGATCACTGTCAATTAAAACTTATTCTCATCATGGTTCTCCCTCCTCGTGCTTGTGTGTAGTCCTTTGTTCTGTGTTGCCAAACCATTAATGACCTTGAGTTCCTCATCAGACGTTTTCATCGGTCTCAATGTCGTCCGCGTACTTGGAATCATCGCCATGCTTTTGGTGTTCGCGAGCAACATCGTCACATTGGCCCACGATGTCCAGGCGGTGAACCGTTTTCTCCATTCCAACTCGACGTCCACCACCCCACTGAACAGTGACTACATAGAGTAAGCTTTTTTATCGCTTACTTCAAATCACCACAATTTACGTTGTGGATATCCTCAGCGGAAGTACTGTGCCAAATCAGCCTGCCGGAGTATTTTGGGCGGTATTGAATCGGCTTTTGATTGTTGGTCAAGTTCTCGTTCTTATCATGTCCGAGCTCGGGTGGCCTTCCAAATTCTTCAATCGATATTTTCCAGTCCTTGGAAAGGATTTCGGATTGGGTGCTCTCGGTGTCATTCAGTGCCTGTGCGTTCTACATCTCTTCGTAAAGCAAAGCTTCTTTTGATTCGTTCATATTGTTAGCATTGGCGCGGCCATACTATCTCACCGTGTCGATACGTTCACTCTGGTGTCCGCTTTCTTCCTCTTTTCCCTTGGCTGCTTGAACATCCTTCTTGGTCTCATATTCCGTGAATCCGCCAAGTCGAAGCGGTCGGTTACCTCTTGGAAGGAACAAGCGAAGAGCGCTCTTCCAACGCACGTCGCTGGCGTTGATGTTCGACCAGTCATGAATGCTGGACCTCCCTCCTTTGTTTCCAATATATTTGGAGACGAAAAAGGCCGCCATTCTACTGCCTCCGACACAACGTCTTCAAGCAAGGCTGGTTATGGTTTTGGAAGGCAGGGCGAGAAAGCTGCTGCCATGAAGGGTGAGTCTCCTGACACGGTCCACATCTTCCTATACCAACAATCAAAAAACTCCAGGTTACTTCATCTCGAAACCAATCGAGTCCTTGCCTCGTTACGCTCCTAAACCCGCTGCTACCAATGCCACTGAATGAACAGTACGTTTTATTCGGACTTTGGTGCTTCTGAATATCTTCCTTCTTCCCATATATAACAAGAACTATCTGTTATCCTTTGTTATCCTACACGGGAATGTAATAATAATCAACGTAGTCACTGCGACCATATGTAGCGATAAAACATTGTACCTTACACGAATGGCTCTATCGTCCATCTGTTTCTTGCTAGATTTTCAAGCTGTAACACGGATTATAGGAGCAGAGAAAGGTGCTCAACAGCAGAAAGTTAAGAAGCCTTATCGAATTGGTTTGCGCGTGTTTGACTTGATTCAAGACGAAAAGCGCAGCCACACCGACAGTACTAACGGTGACCGTGATCGCCACATCCCCTAATAGTTCTCTCCACATTGTCCGCCTCGCGATTGATACCGTTCACCCAGTTTCCAAGACCATTAACAACACCATACCCTCCTTTCTCTCAATAGTTCCTGTGCGCCGATCTCCAAGTAATCAATGTCAAGGCGAAGCTATGATAGTTTCGCTCATGAGAAAAGGCTATCCAAATACCGCGTCACAGATGAAGAATTATTCAAGTTGGTACTTCCTGGGTTCCCTAGTTTCTGTCTTTCTGACTCAGATTTATGTCAGTTATGTCCTCCGAGTAACGTGCGTGTGCTATATAGGTCATTCTCACTTTTCCTGACAAGATCTGGTCTTTAATAGCTATCTGAGCTATCTCATGCTACCCAAGACCACTGATTCAAGCTCGAAGCCTTCTGAGGCATCAGAAAAGGAGAGAGAACATTCGTCAAGACTATCGGCGCTTTCCAATTTCTCGATCAGCGATATTATCAACTTCAGAGAGGGGCCGAAGAGTGTCAAGTTTCCAGAGAAGTTGATGCGAGTGTTGGAGCAGAAGTTACAGGATATCGCGATGGGTAAAGACCCGAGGTGCGTGGTGTGTGTTACAGTTGCGACTAGTTCCCTTAAGGCGAGTTACCGTCTTTCAGTTATTCAGATCAACTCGTGCGGCGAACGATGGCCAAATTCTACGGGCAGTTCATGGTGGACAGTTTCAAACGCCAGATGAAAGAGAATAGGAAAATTGAAGAGCTCATTCTCTTGTTCGCTACTCAAGCCACCGGCGTTCTCAGAAAGGAGTCCACTTTAGCTGGCGATATGTGGAAGGTCGAGCTGAACAAGCATATCGCGTTATTCGTCAAGTTGCTGCGGGAGTGCCTACGAAATCTAAACCATGTGTCACCCGAACTACTTTCGAGATTGGACGTTTATTCAGCGAAGCTCGCTCCCGCCAATAGCGACTCCGGCTACGAAACATCTTCCACATCAAGGGATCGTGATTCGCCGTATTTGATGATCAGCGGTAATGTGGCCGATATGGAGTTGGTGAAATCTGTGGCCGTGTTATTTAAGGTTTCCGACTCGGTTGTACAGAAAGAGGTGGACGCGTTGCGAACGACATGTACAGAAAAGGCAAGGGTACCTCTGCACCGCAGTTTCTTCCGTCTCATGATTTCTGTAGGCGGCATTGACCGATCTGAAAACATGTCTGAAGAACATCAATGCCGGAGCGTCTTTTCCAGGTCGACGCGAGGATTTCAATAGTGATGCTGCGTGGCAACATTGGAAGACTGTGGAAACCACTCATCTTCAGCAAATGATGTTGGCAATGGTACAGTTCAATCCTGAACTTGCCAAGTCAGCTCCAACAGACGTTTTACCCTCAGCATACGCACCAAGTGGACGACCAGGTTCATTATACGACACCTCAAGCCCTACCACCCGAAATGCTTCAATCTCAATCGGAAGCCGGCGGTCACTCTATGCAAATACAGAAGATGCGGAAATTGAAGACGATGGCGAAGAGGACATAGAAGTTGGCCACAATTTCACCTACATCCCCCCAAATCCCAAGAGGTTTTACAAGCGTCTCCTTGAGATTTGCTTGATCGCAGACTTGGAGGCTATGCTTAGCCCAGAAGTAGACGATAATGACGAAGTGTCTTTAGGCATCCTATCTCCACCCCATATAGATCTCATAAATGAATGTGCGGTGCGGTGGCGAATAGGGCAACAATACCGAGCGACGTGTTTCTTGGATCTGGTCCGACAGTTTTACGAGCGGAACGACGTTCCACCGGAGTGCGTACCCGAGGCATTACAAGCCGTGACACGGACTTTGCATGACACTGAGATGGACAACTGGCCAAGATCAGATGTATGTAAATCATTTATTTGAACGCTCATCTTCTGATGAACCCTGGCAGTCTGAATTTCTTTGTAGTACCTATGGAAGTCTTTTCAACGTCTTCTTGTCTTCCCTGTACCACGCAATGGACGCTCTACCCAATTTGAAGCCAGCCGATATAGAACTCTACCTTTACGTCCTGGAACACGTACGAGACAGCGGCCTTTTGGAACGGTTTGATCTGGATATCAGTGCACGACTAGCGGATGTCAAAGACAAGATCAAACAAGTTGCTGCTCAGCACTATGACAACAAACTCCAGGAGCTTCAAGCTGCACCGGGAGTCAATCGAGCTCTGCCATTACTTTTCATGACAGATGAACTAGAGAAGTCAGCGAAACTGCTCGATAAACGATTCCCAGAATCAGTGTTGGGGTGAGTCCATGGATATTCATTATTGTTATTTTGTCGCTTACCCGATCTGTGAAGTGAACTCGATATCGTCTCCCTCATGGTGGAAGTTGAAGTTCCACTATTTGTCACGGATTTGAAAAACTCTCAGAAACGATTATTTGAGTCGTCCATGAATGGGCCAACGCCTGATGTTCCCATTCAGGACATATTCACACTTTACAGGAGAACAAAGACCCTCCTAGGCATGTATACAGCTTTTTGTCCTCAGTGCGTCCGATTGTTTATTATCACGCGACCCCTTCTTATTGTACTTCCGTAGGAGCCAGGTCGATTTCGACATTGGAGCCTTCTTTGAACCATATGTGCGACAATGGTTGACAAATACGGATAACACCACGGAGAAATGGGTTCAGGCTGTACGTCTCTCCGATGTGTGCTCCGTCACCTATGCTTACCCGACTTTCTACAGGCAATTGCAGCGGACAAGGTGAATTCGCCCTCCCAATTCTGATGTATCATCTGACCTTGCTGTTTTCCAGTTTCAAGCAGAGGGTGCTGAGGGGCACAGTTCATCGATTGTAGACTTGTTTGACTCTCTTCGAAGTCCAATCAACTTTTTGCAAGACCTTGAATGGGATGATGAATATCAGAATGCGAGATTCTTCACCTCTGTTGCGAAGGTGGTTACATTCACGCCACCACTTCAGTACCGCTTACCTTTTCTTTTATTCAGATCGTCGCAAAGGCAGTGGAATTATACTGTCGCAACATCGAAACTATGTTTTTAGCGGAGATGTTTCCTCGGCCAAACGATTATTTGCAGCCTCAGAAGTCCTCAGCCTGGCTCGAGAAAGCGAAGCAGCTTGCTATTCAAGAAGAGAAACGAGTGGAACCGTTCAATTTCCAACCAGAGACCTGTGTAAAGCTCAACAACGTCGAAGGTGCACGGCGATTACTTGACAACATGTATGAACAAATGCAGGCCGATCAAATTGCCGAAGTCCTGAAGAAACAGGCACCTCCCGTTCCTGCGAAGGTAGAGCGCGAACGGTTCCTGTTCACGGTAAAGATAGTTCGTGCCGAGGGACTGATTAATGTGGATGGTGCCTCGTCGAACAAGTTGGACACTTTTATCACTCTCAGTGACGAGAATGGGAACCGGGTTGCAAAGACACGGACAATTTATGAAACATCAGAGCCCCGGTGTGAGTATTTTGCTGCAGTTACTGCTGTTACCGATTATTCACTTTTGATGACCAGGGGAGGAGACTTTTGATATATCACTCGAGAAAGCTCTATGGTTGATGGTCAGCATTCGAGATCGTGCGCTGGTCGGAAAACATGATACTGTCGGCCGGGCCTACTTGTGTCTCGACCCTCGGCGATTCGGCGACCTAATCACGCACGACTTGTGGATGGACCTCGACACACATGGGCGCGTTTTAACGAGAGTCAGCATGGAAGGAGAGAAGGATGATATCCAGTTCTATTTCGGGCGGGCTTTCCGATTTTTGAAGAGAGCTGAGGCAGATATGCTTCGGATTTTCATTGACAAAGTGAGTAAACGATGTTGATATCGCAATGGCGCTTTTCGAATTCATCCGGAACTGGTAGATGTCACCCTTTATTCGCCAATGTCTCTCTCGTAGTGTCGTCAAGTCACTTCTCAAGGCAAATATCGTCGGACTGGATTACAATAAAGCACTTGGGAACGTCACTTCGTTATACCGTTCGGCGATCGGAACGTCCTCCAGCGAAGTCCAGATACCACTCCCGCAATCAGAGAAACCTAGAGTTCGGCCAGATGATTTGACAGACGTTGAAATTGAACAGGCGATAGTGCCACTTTTTGACTACTTCGACGCCAATCTCCAGACATTAAACACCTACCTCAGCGAGACGGCAAAGGAGAAGGTCATGACGCGGGTATGGAAGGAGATTTTGATTGTTATCGAGGGCCTCTTAGTTCCACCACTTTCCGAAGTCGCAAGTGACATGAAACCTCTCAGTGATAAGGAAGTCGACATCGTGTTCAAGTGGTTGAAGGTAATATCATCTCTTGCCATAGATCCTTCACTCACATTCTGGTCGTAGTTCCTCCGAGATTACTTTTACGCTGGTGGCGAGGGGCCCGTTCCTCTCGAAGCGCTTCAAAATCAAAAATACCGTGATGTCGTTTCAATCCGCCTTTATTATGACTGGACAACGTTTGTTTCTATCTCTTGTCGTTCGACCAATGCTCATCATTGTTTATCTCTTTTCAGTGACGCTCTCATGGAGGAATGCGTTCGGATGATGCAACAAAGCCTTCGTTCGTCGCCTTCGACTGTGACACGTGCCAAGAGTGTATATCAGCAACGCAATCTCGGTACTATCAAAAAGAGGAAGAAAGAGAAGCAAGAGGAGAAGGAAGTCACTAATGGCCAAACTATCATGCAGATTCTGCGGATGAGGTACTTTTCTGTCTCTCGGAATATGCTGCAAACGAGTTCTTAGAACATTCTACAGATCAGGGACGTCAGACTTCATCGCTCAGCAACTTCAGATGATGAAGGAGATGCAACGCGAAAAGGAGCGGGCAGGCAAAGATCAACCCAAGGCTGGAAAGAAACAGGGACAACAGCCCCCGTTACCACCTCTCCCTTCATGAGAACAGAGGCCAGCCCTCGTTAGATACCCGTTCTTTTTGTGCTGCTTCCTTTTAACAGGACATTGTATTTATCCCACTTTGCTTTATTGATCTGGAAGAATGAATGCCCCCCCCCCCCCCTTCCTTGTGTCCACCAGCCCCAAGCCACGGACATGATTTACCGCCCTACCCTGGCCTGGTAGGCATAAGGACGAATTTCGAAATTTGGTTGGTGACTGCTTACTTACATAACTCGAGGAAATGGAAGGTCAGAAACGTTTTTCATTCATTTTTCGAATCTTTTTCTAATTCTAACTAGTTTTTCGTGTCCCTAAGAAGGAAAAAAAAAACAACGCCTAGGAAGGCACATGCATAGTTTTCAGTCCAATCATCTCGAGACCGAAGAACCTGAAGGACGGGCCAATTCGCTAAGAGGGGGTCAGTCGTTATTCTCGAAACGGCGGGAGAAGAGACGAACTGAAACGCAGACTCCATACAAGCCTTAATATCTCGATAACTGACGACGAGACAGCTTTGTTCATCGCGTGCAACTAGCATAATTTTTTCATGGCTTCCAGCATCGAGCTGTTCATGCGAAAAGATTGGTAAGTGTCGGTCAAGCAGGTTCATTAACCTCCTCGATCGATAATCGTACCTTGTTAAGACAGGTAAGAACGTGAGATAGATTCGTCACCGGATTGCCATGCTCATCGACTTGGTGGAAAACGTAGTCCCTGAATAGTTTGACAATGTATCGATCCCCAGTCTCGGACCACCTTGGATCGAGTGCGAACCTGAATAGTCAACGGTCAACTTCTTGAAATCATTACATAAAGGCTAGAGGGGGAGAGTCTTACTCAGGCCGTTCGTTGATGAAATTGAACTTGCACATCAACCTGAATAATCGAGCGTTTTCTAGCTCTCCTGTGAGCTCGTGTTCTAAACGATCGGTAGCTCTTGATTAAAAACACATTCAGCGGTGATGTGTAGGCCTCTTGACAACGACACCTACTCAAGGGCATCATCGAGTTCCGTGGTAATACGGCTCCCAATGATTTCGTACAACCGACTGATATTCTAGCGTGAAGGATGAAGACAACCAAGAGTAGACAAACCGGCAACGAATATTACCTTGACCTTGTGAGGGGTACTCTTGCTGATCAAAAATAGAGCAGCGGTTTTGATATCGTGGCTATACATTCGACTCATGTGGTCCAGACTCTTTTGAAAATTAGTGGTAGCAGCGGCGTTGGAATTGTTGCAAGCAAGCGCAAAAACCAGGCGGCCGAATTGGGACAGATCTTCTTGTTGCAGATAGTGGACGTCCTGAGGAGTTTCATACAGCAAGACGTCTATCACACCACATGAGCTGATTCGGATTCTGGGGACGATGTATGTGTGTGTAAGTGTAGGGCAAGAAGGTAAAAGCGAAAGTTTGGTTCGTACCGATTCTTTCCTGTTAACAATATCTTAGTGGCATCGATTGTTCTCACGGCCATTCCAGCTTCGTGTACCCTCATGATTGCGGAGGCAATCTGAATGATGTATGACCACAGTACGCGTTCAGGGATGGCCACCAACGGAGGTGGCTGTTGCGGATGTCCTTGATAGTTGCCTTGATATGATAACTTGGGTTTCATATGTGCATCATACAAAGTCTCAGCCTGTGCATAATAGGAATACGCGACGACGAGTGCTACGAATCTCGTCAGTGTAGGAGATCATCGGACGACGGAAGGAGAGGTACAGTTATCATTGAAGGACCGGGTTGTGAACGCTTCGTGAACGGAAACAATGTTAGGATGTCGAATCTTAGACCAAGCTTCAATTGAATTGAAAGCGGCTTGTTGCATTAATCGAAAGTCTAAAACGAAGTTCATGTTTACGCGGATGAGAATTTCCGAGAATGTGAGACGGACTTTCAACCCGAAGGAGAGCGTAGGGTATGCCATCCGACCTATGGATGGCTCGATAGACCACGAAAGACCAGTTAAACAGCTTTCTTTTGTCTGATGAATTGGTAGTATTGAGAGGTGTCAAGGTGTGATATCCTTGAATCTCCTCGGAAAGCCCTTGGCCAACTGGTGGTGCACCGCGAACTTCTTCACTACGGGCTTGGAGAAGTTCTCGTAGTTCAGATGATGGAGGTACAAAGTGACAGCCAGTAGAAGAGGAAACAAAGGAAGGTGGGATAGTGGAAGTATAAAGATGATAATCCAGCTGAAAGAGATGAGATAAGATATGTGCCTTCATGTAACAATATCAAATTGAGCTCACCGGTTCACGTATAAGGAATTGACCGGAGGCAGCGTAAAAAGACATGTCTTGATGTACAGGATAGTCGTCAAATTCAGCATCCGTTTGAATGGATGTCTCCCCTACTCCACCGTTTCCCGACTCATACCCATATTGCTCCTGGATTGTTCGATATTCAGGAGGACTGGGCGAAGGTGATGACATGCTACGTAGAAGTTAGGTATGCGTGCGTTCTTCACATAGATTGTGTAGCTCACGGATTAATGGCCGATGATTTGGGAATAAAGACTGGTGCATTGACCGCTTGTGCTGAGATAGAAGAGACTGTGCCGGGCGATTCTGTCAGTGTTCTTGTGGTGGTTTCAGTAGCAATATAGACAGTCATAATAGGCCACACGTACGGTTGGTGAGGGACCTCTGACATAGGATGGTAGTATACACAGCCCTTGTCTTCGAATTTACAATAACTTGAGCAACGGATGTGGGCGATGAATCTAAGCGGGTTCAATTGGTTTTCCTCACCCATAAATCAATACATTTCTACATTGGCGTTGAACGGAATCTGTAGTATATGATTAAACACTTGAGCTCCCGGTGCTAAAGCTGACTGACCTTTCCGAGCGGATAGTTGAACAGAGGAAGATTCGTCTGGGGTATTTGGTTTAACAATCTTTACAGCTGCTGAAGCAGAACTAGGTCTTGTGAAGTAGGCCATAGAAGCCAATAATAAGAAAAGGCTGAACACCTCGCTGACCAGCAGAGGTTAACTGAACTCTCAGTTCAGTTCAAAGTCGATCATCGTCACGCATCGCGATTACAAATCATATTCATATATGTAGCGGCCTAAGTCAGAGTCGCTTCACGACTCCCAGAACTCTACTGCTCAGCTGTATGGGCCACATGAAATGATCATCACATCTCTTTCTTTGCAAGCCGCCGCAACTTCGTCCAAGGTTCATCGTCGTCACCCTGCAATGCGCGGTTTCTCATAGACTATATTGTCTGAACCCATCACGAACCTACCAAACATCATCTCCTCGAATTTGTGGTGCATCTAGAATGTTGGTAAAGTCGCAGTTATGATACCCAACCAAAACCGAATTTAGGAGCTCTTACACTCAAATTTCGTACTTGACAATATAGTGGCGCAGCATAATTACTCTGGTGGCTATACGTAGGTCTCCCCTTTGACTATGCACTCTTTTCGCTTCATTTCGTCGCCGTTTTATTCCTCAAATGACCAGGAACTAACTTGATCCCCCAAGGCCTCCCAGGGCCTGGTGTTAACGAATTTCTGATTACCTGTTGGCAACGTTCTGCTTCTGTCAACTGCATCATCATGTCATGTACCTACAACAGTCTTGCGCATTCTGAGCAGATCTCCGTGACTTTCCTAAGTATAAACATGTCTATTGTTGTACATATGCACGCAGATCAGAATTGTCACTGCATCACGTCCTTCCGGAATCCGGAGACATGCCGAAGGGAGTTTCTCACAACCACAACGTTTCCCAGTGTAACTCCATTCAATCCCCCTACCAAGTCCTGCTGGCCGGAATACTCTTGGTTTATTATCATGGCTTACCCTCAGACCATGAACCAGCAGTCGATACATCAACACCGCGATGTCAATTCACATGCCCCTCATCGCAGACAGCAGTCGAAGCAACGTTTTGTCACCGAGCTTTCCCAATGCCTAGTCGATTTCGTTATCCAACTCCTACCGACGCAAGAAGAGATGCAAGTGAAGGAGGATGTGAGGAAGCTGCTAGAAAGACTGATCCGCACAATTGAGCCTCAGAGCAGGCTCTTGTCGTTTGGCAGTACTGCCAACGGATTCAGCCTCAAGAACTCTGGTACGTAGTACCATCCCCATTTCATCCAGACTATAATCTGAAATGACCTTTAGATATGGACCTTTGCTGCTTAATTGACTCGGATGAACGACTGTCTGCATCAGATCTAGTGACGATGTTAGGAGACCTACTCGAACGTGGTAAGTTCTGCGGAGCACCAGCAATTTCGACTCTCTGGTCTCATACCTGCTTCAGAAACCAAGTTTCACGTCAAACCCTTACCTCATGCAAGGATTCCCATCGTCAAGTTATCCCTTGATCCCTCGCCAGGACTACCGTTCGGAATATCCTGCGATATTGGATTTGAAAACCGACTGGCTTTGGAGAACACCCGGCTTCTCATGTGTTACGCCATGGTTGACCCAACTCGCGTACGCACAATGGTGTTATTTCGTACGCCTTCTCCTGATGACTATGTGAAATCGGGGCTGATTCCTTCCCCATAGTAAAAGTATGGAGCAAACGGCGGTTAGTGAAGCATACCTGTATCTTGAATCGCGCTTAGTTTTCAAACGCAGGAAAATCAATTCACCCTACAAGGGAACACTCTCCTCATATGGATACGTCTTACTTGTCATCTATTTCCTCGTCCACGTCAAAAATCCGCCTGTACTTCCCAACCTCCAGCAGATGCCGCCTTTGCGTCCTATATCCAAGGTTCGGGCGCCCGTCTTTCTCAGTTGTTACGAATAATCCTGATCTGCCCAACCTTAGAATGAAACACATTTAAATGAATATAATATGTGGTTCTTTGATGACATCGATCTTCTACGCCAGAGATGGCGCTCAGAGAACACGGAAAGTGTCGCAGAATTGTCCGTACATCCCTTGCAACAGAATTGCAAACTCACAAATATATCCACAGGTTGATCGACTTCTTTAGGTTCTTTTCCAAAGATTTCCAGTACAATCTTGGCGTTGCTTCAATACGAGCCGGATGGATCAAGAAGGAAGTCAAAGGTTGGCAGAACGATGTGAGACAGCACCTCAGTGTAACATGTCAGTCATCTTAACACCTTGAACCTTGAACAGCTGTCAGCAAGTCGATACAACGATGCTCGAGAGCGCAATCGTTTGTGCATTGAGGTATCTATATACATCCTTTCAAATCGAGTTTCGTCTGAGAAACCTTTACGTATTAAGGATCCATTCGAATTAGATTTCAACGTCGGAAGATGTGTGACAAGAGATGGCTTATACACAGTCAGTACAAGCCAAACCCCTCCCAATATAGCGATCTAATCGTTGTCACAGATACGAGGCGAATTTATGCGCGCATCGCGGATCCTCGCTAGCAGACCTGAACGTGCGATCTTAGCATTGGCCGATTTGTGTGAAGAGAGGAAAGATGACGACCTCATGACCGCGCCTCCGTTCGCAGCGCCTCGCCAGGTACCACCCCAGACACCTTATTCAGTCGGCAGTCGTCCAATGCGAGCTAAGGCTCCAACCATACCTGATCAACTTCCCATCCCGACAAAGCTTTCGAATCCGGATGCGGGTTCTACATCATCACCACAAGTACAACCACGATCTCCACCCGAACATATGGCACCCAAGAGAGGGAAATGGACTAGCCCTCCCCCACCTGAAGCTCCATCAGCCGACCATACCCTGTACGAAAGCCAATTAGGAAAAGGATTGGAACTCGCCACAGCATCCACGGAGGCACGAGAAAAGGAAGACGCTTATAACTCATCCTCAAGTAACAGTGAGATCCTCGACGACGAGGATCGTTCAGATGCAGCGTCTGACGATGTCAAATCGATTCATTCGTTTACGGAAGGCTCGGCATTCTCGACTAATTTCTCATACCGTCGTCCCCCTTGGATCGCCCAAGCACCTCCTATGCGACTTGCCCCAGCACAAGTTGACCTGAACACCGAGCCTCCATCGAAGTTTTTACTTGGTCCTCGTGGGAGACTACATCGGTTAGAAAATGGCTCCCCGTCTCCGTCTTCGTCGCCCAGCCTCATCCCAGCACCCAAGACTGACTCATCAAAGCGATCAACATCGACTCCTTCGCGATCTACGGGAATTCCATGGTCGCCGAAGACACCTTTAGCAATGAATATACCACTTCCTCCTTCACCCGAATCGCCAACGAGTCCTGAATTTTCGGAACCTGCAACTGTATTTTATCAAACTGGGCACACCAGATCGCCTCGACCTACCTTTGTATACCCCAGCACGGGATCACATTCCCCATTGCTTCCTCACTATAGTATTCATCGTCCGTATTACATGTCGGCTTTGCCCCGTGACATATTCTCTTCCAACCTCCCGCCAGCAATAATTCGCGGCTACGGCCATGACGTTTCGGATTCTGGGAGGTTATCAGATGGCCCCAACACCCCGACACCTACTTCTTTTGCATCACATTCACATTCACATTCCTCATCCACTATCTCTGCTCCTACTCCTCCAGCCAGCGCATCAAAATTCCCTCAAAGCAATGTAGTTCATAGTTCATCGCATATTCCATCGTCACCAGATCTTTTTTCACATGAAAACTCCTTGTCACACCAATCGAATCGACACCTTCGATCATCAGCACCAGTCAAATCCTCTGAAGAATTTTTGAACCTCAATTCTAATTCTGTTGATGGGGACTCCAGCAATCCGGATGCAATGTCACCTGATACTATCCATTCCCACTCAAGTCGCAGTTCGCCTGCATCGTCGTCATCTACTGGGTATGCAACGTCTGTGTCGCCTTCGCCGTCCCCTCGTTTACTGTCGACTACTGAGGCACCTATATCGTCGGGATTCCTGCATTTAAAATCGCAGGTACCAGTACCTCGTCTTCCGGCACCACTTCGACCTACTGAAGACCTAGGCAAGGTTGCATTGGTGCAGTCTCCGAATGGTGCAGCTGCTATCAAGGTCGACATTCTCAGCGTCGATGGGGAGCCTGGCCGCTTTGCAGAACGATAGCATCCGTCCACGGCCAACGTTTGGGACATCTCTTAGCCGACTAAGTCACTCGGCATTAATTATACGGCTCTGCGTTGATGGGACCATTTCAACGCGTGGGTAAACCACTCAATCGATTATTTTTTTCAAGTCCGTATCTCTTATTACAACAACTTTACCTGGCGCTTCTGCCGACTCCAATTAGGCCTGAAGTTTGATTTCGTTCTCATTTTTTGCGCAAGGAATGTTGCGTTCGCCACGAAATGAAGCATACATAACTTCCCATCACTACTTAGAACTCTTCGTAACTGCTACTTACCATCTGTTTCTTGCTTTGCTGATTCATATCTTCGGATTACCTGTAACCATATCATCGATTTCATACGATGTCTTTTGAAGTGTTCTATATGCCATGATACGACGTTCAACCCACACCACAATATACTTACGAATTAATGTTACTTACAGAAAGGTGCGATTAAAGGTATGAAAACAAGAATCGATGATTGGAGAAGCACGCTTTGGTGTTCATTCTGGATCGTTGCATCTGAGCATACAGGGTAGGTAGAGCGTTTTGCGAAGTGAATCTGAAGAGGCCGTCTGTACAAGCAAACTGATCTGCCTGCAGTAACAAGACGCAGCAAATCACTTCACTCCTGCGACAAGAACGGGTTTGCAATTTCCTCCGACCCGTCTACGGGACTTAGCAGGACTATGGTGGGTCCACGTAACACTGCCAGCCCTAAACTACGTTTGCGAGGCTCGGGTTCTGAGTCTTAAAGGTAAGTACAAATGATCGCGCTGAGACCACGATGACCTGCCTTCAATGATCTCTTCTACTTCATCTAAGACAAGGTTCAGCAATTGATCATACCCTTTGAGCAGACCAGTCACTGCAGTTAAACCTCAGAATTTCGCTACTCTCGAGGAGGACGGATCGCACACCTTCTCTTCCACCGGTAAATTTGACCCTGATCTTCTCGTTCACATACTTGGAGAGATCGAGGATTGCTTCACGTTTAGGCTTTTCTCCTGAGCTTTGGGAGGGTGTTGGTGTATGACGAGCTCCTCTTGCTACAAACGAGGGTCCTCCGCGTCCACCTCGAGCTATACCACGTCCCTAAAGATCAAGTTCATAGGCCATTCGAGGACTGTAGAGGGGAATCCGCACCCGATCTGCCATGATGTTTTCAAGAACTTTTTGCTGTGTTGTTTTTACGCGACCAAAGCGTGTCAAATTGACAGAGATGTATGACTCGAATTCCACAGCAGTACTTTGCTTTACCGAGATTTGAGAGAGAAGACAGTAATACGACAAGACTGGGATATCAGAGAAAGCCTTTGAGATGATAGTGGCGGTCGGCTGGAGAGTGACGAAAAATTTGAAGTCCAGCTTTTGGGCCCTTTGCCCAATATTACTCTTGTTCTTGACCACCACCACCACCCATTCCTTTTTCTTACGTCCTCCTTACCGCAACGTCCGTTCAACGTCTTTCACCGTCCATTATATCGGCTCACCACTCATCTATTCTCCATAAAAACGTCTACAGGACCAATAACCTAAACAAACGATGAATGCAACAGACCTCCTTGCAAACACCCTGTCGTCTGGTATGCCACTCTTCTTTGCGCGTTCTCAGCTCCTTCACAGGGTTTTCTGACGGAAAAATACCTTCGATTAGATGCTAGTACGCGTCGAGATGCCACCGAAAAACTTGAGATTGCCTCGCGGGATAATTATGTAGGTGCTTTCACTTATCTTTTTCATCCTTTCAGCCACTAAACTATCGCTTTGATGATGACTTCAGGTCGAATACATGTTGATGTTGTCTTCCGTGCTCGTGGATGATAATTCAGTACTGCACATTCGAAATGCCGCCGGTCTTGCACTCAAGAATGCATTGACTGCACGGGTACGTTCGTCCGGCCCAAAATGCACTCCACGATTGTTGATGGATAATTGTCTACAGGAAGTCCAACGACAAAACGAATATACGAACAGATGGATCTCCATGAATCCTGAAGCAAAGTCCAAGATTAAGCAAGATGCTTTGATGACACTCGGTTCGGTTAACCAGAAGGCTGGAACGTTCGCATCGCAAGTAGTTGCTGCAATTGCTGCTGTCGAGCTGCCGCATGGAGATTGGCAGGATCTCATTGAGATACTGTTGGGCTTTGTGAACAATCAAACCAACAACACCAACCTGAAGATCGCTACGCTTCAAGCAATCGGTTTTGTATGTGAACAAATAGTGAGCGCCACACGTCTTTATAGTACCTCCCCATTCGAATGAGTTTTAGAAACCTGAAATTCTTGCCTTACGATCGAACGAAATCTTGACGGCAGTCATCCATGGTGCACGCAAGGAAGAACCTTCTCAAGACGTCCAACTGGCAGCGATTCATGCTCTCTACAACTCTCTTGAGTTTGTTAGAGATAACTTCGACCGAGAGGTGACGCCTTTGTTCCCGTTTTCCCCATTATGACTGCTAACTACCTAATGTTCAGGGTGAACGAAACTATATCATGCAAGTTGTTTGCGAGGCGACTCAAAACCCTAACGTTAACGTACAAGTCGGAGCTTTTGAATGTCTAGTACGAATAATGGACTTGTATTATGATAAGATGGCATTGTATATGGAGCAAGCATTGTTTGGTGTATGTTTCCGACCCTTACTCCTACAATCTCTTCTGATGTCTTGCACAGCTGACTGTCGTTGGAATGAAACATTCGGACGAACGTGTAGCTTTGCAAGCGGTTGAATTCTGGTCCACTGTTTGCGAAGAGGAAGTTGAGCTGGCACTGGAAGCTCAAGAGGTATGTATGATCTACCAAGGTCGAGCTTTTTTTTAGGCTCACCGTCTCCAGGCACAAGACTATGGAGAGATGCCAGAGCGCGAATCCAAATACTTTGCCAAGATTGCGCTTCCCGAAATTGTCCCCGTTCTACTCTTGCTTCTGACAAAACAAGAGGAGGACGCTGATGAAGACGAATGGAACGTTTCTATGGCTGCAGGAACATGCTTGAACCTGCTTGCTAATGCGGTCAACGATGTTATTGTTCCACAAGCGATTCCTTTCATTGAAGCAAATATCAAGTCGGAAGATTGGCACCAGCGCGAAGCCGCGGTGATGACATTCGGTTCGATTCTTGAGGGACCCGACCCCTCAGTCCTTACTCCCCTCGCCGAGCAAGCCCTGCCACTTCTGATTAACATGATGGCGGACAATAACATGCATGTCAAGGACACCACCGCTTGGACTCTCGGCCGAATATGCGATATGCTGATCACCGTCATCAAGCCAGATGTTCATCTACACCCACTGATATCTGCACTCGTCAGCGGACTGCAGGATAACCCTCGGATCGTTGTGAACTGCTGCTGGGCCTTGATGAACTTAGCAGACCAGATGGGTCTGTATGGAGACGAAGATGCTGAGAATCAGCAAACCGGCGCTTTGTCTCCTTATTACGAAGGTGTTATTCAAGCGCTTCTCCGCGTGACAGAAAGGTGCTACCCCTCTGAAATTGTTTTCCATTTCACGCTTTCTTACTGATTGACCGCTGTTAGCTCTGGGAATGAGGCCAACTATCGTACAGCAGCATATGAAGCTATCACCTCTTGGCTCACACATGCAATGCAAGATACTATCCCCGTCGTCCAAAACACGGTTGTCACAATTCTTCAGCGTATGGAACAACTCCTTACGATGCAGGTGATTTCAAAGGCCTTGATCGAATATCATTATTTCTAATGTCGTTGTTGGATAGAGCCAAGTCATCGGTGCCGATGATCACAACAATTGGAACGAACTTCAGAGTAATTTCTGCTCCGTCATCATTGTGAATGGTTTCGTTCGCATCTAACGGCTGAAACTGATCGCGTTCGCAGTGTGTCATTCGCAAACTTGGAGCTGGAATCCAGCCTATGGCCGATCGAATAATGACCCTTGTCCTGCAGCTCATTCAGACGGCGGGCAAGACCTCCACAGTGCTCGAAGATGGTTTTCTTCTTGTTGGATCTTTAGCATCTGGTGCGAAACCCCCTCATTAAACAAAGTTGATTATTAACGCGTCCATTTTTGTAGCCCTGGAAGCTAATTTTACGCCTTACATCTCTGCATTCCTTCCTTTCCTCTACCCAGCTCTTAAGGCTCACGAGGATACACAACTTTGTACCGTTGCCGTCGGCATCATTGGGGATATATCCCGTGCTCTTGGTGAACAGAGCTATCAATACTCAGGACATTTTATGACCGTGCTTCTGGAGAACTTACAGAGTGAAGTTCTTAACCGAAATGTCAAGATAGTTGTTCTGTCTTGTTTCGGCGACATTGCGCTTGCTATTGGACCCGGCTTCGAGCCTTACCTGGACATGACCATGACTGTGCTGAGACAGGCTGGAGCGGTCGAACCGAATCCTGTTTGTCGTGTTTTCCTGTCTGAGACGTCACACTGACAACATCATCAGCTCGATTATGACCTTGTCGACTATGTTGCCCAATTACGTGAGGGCATACTCGAAGCCTATACCGGTATCGTCACTGGCTTCAAGAAGTCCGAGAAAGGTACGTATCCTTGTTCACAGCTACATTTCGACTCTGACCTTGTCATATCTAGTCGCGTTACTCGTTCCTTATGCTCAAAGCATTTTGGAATTGATCCAGCGTTGTCTTGCGGATGAAGAACGTTCAGACTCGTTAGCTAAACTCTGCTACGGTCTGCTTGGTGATTTAGCGGACACATACCCGGATGGCCGAATCAAGCAACTCTTACTTCAGAACTGGGTCGCGTCGGAGCTCAAATCTCGCGTACGCATGTCTGCGGATGCTAAGAAGACGATGCGGTGGGCCCGAGAGGTAAGTCGGCTTACATTATCGCCCTAACAGTCAGACACCGACTGCCTTCGCTCTGCAGATGGTCAAACAAGCCACCCAGTAATCAGTTTAGTTCATTCTTCTTCTAATTTCTACCTAGTGCACTCTTCCGATTTTTCTTAGTTTCCGCGTGCATGCAATATATCGCGTTTCTCTTATTTTATCACCACTCGCCATCTCACGGAGGCACCACACCATTTGCATGTAAATAGAAGGCGGCACATCCCATTCTTGTGTTTATATCTGTCTCGTTAGCCGACCTATCCTCACGACTTTAATGCACACTTTTGCTTTCTTCAGGTCTTTGCGGTTCTCATAGCACTCAATACTCCATCCTGTATCCTTTATTTTGCCAATTGTTATATTGAAATCTCCTTTTCATCCTCCATTCTCATCGTCCATGACTCGTTGATTCATTATGACCAGGGCCCTCTTCGTTCCTCGTCCTTGGTTAACGACGATGGAACTCATGTGTTGTAGCATTTGTAGCATACGTAGACTTTTTCAATTCTTTTTTGCATTGCATTTCGATTCATTGATGCTCCCACCCACCGTAGTTACCCAGTATTTATAAGGACAGTCGATCAAGTTATGGTGACTTCAGGATATTCCCACTCATCTTCTCCACAACAAACAGTGGTACAAAAACACAAAAACACATTCCAACATTTCTACCTAATTTTGGCGGGAAAAAAGCCGAGAAAAGCCGGATAAGGCGGTAGTGTTTGGGACTAATCCATCATGTGTGTACATGTCACAAGCAGCTCAGAAACCAGAAGGGAAATCAATCAATCAGTAAGTACTCATGTTGCTAAGCCATAAGCATTGCCGAGCAGGGATGGATGCAGTTACCTCCTGGAAGTTGGAACAACAATCAGGATGTTCCGACGTGATCCCGAACGACATTCAGAGTGATGTAACTAAATTTGTGTACAATCTGTAAAATCCCCACTCAATTTCTAACACTCACATGTGGAAAGTTGCATCGATTCTCTCTCATACCCTACCTTGTCATGGGTAATGTTCTGGCCCCTTACAAGACTGAAAGACATACAGTTCATGTCGGAAAATTTGGCGCCATCGAAGGGCTTACACTCTCTCGTCCTGAAACAAACGAGCAGCTTGTTCGACGATATCTGAACGTTCCTTTTGTTCTTCCTCCTACAGGTCTATATCGATGGCGCAAACCGCGACCGCTGCCTGGCAACTATACCTATACACGTCCTGATGGCAGCCCGAGAGATTGCACGATCTTTGGCCGTATATGTCCACAACCAGAGTATACAAAATTGGGGAACCATGCTTTCAGCAAGTATGATGAGGACTGCCTTTCCTTGAACATCTGGGCTCCAGCGGGTACACCTCCAGATGGAGGTTGGCCAGTCATGCTCTGGTTTCACGGTTGAGTCGGAAGATCTGGTTTCCCTAATGCGGTTGCTCACTCAATTGTAGGCGGTTGGCTTCAGGTCGGCGACCCCTCCATTGATCCAAATACGGATCCCACCGAACTAATCTCACAGAGCGGCGGTGGACTGCAATGTGTATTTATAGCCGCTGCTTATCGGTTGTCCGTCTTCGGGTTCATGGGCTCCAGGGAGCTTGCAGATGAGGCCCAGCAGAATGGAGAGGAGGGTTGTGGCAATTATGGGCTTTGGGATCAATACGCGGCCCTTGAATGGGTACATAAATACGCGTCATATTTTGGCGGAAATGCGGAAAACTTAACTCTATCTGGAAGGAGCGCGGGAGCGTACAGCGTTCATGCCATCGCTAGCCACGATCTCTTGATGAAACCTAGCGCCCCGACACGATATAAACGACTAGTCATGTAATTGAGTTGATTTTACCTTCTTGTGTCTAATCCTGATTATCATCCCGCCATGCCAGGTACTCTAATGCCATTCCGGCGGACCCGAAGACTCTGGAAGACGTTCAGCCGCAGTTTGACGAACTCCTTGACGCATGCAACATACCTCGTTCCCTGTCAGATACAAAAAAACTAGCCAAACTTCGAGCTATTCCGGCGTTTGACCTTGTTGATAAGGTTATGACATTATCTGCTCATACTTTCCGACCAATCCGCGATGGCTGCTTCTTCCCGTTGAACTTATTCGACCGCTTCCTCGCAGGAGATTTCGGCAGAGAGTTTAAAGCCCGCCAACTACAATTATTGATCGGGGAAGTAAGAGATGAAGTAAGTTCGTTTCAGTTTTGAATGACCTTTCCAACCGTTGTTCATTACTCGTGACCGAACAACAGGAAACTCTTTACCGTCAGACCAACCCTCCTCATGATCTAGAGACTTTATACATCGAAGTTGGCAACTACTATTCGCCCCCAGTCACCCGGATGATGGTAGACGCCTACCTGAATCGTAAAGTCCACAAAGAGGGTGCCCATCCCGATCCTGATCCTAAGATCGATTTCTGGAAAAAGATATTTGGCGATATCAGTTAGTTCGCCTTTTTGCACCTTGCCCTTTTGTCGTCTCTGATTCAACGATATACCTTGTTAAGTTTCGGATGGCCAAGTGCGCGCCCCAACACGCCTCCTTGTTCGTCAATTAGTTGGTGCTGGGGTGCCCCTCTCTTCAATAAGACGGTATATGATCAACTGGAGGCCGTCCTTTGTGGACTCTCAAGCACCGAAGGAGCTAGGCGTCTCGCACGCTCTCGATAGACCTATATGGAACTTTTCCGTCATGCACGGGCCTACTCCGAAGGAGGAATCGACGATGCGAGCATGGATCCGGGATTTGGTATGGATGTCAAGAGCTGTACTACGCTTTGCATAAACCGACCTTTTGACACTTTACTCCAGGTTGACTTCGTGCATGGTCAACAGACGGACTACGGGACAAGGGACGTCAGTGAACATAAAGTACTCAGACCGGACGGCACTATCGGTGTCGAGAAGGACACAAAGTGGGATTACCTGGTCACTGTGGCGGACGAGATGTGCACTGCAAAATAATGTTACGAGATTGCATATAGTACATTAAACGGACATGGAAACGACCCAACGGCAGAATCGAATACACCAGGTGAATAACTGGGAATCTTATGGGTAATCAGGGTATGAAAATGTGTATACAACGAATATGCACCAGACTGCATCAACTGCCCAGAATCAAACAGGAACGAAGTAAGCGTCGGAAGACGATACAGCAAGTAATCCATACATAGCATAGATAAATGCGAAAGCAATCAAGATGGAACATGAGATGAGAATGAAGGGGAGGAATTACTGATAGCTCAAAGCGTTCATAAATGTTCAACTAATTAGGCAGAATTGGATTGCCATTGACTGTAACCGTAGTTCTCATCAGGCCAGAACCAGGCATTGCAAGGTTGTTGGTAGTGCATATGGTAGTCCATTCCCCTCGGTTGCCCTTGCTCTTCGGGACTTGCTCGCTGGGGTGATATGGGGGAATAATGCTGAGAGGTATCCGGAGCCGACATCAATGAATCCCGCCGACTATGTGAATGATAATGGTCACCGCCCGCCGGAGTATAAGATGGTACATGCTGCGTTTGTGAATGTTCGACTGTTCGCGGGAGGCGATAGGATGCGACGGGAGGTATCAATGATATTTCAGGTGAGGAGGCGTAGGCCTGATACTGATGGACTTGTTGGTGCTGCTGAGCAGATAAGTGATCATAGGCCATCTTCGTTTGGCTAGAGGAATAAGTGTCGATAGGAGGTGGGTTAACACGTCCAGAGGGATAAGGGTTCCCGTTCGAAACTCCCGAAGGCTGGGCATGTGGCGGAGATTGCGCTTGATATGAGACTATTTTGGGGTGTGGGATGTGACCAGATGCGGGAGGGGTATTCATCTCTGGAGAGGCCGATTGGGAAGGATGTCTCATATCTCGGGATGTCAAAGGGGGAGTTGGACTATGATCGTGTTTTTCAGGAGTCGTTGCCGATGCAGGAGAAGAGGTTGAGGTTATTGTAGGGGAGCCGTCCAGATTGTAATGACACATGGTCTCATGGAGGTGCCTCTGGAGACTTTGAACAGAAGACTGCATTCCTGGGATGTTATCGGAACCTCCATTCAGGACTCTACTGGCTAGAGCTAATCGACTGAGGATCGCCGATGATCCGGATTTTTGTCTATTGGATAAAGCAAGATCAACAGTTGCTGCTAAGAATGCGGCGAATATGACGAGATAGGATGCCCTGCCGAGCGGATAATGGAAATCGTAGAGGATGAAAATATCACTGATTTTTTCTGCGGCGCTTTCGCACATAGCAACAGCATGCGGAATGGCTTTGGTCGAGTCCCTGGAGGACATATAATAAAAGGGCCGATAGAGTAAGATCCAGATCAGCTGCACCAATAGACTGTGATGACACCGTTAGTAACGACGAGGGGGGTAAAAGGGAATGGTCCGACGGACTTCAATTGTAGGATATGTGGCGGCGGTGGCATTGATTGTTTCTCAAAGTCCCGTATGACGGCTTTGCTTGCCTTGTGTTGCCATTCCATCAACCTTTGACGCATGTTGGATACGAACTCGTGGACGTGGTGCGGTCGCATCTTCTTTCTGTATAAGTTTCGATGAATCTCGTCCAAAAACTACCGTAGGTTTGATGTGAGATGAGACCTTTTCACGAGCGGGATAAAGTATTTATACCTGATTTGCTTGGCAACACCTGCAGCAATTTAGGAATTAACAAATCGCGAACATGCCGAAAGATATGTGCTCACTCATAAAAACATTTTGCTTCATGGCAGGGTTGTGGCACGTATCCAAAGAGCGGCCTCGGAGAATCTGGCGACAGAACGGGCTTCCACAAATCATCGCAGTCTACCGGATCTGACGCACGATTGGTTAATCGATGGTAGCAAAAGTTTACCACGAACTTACCAGGGAGCGGAGGATAATGCTCTTCCAAACTGAGCAAAGGGTTTCTATTTAGTGAGAGTGATAGCATCCTGGAAACCCATTAGTATGGGTTCAATAATGATATGCCAAAAAAGAATACAAACTTGTCCCAATTATAGGCGGCCCAGAACACTCGTAGTCGCATCTGCCTTTGCATATACGCTCGTTCAGACTGATTTTCGTCTTCAACGGGTTTATCGAGGTGGCACTCCAGATCTGCGAGAAGCATTGAGTATCGTTCGACAGACCTTTACGTATCCACCAACCGATGATCATTCCAATTGCAGATGCAGTTAGACACCAAGACTGTGCGTACATGCCACGTGCTGCGTGGTTTGCTGCCAGTAGAAGCATACCTGCGCAAACATCACAGATTGTCCGACGGAAACCAATGACGGCAGTAACGTACCCTGGATGGTCGGGATGCTGCTGGGGCGACTCAATGCGCTCGATAATAGAAGGTGTGTTTTGGCCTGGATATTGACAGCTCCGTTAGGTGGTGTCCATCAGCAATGAGAAGGATTATTTACCGTGTATTCGGGGGCTTTCTCAGCCAGATGAGGTACGTGGCGGATGGTATGCGTGTAAATGGCATACAAGAGGAAGGGGCTGAAGTATCTGAGGTCATTCTCTCTCATAGCGGCTGTTTGGGCGTTCAGTAAACACATCGCGGTGACGTTACTTGACTTACACTCAAAAACTTTTTGATCGATGATTGAATTCCTTGGACCTTGCCAGCTTTATTTTTGGTGAGCCTCGATCAACGCTGACTACAAGATGATTGACGTACCAGAAGTAATTATTTAATAGAATCTGACTGTTTTCGGGGGTAGCTACGTTGAGAGAAGGAAGGAGTTAGACACGTAAAAGGAAGAGTGAAATGAAGTGGACGTACGCCCTTCGGATTCTGACATGCGAAACGAAGTAGAAATGTAATAATCGACCCAAGTTGAAACCTGTTGATTCGGTGGAATCGGTCGTCCATTATCGTCTCCGGCAACAGACGAGTTGTCTGAGTCGGCTGGGGTCGCTGGTTTGAGACATAATCGAAGGGCAGATTCGGCAGATTCGGGACGCCACTGCGAGTCGTCCTACGACGCGAGGCGGTCAATTATCGGGGATGAAAAGAACGGAAGTTGCACACCTGGTCAATGCTTTCGTCTGCAGAGGGAGACCTAGACCTTCTTCCCTCTCGAGTCTTCAGTTTTTTGTGGGGTCTTGCCCGTTCTTTCTCGCTTTCCATACGTGCAGAGGGTGAGTCGAAGTCATCATCGTCGCTACCAATGCCTTGACTTGTATGCCTTGAGCTCAAGCTTGCGACACTGAGTTCCAAGTGATTGACTCCATCGTCCTTTAACCATTGACTGAGCATCTGATCTCGTTCTTCGCTTTCTGCGATTGCAAGTCGACGAATATATCTAAAAGACCGAGTTCAATGCATGTGTGATAGGCATGAGCCTGACATACTTTCTGAGTATATCGGCCTCTTTATTGCTGGAATCAGAGGTGGAAGGCACTGGTTTTGGTAGTCTTGAGTTTTTTCCGTTCCTACAGGACCGACAAAGTGCGATATATTGTCCGATTGGTGAGATTGGCCCTCGTAAATAGGTACATGAGGATTACTTACGGTGGAAATACGCATTTTACCCCAACTTCACTGCAATGTGTACAAAGCGTCTTTCCTGTGCTATCTCTTCCCGGACATTTCCTCTTTCGCCTTCGGCAGAGTTCGCAAGAAGCACCATAACGACGTTTCGTGCGAATGGGAGGCTTGTCAGGTTCGTGCTGTAGGAGCTGAGAATGACCGGAAAGTTGAGAAGAAATGGCTGGAGGCATGGCGAAGGGTGGTGGGGTGGTGGAGGTTGCAGGACAAGCTGAGGTATTCGCTACGGCGCTGTTGCCTCCATGCGAGAAGTGGAAGGAAGGACGGCTGCTGTCCAGGTCTGCTTCAGGATTTAGTAAGCGGGAGGGCCGGGGCGATAACTCAAAACGCTACTTCATCAGCCAATCCCAAGAACAGATAACGACGGGTAGGTAAGCTAACCATCAACAAGGCGCCATTCTATTCTCAATGTAAATGGTTGTAACTGCCCATCAGAGGTCAGGTTCGCAATGTACAGCGTTTTTGTATACCAAGCCCTTTATTGGCATTCTAAATGGACTTTCCTGAATTCCCAGCTTTCATCGAACGTTCTAGCCATGCGCTGAATTCCCACATGAATGTCCTCACGCTGAAATCGCGTCAGTCCAGAAACGTCATGTCGAAACAGGTTCCACAGCGCTGAATACTTACGCTTTCCAAAGAATATGCCAACCTGAAGTACGCGACTGCTCCGTCTTGCTTCATTCGTTGGTCGTTACTCAATATCGGGGTGTAGTAAGACCCAGGAACCAATAGAACCTAGAAGACACACGTTAACACACGAGTGTGTTCTTTTGAGTAAAATTCTGAGAAGCAGGGACCTTGGCTCTGATCATGGACATCCAGAATTCATCTGCCCATTTCTGTTCGGCATTTGCCTCTCCATTGGCCTTCATCCTTTGATAAACGGGGTTCTGGCTCAGATCCAACTTGATCCAGAGAAACATGCCTCCCTGTGAAAACGCCACATGATCGCGAGAGCCCGACCACCCACATAGTTGGACACGACACACCTTAGGATAGCTAAAGCTAAAAACTGGGGCCGTTTTACCTGCACTAATCCGCCCCTTGGGATATGCAATAACATCAGCCGCCAGACCTTCAGGGGCGGACACCACGTCAAAAAATTCGACCAGACTATCGCACATCCAATCCCGTCTGACGGTGTAACTGTCCCTTAGCCCCGTCACCCAACGTAAAAACCCTTCTTGACCCCACGTACAAAGAAGTTCTTCAACAATGATCTTGAACGCCATCCGCCCAATCACTGTCAGTAAGTACCTCGTGAAAGCTCATGTTATTGCAATCACCTGCGACCAGCCAGCCGGTGCTTGTGTCATAACTTCTGACGCACGCTGCAACCTCTCTGCGAAAATCGGATTGCATATAAAATACCCTAGCCGGTTACCCGGACCCAATGTCTAGATATCGCACTTAGCTATTTAGTTTGATATGGGTTCCGAAGATATGGAACACTAACCTTGCTGAAAGTTTCCAATCTAATGACCCTCCCTTGCCAATCAAGGTGCAAAAAGGTCGGGACCAGAAACTCTAGAAGTTCCTCTGGAGTCATCTCTGTCGCTATTCTAACTGCTCGCTGCTCGGGTGGTAGGTAGGCGGGAAGTTGAAGGAAGTAGTATGGATCGTCTTCGCAAATCACCACATCATATTTGACACAGATGTCATAAATGGCTTTCTTGCGTTCTAATGTCAAGGTCGCACCGGTGGGATTCTGAGCTACGGGGATGAGATAGAGTCTAACAGCTGCTGATGATCATCTGAGATAGGTAACATTTGAAGAAGGGTACATACAGCCTTGGCCGTTTCCCCCCTTTTACTGCTTCGTTCCAGCCTCCGAGTACTTGCTCGAGCGCTTGCGGAATGATGCCATCTTTATCCATCTGAACAGGGGCACCACGACAACCCATCGGAGCCCAGAGTGCCTGAGAGGAAGGGTAGGTGTGCTCCTCAACCAGAATATAGTCGCCTTGCTCGCATAACAAAGAAACAACTTTAGACCAAGCATCGGTATTGCCGAAATTCAACAAAATTTCGAAATCCGTGAAACCCGGACGCAATACATCTTTAGTGAACTTTTGGAGAAAGGAGGAGAGTCTCTCAGACCCTTTCGAAGTGGCTGAAAGATACTAACAATGTCAATAAATGGCCTCAATACCTGAACGAATGATAACGTACTGTATTGTAAACCCGTCGAAATATCGGTTCCTGTACGATCACGATCTCCGTATTTTTCTGAGTGAAGTGTAAGCCCCGTGCTCGCGTCGGATGGTTGCCCATGACCATCGAGTGTATCCGGTGTATAGACATCCACACGGAGGCTATGGTATGGGAATAGACTCGGGTGAGGTAGCCCTGTATGGAGATATTCAGTCCCAGAGGGCGCTTGACAATATGAAACTTACCTCCCGCTAGACTGATCATTCCTGGTTCTCGCATGTCTGAAGATTTACATAGAGGCGGTTTATGTTTGACCGGATAATATTTGACGTTGTCGAACTACTTACACTTGATGATATCCTTCAGCGGACTGGGAACCCTCGACCTGCTGAGCGTGTTGAGGTGGTGCGATAAGTCTATAGATTTAGGCCTCAGATTCTCCTGGGAAGTCATGGCTGAAAGGTGCTTGGAGCAGTAGGAGTTGGAAGGAAGGATTAGGCCAGGTGTCACTTGAGATTTTTCTGATGGTGGAGGCACTTGGCAGGGTATTTGTATTCGCCGTCTACCGTTAAATAGGTTGAAATGCGGCCCTTCTTGGTGGAGCTTGGTTGTAGGTGATATTCCCGTGAGATGATATTGGAATCTAGCGGCAGAGAGGATTATTTAGTGCGTTTTAATCTGTTATGTGCAGCATCCGGACGCGTGAAATGCCACATACCTGAGGATAAGTCCTGAACATTCCGATGGGATATACGTACCATTGTCGCAGAGCAGATAATAAAAACATCCACGGGAATCGGAAAAAGCCCAACCGGTTGATTCTTTTGCCATGGGATGCGAGACCGTATGGGTCGAATCCGATTCCTTGTGAAGCTCGATCTCACATACACGGCTTATGTGGTAGGCTTGAGGACCGCTTTCAACCCGTCAGTTTGCCTTTGAAGCATACCCTCTCATATTCGTGAGGCTGTTATGAGCAGGCTAAATCAAAGCAGCGGTAGAGCGGCGAATGGATAACTACTCACTGAAATCAAACATACCGTTCCAACTACTGGTGCCCCACTACATCAGGCTTACGGGCTAAGATTATTGAACAGACTGAAAGGTTTAGAAGGGTCAACAAGGTCGTTTCCTGAAAGGGCAAATATATCTCACACTCATGAATTGGACGCGCGGCAAATTTGCGGCAAATCATCTCGTCCGGCTATCCTGACGGACCGCCAATTCCTCCCCACAATTTCATTTCCTACCAGGTCTACTGAATACCGACCACGATGCCTCTGGATATCGCTTTGCGCAAGAAGATAGACGCAGGAGAACAGGCTGCAGGAGTCTGGCTAACTCTACCAAGGTACGGCATCACAGCCTACGCGACTCCGACTTTGGATAACTAAGTTTTTGTTGCTATCATCTAGCACAGCAATAGCACGGACGATGGCTAATACTGCAAACGTTTCATGGGTTTTGATTGACGGGGGTATGTAACACTGTCTTGCATGATTAACTTGGCGTTGAACCTCAGTGTGATAGAGCACGGCCTAATTAACGGTGACAAGACATGAATTCGATTTCATCGCAACAGATACTCAACATCGTTGTAGAGAGTCATTTCTATGACTTGTCCAACACAATCTCCGCATCCGGTGCCTCCCCTATCATCCGTGTACCTGCAGAGGAAGTCTGGCTAATTAAAGTGACTTGGGCTTCGCACTCTACTCTCGATCTAGACTGATCACTCGTCACCATAGCGTGCTCTCGACTCTGGTGCACACGGGTTAATGGTTCCGATGGCCAATAATGTTCAAATCGTTCGCAAAGTAGTCGAGGCAACAAAATATCCTCCCGTGGGCATTCGTGGATTCGGACCGATGTTCACCCATGCCGCAGGGGCCCTTGGTGCTACTTACCAGGCCTCCGCGAACGATGACCTTGTGATTGCCGTTCAAATTGAGCACCCACAGGCGGTTGAGGAGATTGATTTGATTTGTCAAGAGGGTATCGATGTTGCATTCGTATGCATTGATTGCACCTCTGGCGGACACCAGTTCTAACTCAATTTCAGATCGGACCCTATGACCTTTCAATATCCATGGGAGTCGAGTTTGGAGGAGAAGAGCATGAAGCTGCAATCAATAAGATTCTTAACGCTTGTAAGAGGCATGGAAAAATTGCTGCTATCTTCTGTACGTCGTTTCATCAGTTGTCCTATGTGGGAGGTCTAAACTTTCGTAGGTCTGACCGGCGAGCAAGCAGCCAAGCGGTTTACTCAAGGATTTGACATGGTCAGTGTCACCACCGACATCGACAGTCTCACAGATGGCTTTGCCAGCGCATTATCCACTGCCACTCGTAATTTCTCTGCTAATTAAATAAGTATTTAAATACTTGAGTTGATGTACGGTAGGACCTGGTATAGTAATCAGAACGATCCAATGGGATCTTCCTCAGAGATGGTATTATCACATAAATATAGAAATAGATTGGCTTGGATGGGACGAAAACTTATACATACGTATTGGTACATGATACACTATCATACCACCTGCCGCTAATAGGAAACATGTAACATGAAAAATCTCTGTCTCAACTGGAGAACAAATCATGTATAGGGTCGAACAACCATTCGAGACACCGATCTATTCTTGGATTGGTTCGGAAATGTCAAAAGGTACTCCGTTGACAACCCTCTCGAAGCCAACACTAGATGCGCTAAATTGCGTGAACACATCGGCGTACCTCACCACCGCATCTTCAGGAAATGGATCTTCAATGAAGTAACACGTCGCTTCCAATTCTTGCGATGCTTCCCACTCGGGATCAGTAGTAAAATAGAGGCATGTTCCTTCAGTCGCATCCTGTTTAAATCCACAGCTCGACGTGTCCTCGCTCATAGCGTCTGTGACGTCGGAATAAAGGATTGCGAGAGCAGCGTCCACGGAAATGTCTTGAATGAGTTCAGCGTCATCCCTGGTCTGCCCCTCCTCCTCCTCCTCTCGAGTAACATCGTTGTTTTCCAATTCCTCAGGGAGTTCTGGGACGAGAGAGAGGGGCCTCTTCTCCGAGCGTAGGGTTGTGAGCAGGGGATCCAACACATCCTCGGTAGTGGCCATCAACGCACGCTTGCATCGAAGTTGTTCCAAGAACTGTCCACGGTCTACCAAGTGTCCTGGAGCAAACAAATGAGGAGGAATGGCTGTTCCACCTGGGGTTCTGGGTATCGTAAGTGTACCACTTCGGGTCGTCGTTTCTGTGTCCGATAAGAGTGGTGCAAAGTAGGCATTGACTTTGCTCAAATCCGACGGGGAGAGATGGAGCTGGGAGGGAAGGACGTCGGGTCGGTGGACAGACTTCGCATTAAGTTGAAGGTGGGGTGGGGGTCCCTTCCTCAAGACGTTCGAGGTTGACGAACGAGACAAATCGGGAGATGAATGGACGCTCTCTGATGTCAGTTGCTGCTCCACAATCTTTGTAGGGGCAGAAAGGTTCGTGAAAGGTGTCGCAGGAACCGAGAGGGTACCGTCCTTGTCTTCATTGCTCTTCAACTTTCTAGAGTGAATGATCAATACAGCTCTTCAAAGGCGATACAACGAAAATCACTTAATACTGGGGCTGCGAGAAAAAATTGTCCATTTCTTCTTCTTCTGTGTCGTCTCAGGATCTCTGTGGACCATTGAAACATCGCTACCGCCAGCGTCTGACTCGAGCGAAGAAAGGGACGGTGGAGAAACAGGTTCGGGGGCGCTAAGGACTAAGGGGAATTCCGAAGCGCTGTGACTTTGTGTTTCCAATGACGGTCCTTCAATCAACGACGGAGAGGCATGCAGGGTTTCTGTAGACTCTGTGCGCAGCCTCTTGTGTATCAGAATGTGCACAGGCTTACCACCATGCGGAGAAGGGAATGTGTCGAAGATGGCGGTAGAGGGTAAGTCTGTCAACTTTGGGTGGGGTTTGACGAAAATACTTGCCCCCGCCCGATCCGAAGATGAGCTGCCAGTGCCTTTAAGTTTGTTTCGTGGATTATTTGTTTCCAGAGTCTCCGCAGTCTGAGAAATCGAGGGAGAATCTGAGGGCATGTCGAGGCGAATGAGGAGCGAGATGACTTTGCATCCTTTATATATCCTGGCTTCAAAGCACAATGGCCACATCCATGATTGGGGGATGCTAGGACCATCACCAAAGATGGCAAGTCACTGCTTAGACTCGTGGCCACACCCGTTGGTGTTAACAATCGGTATCAGAAGACGCCCCATCACAATAGACCGAGAGGACTAGAGGGTTTTGTCTCATCTGTAAGTCAGAACCTTTTGCCGGCCATCACCACGAATGTCGCCGTTGAAGTAGGCAGTACCGTGAGGCCAAAGCTTCTGCGACTGAGTAAGTGAACATACCGAGGAAGTCCAGCAACGAGTTTATTGTCCCGACAGTGGGATAGAATTGGTCGGCCTGTTCCGGTCCAGACTCTCATGGACGAATCAATTGGTAATTGGTATCAGTATATGACGGTGTCAGTGAGTAGTCCGGGCGTTGAAGCAACTACGTCGAGCCGGCGAAGAGTGATCGAAGTCCAACTTGAAGTTCAGCTGAACTCACATCCACCTCATTAAAGTCTAGACTTGTCAGCGGCCAACCCGACTGAAGCTTCCAAATCACAATATTTGCAGTATCCTCGGTTTCTTCGATTCCTTTACATCTGAAGACCGCGCGGGCTGCATGGGTGAAGAAGAAAGGCAAGCGGTCTGTCAGAGTCGCGTGTGATGGTGATGAGGAGCGCGTGAATTTTGAAGGATTGAGAATTTCTTAAAGTTCGATAATCCCTCAATTGTGCACTCGTGAAACATGGTAAACGTCCCTCGCTGTCTCGTTCGCGGGTCTATCAGTATGTTCATGTTAATCAGCGGCATACTTAAATTCATTCACATCAGTTTCGTAGACGTCGATGAATATTTTGACGGTAAGCCTCAAGGATTTCTCAACGACGATAGTACTCAGAAGAGCCCGATCCTTCAGTGAAAGACATTGCTCGCCCTGGAGAAACAATATCGTCTCATGGACTCGCCAAGCGGGCAGGGGGGAAAGGTGCCAACCAAGCTGTAGCTGTAGCTAAGGCAGGAGGGCAGGCAGACTTTGTGGGAGCTGTAGGTGAAGATGGGTTATGGACGCTTGACCACCTCAGCGAACACGGCGTCAACATCGCTGGGTCGGAACGTGTTTCTGTATGACTTCGTTGAGTACTCCTACTTGACTGCAGCGGCTTACTTTTACTTGCAGGAATTGACAGGAAGAGCTTTAATTCAGGTGGCAGAAGATGGGGAAAATAGCATAAGTACGCGTGCGGTCTTCATTAACCTTCCGATCTATCTGACGGGGATCAATGTAGTCCTTTTTAAAGGCGCCAACTACGCGAAATTACCCAAGAAACCCATACATCCATTGACCACCCATCTTCTCCTTCAAAATGAGATATCTCTAGACGAATCGCTCTTCTATCTCTCCGAAGCTGCTTCTCTCTCCCTCGTAACCATCTTCAACCCATCCCCAATGCCAACGACTGAAGAGCTCAAATCTTTTCCGTGGTACCAGCTTACATGGTTAATCGTCAACGAGGGTGAAGCCGCCGATATGTACCGAATCCTCATCTCAAGAACCAACGCAGAACAGGAAACAGACGTGCAAGCGTACACCGAGATACCCGCATACTCGATCACTCGCAAATTACTCTCCCAGATGCCTACTACGAACGTAGTTTGTACGTTAGGAGGGAGAGGTGTCTTGGCACTGCTTCCTTCTTTGCGCGATAGTGGTGGACTCCCTGAGCCTATTTACCTGCCCGCCGCCAAGTTGGACAAAGGTGTAGTCGATACCACCGGCGCTGGAGATTGTTTTGCTGGTTATATGGCTGCGGGTTTGATGAATCTTCAGCAAGAGAAAGGCACGAAATTGTTGAGCAAACAGGATGTTATTGCGGTCATGACGCGATGTGTTCAGGTATGTTTAAGCGCATGTTCATTTCCAGTCGCTCGCTCGAATGAGTGGTTGACCTTACGTTAGGCCGCAGGACTCTGTGTACAGAAACCAGGGGCTATGGCCAGTATTCCTCTTGGAACAGAGGTCGATATTGAGACCGTTGTATCTTCGTGAAACACTTTTCATTCTCGTTGCCGCGTGTATCTGAATCCACATATCCACAACATTGTCTCTCGAAATCTCATTCATTTCTACTTCTTTCTTTGGGCTGTTTGTATGAAATTTCTTTGAGCCGTATTTGGGTTGATCGGTATTAAAGATGCTCTGTATAAAATCACGTGGTCACCTCGACGCGACGCGACGCGATATCAACCAACGGGTTTCTCACACTTTGACCATCTCAACCCCAAACTTTGCAAAACACTTCCTCACTTCTTACTTCCACAATAGTCGTGAGTCTTTTCTCCTCTTTCCCCAACAAGTGCTCAACTTCTCCCTTGCTAGAATCTCCACAAGTCAATGCCACCGAAGCGATGCTCTAGTCCACCGCTAGATCGAGACTCACGCGCGGCGAAGAGAAGGCGTACAAGCATCAGCAACTATGAAAAATCTCCAATCCGAAAGTCTTACAGCCTTCCCAATACACCGTTCTCTTATCAATACGCTTTCCCTGAAGACTCGAACCCGTCTACACCATATCCACCCTTCCCTTCTGACTCACCCTCCAATCCTTTCGGGAGGAGGCGTTCTCTAGCTCCATTACTACCACCTTCCACCCCTTTTGGCAGGCATGTCGTTCTACGGTTCCGCTTTTTCCGACACGGTGAAGTCATTGATAGCAGGGGCGTTTATCGTGTCACCCAGGTTCCCTTGTCATATAACTTTCGACATCTAAAAACGTTGGTTGCTTTTTTGTTTGGCGGGCAGTCAGGTATGGATGATGAAGAGGATGGAGAGAAGGGTCATTTATTCGAAGTGAAGAAAAACGTGGAGATGTGGTCGCGGTCGTATCGTCATGGTGCCATTAAACGCGGAAAGACCATCACCCGACTTTCCAGCGTATGTGATCCTTACCGGTACAAGGACGAGTGGGACTTCGATGATGCTAGTTGGGAGATAGGACGAGACGACGAGGATGAAGAGAGAGAGGAGGAAATTGACGAGTTACAGGAGGACAACGAACCGAAATGGGAAGCAGAAGAGGATTATACGCTCGAGCACGTCTGGAACTCTCCCGAAGACGAATCAGACGAGGGAGATTCTGCTCCACGGTTGAAGCCAGTGGCAATTGTCTACGTTAATGCAATGTTGCCTTCTTGTTTATTCACAAAATTGACGTATTGCTTTCAGTTCTATACCCCCGCTTCAAACCCTCAACGCCGAGCTCAAGTTCATATCACTCTCGAGGATACCCCCGCTCCACCTCGCAAAGGGAGAGGAAATACACCTACGGTTTTCAGGGCCAGAGGACACGTCTATCTGTGTCCAATACCCGAAGATGAGCCTGATGAATGGGAAGATGAGGACTGGGAAGTCAAGCTCTCTCCCAACAACTGGAACAGTCCGCCTAAAGCATTTACCGAATATATGCGTCGAACATCCTCCCTTCCACCACCAACCTTATACAAGCATTCTGGAGTAGGTCTCTACTAGAAGATTGTATTCAAATCATCTCGCTAACCTTTTTTATACAGCAAAGCACTGCGAGTCTGACCTCCACCCCAGGACTCGAGGCTGATTATTCCTCTTCTCCGCCCAAGTCCTCTCCATTTCCCTCTACTCCATTCTCGATCGGGCGAGCGGTATCAATGGACTCGTTAGGATCTTCGTCTATTTCTCCTGCACCGAAACGATTGTTCGGAGTCTTCCCTGAACGCACTCCAGCTCTTCCCCTGGCGCAAAGGAAAAGAACTGCTTATATTACCAAGCGTATCGAGCGGTCCAGACAGAGAACGAAATCTAGACCAAGAAAGAAGGATGAAATTGAGGATTCCAAAGAGAGGGAGCGATTGCGGGAGGACATGTGGAGCGGGGTACGAGATAGGAATCCGGATGGGGAGGCAGTCGACCAGCTGGTGAGTGAGGGTGACGATGAAACGGCGGAGGAGGAAGAGCAGGCAAAGGAGAAAGACGATAGGAAGACAATACGTGTGAGAGGTGCGAACGGAGTGTACATGACCTTGGAAGAGGCTATGTTATTGGTTGTCGACGAACAGGAAGTATAACACTTCATAATTTGGTTAATGTTTCTTGTCCCTACTTTGCATGATGTGTAGCATAAGGATGTATATACGTATATAGTTTTGTACCATTACCAACGTGTTCCCAGAATTATTCACTGGACCCCCGCTTCAAACTTAGTTGCTAGTCAATCAGCTGCAGAGCACCGTCGTTCCATGTCGAATCAGTCAGGGGCAGGATCAATGACGTTAACGCTACGGTGTATCACCGATACCGCGACGCTCCTCACTAGATAGTAAAGTCAGAATTCAGACAGGAGGAGGCAGAAATGTTGCCAAGTCGAAGAGTGGAATCAACGCAAAATTGCAAACATACAAACATAGGCCAACGCGAACCCATAGAATTCCAAACGGAGTGAACACGAGCCTTATGACGTGACGCCCTAGTATACGTCTAGTGTTATAAATATGCGAGTCTAATTTTTACGGAGAAAACGTCTGTGAAGGGATAGCCGAGCGGGTGGAAGCGTTCGCACGACGTTTGACTAGACATACCACAACCTCCCACCCATATAGAAAACCCATTGGCCTGCCAATAAATTTGGTAAGTAAAGGACAACACTTCGAAAAAACGGAGTGGCTGATCGTACCGTCTTTGCGAGGTTTCAATTTGGGAAATTTGGCATCGTCCCAAGGAACAGTGAAATCTTGCAGCATTCGGGGAAACCGTTTGAGATTCGCGAGGAGACGTGGACGTAGGCGTTCCGATTCTGACAAGGCGGATTTTGAGTGAGCAGTGACTACCGCGTATGCATATTCAGGTATGACGGTCTACTTACCAGCGACACCTAAGGGGTACGACATCATATGAAACTTGATAGTTTCGAATCCAAACTTCGGGCTCTCGCAACGACCGAATCGCTCCCACCAGTCCTGATGAGTACTCAGCCGTAAAATGGCTAACTATCGGATGAAGGCTTTTGTAGAAGTTGGGAAGATAGTCAATTACGAAGAGGCCGGATCCTGTATGCTCGCCTTCGTCGATGGGGAGTAATCCGTGCCCGACGTTTGATAGGAACATGGCCAAACAACGACGAATGGGCATCTTATGAATCTTTGGGATTTTGGGACAGATGGCTTGGACCATGTCGTTCATCATATCCTGCAGCGAGCGCGACGACGCTTCGGCGGACAACATAGACGACCACGGTGGCAAGAGTCAAAGGTGAACGTTTAAACGGTGAAAGCAAAGGGAAACAAAGGTGAAAGTTTGAATACGATCCTCCATTCTCACCTTGTATCTGCCGAACGAAACGCCAAATGGAACAGGACATTCGAACGACCAGTGCATGAACGACATTCAAACCGACAGCGTTCAAAATCGAGGATCACGTTGCTCAAACTGAATAGGGCTTTTCAATTTTGACGTCCTCAAAAATTGGGTATTTCAAACTCAGCCAGGTCGCCGCCACTGTAGGGTTCCGGCGGTCCCCGTGTGGGATACTTCTCCACGGCGCCCGACTCGAGCTCACTTCTACCCACTATCCTATTTCGGAAAAAAAATGACCTTGTGACCCTTGAACAGCTCGAATTTAAGTTTCTGATAGGATTTACACTTCGTCTCCGACTATTCTGCCCATCTTAAAGTCCCGGGACGAGTCCTCCTTCACTTCCTTATTGCGCTTCAACATCTTGCGTATTGAACTTGCACAGATGGGCATCATCACCGGGTGCTTCCTGACGCTCTCTATCTTGTTTTGTGCCTTCCGCCTCCTCGTAAAGAGTTATCGTCGTGGTTTGCGATTACCTCCTGGGCCAACGGGCATCCCTATCCTGGGCAATATCTTACAAGTTCAGGCTCAGCGTGATGTACCACTTTGGATCGAGTATTCCAACTGGGCGCAAACCTACGGCGATGTGTTTTCCTTCAGTGTCTTTGGATCACGCACCGTTGTTCTGAACTCGTACAAAGCGATCACCGAACTTCTAGAGCACCGATCTCACAATTACTCAGATAGACCCCGTCTGCATTTATTCAGTATGGTCGATCATCTCAAGAACTGACTGTTCTTGATTGTACGCAGGCCAAACCATGCTCGTCGAGCTGATGAGGTTTGTTTTCGCTCTCGATCGACATATAAGAAGGCACTAAATCAGCATTGTAGGTGGAACTGGATGTTTTCTTGTATGCATCAAGCTCCTTCGTATTGAGGATTCAAACAAACTTATTTGCTTTCCGTTTGTCCGATCAGTGATGGAATATTCTGACCAGTGGAGGTGAGTTCACGTATCCACACACCCATTTCTACCATCTTGACTTTTCTTGCGTAGATTACACCGGAAGACCTTCCACCAGTCTTTCCACCCTCGTTCGCTATCAGAATACCACGACATTCAGAGGCGGAGGACAGCACAGTTAGTAAAGAAGCTACTGACATCGCCAAATGACTTCTTTCAGCATGTCAGGATGTAAGTCCTCCACCTTTGCACACAACAAAACTCACAATATTGCGACCAGGCATTCTGGAGGAATAATCCTTGAAGCCATCTACGGTTATTGCATTCAGGACAACAACGACCCATATGTCAAGCTGGCAGATGACTTGTTATTAGGAGCGGGGGAAGCGGGTGCTTACGGAGCATTCTTGGTTGACTACATACCGATGCTAAGATATGTTCCTGGTGAGCTGTTCCCAGATGCCGTTGTCCCCTTGTTTCCTTTGCACTAATGAGATCTAAAGCCTGGTTCCCGGGTGCCACTTTCAAAGCGAAAGCCGACTTGTGGGCCCGAGAATCAGATCGTCTCAAGGATATCCCATGGGTGCATCTTAAGCAATCAATAGTCGGTGTTTCTCGTTCTTTCATGCTTGGACTCTATTTACAATCCATCAGGAGGACGGAACCGCCGTCCCCTGCTTCTCTACACGAAACCTAGAAGAATTCGGAATATCACGCGCTTCAAATAATAATCCGGAGATGGAAGAAGTAATCAAGAACTGTGCTGCCATAGCTTTCATTGGTGAGTACTATCAAGCTGTTTCCTCCAGCAATAAATGTATCCAATTTCGACCCTCAGCTGGTGCAGACACGGTACGCTACCTCAGATTAGAACGTGAATACACGAATCAAAGAAGTCTCCGCCATAGACCGTGTCGGTCATTCTAACCTTCATTTTGGCAATGGTGTTGAACCCTCAAGTTCAGGTCCGCGCCCAGAAAGAACTCGACAGAGTGACTGGTTCCTCTGGGTTTCCCGATTTTGCTGACCGAGAAAGTTTGCCCTACGTGAATGCTGTCCTTGCGGAGACTTTAAGATGGAATCCCGTTACACGAATAAGTAGCTCTCTTCCTACTGTCCTTTTGCATCTAGCGTCACTAACCTGAATTTGGATTTTATTAGCCTTGCCTCATCGAGTTGTGAACGACGATGTATATGAAGGATATTTCATACCCGCGGGTGAATTTCCTGTTCCATTTTCGTTTGTCCTTCACGCTAACAACTCTGCAGGTTCAACAATTCTCCCAAATGCCTGGTAGGCTTCATTTTTTTTTATTTCGTTCGCGTTACATGGCACGGTGCTGACAACCCTTTCCCAAGGGCTGTTCTGCACGACGAGTCTCTTTACGGACCTGACCCAACAAATTTCAACCCAGATCGCTTTCTGAAATCGGATGAGAAAGACCTCCCACCCAATCCCGAACTCATTGCATTCGGGTTCGGTAGACGAAGCTGTCCCGGACGGCATTTCGCTGTGAACACGGTTTGGATTGCGATGACATACCTCCTGACTGCTTTTACGATGGGCAAAGAAGTCGATGAGGACGGGAAGGAAATCGATCCAGTGGTTGAATACACGGACGCTTTGTCGACGTTTGTGACCATCTTTTATGCGAGATTTTTTTTTACTGAAATTGAGTTGTAGCCGACCGCTTCCGTTCAACTGCCGGTTTATTTCAAGGTCCCCGGCGTGAGCCTTGTATCGGTCTTTAACTCGGGAAAGAGGATGTCAATTTACTTTGCCAATGGACCAAGTACATTGTCGGCCCAATCGGAGTCCCCGGACGTCCCGTCGATACCTGTATCTTGCATTGCTGAAGTGACCGTAAAGGAACATTCAATGAGGTGGTCTTGAGCTTGACATCTTGCTGAAGCCCGTTCGACAGTGAAGCTTGATGAGAATATTAACATATATCATGACTGTTGGAACAACGGAAGAAAAAGGGGAAAAACCATCAAGATACTAAACTGGTATAAGACGTATGGCGGAAAATAAAAAAAAAGCAAAACTAGCGGTCAAGAAGTTTTGAGTACGAGCATTCAGAAACGTCTTCTGACAATTGACATTGGATTGGATATTGGAAACAGGAAATATGGACCCTGCTACCGCAGGCTAACTTCAAGTTGCCATCTCCGCTAAATACCATATATTTCCAACCACCTTGCACCCAGATCCTTGCACCGAGACCCCACAACTAGCCACATCGCTTTGCCGTCCTCCAAGCCTCGAGAATGTAGATGCCAAAAGATGTCGTGTGATTGACAAAGGGATTCAGACATGGAATAGTGTTGGATATAATGAGTAAGAGTTATTATTCAGAAGGCTCAGACTAGAGGGGGCTGAACCAGAGGGGATTTCAGATATAATAGAGAAGATACAGTAGAATAGACATACCAAAACTTGAGCGCTTGAGCCTTACGAGCGACATGTCCGAGACGATATGGAAAGGATGCGCATGGTAATTCCGGTACCTCGAACAGACAATGTCCAAATTTTTGAAACTCCCTGACTAGACGATGTACATAGAACACCACCAGATATGCCAGGGGAATAGACGACGAATAACAGTAATATTCAATGTCGGAGATCAGATTGACTCTCAAGCTTTGGACTTTAGAAAGGCTAATAATTATAAGAATTCATTGCAGCGCACGGACCACCGCTAACTAATCCGGCAATACAAGTACTCCGACTGTCACCATTCCTATCACCAACACGCGCCATTTGTATTTTATTCATTTCATTTCTAAGTTATTTACAGTCCCTATATATACAGTCCTGGCTCGCTCGTTGTCGCCATACTAAACAAGTTCTTCCCTTTCACCTCCTCGACATGCATCTGCCACCTTTTCTTACTCGTCTTAGCGACCAACCTTCCCAAGGTCTCTATGTCAACTGTGAATTCAAACATGAAGATCCTCTCGGAAAGGCACACTGTCTGTGGTGGTCCGCCGATTTGCCGACCGCCATCGTGCTTTTTATTCCAGGTGCGGGTCGACGCGAATTTATCATGCTTCTTCCTCATTAACTAGAAAAAACAGGAAATCCGGGTCTGGTGGACTTTTACGTTCCCTTCCTCTCCCACTTACATAGAACGCGGAAGGACTTGGCTATCCTGGCTCACGCTCACATCAATCATACACCTGGGTTCAGAAGTCCTCGTGCTAAGCAGATTCTCGCCGTTCAAGCCAAAGCTGCCACAGAAGTTCTAGACGCTCTTCGAAAGACGTACCCCGCCTTACCTGTTATCATCATCTCTCATAGTGTCGGAGCATATATAACATTGCAAGTAAGAATTCAGCGACGCGCATTTTTCACAATGATTGAGCTTACCCTTCTTCTGTCGCTTTTCCAAGGTTCTCAAGGCCAGAGAAAGTGAAGTGAGACTTGCTCTCTTGATTTGTCCCACAATATCGAATATCGCCCACACGCCGAATGGAAAACGATTGTCGGTGAGAATCCATCAACTTGGGCTACAGGCGATTGGCGTTGCTCACATTTGACCAGTGGCTCTTTCGACCACCATTGCCTCTACTGATAACGGCGCTCTCTCCTATCATTCGTTTATTGCCTGGGGCTTTCATCTCTACTCTCTTCTCAGAATGGCCTCCGGCTCAAATGGCTGTGCTCTCCACATTTCTCAATTCTCCGTACAGTATCTTTGCGGCTTTGTCAATGGCTCACGACGAGATGAAGAACATCCAGGCGCTGGATACTGAACTACTCAGGCGACATCAACACGATATACGGATTTTTTTCACCTCAGTTGACCACTGGGTTGGCGAGCAGGAGGACGTGATACGTCAATTTTTTGAAGAGTTTGAACCGGGGTCTGTGAAGATCACCCGTGGAATTGATGGCATTCCCCATGCTTTCTGTATAAGTGAGCTAATTTTCGTTGTTTCTGTTTCCATAGTTGCTGATGAACGCTCAGATCATGGAGAGGAAGTAGCTACGCAATGTGCACAGTGGATAGCCACTCATGATTTCTCACTGCACTGACGGCCAAACCCTGCCCGTCACATTGTGAAGATTTTAAATTATTATTATTATTCCCGTTGAAACAATGAAATAGGCTAGCTACATCCATATAATAAACCTCCAGAACGTCATAAATCATTAATCATCACTCATCACTCATCTTTAGTATCTGGCCGGCTCAGGGGCAATCTCTCCGATTCTCCACACTCGTCTAATCCAAAACGATCTTTAAACAGTAACCAGGGCCATGCTAACCTTTGCCAGAAGGTCGTATCCTTTTTCCCGAATAGATATTTGCTCTGGAATGTCATCACCAGCCATATCGTCGCTGCTGTGAGCGGTAACGCCACAGCGAAGTAGTGAGGAAGAGATTGTTTGGTGTCTGGCGCAATTTCGTGGACGTTCATTCCGAATACGCCCTAAATGAAGCAATAATTTGGTTAATGAGAGTGTTCTGAGTCGGAATTCGACATGTTAACATACAGCTACGAGTGATGCAGGAAGAAAGATCATTGAAAGATATGCGATTTGCTTCATCTGCGTGCTGGGGATAAATTTGATGAGTTCGAAAGCGCGAAAAGGAACGAACCGCTGCACTGTCCCTTACTGCGGCCTCGGTGAGGTCTTGCATCCGTCGACTGTCGCCAATGTTTACAGTACTGAATACCTGTGTACGGGTAACCCACAAGTTCAGATCACGAGCCGGACAAGATGAATCAGATCAAACTGACCAGATGCATGACATTTTTTAGCCGCTTATCCTGCATCCGCCTTCCTCTCTCCAATCGATCAATCTCACTTAGCAAATGGTTACACTCTTTCACCAGAAGACTCTGACTGTTAAGTCTATCTTTATCCGGTAGTGAATCCATTGCTGGATTGGGAGTGTTGAGGATGAACAAAACTGCTTTACGGAAGTCTTCCAGGAGAGAAGAGTAGTGGAGGTGATGCGCTCGGATGATGTGTAGTCGTCTCGTTATGAGCATGTCAGACGTCGTCATTACCTGTGTTTCCTGTTGAAAGGTATAATTAGATGCTGTCAATAGAACGAAGATGATTTTGAAATCAGTTACCATCCAGCATATGTGTTTATACAACGTTTCGAGCGCTTCATCCCAGGCATACATTGCATGCCAAATGAACGTCAACAGCACGAAAGTCGGATCGGGTGATCTTTGGAAGATGTTTTGCCAATAGACGCTTTGCCCTGACGTGTATGGTTATGAGCGAATAGAAATGGATGTAAAGAGCGGGTCACCCACCTGCAAATCGTATTCGTTCATGTAGGTATTGCGCAGAAGTTGCATCCGGGCCATTATGGTGGTATGAAATAATCGTGTTTCCCTCGACATTGCGGATGAGATGCACAGCTAGTAGGTCGAGTACGAGGTAACAGCCATCGCCTGATGAAGAAGGATGTTCGATTTAGCGACGATATTGATGTTAGGCACATACACAGAGACGCCAAAATGACCCACCTGAGCTCAGAAACAGGGGCGCTTGGGTGTTAATTATGGCGTCTAAATGAGAGAGGCAATGCGAGGTCAACCCATGGGGATGAGAGGTTGAACGACTTGATATCCGCACCATCAGAAGTAGAATTTTCGGTACAGGTACTCGAATCTCCGCTGGATCCACTGAGGAATGTATCCATGGTTCTTAAAAATATCAAAGTGATAGTGATATCTATCATAGGATGTTACGTTTAACCGACATCAAGGGATAGAGAAGATACTAACGATCTCCTTTGCGTGGTTTGACCTCTTCCTGAAACCTCGAGGGAATCCAGGATAGAGAAGAAGAGAAAAAGAAAGGCTCGATGTTATATCTGGAAAGAAAGACGGTTGCATCAGTCTTTTATGCAAGGCGCCGAAGATGGGAGATGAATAGAAATAGTAAGACCCAACAGACTCGAGCAGCAAACACTATTACGCCTGCTACGAGTGCTATAAATTGGACTAGAAAGGATATGGCTTACTGAGCTCCCAGCATCCGTAAAACCGATCCGGACATATTTTCTACGAAGAGTGCTCGCACCTGAAGGTTATCCGGTCTCTTTAAAGCGCTTTTTTGAGCTCATTCCTTGAAACCGTTGAGAACAGCGCCTTACCTTTTCACGAATCATGTTGACCCAGTACTCCTCTGCGCTCTCTTCTCCCTGCTCAACCGTACGCTCCCCAGCGTCCATGAAGTACCCATTTTTGTCAATATCAGCAGCATATATTTTGCAAGGCTTGCTGTTATTTTCAGTGATGGCCTGGTGGATCCCGCTTCGCCAGACTTGTGAGGGAGTCCAGTTTGGGAAACGAGACTGAGGATAACCTTTCCAACAACCGCCACAACCGATGTGCGAACAAGGTTCTGGTATAGGGGGAAGTTTCGAGCTCAACTGCGCCGCGTCTACCTCTGGTGAGTTGGATATAAAACCTTGAGCCTGGTATAAAGCAGTATGTAACTGGATCACGAACCATCATTTAAATTGATCCAAGGCCTGTTGAACAGGAATAACACATTAAATCACATTTTTATCCCAGGACACTAAAGTTTTTTTTAAAACGCACCAAGGAGCACTGGGACCGCTGTGTCGGTGAGGAGGTGGTGGACGAGTGTATTCGTCCGATCTCAACCGATTTTTGGGATTACATCCCGAGCGAATAGCCGTGTGCATGCTCAAGTGAATACAGAATGGTTAAGGAAGGTGGTCGGGGTGAGGGGCGACAAGGGAGTTTGATGGCCCGTGTTGTCCATACTTTCTGTCTATGTTGTCGGCGCTTGCCAAACTGAATGCCTCGTGGCTAGAGCGGTGGGCGTCGAGCTAAGCGCGCTTGAGACGACGATCATCGTGCAGACGACCATTCTTGGTAGGTGTTCGACTTCGAGGAACCTTTGGGTAACGTTGTAAGTGGTGGGTCCTTCAGGTCAGGACCTTCCAAGGCTTGGAAGGCTACTAAGCAAAGTTGTGACCACCACACAGTCACGCGAGGCTCAACAGCTTTTTCATATATATACAGTGGTGGATCAGAGACTAATATGCTAGGTTTTTCCAGATTTTCCGTGCGCTTGCTTTCGCAGCTAATAACAAACCTCGGTAGGGAAGCTGTGAAAAATTTCTGCGGTTCATAAAGCGGAAACTTCGAAACCAACCCCGCTGGCTCACAATGATTTCTCGGTTTTCCATCGTTACCCTCGTATTCTTCATTATCTCGATAATACTAGTCATCCAACCCGTCTCATTTCCCATACGACTTCCTTATATTGGGCGCAGAAGAATTCCCTTGAACCTTACGACTGCCCCAATCCTAACAATTGCACTGTTATGGGCGGCTCAGTGTTTGGGACCAACACAGGTGCGTCGCTCCCGGTCGACTGGATAAGACGCCGACCAATATGGGTTTATATAGATTCGCGACGGAATTGTTGGCACCGGTGAGCTATTTGTCTAAATCCTCGTATCTCTTTCTGACGGATGTCACTCCTTAGATGGCGTTAAACCGTACAACATTCTCATTCTATTCTTCTCTCTTGCGTACATGGCGATAACACTGGATATAACCGGCGTCCTTCAGGCTGCAGCATTTTGGGTCAGCAACAAAGGAGGCTCGCACGGATGGAGATTATACTTCTATTTCTATATCATGCTCACCATCCTCAGTGTCGTCCTCGGAAATGATCCTGTTATTCTTTCAGGAACGGTTTTCTTGGTATATTATACCAACGCCACTGGCCTCGAACCCACACCTTGGCTTATGGCCGAGTTTGCTGCTGCGAATACAGCTAGCATGGTACTCTTTCTCGGGAATCCCACCAATGTCGTTATATGTGAAGGCTTTCTGATAAACAACGTGGCATTCACAGCTTATACCATCCTTCCATTCCTCGCTTGCATCGTAACTTCCTTCATTGCGCTCGCTTTCCAATTCCGCGGCTCCAAACACATCCCCAAGAAAATTCAGCACACTGGCTACTTAAACCCACGAGGTGTTCTTCGCGATCCTGTCAGCGCTTGGGTTGGCAGTATTCTCCTTGGCAGTTGTCTCGTTGTCATCATCGTTGTCAGTTTCTTCAAGGTGGATGTCTGGATGATCACCCTACCTTTTGCAGTCGCCAAATTCATATGGGACCTTTCTTGGGATCATTTCCGATATATCACCGGCCGAATTCCCCATGCCTTACAGCCAAAAGAGGGCGAGATACCCACTGAACAGTCAGATGACCCGATGCTCTCAGAGTTTAGGCGTGCGATGACATTGACGGAGGTGGTGCCCACAAAACAGGAGACACGTCAAAACACACTCGTTTCTGTCTCTCCTACCCTCAATGATTCATCTGCAAGTGCTCCAAAACTACTCTCCCCAGCGTCCACTACTGGGGAGACCAAACCAGGGAATCCTGGAAAAGCACAAGCGGAATCTGACACCACTAAGAACCAGGAGACAAATCCGGTCCTATTTCCTACGCTACAACGGCGTATGCATTCCATACATTCAACCCTATCCGCACATTTCCCCACCTTTTTGACCGCTCTTCCCAGACTTCCGTTTGCTCTCGTTCCCTTCGCTTTCTCGCAATTCATATTAATCGAAGCGTTGGACCACCAAGGATGGATAGATGTTTTTGCACGATGGTTAGTAATCGCTTCCAAGGGCCGGATACATCCTTGTGTTTGGCTAGTGGGTGTCATTGGCGTTATCCTCTGCAATATTGCCGGAACAAACATCGGGGCCACTATTCTGTTAACAAAAGTCGTTCGTGCGGCTGAACTTTCGCATGAAAGTACTCGTGCTTCCGGTATCGCACTCGCTGTGGCGAGTAATATCGGTGCCGTGAGCTTTACGTTCTCAGCCAGTCTTGCAGGTTTATTGTGGAAGGCAATTTTGGAGCAGAAGGGGATTAAGATCAAGCAGACGACGTTTGCATATTGGAATCTGTTACCGATATTTGTGATGACGGGGGTTGGTTTAGGGATTGTGTCTGCTGAGATGGCAGTCCTGTATCGTTAGTTGTGGACGGATGGACGGGCCAAAGTTGATATGAGACGCTATAGACTTCTTGCTTTCTCAGGTGTACTATATTATTACGATCCTACGAGAAGGTTCACAAACATCACGTCCCCGCTCCGTCACCGAAGAAAGGACAAAGCAGGGTATGGGATGATACCTGCTTGAAACAGTTTGGGCCTTCCCGGTGTTTCCCATCGATCCTGACTGTGAACCCGCAACACTCGGGGCTCTCAGCATCCAAACGGAACAAACCATCGTGTTCTTATGGAGAACCAGAAAATGCGGCGTTTTCTCATTATCCTATGCAAGCCGGTCGGGAACGAAAGGGGAAGACGCCTTTGGATATAACATAGTGCCGACGCGGAAGTACGGTCTCGACGGGAAGGCATTGCTTATCACATAATACTCGATGAAAATTTCTTGAAGTGAGTCACGACTCAGTACTCAGTGCTCACACCTTGAACGATGTTTTCTCGGTTTGCTTTTGCTAACGTTATCTTTGGTCATCCTCGGTTCTTACATTTCCGTACGCCGAGCGTAAATACAACAATTACAATTGCACTATAGACGCTCGCGGCCTTAAGTGTCCTTTGATATCAAGTTTGTCCCGAACTGGTCGGGTTTTAGAGCCGGAAGAATCGAGGTTCGTGGGTTTTCCATCCTTCTCACGCTTTTTCCTCGACTAACTGCCCGTCGCCGGAATACTTCAACTCGCCACTGGAAACGACCAAGACGGGACTCCTTCCGCAGCCATACTGCTTCCGAACCGAGGTAGCACCATTAGGTCAACATACCTGTCGATCGAATACTGAAGTACAGAGAGGGGTACTTGATTATCGTCCATTACAAGTTCCCATGCACCACTTCACCGTCAATAACTGTAGCAACAACTCTGATGCTCAATATCTCGTCAACAGGAACAGTCATGATGTCTTTATCGAGGACGACGAAATCGGCCTTTTTCCCGGGTTCAAGGGACCCGATCTCGTTCTCCATGAAAGAGGCATACGCAGCATCAAGGGTCATCCCTTTCAGTGCTTGTGTTCGAGTGAGACGTTCTGATGGGTACCTGTAAGACGGGTTTGAGAGGTGAAGACGGACAAAGAAAAGATAATTTCCACGGACCATCCACCTGTGCCATGAGGGGATGTACCATCGGGGGCCAGACGAGAAACGGCGGCATAGAAACCTAATAGCGGGTTCACACCTTCGACGGGGAAATCAGACCCTAGGGGAAGTATTCCGTTGCGAGAATTTCTGGGGGTAAGGAACGGCTTTAGCAATGGAGAACCTTGATAGATGTGGTGCGCCATTTACTTCAGCTGCGTTTGGTAAGCATACGCTCCCTTGATTCTATCGGGACCCTGATTGAAGAAAGGTTGGGATTGGTGCACCCAGAAGAACAGAACTTGCCCACCAGTCGCGTTTCAGCATACCACATATCGCTTGTTCTTCAAATCAAAACTGAAAACAGGTTCAGTCAAGCAAGGATGCCAATCACATACGCATGCGTGGGTTGCACACTAGTCGTCACTTGAAGAGCTATATGTTAGATGCGAAACATTTCCGACGGAGAGGGTCTACCTCACCTCCGAGAGTCCCGGCACGTTTAAGATCTGCCTGCGTCATTATCTGAGCATGTTCGATTCTCGGACGCCATTCGGTGACGTTGGGACCGACTTGCGTTCCCTGTAGGATACCTTCAAAGACATTTAGGATAACGTGGTTGGCTCTGTCACCGATGCAGTGGATGTTCTACGCCCAGTCAGCTTTACATCCGAGGTAGGTGACGCAGGACGTACAACTTGCCATCCATCCTTCCAGTAGTTCCTAACAAGTTGATCCATCTCTTTCGCCGTGCTACGCATGATACCCATCGTGTCCGGCTTGTCGGCGTAAGGTTCTAATAGCGCTGCTCCCCAGGACCCGAGAGCGCCTAATGCAACATGAGATATGTTTTCATTCCCAGGAGGTGATTCTGGTCCCATACCGTCGGTGTAAAGTTTTATGCTACGAATGGTCAAACGACCTTGTTTTCCGTACTTGATGAGCTGTCCTTTTTCAGGTACCTCCAAGTGCCCGTTGAGCATGACATATAGTCGCATCTGAGCGGTCTGAGAAGGAGAGTCATTCCCAATTAGAGCTTTGTCTCACGGGTATCTTCCCGGCTTTGGCCTGCCTGGTAGAGTAAGTTATATTATTCGATAGAGAGTAGGTGTGCACATACTTGATGAAGAACTTTCGCATTTGAGGTAAGGTATCGGCATCGTGAATCGACGTGAGTCCAAAAGAAAGTGCGGCCTTCATGGTTGCATCGAAATACTCCGAAAGTTGACTCTCCGTCCATTCTGGTGCAGGTATAAGAGCGATGGCGTTATCAACGAAGATACCTGAGAAAGATAATAGTTAACGTTGTCCGTGCGTAGATGCTGTCTGCATGGTCATACCAGTCGGATTCCCGTTATTGTCGCGAACAATAGTTCCACCGTCAACTTCAGAGGGAAGCTCACCCATGAGTTCGAGTACACGAGAAGAAACCCACGTCGCGTGCCCATCAACCCGACGCAACGCAATCGGCCTGCCCTTCAAGAGAGGATCCGAGTCTAAATCTGCCTGTAACGGAAATTAGACAAACTGTAAACTCAAGAGAATCCATGCACATACGGCTGTGGGGAAACGAGAGTCTGGCCATCTATTTTGATCCCATCCCATTCCTTCGATCCAGTGGTCCTCAGGCATATCTGGTCGTTTGTTGATATGGTCTTTAATCCTTTCAATAACCTCTATTCAGAGACACGAAATGTCCGTTAATTCATGGAGCGTAAATGCAAAAACAGGCCATACCAGCAACCGAATCTGCGCCGTCGAGTTGTAGCTGCATTTTGAATCCGTTCTCAATGATGTGGGCATGAGCGTCTGAGAAGTCATTCAACCCCTTAACGAGCAGTAATATTATCATTTCCTTCACCTGCTAAACCAGGGACGATAATCGAACTTGGATCGATAAAGATGACCTTCGGAGGACGATACAACATTCCAGTAAGAGTAGACGGAAAAAGTGTGAGTGACGAAGTCCAGGCCATGTTTTTCAGTCTTCCTAATACATCGTCTAGCGGTAGGATTAGCTCGTGCCCAAGCTGAACTCGGAGAAATGTTTAACGCACCTAGACTTCCTGTGTCCAGTATTTGGGACCCGTCTATAGCAATACACTCCACACGCGGCTTTGAGGAATCGACCGTGTAGATGCTTTCCGTTTTTGAGCAGACTACGGAGTGCTCGCGTTGTAGGAAACGAAACGCGCTGAAGGCGACGAGAGTCGTCAATGCAACAGCAAGGGCTTGTGTTAATGATGACCGTGATTGGGACCTTGAGGACTTGGGATTATTCTTCAACATTGATACCTTCTCTGCCATCGATAGTCAGAGTTATTCAGTCGAATTGCATGTCCTGTTCGACTTCTGTGATGTCACTGGAAACACGTGCAGTGAAAGTAAACACTACATAGCCAACATGTAAATTGAATCTACGTCTATGGACTGTGTATAGGAATAATCAGGAGCCTACCAGTGAGCCCTCTCATGAGACGTAAGTTCATGCATTGCCCTCCCGCAGGACAGAGCGGGTCACCTTGGGAACAAAGCTCTCGTTGAGGCTGAAGTCGACTCCCTTCCTCACCATGTCGACCTTATTCAAAATGCTCTGAAACCATTTTTTTAGAGCCAGTGCGGGTACCTGGAGTTGTGTATCAGTTATTCCGACTGCTTTGATTTCATCTTGGATCAGTAGATCTGCTGTGGGGATGGAGGAATGACGTGTAGTGTTCGACTGCATTCTTGGCGTCAATTTCGTCCAAAAGGAGGTCGTGGGTGTAGAGGCGTAACTCGTTCGATTTCGTCTGCCAGCACTCGTCGTCCTCCATTGAACCAGCATTCAACTCTAAGCTCCACCGCTGTTTTAGACCCCCATCTCTGTCCAAGCGTACCCAAAGTTCTACGACTGCTCGAAACGGATTGGACTTTGGGAAGAGCTTCACGATGAACACCGACAATGGATGCCTATCCATAAGGTTTTTTTCAGATTCTAGTTCCAGATTTTCGGGGGTAATATTGTGGAGCACATCTGGAAATGGTAGTTCCAGACCATAAGCCAATTTTTCAGATTCTGCTCTAGATTTATTCCCCTTATAGTAAGTTACACGTGACACTTAGTGTCGTCGAGCAGGCTGCACTTGTAAGTAGATAGGTTGTACATACAAACAACTAAGCCCTGCTGGCCAACCCCACTAATGCAACCTTCAAATGTTGACCCATTGACCTATTACCTTGAAGACGCAGTTTGCACTGACACGACAGAAAGGACGCGCAATGAAAACTTGAGCGTTGGTGGGGTCACGGACTCACGGGTGACCGCGTAATTGGGAGGCGGACGAACATGACGACAAGGTGTGACGTAAAATTGTGTGAATGTGGTGCTTTTTTATGATAAGCGCGGTCGAGTTACCATTTATATCGTCTGGAATCGTGAAAACCGTCTGGAAAGGGGGGGGGGGGGTCATTTCAGATAACCAGTCTGGAACGCACCACCAAGGCTCCACAGGAGAGGCAAGCGAGCACAGCATGGACAAATGGAGTCAAGCGTTACCTATTTAGGCTACTTACGACATGAGTCTGAAACTAGAATCTGAAAAAAACCTTATGGATAGGCATCCATTGTGCGTCCTTTCTGTCGTGTCAGTGCAAACTGCGTCTTCAAGGTAATAGGTCAATGGGTCGACATCTGAAGGTTGCATTAGTGGGGTTGGCCAGCAGGGCTTAGTTGTTTGTATGTACAACCTATCTACTTACAAGTGCAGCCTGCTCGACGACACTAAGTGTCACGTGCAACTTACTATAAGGGGAATAAATCTAGAGCAGAATCTGAAAAATTGGCTTATGGTCTGGAACTACCATTTCCAGATGTGCTCCACAATATTACCCCTGAAAATCTGGAACTAGAATCTGAAAAAAACCTTATGGATAGGCATCCAATATCTAGGTGCCCGGTGAAGATCAGACAGAACAGGGCAGTGTGGAGAAACCTTACGAGAGGTGACACCTTCAACCACACAGCTGCGTCATCTGTGAGCCTGGGGTGGGATTCGGACCAGCCCACCTCAATGGATGCCTATCCATAGGATTTTTTCTAAATTCTAGTTCTAGATATGTGTCGTAAGCAGCCAAAATAAGTAACCTTTGCCTCCATTTGTACAGGCAGTGCTCGCTTATGCCCACTGTGGTGCGCAGGTGGAGCTTTCCAGACAGCTCATCTGCAGAGGCCCCCCCGTTTATGGTAGTTAGACCGCGCTTAGCTTATGCTAACCCAGCATTTGACACCCGTGGCGATGTCACATTTGGTCATGTGATGCATGAAGGCTAATGAATTTTGAGCTGTTCGTCGTCGTCTTCCCTTCTCCGCGTCGTTGTCATTAATATATCAATACACAGAATCGAATTAGCATCCTCTATCCAGCTTGTGACACCTTTATTCAATGAGTAACTGTAAGAGGACACACAAGTTCTAAGGAACGCAGCGTGTATTCGAGCTAGCTAGCACTCGTAAGAGATGATAGTGAGAGAGAAAGAAGAACTCACTACGTAACGAAGTAAGTACTCTATATATAGGAAGACCGTGGGAATAACCGAGAAGTATGAACGGTTACACTCTCCCCCGTTCAAAAGCAAAGCATAATCCAAAACAATAAAAAATTCAACCAGCAATCACATTTACAGAATCCGGACCATCACCACCATTTTTATACCAAATGTCCAAGACTTCGCATTCCCGTATAGCTGAATAAGGCATCCACTCATCATGGTCAGGTGGAAACCCACACCATCTAACGAGAAACTGCCACCCACGGCCCCTACGCCGAGAGTCCAGAATACGCTCAATTCTATATTCGTCTTGACCATCCACCTGCACAGGTGCTGGCTTCTTAAAAGCCCTTCCTGAGAACAACTCGTCATCATTCGGAACATACTTCCGAAGCTCAGAAACATAAAATGTAGGAAAGGAATTCGGATGTTGAGGCATATCCAAAGTGTAACTATCAAACTCGGGATGACAAGCGATGATAGAGTACGGTCCATCAAAATGAGGAAAAAATTTTGCGACACGTTTTTCACCTTTCTTTACATAGTCACGCCGACGATGCAAGGTAGTGAGCATCACTCTGTCACCCAATTTGAACTTGAGCTGTTTACCGCGGGTCTTATCGGCCTGAAAAGCCTGCAAAACTTTCGCACAATGCAGGTTATCACGAGCTTCCTGTTCTGAATTCCGAATATTTTCTAAGAACCGTGCAGCTGACTTCACATCATCCGCTGTCGACTGTTCAATCCCAACATCCAAATCCACCAAAGGCAGAATCATACGAGGCGACCTCCCCGTCTTCAATTCAAACATTGATAAGCCTGTCGAAGCCACCACACTGTTCATAATGTGGAACCTTATTCGAGGTAATGCCTTGACCCATCCCTTTTGATTACGCTCCACATGAAACCTCACGCACTGATTAATAGTTTTATTCAACCGTTCCGAGACACCATCCGTCTCTGGATGAAAGGAAGATGACATTTTCAACTCCACACCAGCAAGGTGGTGCAAGGAACGCCAAAACCTCGAGACAAACAGCTTATCACAGTCCGAAATAATACTAATTGGTAACCCGTTCTTGCAGTACCAATGATCAAAGAACAGCGCCACAAACTCTTCAGCTGTCATGTCGATTCAGCAAGGGATCAAACGCAGATCTGAATGAAGATGGTCCGTGACCGACGCCAAACAATCAAATCCGCCGTCCTCAGGCAACGGACCAATGAAGTCCACCGCAATCGATTCACACCTGCCATCAGGGACAGGTAGCGGATGCAACGGACCCTTACCCGACTTCCCATAGCTTTTGTTGCGCTGACAAGGATCACACCCCGGCACATAGGCGTGATACAAGTCACGCCTCATGCCTGGCCAGAAATAAGAATCCTTCAGGAGCGCATAGCATTTGTCTGCACCAAAGTGACCGGCGGAGTCGTGTGCTAGATGGTACAGAGACTCATGAAGGGACTTCCAATTCGGAATCACCAAGCGACCACCAATAAACCACAATCCATCAGTGGAAACCACACCAGGAACAGTAGTAGACAGTTTCTTACAAAACTCGTCATGCAAATAACCCTCTTTGATTTCAGCCAAGAAGGAAGCATCCGCTGACACCGAAGAAATAGCACCACATGCAAAATCACTAAAAGAATCCGCAACCGCCGCGACCGCCACCGGAACCATTTCAGACAGGTAAGCACCCGCCGGAACTCTAGAGAGAGCGTCCGCGGCCGTATTTTCTGTACCCTTAATATAACCTATCACCAGTTCAAACTGAGATAGAAATTCTTGCCACCTGAGTTGCCTCCGACTCAACTCTCTCTGAGAATCAAAGTTCTCCAGAGTCCTATGATCTGTCATTACATAAACTGTAGATCCCAAACAGTCTGAGCGCCACTTCTTGAGCGCCCGAATAATCGCCAACAACTCTTTTTCATGCACAGGATAGTTTGACGCAGCACCCGAAATTTGCTGTGAGTCAAATGCAACCGGTCGTGCTGACTTCAGGTCAGGACCCCACATCAACACCGCACCTGTATGCCAATCCGACGCATCGCACACAAGAAAAATCTTGTTATCCCCGGGGTTTTTGTGATCAATTGTAGTTAGCACCTCTCTTGATGCCACCAAATCTTTAATCTGTAAAAACGCCTTCTCATGGCGAGTAGTCCACTTAGGGAAGTTCCTATTGCACTCTACACGGGTCAAGGGAGTAAGATGTCGAGAATGTTCCGCAAGATTGGGGCAGAAATCTGCCACAAACCTGACCATACCAAGAAACCTACGAACCTCCTCCGCCGAACAAGGCCTAGGAAAGTCCGAGATGGCAACCACCTTCAAATCCTGTGCCTGGATCCCGCGCTCAGAAATATGATGACCTAAAAAGTCAATCTCTGCCTGAAAAAAAGAGCATTTTCGTGAATTACAATAGAGACATGCCACCTTCAGAGCCGCCAAAATCATCTCCACATGTTGGTAATGCTCCTCATCTGAATTCAACCAAATAATAATGTCATCCAGGTAGACATGACAGAACTTTCCAATGTAAGGACGTAGCGCGGCCATTACACGCCACTGCTGCACGGATGGGGAATTTCGGAAGCCCTGGGGCATCACTGTCCATTCGAAAAGCCCACGAGGCGTCTGTACTGCAAAAAATGGAATAGCGTCTTCAGACAATCTCGTCTGAAAGAAAGAATCAGTCATATCCATTTTGCCCCAGACTCGACCCTTTGCACAATCATGTAAAATGTCATCAATCCGTGGTAGGGGGTAACGGTCAGGGACCGTATTTGAATTCAATTGCCTGAAGTCGTTAACCCAACGATGGTCCCCGTTCGATTTCGGAACAAGGAAGGCAGGGCTCGCAAACTGCGAGCTCGAGGGACGAATTCGTCCACACTCCAATGCCTTGTCCACCAGAACATCCCAAGCCGCACGAAGCTTTCGTTGTGATCAATATGCACGAGTTGAATAGTCTTATTCGCATCTTTCAGGCGAATCCCACACGTAATGTCAGTTGGCAGCATGTCAACGTGAGGAATCGGTTCAAAGACCTCACGGAACTTAGACTTCAACTCGTCGGACTTCTCTTCACGAGAACGCTCAAGAGCGAGGGCGCAAACTCTGTTTCGTACCGCTGACAACGCGCAAACTGGTGCCACATGTAACGAATCACACAAACCCATCTTCGACCGCAGAACCAGTACCGCCCTAAGCTCACGAAGCATCGAAGCGTGAGATTTAATAATCGCCTGACGGAGTGATACAAGGCCAGAGGCATTCAATTTCTGTAGACGACGTGACACATGTGCTGCAACCACAGGCAAAGGAGGTACTGGAGGTACAAATAAGTTTGGATGCAAGAGGTCAAAACCGGAAACTCTATGGGTAACAGAACCCT